>NW_018745617.1:2726302-3366302 GCF_001683475.1 Chenopodium quinoa
TCCTCATTTTCGAACCTCTACAAGGATCTATGTAAGTTCCTCTTAATTTTATCTTAAATTTGCTTCAAGTAATTTCATGAAAAAACCTTAAAAATCAATTTGGGGATTTTTAATTTTGAGGTTTTATGGTGAAATTCTTGCCATGATTTTACTTGTATATGTATGTATGTGTGTTTGTGAGAAATTTGAGACAAAAATTGCATGATTTGATGGAGAATTGAGCAAATCACCATTTTTGGGTACTACTTTGTGAAATGATGTTCATGTAACTTTTTGTACTTGAAATGGTGAAAAAATGGTGGTAAAACTTGTGATGTGTTGATTCATTGTTTTTGTGCAACCTCGAAACATATTTTGCGTATGTACTATATTGTCATGGAGAACATAGTATCATGCAGCTAGGAGAACTATAGTATTAGTTTGTCATGGAGAAACTAAATACCATAATTTTGCCAATTTTTAGCCTGGAGGTAAAAATTTAGCGTATAATTCGATAAATAACTAAATAACTTAGGAAATGATGCTAAGTATTTAGTTCTTTTTTTTTATGAAAATGCAACTTGAATTAAATGTCTTAGGAAATGATGCTAAGCATTTAGATTTTTATAATAGCATGCCTAGGCGACGAGATTGCGATCTTTCTACCCACGGCCGACGTCGGGCTTTTCGGGATGACACTCCCACCATTCCTGAGGGTATGGACGACAATGCTTTAGAGTCCGAGCCTCGGGTATCCGCGAGTAGAGGTAGGTGGGTTCCACCTCCGTGGACTCCAGACCAGCTGGTTTTCTGCCATGAAAACCATGTCTCTCATCGCTCACTCTCCGGCATAGTCGATGGCACGCTTCGCCACCACGGTTCTGGAGCCGGCGATTTAATCCCTCGACTTCACCAGATCATTACGAGGGATCCTGCTACGAGCGCCCTATGGGAATCGGCTGGTTTAGTAGATTTCTATACGGCGGTTGTAGGGTTTCGCAGCCCTCGGGGTTGCGGTGCGACGGTCGTTCGCGCATTGTTGGAGTATTTCTGGGATACTACCAACACTTTTCATTTTGCTTGGGGGGAGATGACGGTGAACCCCCTAGACTTCAGTATGATCAGCGGGCTGCGCTTCACCGACCGGGTTATAGCTCAGATGTCTGATCTGTCTTGGGGATCGGCTGAGACAGCTGATTTGTTGGGTCCGATCGTTCAGCACATCAGGTCGCGACCAGTGTCTCGAGGTGGTCCTAGGAGCGGACGATCGGAGCTGGCTTCAGTTTTAGCTCGTGGCTTCGACATGGAGGGTACGACGGCTGAGCAGCGAGTGCGGATCTTCATCCTGATCCTGATCTCTATGACCCTTTCTCCCGATAGGAGTTCACGTGTACTCCTTTGCTACCTCCCTGCTCTGGTCCGGATCCATGAGATAGGATCCTATAGTTGGGCCAGCCTTGGATACGCCGATCTCCTCTTATCGCTACGTCATGGCTGTCGGCAGCTGAATGACGAGTCTCCCATCACCGTTTATGGTCTGTAGAGAGTCGTAGAGGTGATGATCTTTTCCCTTTTTATTTCACTTTAACTTGTTCGACTCATATGCTAAAGATTACTTTTCATCGCAGCTATGGTTCTACGAGTATTTCCCAGGCTTGGCTCCTCGCCGGCGTCGTGGAGCGGTCCATGATTTCCCTGTCGGGGCTAGCTGGCATGATCGAGGAGAGTCGCGGGTGGAGTCTGTCCCTGCACTGCGTGGGCTGCTACGCCGAGGCACCTCTTCTGTCGGCGTAAGACTCAGTTTTGTTGCTGTTATTTTCCCTCTGACGTTGTTTCTGTTGTTTCATTCCGGCTTTTTTATGGTTTTCAGGTTGCCATTGATGTCCAGTATCGTCCTTGGGCCGGGATGACTGATCTACCTGAGGCCTTGCGTCTTTCTACGCATCGCACCATTTTGGTTGGTACCGGACGCTTTGTCTGGTATTTGGGGGAGCGAGTCGTTCGTCAGCATAGTGGCGATCGTTTTGTGTTGCCCTCATCTCCACCAGAGTCGATGCTGGACTCACGCTTGATCAGAGAGTTGATCAACAGGGGAGAGCGCTATACTTTTCCATGGCAGGAGCTTTTACACATGGAGAGTGACTATGCGCGGGTTTTGCTTCCCTCTATGGCTCCTCCACCCCGTCTTCCTGAGGTATGATTTCTTTTGAGGATCTTTTTTATTAGTCTCTGTTTTAAATAGTCGAATAACTTGATTATTCGATCATATTTTCAGACGACTATCCGCCCTGTGGGGAGGATCGAGATTCCTCCTCAGTCTGTCCGCTATCCAGGGCCGATTGGTATCACCGAGGACCATATTGCTGAAGCGCCAGAGGGTTACAGACAGGCGCAGGAGTCTCTGCCCGAGGTCTTTGAGCCGGTGAGTTTTCTTTGATGCATTATTCACCCTTTTAACATTGCTTGTTACTGACTTTTCTTTGTTTTATCCTCAGCCTAACCGCCCGGAGATGATGGGACTCATGAAGCTGGTTGACGCCCTGAAGTATTGCATCATCAAGCTTCGGCGTGGTGCAAGTTGTCGGAGCTCTAGCGACGTTCTTGAGGTATCATTCATTTTTACTTCTACTATTTGTTTTATTTTGCACTGTTGACACCTTTGATTTTGTATCTTTAAGGAGCGACGGAGGTCCCGCTCGCGCTCGAGGCCTAGAGGCTCGGACGAGGAGGAGCTTGGTCGTGGTAGACGATCTCCTGAGATTCACTGGCATTCTCATTCTCAACGGGAGCCTCAGACTACTTAGCCATTTCAGGAGGCTCAGTGGCAGCAGCCTCAGTCTTCCCAGCGCTTCTCGGGTCAGAGTTAGGGGCAGCGACAGTCGTTTTCACAGCCTCCACGGCCTGAGCTTGGGTCTGTTTTGACTCCCTTGGATCTTGGTTCATTTTCAGCTCCATT
Organism: Chenopodium quinoa; assembly: GCF_001683475.1. Classification (NCBI taxonomy): domain Eukaryota; kingdom Viridiplantae; phylum Streptophyta; class Magnoliopsida; order Caryophyllales; family Amaranthaceae; genus Chenopodium; species Chenopodium quinoa. The sequence goes on from NW_018745617.1 coordinate 2,729,238, forward strand.
GTCCGGGATTCCTCCATTGGTGTCGGGATTCCTGCGTCTTTGAGCCAGTCTACCCCGTTTTCCGGCTGGATGGGTCCTGCCTTGAGTTTGACTACTGCTGGGGTCACAGGGACTAGTAGAGACACTACTCCCCGTACTCAGATGGTGGAGGGACTCTTCGGCTCACCGTTCCCATATGCGCAGGGTGGAGATGATACTGATTCTGGCTCTAGAGACTTTTGACCGAGGGTTTTTATTTGCACATACTATGATGACACTTGACATGTTTATTTATTACGACTCTTTTGTACATTATTCACGATTTATGTATTTATTATTGTGTGTTAGTGTGTGCTTGAAACTCCTTGTGTGTGATTGTGTATTTATTAATGACACGACGAAAAAAAAACATAAGTGGAGTAATGGAGGGTACCGACCTTCCCCAAAAGAAAAGGAAATAAAAAGACAAGCAAAAATAAAAATACCTTCCCCAAAAGAAAAAGAAAAAAGAAGACAAGCAAAAATAAATAAAATTATAAAGAAATAAAATAAATAAATGAAATTACCTTCCCCAAGAGAAAAAGAAATAAAAAGACAAAAAAAATAAATAAAGTGATAAAGAAATAAAATCTTGAAGTGATGAATAAATAAATAAATAAAATAAAGATGATAATAATAATAAGAATATAGATAGAAATGGTGAGAATTTTATTAGAAATAAAACTCTCAGAAAAACTGAAAAATAAATGGTGAACATAAAATACTATAAAAAATCCGGATAGATACGGGAAAAGATGAAAAAAAGAAAACGCGTGAAGTGCCGTGACACGGCACTGTGCACCGTGTCACGGCAGGACTTGCCGTGTCACGACAAAAGTTCCCGTGACACGGTGGAACTTCCCGTGTCACGGCAAAAGTTCCCGTGACACGGTGGAACTTCCCGTGTCACGGCAAAAGTTCCCGTGACACGGTGGAACTTCCCGTGTCACGGGACGCCTATTACTCAGCGGTGTGTTTTACGCGCGTGAAAAGATAAATTATGGGCAGTTTCGAGCGCTTTTGCTATAAAATAAGACCAGTTTATTCATGATATGCATAATTACGAAACACAAAATAATTTAGAATTTCATATTTCAATAATCATGTCTCAGAATTTTGATAATACATTGCGCGACTGGTCTTATTCTTTGACCAATGCAGAAAAAAGAGAGTTAGAATTATTTCATGTCAGGGGTTTTCTAGCCCTGCGACACGTAGCTATTGAACATGATTTTCTTAGGGCAAGATTAGATTATTGGAGTCCAGAAACACACTGTTTCAAATTTGATTATGATGAAATCTGTCCCTTGCCGGAAAAATTCGGCGCAATCTTTGGATTTCCTACTAGAAATATTATTGCCATGCCTACCCTACGTGAATATTATTACCAAGATTTTGAACGCCATCTGAATCTAACAGATCCAGATTTAAATAGAATTGTTTGTGGTAATGAAGTAGACTTAGAAAAACTTGCTAATTTATATTTTAATCGCCCTATCTCTGAGTCTTATCATGTATATCGTAGAAGGACATATATTTTTTGCATGTTTAGCAAGCTTTTATTTGCAAACGGTAGGGTAGGACATGCTTGTCTAGCGTCTGTGCTTGAACATGTCGAATCGGGAAGATCTCCTATGCCGACGTGCCTTGGAGAGACATTTCGTGGCCTTGACGAGGCAAAAGCTGACCGGAAAGCCATCAGGAAGGGCTCTCTGGTACTACTGCAGGTAAAAATACGCTCCGAGTAGCCCCTGTGACACAAAACAGGCACCGTGTCACGGTGGGTGTCTGCCGTGACACGGCAAAACCTGCCGTGTCACGGGAATCTGCTTAATAATTTTTTTTTTTTGCCGTGACACGGGAACTTATCCCATCAGACGGGATGAAATCCCGTGTCACGGGAATATTTTACACGTTTCTTTTTTTATTTTTCGATAGTTTTTTTTTCTTTCTTTTTTTTTTTTTTGCAGATTTGGTTGATGGAGTGTTTGGAACTATTCGAAGCCCCCGACGTTGTTGAAAAATATGGCCCTAACGACCTAGTCTGCAGGAAAAAGAATTACTCTGCGAACATGTCGTATGAAGATTGGAAAAATTTCTTTGCAAAGAGGGAATTTTCCATTCGTTGGGTGGTGCCTTGGTGGAGGTTTACTAGGATGGTTGGCACGAATGATAATCCATATTGCCGTGTTCCTAGTATCTCAAAACTGACCTTTTATTGCCCTTCTCGACTGATGCGGCAGTATGGACTTGAACAAGTAATTCCACGCTATAACGATAGTCCTCGGGAAGTATCGTTGCATGAAAGTAATGTTCACAAGTATGAGACTTATTGGATTGGAACACCTTTGTGAACTGTTTCTGCAAGCGACCAAGCTCCTCCTCCTTTATCTAGTGCATACAAGGCATGGTTGAACCCTAGAAGTAGGAGGAACGATTTGGATCATGCAAGTTTGATGTGAAGAGTCGTCTTGGAAATAAGAAAGCTCCTCCTAAAGATCGTCTAAGTCTGAGAACACAAGGGATTGAGTTTAAGACTCCTATAACGCCAAGAAAGAAGAATTATGTGAAAGGAAAGGGTAAAGAAAATATGGTCTATAAGGAGAAACAACCGAAAAAATTCAAGAAAGGTGAAAGGGGTGAAAGTTCGACTAGGGGTGTGACGGTTCGGGCTGCGAAAGACACATTAATGGTGAAGGCCGACCTAATTGACCAAGAGAAGGATATTCCTAAAGAGAAGAGAGATTAGATCAATAGTGCTTTGCTTTTTATGATTTATAATTTTAAAATAAGGCATATGATGCCAATATTTGTAGTCGCATTTATTTTAATAATAATAGCACATTTATTTCAGCCTTAAAAAAAAAATAAAAATTACAATGACTTTTATTTATTATTTATCCGAGTCAAGGAGTCGGACGCAATGGAAGAACGAAAATAAAAAAAATCGAACAATGAATTCGCAACAAATGCGCCACTAAAAAAATCTGAAATTCCACCGTGTCATGGTGAAAAAGTCCCGTGACACGTTACTAATTCCCGCGTCACGACAATTTTTTTATTTTTTTTTTGTTTTTTTTCGCTCGGGGCCACCGTGTCACGGTGAACAGTACCGTGACACGGTGGAATGTCCCGTGTCGCGGCAATTTCCACTTTTTTTTTTTTTTTTTTTTTTTTTCCATGACTCAATGCTGAACTGACGCACATATTTGATCAACAGAGGGAGGATTTTTATTTTTTAAAGTGGCCGGGCCCCCTTGAGGAGTTGCCTACGTATCCTAAAAAGGAATCATGCCAAACGTAGCTCTATTGGATCATGAACCCATGCGACTAGGCATAGAATTTCTTGAGTTGATCCAAGTTGGTTAAATTATGGAAGCCGTTACCGTCCATGTCTACCAATTGTGCCGCTCCGCCAGACAAGATGGCTTTAACAATGTACGGCCTGACCAGTTCGGTCTGAATTTTCCTCTTGGATCTAACACATTTTGCGAAGTGCCTTAAGCACTAGGTCACCCTCTTTGATATTCCTGGTCTTGACTTTCTTATTAAAATGTCGCGCCATACGCTGTTGGTAGGTTTGGACATGATGCAAAGCTGCCAAGCGTTTTTCATCAAGTAAGACCAGTTCTTCGTATCTTGCTCTAATCTAGTCGACTTCATCTAGTTGGCTTTCCAATGCGATTCAAAGAGAAGGGATTTCGAGTTCGATTGGTTGTACAACTTCAACTTCATAGACCAAAGAGAAAGGGGTAGCCCCCGTTGATGTACGAACAGAGGTTCGATAACCCCAAAGGGCGAAATGTAACTTACTTGGCCAATCTTTGTAATTTTCTGTCATCTTTTTGATGATAGTCTTTACATTTTTGTTGGCCGATTCGACTGCACCATTTGTTTGTGGTCTGTAAGGTGATGATTTGTGATGCTTGATATGATATTTCTGTAATAATTCCGCGCATTCGGCTTGAAAATGTGTTCCATTATCACTGATCATCTCATGTGGTACCCCATAGTGGCTTATGATATTTTTCTCAATGAATTGAGCTACATGTTTTGCCGTCAACTTAGCATATGAGGCAGCTTCGACCCATTTGGTGAAATAGTCGATTGCTACGAGAATGAATTCATGCCCCCTTGTCCTGGTGGTGTTATTTTTCCAATGATGTCAATGCCCCAAGCGGAGAAAGGCCATGGAGAAGTATATGTGTAAAGAAGCGAAGGTGGAACATGCTGTAAATTTGCGTAGATTTGACACTTCATACAATTCTTGACGTAGTCGTGACAATCTCTCTCCATAGTAGTCCAATAGTAACCTTGTCGTTTAATCTTTTGGACTAACATCTCTGCATTCATGTGCGTTCCACATATACCGGCATGAAGGTTTTCCATGGTTTTATGTGCTTCTTTCTTGGCTATGCATAAGAGATTTCTTCCCATGCACTGTATGAGTGAGCATATAATGTCTTAGCTTCTGTGCGGCCCATACGAGTGCGTGAACATAAGAGTGCATGTCTTCTTCCTGTGGTTCTTGTTCATCGTCCAGTGCGTGAACATAAGCCGACTCATATCCTCTTTCTATGGTTAGTGGCATTCTGATTGTATCAGTTGGAATTCGCACCATTGATGCTAATTTAGCTAGTGCGTCGGCGAATCAATTTTCTTCTCTTGGCAAATACGTATATTCCACTTCATCTAGTTGCTCCGTGAGAGTTTCTAGATGAGCTTGATACGTGGCGAGACTTTCGCTTCTCACTTTCCATCTCTTGGAGATTTGGTTAATGATTAGTGAAGAGTCACCATAGATTCTAAGTTTCTTAATTCCCAAGGCGGTAGCTGTTTCTAACCCCAAAATGCATGCTTCATATTCTGCGGCATTGTTGGTGACATCAAAGTCGAGCTTCATGGAAATTGGGATGTGTTCTTCATTGGGTGATACGAGCAAGACTCTTACACCACATCCTTTATGGTTTGAAGCTCCATCGAAATAGAGCGTCCAGCTATCATCTGCGTTCATGAGTAAATCTTCGTCAGGGAAATCGTACTCATCTTTTTCTTTTTTAGCTTCTTTTAGCGGAAAGTCTGCTAAGAAGTCAGAAACCGCAGAACCTTTGATGGCTTTTTGTGGCACAAATCTCAAGTCAAACTGAGCAAGATTGACTATCCACCTTGATAATCTGCCGTTGAGTGTTGCTTTTTGGAACAGGTATTTGAGAGGATCCATCTTGGACACGACAAGCACTGTATGAGTGAGCATATAATGTCTTAGCTTCTGTGCGGCCCATATGAGTGCGAGACACAACTTCTCAAGTGGTGTGTATCGGGTCTCATATCCTTGAAGTTTCTTGCTCAAGTAATAGATTGCATTCTCCTTGCTTTCGATTTCTTGTGCTAGCATTACCCCCATCGTTTATCTTGTGACCGTAAAGAGTCGAAGAGGAAAATCAGGTATTGCTGGCGCTAGCACGGGTGGGTTTGCCAAATACTCTTTGATTTTGTCGAAAGCCTTTTGGCAATCGTCATCCCATGTGACTGGGACATTTTTCTTGAGCTTCTTGAATATAGGTTCACATATCGCTGTGAGCTTTGATATGAACCTACTTATATACTGCAACCTTCCAATGAAACCTCGGATCTCTTTCTCATTTTTAGGTGGTGGCATAGCCATGATCGCCTTTACTTTTGTAGGATCTATTTCAATCCCTCGAGAACTGATTACGTATCCAAGTAATTTGCCTGACGTGACTCCGAATGCACATTTTGCTGGATTTAATCTCATGTTGTACTTACGGAGTCTTTCAAAGAACTTGCGAAGTGCAATGATATGGCCTGGGCGATCTTTAGACTTAACGATCATATCGTCGACATAGACCTCCACCTCTTTGTGCATCATGTCGTGTAACAATGCTGTAGCTGCTCTTTGGTAGGTGGCACCCGCGTTTTTCAACCCGAATGGCATTACCGTATAGCAATATGTACCCCATTGCGTGATGAATGTGGTTTTCTCCATGTCTTTTTCGGCCATCAATACCTGATTATATCCGGTGTAACCGTCCATGAATGACAGGAGTGCATGGTTTGTTGTATTATCGACCAGAATGTCAATGTAAGGTAGAGGGAACCCATCTTTTGGGCTTGCTTTATTGAGATCCCTGTAATCAACACATATTTTGACTCTTCCATCCTTCTTTGGAACTGAAACCACATTTGCTATCCATTCCGGATATTTAGATACTCTGATGAAACCTGCGGCCAACTACTTCCTGATTTCTTCCTTGATTTTGAGAGCTACATCCGGTTTCATACGGCGCAGTTTTTGTTTGACAGGCTTCATACCTGGAATGAGTGGTATCGTATGCTGAGCTATATCCCTGTCAATTCTTGGCATATCTTGGTATGACCAAGCAAATACATCAACAAATTCACTAAGCAAGTTAATTAGCTCTTTGCGTTCATCTTGACTTAGTGTTAATCCAATTTTTACTTCTTTAACATTCGTATCATTGGAAATGTTAACTGTTTCTGTATCTTCGATAACTGCTGTTTTATTTTCGTGTTCTTCCATTGCTTTTATTATTTCTTTGTCATTTTTATCATTAGCAAAGCAATATTGATCAGGGTTAGGAGAATGACACGCATCGTAAGCAAAGGTACTCATTTTATTGAATTCATTGGCTAATACATCAAGAGAGGCAAGGTCGGCTGCGACCTCACCAGAATTATTAGGACTAGAAAGAGAGGACTCAACAAGAGACTCAGGGTTGAACTCTATAGCAGAAAGAGGGTCAGCCTCAGACTCTAAGGACTCGTCTACAGACTTAGACTCAGACTCGGACTCGGACCCAGACGACTCAGACTCATCAAGCATAGGACCCTCGCCAGCGGTTATTTCCAACTTCTTTCCACTCGGCGTAGTGATCCTCAATGTCTTGCGCCATCCCCTTGAAATGTTGTCAGCTTGGACGATTAACTCGGAGGGGTCAAAATCCTTGTTCGCTATGACAGCTTGAACGAGCTCGGAGTTATCATTGCGGACCGGCTTGGACTCATTTTTCTCCATTCCAAAAAGAAGGTTGATTCCTAGATCATCAGAGTTTAGGCTATCTGGCTTCTCGGTTGTGAAGAGCTCTTCGTCTTCATCAACGAAGTCACAATCGAGGAACACCTCGAATCCTGGTTCACGGATCCCATCATGGACGAATGGCTCAGGGAATTCATAGCATGGGAAGTCTTCCCCTGCTTTGATGTACTGGCCATTAAGGGTGAACGGATATGGATCCATGGCCATTTCTGTCTTCGTGATTCGAGCATTATTGCAAGCCTTCATCTTCAATGAAGCTTGTTTCAAATCTTCTTTTGTTGGCTTGAATCCCAAGCCAAAAGTATCCTTCTTGAGTACACCAGGATGGCCCCAAGATTTAGCCATTTTCTTCTTGAGTCCAAGGGTCATTCCAGGGAAATGACCTTGCTTCTTCAGAATGGAATTGATACTGGTGTTTGAATAGGGATTGAAGTCGAGATGGCACTTTTCCTCTTCTTCAATCACGAGACATCATCTAGTGAAAACCCCCAAAGATCTTCATCTTTTTCGTCATGTTCAACATGGACGATAGGAGTATCAATAACTTGAATGCGCATAGGAGAAGAATCGATAGTAATTGGAGCCCCTCCAACTATGGCTTTCACTTTCTGGTGAAGCGATGATGGAATCGCCTTTAGCTCATGAAGCCAAGGGCGTCCTAACAACAGATTGAAAGAGGCCTTAATGTCCACCACCTGAAATTTGGTGCGACGTTCAATGGCCCCAGTAGTTATATTCAGTATGATAGTACCCACGGCTTGACGTCAAGTATTATCATAAGCACGAATCCTTTGAGTGGAGGGAGTCAATTCTTCATTCTTTATGCCCAACTTCTTTGCAGTACAGAGTGGGCACACATTGATTACAGAACCATTATCAACCAGGCTCATAGGAACATTCATCTGCCTACACACCACAGTGAGGTGTAAGGCCTTATTATGTTGATCCTCTTTCCGGGGCAGATCCTTATCAGTAAACAAAATCAGATTGCTAGTACTTGGCAACTCAGTAGTGAGAAAGTTGACCAGTCCTTGAGGAGTCATGTCACATCAACTCCTATCTTCACCAGAGCATTCATCACAGCGTTTTGATGCTCGTGGGAAGTGGCCAAAAGCTTCCATACATTCATCTCTACCTTGGTCTTTTGCAGTTGTTTGACCACATTGCTGTTCACAGGATCGATGGGATCAACTATCAGATGTGATTGTGGTGGAGGTGGAGGTGGATTAGGTTGTTGCAACCGTCCACTTCTGGTGAGAACCTTGACCTCAAATTCCCCCCAAACGTCTTCACTAGTTCCAAGAGATGAACAGGCTATATCCTTGAGATAGACGTCATCATCGTCGCTATCCCAAATTCCATTCACTTCTTCAGTACTTGAGATAAATACAACTTCCGGCAGAGGTTCATTCACAGGTTGAATGAGTATCGACGGATCAAAGGAGACTTCATCCCCCATGATAGCCAAAGCATCAGAAAGAGGACCTGTTTGAATGTTCGGCTTCTTGCCCCTGGAGGGACAGGAAGTTGATTAGCATCGATCAGATCTTGGATTGCATCCTTCAGCCTCCAACACTTCTCAGTATTATGACCCTTGCCTTGATGAAACTTTCAATAAGCATTGGGGTCATAGCTAGCGGTCCTATTCTCTTGCCGAGGTTCTGGAAATGGTCCGATTGGCATAATCAGTCCTTGACCATGCAAACGGTCATAAGCAGCATCATAAGTCATTCCCAAAGGCGTGTAAACCCTCCTTTGCCTTTTGAATCTTTGAGGAGGAGCATTAAGGGCCAGCACATCATTGATATTGATATTGTTGGTAGCATTATTGGGCTTAGAAGACGAAGAAGAAGGAGTGTCGTTCTTCTTACTTTTCCAAGTGTTGTTGTTATTGTTGCTACCAACAGACTTCATCAGTTCATCTTTGATATTGATTCCAATATTGTATACAGCGTCAAAGGTACTCAGAGGCAGAGACTTCAAGTGTTGCTTGTAGTTATGAGTCAGATTGGCAATGAACAAGCGAACCATTTCTTTCTCCTTAGGGGGATCCACCAGGAGCGCAGCTGTTTCCCTCCACCTGCTTAAGTAAGTGGTGAAGCCTTCATTCTCTTTCTGTTTCACAATGGAGAGTTCACGTTCAGAAGTCTTGGCCTGGATGCTACACTTGTAACGATTCATGAAGCTTTCAGCAACATCCTCCCAAGTCGTGAAATGTTTAGATTCCAAAGAATAGAACCACTATTGACAGACATGCTCTAAGGAAAGAGGGAACACCGTAGGGAAGAGTGTCACATCTACTCCCTTAAGAGCCATAGTTGCAGAAAAAGCCTTCAAATGGAAAAGCGGATTATCAGTAGGCTTGAATTTGGGAATGTCAGCAGTGGAAAACTTCTTAGGAAGCTTGTCTCTTATGGACGAAGAGGCGACAAGCAGTTCCGCATAAGTGAACTCTTTAGAAATCTTGCTCATCTGTTCCTTAATCTTGTCCATTGCAGCAATAGTGAAACTGTTCTGATTGTCTTGTTCTACAGTGCTGACTCTAGTGGTGAGTGACTGCATCATGTCAGACAATCTTTAAATTATACTGTTGAGGTTCTCAATGTCTTCCTTAGTGGCCATTGGTTGAAAGTAGACTAGAGATGGATCTTGTGGAGATGATTGAGGTGGTTTCCTTGTACGCCTCTTTGGTATAAGAGGTTGTTGAGGTATGGACTCGAACCGTAACAATCTACCCCTGCTTCTTGATGAAGTGCTGTGACACCGAAACAAACACACCTTTAATGACCAAACTTAACCTTAACCCATCCGGATTAGAAAGAAAAAAAAGAAAATTTTTATTTTTTTTAAAAAAATCTGTAGTTTAAAAAAAATCTATAGTTTTGAAATTCTACTTTAAAAAAAAAACATATGGGAGGATACCATCCAACTTACTCCAAAAAAAAAACGACACAAAAACGAGACTTCCCTAAAATACGGTCAAAAAGTGGTGCATGACTAAAAAAGTGTGTGAACACGATATGTGAATGATTAAGTGAGGTTATAGACGCGTGTTTTGACCGTATAGCTAGACACAAAACTGGACACAACATTCGCACAAAAATCGAAAAAAGGACTGACAGGACACTTTCCTGGGCACCGTGTCACGGTACAGATTGTCGTGACACGGTGCAGTCTACTGTCAGACGGCAGACAGCCCCGTGTCACGGCACTGTTCACCGTGGCACGGCAGAAAATGTCGTGACACGGTGCGCAGTTCTAGGTTAGTTTTGTGATTTTTCCAGATTTTAACCGATTTTAGGTCCGTGCTAATTACTATGTGAGAATAAAAACCCTCGGTCATGGGTTAAACAAAAGATCAAACACATGAAGGTTAGCACCAAACAGCCACATAGCATTTAGGCACGATGATGTAAAAAAAGTTCGCAACCTAGAGTCAAGATGTATGTTCAACTATTGGTCAAGCTTTGGGTGTCAAAAGGGTACCATGGTTAAGAGTTTGGACGCATTAGCAAGGCAGCCTCCCTTGAGGTTTTATGCCAACAGGCGCCTCCGCGAGTTCGTGATGAAATCGCACTCGACTCCATGGTTTGGGTGGATTTAATAACTCGGATGAACCCTTATTGCCATGAGCGTTTTTGGGCTGATAGAGCTTAAATCCCCAGGGGCTAAGACGCATGTAGAACACATACGTTTTTTCAGAAAAATCGAAGGAAGTCGACTGTGAGGAAAGAAAATAAGCCACCGGACTGATTTTAGGACTGCTGTGACACGGCAAAAATTCCCGTGTCACGGTACTGTGCACCATCAGACAGTGCACTGTACCGTGACACGGCAGATTCTGCCGTGGCACGGCAGTCAGAAGATCTGACTGGTGCCCTGTTTTCCTTCGCGCGCAACCAAGTTATCCAATTTTTCCTACGGGACAAACCTGAATGCGACGTTAAAACGTCTATGCAGATGCAAAAATGCCAAAATAATCACAGGAATATTTTTTCAGGAATCTTTCAAATCTCATCCACTCATCTTAATTAAATACCGATCACTCAAATTGATAAATAATTAAGAATCGTCCCCAGTGGAGTCGCTAAATTGTAGGCGTCGTTCGAAGTGCGCCTACGTTAAAGCATGTGTGAATATGCTTGGCACTCATAGGAAGTGGGAATTGCATTACGATTAGGGACAACGTTTAGGGACAAATAAAGTAGGGAGCCGCCAACAAGTTTTTTTAGGAACTTGTAAACCGTTCACGGATCATAAAAGGCAACCACGAATAAGGGACAACGAAGGAAACAACGATTGACCCGTGAAGGTTACACCCCATTCATAATCCATGAGATTACTAACTCCATATGGTTTGGAACCACGAAAGGAGGATCGGGGATGATGGTACGAAGTGAGTCATGGAGTCACATTCTCCCGTATTGGCCTCTACTCGATTCTTATATTGAAAAGCATTCCTGTGATCTCAAAGGCATACAAACAAAATATTCAATTCGCTCCAAACTATTATTTAGCTAAATTGGTTGAATATTAATGCAACATATAATTCTAAAGTATTTGTGATCACTTCAATTAATAATAAGATTAAAAAGGAACCTAAATCGGTTGTCCAAATTATCTTATTAGGCGTGGTCCTTACTTTGATTCTGTTTGTTTGCAACTACAAAACTATTATTTAGCTAAAATCGTTAGAAAAATAATAAAAAAAAAAGGAGCATGATCCTTACTTTGATTCTGTTTGTTTGCAACTACAAAACAATAAACGAGTTAGTAACTTCAAGGAAATAAATAAACAATAATTAAATTAAATAAAATAAAATAAAGTTGATTTTGGGGCCAAACCCTCAAACAGTTCTACCTTTCACGCCTTGGCTTAAGGGCAGAACCTCGAGTAAAATATGGACTCCTTTGAATGCTTGAAGAAGGAATTTTGAAGTGAAAAGGGTAGACTAGTGTTTAGGCTAAAGCATAGAAGAGAGGAGAATAAAATTAGAGAATTAATTAGTGCCCTGTACATCAGAAATGAGGGGGTATTTATAGGGAAAATGTGATGAGGGAGCACACGGAACCCTAAAATGATAAAAACCCTAAAAAAGTATCCCGTGACACGGTCAAACTGTACCGTGACACGGGAAGCCCCACCATCAGACGGTACACTTTTGGCGTGACGCGGGAAATTTTCAGAAAACGGGATAGAAAACGCGTCAAGGGTTTACGCGGAAAAGACACGGAATGTCCCGTGTCACGGGAAATCCCACCGTCAGACAGGAAGGATTCCCGTGACACGGTAGGTACCTGCCGTGGCGCGGGAAATTCCAGCCCGTTTTTCCGTCTAAATACATTTTTAACCCCAATTTCCTTCGGCATTTTAAGTGCTGATTGATAATTTTGGGCCTTTTCTGACTTTTTATTATTCGGGCTAAAATAAGAAAATAATTAAATAAAAACAAATAAAGGGTTTGGGCCAAAAATAAATAATAAAACAATAAAATAAAAAAGGTTTGGGCTTAAAATTAATTAATAAGTTTGGGATGAAATTAAATTCATGCTTTTACCAAACATCAAGACTAATCCATGGACTGTTCAAAAATATGAAAATATGATTTTTTAAGCTCTCTCGGGATTAAATACTAAACCCGACCAATAGTGGCGGTGAAAGGTTGTTCATCATCGGGTTTGGTTTTGGGGAGACATTTTTAGGTGTCTACACCTATCGTAGGTTACTTGGGATCAAAACAAACAGTTTGTTGAAATTATGAGAAAAGGTGGATTCTAATTTTTTTTTATTAGAACAGTTAGAATCCATGCCCTACAAGCAAGCTTTGGATAAGTGCCAACTCAGGAAATGGCTTAAAGCCATGAAATCCAGTATGGACTCCATGTTTATAAAGATGTGTTAGTCCATGATAGTCTTACAAATGGGGTCAAACTTATTAGTTGGGTAAGCCTATTCGGATTATTCTAGTTATGGATATCAAAATCACCTTCATGAAACGTTCTTGGTGGTGAACATGTATATGATGCAACCTAAGAGTTTTGAAATCCTGAAATTCCTAGAAAGTTTTGCAAACTTCAGAAATTCATTTATGGATTGAAGTAAGCATCAGGGAGTTGGAACATTCGTTTTGATTAGGCAATCAAACAGTTTGATTTCCTTAGTAGAACGAAAAAGGGAATCTTGTAGAGACAAGAAGTTTAGTGGGACCAATTGATCTTCTTAGTCTAGTATGTAGTTGACATACAGTTCATATGAAATGATATATCAATGCTTGAATAAGTCAAGCAGTGGTTGGAAAGATTGTTTCAATATGATAGACTTAGGAGATGTTGAGTACATATTGGGAATTAAGATCCATGAAGTAAATCTTGAAGAAGGATTAGAATGAATCGAGAGACTTATGTTGATAAGGATCTTGACAAGTTCATGAAGCAAGAATCTAAGAGAGGATGTCTTCCCATGTTTCATGGTATTACACTGAGTAAAACTCAGTGCCTTCAAAAGCTAATAGAGTTGAGTTGTATGGATAATGTACCTTATGCTTCTGCAAAAGGATCCATTACTCGTGCCATGAAATGTACAAAGCAATATGTTGCATATGACTTGTGCATGTGTAGCAAGTTTCAAGCAAATTCAGAATAAGCATACAGAGAATTACCAAGAACAGATCCTTGAGTACTTGAGAAGCACTAAGAGGAATTCTTCTAGCTATTGTGTTAAATGGTAATTTAAGCAAGTTGTCAACACAAATGCAAGTTTTCCAAACAGGCAAGATGATTCTAGATGGTGATCTAAATGCATATTTGTGTTTGGATGGAAAAGGACACTGAGCTTGAAGAGTTCAAAAGCAGAACACTGTTGCATACTCAATGTCTGAATATGTGCATTAAACTATAGTAAGATAGTTAAAAAGAAAGTTCGGATTAAAATGTCATTTGACTAACAGTCCTTTGCCAAAGAACAAAAAGCTAGAGTCACATCACAAATCCAAACAAAAGGGATATGAGATATCACCTCAATTATGAGATCATTGACCACTGGAAGGTCATGTTCTGCAAAGCTTTATTATGAATGAGAAATCACTAAACCCCTTCCATGGACTAAGGTATGAGAGTCATATTAAAGTCTTAGGATTGAAGCAAGTTATGTAATTTAAGTTGTATATGTTTTGAGAAAACATATTACATGAGAAATGCATCAATTTGAAGAATTATGTTTAAAATAGAAATTATTATTTCTCTTATTTAATTATGGTTTTGGAAATTAAATAAAATGTCCAAAATAATTATGAATTGATGGGCTCATCAGGTTGATGACCTGGTGAATTGAAATCCCACAGGTGAACAAAATTCATATATTATTTAAGTTCCTAGTTTGAGATCATTAAAGTGGACATAAATAATTCAATAAATGAACTAGAATGTAAGATTGATTGGATAGCGCAGTTTCATGGGCTATAGGGGCATAGTGATGCTCGGTCAATCACTTGGATATGCATGAATGATGCATGATCGAACTATTGACCTACTTTGAAGTTCAAGTATAGAGCTTCCATATATATTAGTGGATTCCTTTGACATGAGTGGAACATTGATTTCATTCAATGGATGTTGTGACAGTGGTACACTCAAACGTCTAGCCGAAACTGGAGATTATAAAGGGTGTTTCCCGGTTATTTCAAAAGTTGAGTGGGATTCATGTTACCACAAGATTGGATAGAGTCTACCTATTAAATTAGGAAATGTGTCATGGCTGCTTGAAGAGGGAGAATTCAGAAAATATGTGGCCGCATTCAAATGCATTACACAGTAATCATTCGGATTTGTAATTCTAACTTAGATTTCAAGAAACGATTTGTAGATTAATATGATCTCGACATGTGATGCAATCATATTATCAAATCGACACATATATTGACTTAAGGAATTCGAATATTGCACCCTTATCTCAGACAAGTGGGAGATTGAAGGAGTTATGTCTTCGTCGTGTGCAATTAATAAATATATAATATGATCAAATTATGGAGATAATTAAGTCCATACTTTTGGGTCGTCGTTTTGCCATATCTAGAGGTACTAACAATCTTTGGACTAGTAAAATATCCCAAAGCCCAATTGGAAGGATCTTATAAGGTCACACAAAGGGGCTAGATCGAGCATTAGAGGACGAGGCCCATCATGGGCCTCATCACTCTAGGTGGCCGGCCATATGGGGATTAGAAGTGGTTTTGGGCTTAGTGCCCTAGTCTAATTATAATGAGATTATAAATAGACTAGGTGCCTAGGTTTGGAACGAGTGGAAGAAATTAATTGATCAGTGTGATCAAACCCTAATTAGCAAACACGAAACCCAACCCCTCTCACAGTCCTCTCTCTCACGTCTCTCTCCTCGTCCTTGGCGCCGGTGGTGTCTCGTGGTGGTGGTGGTTTGTGCGGTGGTCGGTTGTCCATAAAGGTGGTGATCGCGGTTTTCCTCAATCACTCGACCAATCTAATATTGGTGGACGACTCGTTCGAATCTCGTGGACTAAGTAGAGGAGCAATGCTTGGGGCTCTATTCTCTCCCTGATTTGCCTGTCGAATAGCTTCGTGGAATTCACGCGTCAAAGGTATGATTATGTGTCTTGTGTGTTATGCATGCGATTCTAGGGATTGGTACTTGATTGAATATGATTCATGTTTTTCCGCTGCGTAGTATCTATAAACTCCTAGAGTAATCACACTTAATAAGATAATTAAGAATCTTGTTTAGGGATAATAATATTATAATTCAAGTGATCGCCAATAATAGATTTGTTTGTGCATTAATATTCAACGAACATAGATTAAACAGATTTAGGTTTAACCTATTGGTTGTATGTTAGTCAAAAAGCGCACATAAATACGAGAAGAATAAAGTACAGGCTTATTATTAAGGCAGGTTCAATCTCTGTTAAGTCGAATTTGTACCTTCATCCCCGAACATCCAATCATGGTTCCAGACCTATTGGAGTTAACGATCTCTTGGATCGTTAAGGGGTGTAACCTTCACCTCGTGAACGGTTTACAAGTTCCTAAAAATTTGTTGGCGACTCTTTTACTCTAGCTTCCTTCGCTTTGGACGCCACCATGCTTAAGTGTATGATCACAGTGGGGCTCAAGTGTGGGATGCTTGAAATATTCCCTATAGTTTTTTGGCGAATCCACTAGGGAGGATTTTTAGTTTTATTCCTAAAATTTATTTTGCCAATAACTTAGAATGAGTGGATGAGACTGGAAAAGTTCTAAGTATTTCATGTGCATAATTTTGGTTAACATTATTAGCATAGGCATAAAAAAGGTCCGCATTGCAAAGACCATCCGTAATGCGCCTAAAACATAGTATTTATACACGTAGGAAATAAGGGAAATATATTTCACAACTAGAATCGAAATAACGCTGTGAAAAACTGTAAAATTCAAGAACAGAAAGCTGCTAAGGCATGTAAGAACTAGCGCTGAGAAAACAGCTCCATCGCCATGCCATGGCTCTGTCGCCTTGCGACAGACACTGTATTCTTGCACCGAGTTTTTCCAATACCGAGCAAGAAATAAACCTTCTTGTTTCGACCATTTCTTGTACTGTTTGCTCGGTTTTACTTCCTAATTGAGTTTTTCCCTCTTTTCTGAACCCATATGTGTTCTACATATGGCCATAACCCTCTAGGAATTCACGCTCCATCTACCCAATCGAACGCTCTTGGCAACGAAGGGTACATCCGAGTTTGTAAATTCACCAAACCGTGGAAGCAAGTTTAACTTGCGGGGTTCCATCCACTCGCGCTAACCCTTCCAAAGGTAAGGCTTCCACACAGTGCATCCGGACTCAAAACCATGGACCCTTTTTTGACTAACCCTTATCCTTGAACTTTAGAGAACTAGAGCCATGGTTAGGTCGTAAACTCATTGCATCATAGTGTGACTATTTGACTACTTGTGCATTCTTTACTAGTGCATAACCTACATGTGATTAAACTGACCGTTTGGTTTGACTTGTAATTATAAATATGCTTAAATAAACTAACTTAGGACTAAAGGACTATGATTAATTAATTTAATAATTATTTTGAGCTAATAAATATGTTTAAAATCGAGTCATTGTTTTTTTGAGCCAACCCGGATTTTATTCTCGTACACTACACAAGTGTCAACTTGTTTTGGTGATATCCGGAGTTCTAGGAAGAGTTACGAGTCGTACAGCCTAAGGATGTGTAGCCTCAAGTTTTATATTTCATTTGGCGTTAGTTTCTTCTAATTCGGAGTCACAAATCTAAAGTTATGTTTAAAATACTACATCATGGGAGTTTAGTGCACATACGAGAAATCTTAACTTAGTCTTTGTTTGAGTCTAGTCACAGTCTAGTCACATGGTCATGACACGAGTCTTGAACATATCACTTACACTCACAAGTATTCACACACTTTGTACATACTTTTTCCACACCATGACCATGTCTTAGGTTCATGCATGAGTCGCTCTTTTCGTCATTTGAGTTGGGGGTCCACTTTATTCCTAATTTTTCCATATCTCTCCATCTACATCACCTTTCCATACATTACATATCTCACACTTTTCTTCTTAAACACTTTCTAAATTCACTTTCTTTCATCTTATATGCTTCCTTCATACATTATTCACCTCATACACTATGATCTTTTCCCATCCTTGCATGTTGAATCGAGTTTGAGTCATGTGATTGACAAAAAAAAAATAAAAAAAAAAGAAAAAGAAAAAAAGGGTAATTGTAAGGAGGGTGATCCCATCGTAAGGGTTACTCTCCTTAAATGCTCTTGGCCAATTAAAAGCCTAGGACTTTACACTTGTTAGGGTGTATTAGGATTTGAATTTCTGACTGTTTGGGGGACCTTGAATTAGAATTGATTCTATCATCACGCTTTTTTGTAAGAAACAAGTAGGAGTCGCCAATAAGTTTTAGGAAAAACTCATAAACCTCGTTCATGCCTTTCTTCCATGTGGAATTCATGGAATAATTAGCACAAATCATAAGTTTACCCATGCCCAACTTGGTCTATAAACCAAAAATGAGTTCGGGAGCGAGGGTACTAAGATAACGTTCATTTTAGAGGGGAATCGTCATCCTAGCCCTAGTACGGCCTCTACTAGATCTTCCTTTTCCACAATTTCATCACCAAACAATATATGCAACGCGATACCTAAAGCTATGTTATTTGATTTTATTTACAAACATTAATTCACATAGGAATTACATTGCAAAAGTCGTTATTCTTATTTCATAATATTCGTGAAAGAACAATAAATAAACACGATTCGCCTTGGCTTAAGTGATCTACCAACAATTATTTAATTCAATTCTCGTCTTTATTTAACGCAAGATACTATGTGGAATTGATTAATTAATTATTTTAAAGGTGATCAAACAACACTAATTAATTAATTAAAGTCCTTTAAACAAGAAAATAAAAGTGATTTAACTAAGTGCTCGGGAATTTAGCATTTCTCTTTGCTAGATCTCCATTTAGAGCACTTATGGACACCTTCTTGTTAGGGAACCTCCACCGTAGTAACAAAGTATCGAAAGGGTGAGTGTTTAGGACAAGAGGGCTAGGTTGCACAAGTTCACAAGTTATTTGGCCGGAGTTTTAGGTTAATTTCTGTCTGTTGAAGCCTCGGTTAAAGCTCGTATTTATAGAGAATGATTAGGTTTAGGGTTTCGAGCAATCTGCCGCAGCAGGTGTCGCGCGCAACTGATGAAGTTTCGTGCGGCAATCCAGCGCAAGTTATAGAGTTGCGCTGCTATGTTCAGCGCAACTATTGGTCTTGCGCGCGGCTTTATGGTAAGATTCGATTTTATATTTTCCGTATAATTTCTGAATAATTACAAATCTTCTGCAAAAGTTGCGCTGGGAGTTGCGCGCAACTTAAATAGTTGCGTGCGGCAGCCTAGCGCGACTTTGTGAGATGCGCACAACTTTTTCTGCGGCCGCACTAAGTTTTCACCTAGGCTCTCTTAAATCCGTCATTATTAGGGTTTAAGCACGGGCTTAAGCCTAATTATGATCGGGATTAGTTAATTGGATCTTTGTTTTGGCTTTTTCTTTAATTTGGGCTAGTCTTTTGTGTTTTGTGGCTTAACTAGTTATCCATAAGTATTCTTCACTTTGATCCAACACGAAGATGGCTTTATTTATCGTCATTTCACTTACTATCGGGATGGGAGGCCTAAAGTAGATGTCTACAGTAATGATGAAACAAATTCACAAGGCAAGCTTCTCACCAAGATTTCATGCTTTTTTTTTCAAACCCTTCCCCAATAAGTCTAGCATAGGCACCCTTTATCTTCCTTAGATTTATTTCTTAGAGTTTGATTTTTACCCTTCACTTTTTAAATAAAATGAGCATTTATTTCCTTGCATATGATCATCACATTCCATTAAAAAAAATACGCCGAGCTAAGCAAAAGGTAAACTAATTATTTGAGGCACCCCTTGTAGCCTATCATATCACCTTCACCTTTTAAATTAACAATCCTTTCTTGAGAAACCACTTTGAGCCTCGTCTAACGATAGACTTCTCTTTTTTCAACCCCCAACTACATAACCTTGGGATGGGATAGTGTGAAATTTATGCAATTTTCAAAGAAGAAAAGCTTGAGTGATTTTATAAGAATTTCAAAAGAATAAAATAGCAATAAAATTGTGCAAAAGGCCAAGTGTTCCAATGTCTTTGATATGAATATATCTTTGATAAGAACACGTCTCAGATTGCGTCTCTTATCGAGTTCTAGGTACCGTGCCTAAGAAACATGAATGCCAAGTGAGTAATAGACCGCATGATCGGGATTGTCCACACTTATAAAAAAATGCAAAAGCAAAAAAATGAGAACAAAAAAAATAAATAAAAGAAAGAGAGTTAAAAAGTGAGGAAACCTCAAGCATAAAAATATAAAGATTTCAAAAGCAAGGTTGCACACTTGGGGGTTTATCTAGGGTCTAGAGCCTTTATCCCCTTCTTCTTCAACCTTTAGCCTAACCACGTTACAAACCTTCAAAGACCTCTTTGAGGTATACACATACTTGTGTGAGGTTCGTCTAGAGCTACGTTCGGCCTGATTTCTAACGGATACGTAGGCAACCTCACATTGAGGTGCGGCAGTAATAAAATGCATTCATTCATATATACATTCATGCATGATCATATCAAGGGATCTCCAATGCTCATCCCTATCCATTTAGAGCTAGACTTGGGGGCTTCATCCTTACATTATTAGCTTACCCAGCCTAAGAGTCACCGTCATTTGATTCTTCTCAAAATATTTTTCCATATACTTAGCCTTTGCAGCTTAGACTTAGTGTCACTTTTACACACGTCACAAAGACATGGCCAAATGATACTTCCCTTAGGAACCTTTTGTCATGAAGTCTTAACATAACGTGGAAGCATACCTTGTCATCATTGCATTACAAGGTATGAAGTGCTTAGCCTCCGTGCCTAAGTTACCCAAATACTTTCATCTAAAATCAACAATCGAAATAGCCTAAGGTGTTACAATCTTCACACCCTAAGATATGACATTGATCCATACATTTGTTTGAGCTCATTCGACATGCCACTTTACTCCTCTCTTTTTGCGCTTTCGAGTCACACAATGAGTCATGAGTCAACACTTTGCACACATGAGTCACACAAAGTGAGTCATCATTAAGCCAAGTTTATACCCTGAGTCATGTCAATCCATGTATGTCAACGCTTTGAGTCGAATCATGACAAGTCATATGTGTTAAAAAAACATTAAGTTTTATACAATGAGTCAAGAAACATTAAGCCTTAGGTGAACCCTAAAAAGATATTAGCAAAGTCTTATAGTCCAAAATATAAATGCAGGTACAAAATATTTGAAGCAAAAGGACGCAAATGGCTTAGCAAATCAACTAGAGTTGGCCGGATCGCAATTGGATTGACGATCAGCCTGATTAACTGAACACACCCGGATTTTGATCAAGCACCTCATTTGGAATAGTAATTGGTCATAATTGCGTATTTCCCAAGATGAAAGATCTCTACAAAAATTAACTTGGACTCGGTAAGATCTTGAAGGATAGGGTTTTTGACAGAATTTCAAGGCATGGGAAGCTATCACTTCCAAAGAACAATCGCGCAATAATATTCTCGGATTTTGGGAAAAATCGCGAATATAAATGCATGAAATTCTTCCAAGATAAGAGGAGTTTGAGAAAAACTTACATGGATTGGTAAATTAGAGATGAAGAGCTTTAGTTTATAAAAGATTTGAGCGGATTTGGTTGAAAGAAAACGACCAAGTTCAAGGATCGGAGTGAAACTGAGCAACAAACAACAATAAAATGAGGAAGAAGGGGTTTTATTTTGAAAACCCCGACATCAGCACCAGACGACAAGCTTGTCGCCAGGCGCTAATGCCTGTCGCTTGGCGACAGAGCAAAATCCTTGCGATATCACGTATCAGCGTGTGCACAGCAGAAAACCAAAAACTGCAACACACTGTAGAACTAAAAAACAAGCAAAACTACAACAAAATACAACCAGGGACAACAAGACTCCAGCAGCAACAGCTAACTGATTAAGCATCTAGACCACTCCCTATTTCTCTTACTCGTTTTCTTAGGCATTACCACACTAATTCTATGATAGATATCCCACAGCAGCTTCTTCATCACATGCTGAGGACTTTGTAGACAGAGATCCTCCAGCCTTGTTCCTCTGCTGCCAAATAGAATACAACAACCCAGCATAGCAGCTCTGAATCACTTGTCTTCTAAATCTTCCTGTAATAGTTTTCAACTTGTCATTACAACTCTCCAGAGTACTTGGGTCACAATTATACCCAGTCAGCTTGTCAATGATCCTGCAGCATTCCTTAGTGTACTGACACTCAAAGAACAAATGCTCAACTGTTTCATCAAACAGTCCACACAAAGGACAATCTGAAGCATCAATAATGCCTAATCTAGCCAATCTTGCTCTGACTCTGATTCTTCTCCACACAATCATCCAACTAGTGAAGCTGTGTCTTGGAATATTCATTCTATTTCAAACCCAATTACACCAAGGCACATTTTGCCGCTCTTCTTTCAACCAATTATAACCACTAGCAACTATGTAATCTTTTCTAGTAGCTAACCACTTGCTTCCAGAATATCCAGCTTTGAACTTTTCCTTCAGCTTCCAAAACTGCTTCCAGCTCCAACTAGCAGAATTAGAACAAGTAACCCTTTTCCAACTTCTCTCTTTAATATACAAGTGATTGATCCATTTTACCCAAGGACTGTCCTGTTTACTAGCAATATTCTATATATGCTTCCCCAAGGCTGCCAGATTCCAAAGATAACAATCATGGATACCAAGCCCACCTTGCTTCTTACTTCTACACACAAAATCCCAAGCAATGGGAGGAACCCTATTAGAAACAGCCTTCCCATCCCAAAGAAAGTTTCTGCAGACTGAGACAATCCCATCCAGCTGAGTTATCAAGACAAAGTTAACCAGCTGAGCTCTTCCTGCATAAGAGAGAGTTCTAGACCCCAAAGATTTAATCCTAGCTGTAATTTTATCAATAAGACATTGACAGTCTGTCTTATTCAATTTCTTGAAGCTAACACTAACTCCAAGATACTTAAAAGGCAGAAAATCTTCTTTAAACCCAGATTCCTCAATTAACTCTTTCTTCACAGCAGGACTAATGTTGCAGCAATAAAGATTAGATTTACCACTATTAGCAACCAATCCTAAAGAAGCAGCAAAAGTAGCTAAACTTCTCAAAAGCAAAGAGACAGACTGTTTATCACCCTTTCTAAACAAGATCAGGTCATCTGTAAAAACTAGATGATTTAGCTTGAATTTTCAACACTTTGAATGAAACTGGAACCTCCTATAATCACCCACACACATCAGTAGTCTGGATAAATACTCCATACACAACACAAATAGCAAAGGAGACATAGGGTCCCCTTGTCTCAAACCCCTTTTACCTTGAAAAAAACCTTCCAGACCCCCATTAATATTCAAAGAAAAAAGCAGCAGAAGAAACACAAGTCATAACTAACTTGACAAACTTTCCAGGGAAGCCAAAAGCTATAAGCATTTCCTCAAGAAACTCCCATTTGACTGAATCATAAGCTTTCTTGATATCAACTTTCAATAGACAACTACTAGGAGCATTTTTCCTACCATAATGAGACACCAAGTCCTGAATTATACTAATATTATGAATGATCTGTCTGTTTTCCACAAACCCAGTTTGAGACTGAGAAATAAGATCAGGAAGGACCACCTTTAACCTCAAGCACAGGAGTTTAGTAATGCACTTATAAACCACATTGCAACATGCAATGGGTCTAAAATCAATCACTGACTCAAGCTGCTCAATCTTGGGGATCAAGGAAAGAGTAGTACAATTAACTTCTTTAAGCAACTTGCCATTCTCAAAGAAATCCAATACTGCTGCAGAAAACTCCTGCCCAACTATCCCCCAAGCTTTCTTGAAGAAGCAACTAGAATACCCATCAGGACCTGGAGCTTTATCCTCAGGGATTGAAAATAAAGCTGCTTTAATCTCATTCTTGGTAAAGGGAAGTTCAATAATCTTTACTTCCTCCTCTGTAAGCATACACCCTTTTTTAACCACATCAACATTAACTGCTACCCTATCCCCAACATCAGTTCCCAATAGTCTTTTGTAATAATCCACAAAGCCTTTAACAATACTTTCTGGATTATCACACACCTCTCCCATCTCATTCTTCTCAGCTACTATCTTTTTTTTAAAAGCTTTCAGCTTAATACTTCTGTGTAAAAAGGCAGTATTATCATCCCCCACTTGCAGCCAGTTAATCTTTTCCCTCTGTCTGAGCTCAGAAAAATAATGCTTTTTCACATCACATAATTCTCTTAACTTCACAGCTTCAGAACTTCTTAGAATCTCATTAGTGGGACACTTCTGCAATTGCTCCTGAATCTCCCCAATCATGATCAGCCCACCCATTCAAGAACCTAAAAGACTTCCTATTCTGAGTCTTTTGATTCATTAGTCTTATCACTGCTAGACAGTGATCAAACCAAAGCTCAGGCATATAGTGAACATAAGAGTCAGAGAACTGCATACCCCAATCTTCATTAATCCAGGTTCTATCAATTCTGCTATAAACCCTATCTTCATTCAACTACTTGTTATTCCAAGTGAAAGTAGCTCCCATCTTATTCAAGTTACTTAAGCCACAATACTGAACACAATCTCTAAAATGAATCACCTCCCCCTGAGTGATACTTCTGCCCAATATGTCCTAAAAATTGAGAGGACAATTGAAATCACCAGAAATAACCCAAGGCCCCACCATACTATCATGAATTCCTTTAATACCTTCCCAAAGCTCCTCTCTTTCTTTCCCATCATTCATGCCATAAACAACTGTGAAGGCAAAAGACACCCTTCCTGTCAAATTCCTAACAGTTAAATACATCAACTGCCTCTCAGTAAGTGCAACATTTACATGAAAGAAACTAGGTAACCAGGCCACTAAAATCCTTCCCCCTTTCACCTTATTAAAATTAGTGGCTAAACACCATCCTTGAAACATGCTATTATGAATACCAGGAAAATTCCCCACTTTTATTTTAGTCTCCAGCAAACAACATAACCCAATCTTATTCTGCAAAAGAAAATTACCAATTTCCTTCTGCTTCTCAGGGCTATTTAAGACCCTAACATTCCAAATCAGAACACTATCCATGATCTGGGTCTAAAACTACTCCCTTCCCAGGAGTAACACCCAAGATCCCAGTCCCTAGTTCATTCACATCCCCAAACTGCATTTTATCATCCATATGTAAATTTGCAAAAGAATTCCTGACAGGAACAGGACAAACCACTTTCTCTCCAGAACTCTTACTTCTATGCTTCTCATGAGTAGACTGCCACTCACCATTCTCAACCCCCTCACTTCCATCATCATTCTTACTATCATTCTCAACCTGAGCATCCTGCTGCTTCACATTCTGAGCTTGAATCTGCTTAGGTTGCCACACTTTCTTCACCACCTTGCAATCTTTGCTCATATGCCCAATTTTCTTACAAATATCACATTTGCTGGGTTTCCATTCAAAAATTGCTTTCTGATTAAAAATCTCCCCAGATTCAGTAATAAACTCCACTGATTCAACAAACTCCTCATTCAATTCAACTTCCACCAAGTATCTAGCATAGGCAACCCTATCCTTCAATTAAGTAGCCGAATCTGCCTTAATTGGCGTACCAATTAATCCAACTATCTTTTCTAAACAAGATTTTCCCCAATACATCAAAGAAAGGTTAGGAAATTGAACCCATACTGGAATTCTCGAAAATTCAGAGACATTAAATTCCATGCCATCTACCCATTGTTTCAGAAAGACAGGTCTTCTATCGAACATAACATGCAACACACTCAAGGCCTTATCTCTAGTTTCCACATTCAAAAGTCGTATCAAGAAAACCCCCTTTTTAAGAGGAATTACTTTATCAACATTCTTATCACCCCAAATCCTCTTACAAAAACCGAGAAAAGCAGATAGAAATGGATTATTCCCCAAAACATAAGCAACAACCCCCAATTTCCAATATTCAAGTTCATCAGTAACATCATCAACAGGTAATTGCAATCTAGGCTTCAAACTGCTTACCTCTGTTGCAGATGCTCTGTTTTCCTCCAATCGAACAGTACCACTTGAAGGAGCAATCACATTCAACCATTCATTTAGCTGAGACTTCTGCCTAGATCCTTGAATCAATTCTTGAATAGATTGAGTAGGTGAAAGGATGAAATTCTCCAATTCATCAGCATCAT
The DNA here is from genome assembly GCF_001683475.1 of Chenopodium quinoa. NCBI lineage: Eukaryota > Viridiplantae > Streptophyta > Magnoliopsida > Caryophyllales > Amaranthaceae > Chenopodium > Chenopodium quinoa. The sequence goes on from NW_018745617.1 coordinate 2,755,189, forward strand.
CAAAGTTCAATTGCGGAATACCCTCTCCATTCATTCTCGATTTTGTCTTCGAAACTGTAGCCATTGGATTCGTAAGATCAAATCCTTCACGAATTTCAGGTTTCTCATGGCTTTCTCGCACTCTAGACGACTCCTTGTTCGCTCGTTTCCTCGCCATTGCAGAGGGTTAGAGATAGAAGCACCCGCTAGAGAGAGAAAAGCAAAGATTGTCAATTAATGAACAGCTTTTGACACCTTTGATTAGTAGTCTTCCCGATTATGTTCTTGATTGATGATCGGCCTGATGAAGATCAAATTATCGATTGCATATTAATTAAGCAAATTTGAAAACTTATTTGAGTACTGATTGATTGTAATCACAAAAGATTCCTAGGATGGAGATTTCTGCAAAGATTGACTTGAAGATCGAAGAATCTTAAGATAAGGTTCTTCCCAAAGCTAGAAAGGTCGATTACTCCTAAAAGTAAGGACAAGAAGATTTGAAGATTCAAGATGAAGAAGATTTCAACTGGAGGCTTTAAGATTAAAAGAGTCTCTTGCTTGGATTTGAGAAGGATGGTTCGAGATAAAACAACCTTAGATAGCTTTCACTATGATTGGGGAGGTTTTTATTTGATTTGAGAAAATAACGATTCGAGATGAAGCAATTTTTGATAGCTTTCGCTAAGATAGTGGAAATTATCATATGGATTTAAGAAGATGGCACGAGATGGAAGGTCTTCAACGACGTTCGCTAAGATTGAGAAGGTTGTCACCCAGTTTTGAGAAGATGGCACGAGAGGGGTGGTCTTCGACGACGTTCGCTAATATTGAGGAGGTTTTCACCTATATTTGAGAAGGTAGCACGAGATGGGCAGTCTTCGACAACATTCGCTATGATTGTGAAGGTTGTTGCCATGATTCAAGGAAATAGCTCGAGATGTAGTAGCATTGATAAACGATGTTCCCTAAGACGTGGAAGATTGTCATTATGAAATTGATGATAGCTGCAAGCAGCTATCTTCAACGATGCTCCCTAGGATGTGGAAGGTTGTTATAAGACGGGAGGTGACTATAACCGGAGTTATCTTTGATCGTATTCCCTAGGATGTGGAAGATGGTCAGAAAACGACATAAGATCGCTACAAGCAGAGCAATCTTCGATGGTGTTCCTTAAGATGTGGAAGATGGTCACAAAATAATAGAAATTGAAGGCAGCTACAAGCAGAGCAGTCTTCAGGCGATATCCCCTAGCTTGAGGAGGTCGTCACAACAAAATACAATAACAAAATTGGTTACTTTAGAAACGTGTGCTCTACGGTGTAAGATACGCATTTTTAACTCTTTTATCTGTTTAACTAATGCTAGTTTGCAGGTATTGGCGTTACAAGAATGATTTAAGATTTAATAACATTCTGAATCATTCTCCATCCCTATCGTTACTTTGACTTTTGTTTTTCGAAACTTGCGTTCTTCTAAACTTAGTCAAAGTGGGGGCTTATGTAGACACCCAAATGTGTCTCCCCAAAACCAAACCCAATGATGAATAACTTTCACATCATTTAATTATCAAACGAAGTGAAAGTGTGAATAGTCTAGTGATGTGGATGTTTTTATTAAAATATCTCTCTGTCTGTTTTTGAAAATATTTCTTTTCAAACTCTATTTATTTAAAAAGCCAGTCCAATTTAATTTGGTCCAAGAGAAGGGTCCAATAACAGTGTAGTTGGAATGGGCTCGAAAAGAGCTTTCCAACGATATATTATAAGCCCAATTCCGATGAATAATGAGGAAGTTATGGATTAAATTAAATTGGCCCAAAATGGTTTTATATGTTTCCCAATGATCTAGATGAGGGCCTTTTAATTATTATTACTAAAGTTATTAGGATTGATTTTATCTACAAGGTTCTTTTAAATTCTAATGAGATTGGGATTATTAATTATATTTTAAAGAGTTTTATTTTTAAAAAATGTGTGATTTTTCACAAACATGATTTAATTCTGATCAACGCAGAATTAGGTGCTTAATTGTATTAAGAAAAGGATTCCATATGGAAAGCGTGTTTTAATTCTAACTTAGTGAAAGACGACAAGGTTGTCGCCTGGCGCTAACGACTATCACCTGGCGCTGATAGCTGTCACTTGGCACTGAACCTATCATCTGGCGCTAACTCCTGTCGTTGGCAACAGGGGGTATTTTATTCCGAACATGAGTTGATTTTATTTTAGACTATTTTTTCTATAAATAGGGGACGTATCTCCTTGTTTTCATTCATTCACAATCATTATTCCCAATCATCTCTCTCTCTAAAAGCTAGAAGCTTTCTTTCTCTCTATTATTTTTCTAAACTTTCCCTCTAAAAAAATTCCACATTCATTAGTTCTAGACACACCTAGCTAAGTTCAAAGTTGCCTTTGCCCTAGACGTTAAAGGTTGATAATTTCTGAGGGTTTGGTCCCAAATCCCTATTTCAATTATTTAATTTGATTGTTTGATTTAATATTTTCCTTGAAGTTACTAACGTGTGTATTTTGTTATTAGAAAGATATAAGAGGCATCCAAGTAAGTAATTTAATTACTTTATTGATTTTTTGATATAGGAAATCATTGCTTAGATTATTCCTAGTATCATGTTAGGATGTTTTTATTGCTTCCTAGTATCATATTCAGGGTTAACTAATATTTATGATATTATGTATGTTTAAGATGCTTCATATTTCTTTTCTAATATCATGATAGTATCATTTTAGGGTTTATGATTTGATCTTTTATGTTTAGTGACATGCTAAGTTTTGTTATTAATCTTGTTAGTATCATGCCTAGGATCTTGCTAATATTATTATGCTTTATTCATATTAATATGATAATGATTGCTATATGTTGTTTCTTGATATTATATTATTGTTATTATTGCTTGATCACGCCTCTTATGCATGTTTAAAGGGAATTTGTATTTGTAATCACTCTTAATAAGATAATTAAGAATCTTGTTTAGGGTTAATATAATTATATTTCAAGTGATCTCCAATAATAGATTTGTTTATGCATTAATATTCAACCAATATAGATAAACAGATTTAGGGTTAACCTATTGATTGTATGTTAGATAGTCAGAAAGAGTACATAAATACGAGAAGAATAAAGTAGAAGCCTATTATTAGGGCAGTTTCAATCTCTAGGTTGGATTTGTACCTTCATTCCCGAACATCCAGTCATGGTTCCAGAACTATTGGATTTAGCGATCTCATGGATCGTTAAGGGTCGTAACCTTCACCATGTGAACAGTTTACAAGTTCCTAAAACTTGTTGGTGACTCTTTTACGCAAGCTTCCTTTCCTTTGGACGCAATCATGCTTAAGTGTATGATAACACTGGGGCTTAAGTGTAGGATGCTTGAAATATGCCCTACACCAGACGTGCTATGGTGGCTGCTGCTGTTCGGCCTCCCTTTCAAAAAAAAATTATTATTTTTATTTTTCTGTTGTTTAATCCTAGATATTATTATGAATCATGAGTTTTGTGATGGTTTTATGATGATTGATTTTAAGTATGATGTGAAATAGTTTTCAGATTTTGAATTTAATTAAAAAGCCCCAATTTTGAAACCCAGATTTATAAATAGTTGATTATTGAAGGAATATGATTTAGGGGGTTTAAACCTTTAATTTTAGGGTTTTAAAGTATAATTACATCAAGTCTTCATGAATTAATATTGCTAGAATTTTAGTTAGTAAGCTAAAAATTAACTTTCTTGAAGGAATTTTGACTACCCATTAATTGGGATTAAAGTATAAGGTTTTAAATTAATTTTCATCTTGTTTTAATTAAATTATGAGTGGTTTAATAAAAGTATATGTTGCTAGAAATTTGTGTAGATCGAGTAGATTTTAATGCCATATTATGATTTTGGATTGTAGGAGACTTTGAAGTGAGTGATTTCTATTAGTTGTGGCGATTTTAAGATTGTATTCTATTTACATTCTCATACTTAGCATATTTTTGATGATGTAATAACATGCTAGGCTGTATTAATTAATCCCAAGTACTATCATGCTAGATTATGATTGGAAATTGTGATTTGGTTTATATTAGTGATTGAATTATGAAACATGATTTATTTATGATGGATTATTGAATGGAAATAGTTATTTTGGCATGTTATATATGAAACACACTTTTATTACTGGTATGATAGAGAGCATGTTTAATTAAAATAAATGTTTAATTTGGTTTAAAATATTAAAAAGAAATTTTATGATGATTCATATAATTTTTATTGATACTTTAAGCATGAGGAAAGAGCTATTTAAGTGTCTTTGAATACGAGGAATAAATTATATTTTGGTGACTTATTGCACTTAAGGTGTTTTCAACACCAAGGGATAGGATTTGTGGCGCATTATGCGTCTAAGGTGTCTTTGACATCGAGGTAGATTTAAAAAGGGTTCAACATTAAATATTATGTGTTCACTAATTATTCAAGAATTAAATTGGTATGTTTGATTGTTTGAATAATTATTATGATTATGGTTTGAGAGTCATCACCAAGTCTTATAATATATAAATAACGTAAAGTGGAAGAGATTATGTACCAAAACTCTTGGAACGTATATACCTTGAGTATGAACATATGGAGGGAGTTATGTGACTATATATTTTATTGTAATTTCTACTGAGAGTATAAGACGTTGTATTTTCTTTTTATTATTATGTGCGAATTCCGCCACTTATGAGTGGTTCTTTTATACTGGCACGGTTAGCTCCCGTGTTAGTACCCCTTTATTTGGGCAGGTTAGGGGGAAACCCGGTCGATGCGTAATCAATATAAATAAACTATCTAGTTACTTAGTTGATAAGTATTATTGTATGTTGTGTGCTTGTAAATAGGCGCAACAAGGTAAGCTGTGTATTGATATGTGAAAGCATGTTAGTGTGTTTAAATACGCTTATATACTCATCTTTGCAGATTTTGTGTTTGTTGGTCTTGTCTTTACCTTGGCCCTATGATGACCCATTTTTATTGAGAGTAGTGGAAACAAGTATAGAGAAGCTTTTCAGGTGATGAAGCATTTTCATGATGGGCATGAGTGAAGAGTGAATCATGCTAGTTTTCATAAGTTTATGATATGTTTATTGCTTCCATTATTTTACTATATTATGTTTGTGAGACTAACCCAAAGGTTTTTTAATTGGTTTGGTTTTGATAAGGGCCTACAATGGCTCCAAGTTGTAGGTTGGCTTTGTTTTACTTTGGTTGAGTTTTTAAGTTGAGTCGTTTTGAATGTTTTTCAGATAGTCTTCCGTTGTGTGTCTTTAATAGTTGCCTTAGCCGTTTTCATGGTAGTGAATGTCTTAGATTTTAGTTTTAAACAGAGCAAAACAGGTATTTTAAAGGAAAGAAATTTCTAGGGTGTTACATGTAACATGACCGAACGATTAATAAGATTGAAGGCATTGAAAATCCAACAACAATGTAGAAAGACCATCAGAACCACGATCCTCGATCAACTGATTCACTACAGGAAGAATTGCCTCTCCACCTGAAGAAACCCCTACACCAAATTGAATACCATCAAAGTAACATCCTAAAGACTGGCCAACCATAATAGCGCCCACCTTCAAAACCAAATGTCGCCAAATAGTACCCACAGCAATAGGACGACTACCACCACCAGGCTTGACAAGTGATGTAAGAGGAGCACTACCAATATACTCTCTCAGTTTCATAGGACATCTTTCAGATAGAAAGAGATTAACCACAACAGAAATAGGGTCAACTAAATCATCTGAGATAGCCACAACAGCACCACTCAAGCAATATGAGCACGTAAACCGTCCCTACCACATGATGTGCCACTTGGAAAACTCTTAATCTGATAAAAAACAACAACAGAAGTAGTAACGAGATGAAGGTGGTTAACAAATATATAAGGCAAGGATGGATCTAGAGACGTAGGGTGTTTAAACTATAAATCCACGAGAGTGACATCATTATAAGGAGCAACGCCTGAAGAAGAAAGTATCCGGAGTGAAGCGGTTTAATGGCCATCACAAAACTTCCTACAACATTGCTTGATATTACGCTCTTCCAAATCAAGGTCCTCATCATCAACCACTGAGAAAGTAAGAGAATCCTCTACCAAAGTATCCATCACAAACTGCAAATTACCACCTGGTGCACTCCAAGAACAAATAGCACGGGAAAAACTCTCTTCTTGAAGTCGACGTTTTATTGAAGACTTAAACTCTGAGCTGCTCCGCGGACGAAAGGTTTTAAGGGTGCAAAGAGGTAACAACAACAAAGAGACCCAACTAGAAATGTCATCAGGCTTAGAGATCACCTTATCAAGAGCACCTTTCAGAACCTGAAAAAACCCCAAACGACACTTGGGAGGAATATACTTCATAGTACGAAACCCCTTAGAGAACAAACAATCAAGAAGTGCCACATCAAAACCACATTGATGATTTTGCACCAATCTACCCATGTGTCCCAGCCGAGCTGTAGATGAGGGAGCCTGCAACTTGGAGAAACCATAAAGCACAAAACAAACAATACCATCATCTTCATCCGGGGTGACACAATATCATCCGCGCTATGGCAACACTTAGTATGATGCATATGTATTTTGTAGCAAACTCCATATAACCAAGTCCCCATACGCAAAAAATTAACTTTAGTCTCTATGTAAACAACCAAATCAAAAGAATGAGAATGTCGAGTGATATCCCGCCCGCCTATATAACAATGAGGATCACAAAGATGCTTGAAAAGAGAACTTCTAGTAAAGCCATTACCACTTCCATCTTGATAACCACTAAGACCCACAAAGGTACAATGAAACTTCACCACAACAGCTGACATAGCTACACATACCGCAAAAAACTACAACAGAAACCAGCTGCATGAAATACCTATAAAACTGAGACATAACAACCGCAAACTTCATAAAGGCTAATACACTAGAAAAGTGCTACTGCTCCGTTAAATTAGGACCCAACCAAACCAAAACTACACCAAAAAATGACTAAAAATACTCCCGAAATCCTTGATAAATGGCAGAAAAATACGCATGAAACACCCCCAATGTACGTCTGAAACCGACACACAATGTCGCAAAAAACACCAAAAGAATGTGGCTGAAAATTAACACAAACGTGACTAGAAAATTTACCTCATCGCTTCCTGAAAGAACGCTGACAAACCTCGAGAAACTGAACAAAACGCCGGCAAAAAACCAACCAGAAAACAGCCCAGAATACCGCTTGAAACTTGTGTTGGAAGTAGCTTGAAACTCGCCCAAAACACAAATACAAAATGCCTGAAAACAACAAAAAAACGAAGGCAATCTGCCTTGAAAATCCGTCGCAAGAAAACAACCAAAACACACCCAGAAACTGCGCCAAAAAAACAAGATTTTCACCTAAAATTATGCCTGAAAAAAGCCCCTAAATACAATTGTAACCGCTGGAAAATGGAAGCCCTCGCCGAAACTATTAGCGCTTGGAAAATGGCCGCGATATGGACGTGGAACCTGCCTGAAAATTGATGCGGAACTTGCCTAAATGATGCCTCGAAATTGCATGAATTGAACTAAAAGTGCCTAAAATTTGACAGAAATTAGACATGAAATAGACGAGGTAGCTGGAGCCGTCGCTTGACCTGACCCTGCGCCGGAGATGCTGTCGGAATAATGACGTGGAAGCCTTACTACCCGACCCTATATTATTATTATTATTATTATTATTATCTCAAAAATAGACAAAGTCATACAACCTACAAAAAAATTAGTGGGAAGCCGAGATACAATCTGGGCCCCCACTCCTCTAGCTATTGCAAATCCTATCCTAGTGAAGATATGAGCTGCAGCACGTGCCCTAATGTCTTGAGTCTTCGAGAACTTCTGGATTCGCTTCAGCAATGTAATAGCCTCCTTTTCTAACTCCCCAAGAGAAGAGAAAGAGAAAGGAAGGAAGCCATATCTAATTGCTCGACAACTGGATTCGTACTTGACCTGCTTCCGATTGGCCGCATTAGTCACTACTCCTCCAGGAACAAAGTCAGATAGCCCAAACTGTGTCAAAGGAGAAGACCTTGTCAAGTCAACGCAAACATCGCGACCACGATCCCAAGAATAAAGTAACACATCTGCAGGTCTGAGGACCCCGTCGTTCCTTCTAGATAACCCAATGTCCAACTCCTTTCTAGCTAAAATCCTTGACCGATAGCAAACATCAACAAGGGTATCCCGAACAACATTATGCCGATGTTTAATGCCCACAATACCAGCACAAGACACCGCATAATCACAAAAAAAAATCCCCAGCAAAAACCCTCGAACAAGCAGAGCACGACGTCGTGATAGAGAATAATGGAACACCCAACCGGTAGCACAACACACAACGATAAGTAATGGCATTCATCGTTTGACACAAACCCGCAATAGGGACTGCCCGAAGCCAAGCAGAGGTGTGATCTCCCTGCTGTGATTTCCATAATGCTGATTGTCGAGGAGTCAAAGAATAAGCAGATTCGACAGAAGCGGTAACCTTTGTGAAATATATATCTGCCAATTTCTTCATGAGTTTAGGGGCAGCGACCTCACTAGGATTACTCAAAAATTTTAGACTCCACTGTTCAATTAAACAGAACCAACGCGTCCTCAAAGGCTCGTCCAAGACCGACAATGTCAGCATGTCGTATAAGTTGTGTTTGCAAACCAGCAGACTGCAACCGAGAAGCAAGAAAAACATAGTGACGAACATCACCTGAGAATAAACACTAAGCCCTCCGAACGCAAATGGTAAGGTGGCAAGCCGCCACTGTCAATCGCCAAACCTAGGCCTTGATAGTAACAATACGCTCCAAAGAAGATCGAAGAGCCCCATCGAAAGTGCGCTGAGCCGCCTCAAAAGTACTAGGAGGACAAGTACGTAATGCAAAGTAGAGTTTAGACACTCCGGTACATGCCCTAAGTAACAACAACTCACATTGAGGATCATCCAACATAGCGACCTTATCCATAAGGGCAATGGTCTTGGTCACTCTCTGCATCACAAGCTCACCACTAAAACCAGAATCGGAACTAGCGGGACCACCAAGCAACTTAACACCACGCAAAGATCGAGCAATATTAGGTGGAGCAATATTATTATTATTATTATTATTATTATTATTATTATTATTATTATAAAAGTCGCACAACCTATAATAAATTAGTGGGAAGCCGAGATACAATCTGGGCCCCCACTCCTCTAGCAATAGCAAAGCCTACCTTAGTGAATATATGAGCTGCAGCACGAGCCCCAATGTCTTGCGTCGTCGAGAACCTCTAAATCTGCTTCAGCAACGCAACAACCTCCTTCTCTAAATCCTCAAGCGAAGAAAAGGAGAAGGGAATGAAACCATATCCCATCGCTAGACACCGAGCTTCATACTTAACCTGCTTTCGATGAGCCGCATCAACCACAACCCATCCCGGAACAAAGTTAGATACCCCTGTTTGTGTCAAAGGAGAAGACCTTATGAAGTCGACACATACGACACGACCACGATCCCATGAATAAAGTAACACATCAGCAGGTTTGAGGGCCCCGTCATTCCATCTAGATAATCCTATGTCAACCTCCTTTCTTGCTAAAATCCCAGATTTGTAGCAAATATCAACAAATGTATCCCGAAAAACATTGTACCGATGTTTAATACCTACAATGCCAGCACAAGACACCGCATGGTCGCCGAATACATCCCAAGTAAAAACCCGAGAGCAAGTAGAGCACTGTGTCAAGATAGAAAACAATGGAACACCCATCCAATAACACAGCACACATCAGTATGTCTTAGCATTCATCGTCTGACCCATTCCATAAATAGGGACTGCCCGAAGCCAAGAAGAGGTGTGATCACCCTGCTGCGACTTCCACAATGCTAACTGCCGAGGAGATAAAGAAAAGGTGGATTCTGCAGAAGCGGTAACCTTTGTGAAATATATATTTGTCAATTTCTTCATGATTTTATGGGCAACGACCTCACAAGGATTACCTAAAATGTCAGACTCAACCGTTCCAGTAATAAAGTCAGATAGCACTGATTGTGTCAAAGGAGAAGATCCTGTCAAATCTACACAAACATCGCGACCACGATCCTAGAAATAAAGTAACACATCTGCAAGTCCGAGGGCCTCGTCATTCCCTTCAGACAACCCAATGTCTACCTCTTTCCTTGTTGAAATCCCAGAACGATAACAAACATCAACTAGGGTACCCGAACAAGATTATGTCGATGTTTAATACCCATAATCCAGCACACGACACCGCATGATCACCAAAATCTCCTGGAAAAACTCTCGAACAAGCAGAGCACGGTGTTGAGACAGAAAACAATGAAACACCCAATCGGTAACATAACACACATCGGTAATTCTTTGTGTTCATAGTCTGATCCAACCCTGAAATAGGAACGGCCCGAAGCCAAGCAAACGTGTGATCTCCTTGCTGAGATTTCCACAATGCTCATAGTCAAGGAGATAATGAAAAGATGGATTCTGCCGAAGCAGTAACCTTCGTGATATGCTAATATCTTCATGAGTTTTGGGTAGCGACCTCACTAGGATTACTTAAAAATCAGACTCCACCGTGTCATTAAACAAAGTCAAAGCATTTTCAAAAGCTCGACCAAGACCAACAATGTTAGCATGTCGTAGAAGCTTTGTTTGCAACCTAGAAGGCTATAACTAAGAAGCAAGAAAGCATAATGCCGAACATCACCTGCAAAATAAACACCAAGCCCTCCAAACACAAATGGTAAGGTGGCAAGCCGCCACTGCCAATCGCCAAACCCAGGTCCTGAAGTAGTAACAATACGCTCCAAAAAAGATCGAAGAGCCCCATCAAAAGTGCGCTGAGCCGCCTCAAAAATATTTGGGGAACAAGTACGCAATGCAAAGTAGAGTTTAGAAGCTCCGGTACATGCCCTAAGTAACAATAGCTCACACCGAGGGTCATCCAGTGTGAGCTATTATTATTATTATTATTATTATTATTATTATTATTATTATTATTATTATTATTATTATTATTGTCATTATTAATTAATCAAGTCTAATTAGTAATTATTAATTCTAATAATTGTGAAATAATGATTTATTATTATTAATCACTTCCTATTAATTAGTAATCAATGAATGGTATCTATTACTCTTTAATTATTAATTTTAATTAATAACTAATGAATACTCTCATTTGATTGTAATAGAGGGGAGGATACATTTGCTTGTAGATAAAATGACATGCCAAAGAAAATGGTTGTTGTGATAGGGGTATCCATCATGTGGCTAACCAAACCCATCAATTATTAAAATTCTCTAATTATAAAGTAAGAGTTAAAAGTGGGATTTTGTATGTAAGCCACCCTGGCCTACTAAGAATTTTGACACCCATTATCTAATAAGAGTAATTCTTTGTGGAAAGAGTAGTTTAGCTAAAATAAATAAAGATTGGATGTACACATCAACATATGTATTTTAGGAAATAAATTAACAAAGGTACAGAATCAAGTGCAAAAGGTAAGAAACTTTTCTTTTTTGGCATTGATTTCTTACCTTTTTGCACTTGATTATGTAGATTTATTTCCTAAAATACATAAGCAAAAAAAGTAAGAAATCAATAATTCCTAAAAAAAAAAGGTAAGAAATCAATATTGATTTTATACTAAAGTAGGAAATAATATAAGAGGTTTTATGTTTACATTTTAGGATGAATAGACTAGTTAATTTTGTTTAACCAAAACCAAAGTGTTTGTGTTTTTTATGTTATAAATGTGAACAATCACCCTTAGAGAAAATGGCTCTGGTTTTATAATGAAATCATAAGCTTTTAACTAGTGTACTATATCGCCGACATACCACTTTTTTTTTTTTTTTTTTTTTTTGTTATTGTTGTACATTTAACAATTTTCTTTATATGGACTACAACATGTGCACAATAAATTTAACTACTCATTTCATGCCTTTAAATTAATTTTTTTATAGGTAATTAGCCATGATAAAATTCATGTGTTTTATATCATACTTAAATAAATTTATGTGAAATAACAATTAAAATTTTAAGTCACTACTCTATTATTAAAACAACAACTAAAAAATTAAGTGCAATACTTAACATATCAAAGGTAAGCAAGTATAATACAATACAATTATTGTAAAATAATTAATGACAATGCAAGTAAAGTACAATAATTATTAATGACAATAATTGACAATAAAAGACACAAACTTTTGTGTTACTTAAATATAACAAAGCCACATATCATATATGGATAACTGAAGCGAGCTTAATAAGTCCAATATAAGCATAATCCTAAGGATAATTGAAAGTTTACATAAAATAAAACGACATAGATATGAAACATATAGATAAAAGACATAAAACTATAATGCTCAGCTATCTAGCATGCAAGCTACTTCATGAACAGAAGGTCCATGACAGGTATGATAATCCGGTGGCAAAAATTTTCAAAGGGAGAGATCTAATGATAAATTCTGTTCTTCATGTGATATTGTAGAAGTGCTGCCAACATTCAGCTTCAAAGTTAAATCCAAAATACATTTCTTCCTATTCTTCCCCTTTGCGTTAGAACTTTCTTCAGCAAGATCATTGAATATCCAATAAGCATGCTCCTTTTTATTGGCTTCTTCTGGCACTTTTATTTCAATAGAAATAGTTCTTGGGCTCTCTTCAATAATGTTACACATTGTTAGAAGTGATGATTTTTTATTAATTCGTTTCAATTATTTAAACTTAAAATGTATAAATAAACTTGTCTGCTTTTATAAGAACTTGTTTTATATGTAAATTTACTTAAGCTATTAAAATTCTCGAGAAAAAAAAATGTATCACTTTTGCACAAAAATAATAAAAATACATAGAATGATATTTAAAATTAAATAAAAAGAAACATAACAAGTACCATATCCAATTCTTACAAAAAAACGGAGTATAGAAATGAACAGGCTTCCTCATTCAAGTGAGAAAACACTGAATTCGTAAGATTTTTCTTACACTAACTTCATCGTTTCTCTTAAATTGATTTTTTAGGAGGGTGATTGAAATTTATCGTGCATGTTTGAAAAATTGAAGAAATTAATAATTCAACTATAATAAAGAGGATGAATTTAAATTATGCAGTATGTTCATATACTCTTCTGGTATGAGCCGTATAAATTAACGAATAAAATAACATACAGTTAAGCACAATAAATAAAATAAATATATAAAACTACGAAGTAATACGTATATAGTAGCATAAATAATGCTTGATGTCGTGATGATTACCTTTATACTTTAATATCCCGTAGCTTTTTTCGGTTGTTCTGTTTGGTACATGAAAATTCAAGGAAAACAACTGGTTAATTAAGTACAAATAAAAGCTAATCAATAAAAAAATACAGAGAGATAAATAAGATGAATGATCTCAGGCTATATGAAAAAAAAAAAAAAATGAGAGATTTAAAAAAAAGTGTACTTTAAAATGATTTCTAACTTGCTCCAGAGTAATTCCATCAGCTTGCATCTCAAGCCAAATTTGTTTAGGGAAAGCACCTGAAATACAACCATATATCCACAATTGAATTTTTAATAATCAACACACACACACACAAACTACACATCTCAAAATTAATAAATTAAATATATTTTTCTATATCAAATTTCATGGATGAAATTGAAATTAGCATTATCAACTTTTTATAAACATGGATAAAAAAAAATATAATATGAATCATCTAATAATAATGTTGTAGGTGGTAAAACTTACTTTTTTCATCGCCATATTTCATAACAGCACAGGCAAACTTACGCTTGAGATCATCAGAACAGTATAACCTCATTTTATTTTCTCTAATTAACGATTGAAAATGGTTGGAGAGAATAAGAAAGGGAACAGGGATGAGGGGGCTGAGAGAGGCGGGTGAGTGATAATAAATAAAAATAATGCGGCAAAAGGGGTATAAATAGAGAAGAATCGAAGTAAATACGCGTGTGTATATCTTATTACACTTTGCCTTTTATATACTACGGTAATATTTCGCACTCATACAACTAAAACTAATGGAGAAAAGCGACACAAAAAGAAAAGAAATCTCAAAGATTGATTTTTTAAATATGTTTGCATTATTGCTATGTAAACAAATTAATATAGACAATTAGGATTAAATTTGTATTCTTTTCATTTATTTTTATCAACACACCTTTTTTAATATTAAAATCAATTTATCAAATAAATAATTATACGACATCTATAAAAGAATACCAATTTAATAAATAGATGAAAATTTGAATTAAATAGGAAAAATTGATTCTTGCAGAATTTACCAATTTAATAATGCAACCTAAGCCCCATTTAAATCTAATAATCCAACCTTAGTATTATTGTAGAATAATCCAAGCTTTGGACAATATTCAATTCTATAAGACCAAATTGACTTGTAACCTTAAGAATAGGGTATTTATTTATTTAAATATGTTTTGAAAACTTTTTATTATATTTATTTTCAAAATTATTTTTAATTTAAAAAAATCATTTTCTCTCTCTTCCTCCCAACCACCTTCCCTCCTGGCTTGTTCTCATCCACCAGCAGTGGCAGACCCACGTGTAGTCATAGTGGGTCCGCGGACCACCTATTATTTTATAAAAAAAAACACTATGTATTAAGGATTTAGCTTGCAGCCTAGTGGTTTTTTCCCATCCTACCACTCATGAGACGTGGGTTCAAATCCCATTACTCACAATTTTTTTTTTTTTTTTGCTTTAGAATGAAAACATAAGTCAGAACCCCAATTCCCCCAAATTAAAACCCTAAGTCCCAAACTCACCTAAATCGAAATCCCCAAACTCCAGCAACCCCGTCGCCGTTCACCGCCTCACCGGCCGTTTTTCTTGCTCCTTCTCAACTTCTCACCGTCGCGGCGTCCTATTAGCTTCAGTCCGTCACTCCGTCAGGCGTTGAGGCGTAGCGTGAGAAGACTGAGAACAGAGGCAGCGTGAGACTTAGTTCAGTCCACTGCCCGCAACCGCAGCAAAACCACTAGCCAGCAACCCCGTCGCCGACCTCGCCAGCAACTTCAGTCGTCTGTCCCGGCGTCCCGCAACCGCAGCAAGGCTCTGCTCAGGCGTGAGTGTGAGGTCTTCATTCCGTACTCCGTGAATTCAATTTTGTTTTGAGGTTAGTTTTAAACTTTTAATTTACATAATTACATTGCAAATTGATTAGATTCTATATCAAATCATCAGCTTAAATGTTTAATTATCAAAATTATCAGATTATATGTATATCATGATTCACGAATTTACTGTATGAGTTGTTTTTTTCTTTTTGGTCAAATTTCTTGATTTTATTAGAGCTTGATTATTTGTATGACTTTATTAGAGCTTGAATCTTATGACTTGATTATCGTCACTTGATTATCTGTATGATTTTATTAGAGGTTGAATGTTGTGATTTGTGAATGTGAGTTGTGGCCGATATTTGACCATTTGAGCCCTATTATTTTATAGTATTATTTCTGTTTAATTGATAAATGATAATAGTTGTCCAACTTGCTTATTAGCTATTGAGAATGGTGATTGCTAATTTGGAGATTTGGGGTTGAAGGATGGATTGAAATTAAGGTTAATGAGCGTTCTTTTGATAATATTATTAGTTTTAATAACTTTGAGAGAACCCTACCTTCTTGTATGATTTATCTAATTCAACATTTAACTTCAATTTCAGAATGAAAAGAAAAACAACTCGAGATATTTCAAGTTTTTTTACTAAAAAAGTGCGTACTCTAAATCCTCCTCCTCCACAAAATGATACTCCTCCTCCACAAAATGATTTACCCTTTCAAGAAAGTGAACCAAGTTCTCCTTTACATCATGCTAGTGAACAACATTCTTCCCCATCTCACAATTTCCCTCAAAATGAAGATGGGCAATCTTTTCCCCAAGGTGGTTCGGATCCTAGTGCTCAAATTGGTGAAGGAAGGTTAAGTGCACTTGATATTATTAATCTTCCACAAGACCCCGGGAAAAGAAGAAGGATGTGTGATTTTCATCCCGATGATAGGGATTTAGTGCAGAGAACATACATTCAAAGAAAGCCATGTCAATCTAAAGATCATGCGTTTCCTCAAACACTTTTTGGGCCGAAAAAACGTCGATTTAATGTTAATTGGTTTGATACTTGGCCAACATGGCTTGAGTATAGTGTTGAGAAAGATTTTGCCTTTTGTTTCATTTGCTATCTATTTAAGGATGGTAACACAGCGGGAGTGGATGCTTTTGTTAATGGAGGTTTCAGACGTTGGAATAGAAGAGACACAATTGTAAAGCATGTTGGTGGACACAAGAGTGCTCACAATAATGCTGTGATTGCTATGAACTTTTTCATGAATCAAATGAGTAGCATTGCCACCGCTTTATCAAAACAAACAGCGGAAACCATGAGTGTCTATCGTAAGAGATTAGAAGCTTCAATTGAAACCATTAAATGGCTATTGTTCCAAGGGTTGCCTTTTCATGGTCATGATGAAAAGGAAAGTTCATTGTCTAGAGGTAACTTTCTTTCGTTATTAACTCTTCTTTCAAACCATGATCCTGAGTATTCCAAAGTTGTTTTTAAAATGGCCCCTGGTAATTGTCAACTTACTTCTCCAAGTGTCCAAAAAGATATAATCAATGCTTGTGCTAAAGAAACAACTAAAGCAATATTGGAAGAACTTGATGGTGGATTTTTTGCTATTCTTGCTGATGAATCTGCCGATGTTTTCGATAAGGAACAAATGGCACTTTGTTTGAGATTTGTTAATAAAAAGGGGGAAGTGTGTGAGCGTTTTCTTGGTATTGTGCATGTTCCTGATACTAGTTCTTTGACTCTCAAAGCTGCTATTGAGTCATTACTCATGGAACACTCTTTAACTTTCTCTCAAGTTCGAGGTCAAGGTTATGATGGGGCAAGTAATATGCAAGGTTCAATCAATGGCCTTAAAACTCTAATTTTGAATGAATGTTCTCAAGCATACTTTGTTCATTCCTTTGCTCATCAACTTCAATTGACACAAGTTGCACTTGCTAAGAAAAACTCAGATTGTGGTTGGCTTTTTGTTGATGTACTTGCACCTCTCTTGAACTTTGTGGGAGGTTCACCTAAGAGGAAAGAATTTCTTCGAGAAAAACAACGTCAAGGGGTTGTAGAAGCATTATCTTTGGGTGAAATTGAATCGGGAACTGGTTTGAATCAAGAACGTGGCTTATGTAGACCTTGTGATACTCGTTGGGGATCTCACTTTAAAACCATTTTGAATGTGCTTGATTTATATCCTTCAATAGTTTTGTCACTTGATTCCATTGCAGAAGTATCTGATACACTTGATTCGAATAAAGCACAATCTATTACACACTTGTTGATGTCATTTGATTTTGTGTTTGTGGCACACTTGATGGTTGATATATTTGGAATTACAAATGCGTTGAATGTGGCATTGCAAAAACATGATCAAGATATTGTAAATGCAATGGTCATGGTTGATGTAACCAAGACTAATTTGTAAAAATTGAGAGATGAAGGATGGGATTCACATATGGAAAAAGTCACTTCTTTTATGGCTAAATATGGCATTGAGGTTCCAAACATGGAGGGGCGATATGTGGTTCCTGGGAGAAGAATGTATAGAGGTAAAGGTCCACAAGTGACTAATCTTCATCATTTTAGAGTTGAAGTTTTTCTAAGTGTCATTGATCTTCAATTACAAGAACTTGAAAATCGATTTCCCGAGGTAAGTAAAGAATTACTTGTGTGTATGTCTTGCTTTAATCCTGCAAATCGATTTCATTCTTTTGACAAAAGAAAGTTAGTTCAACTTGCCAAATTTTATCCCGATGAATTTTCAAGCTCTGAGTTATTATTTTTTGAACATTCACTTGAAAATTTTATTGTTGATGTTCGAAATGATGAGAGATTTTGGAATTTGAAAAGTCTAAGTGAACTTTCTACGAAACTTGTTGAGACGGGAAAGTTTGAAACTCATGATCGAGTCTACTTACTTTTGAAGTTAGTGTTGATTCTTCCTGTTGCAACGGCAAGTGTAGAAAGAGTATTTTCCGGAATGACGCAAGTGAAAGATAAATTGCGTAATAGCACGGGAGATCAAATGTTGAATGATTGTTTGATTACTTATTTAGAAAGAGATTTGTTTTTGAATGTTAGCATGGATGATATTGTAAATCGTTATCAAAATATGAAAACTCGTCGAGAGCAATTGTAATAAAATTAATAATTTTTTAGTTGTAATACGAATTTGCATTACTTTATGAAATGAACTTTTTTATGTAATTTTTTTTTTGTTCATTATACAAGCTTTGACTTTTTTTGATACTTTATGCGGTCGATGGACGATGATGGGACCACCTATTAAGCAAATCCTGGATCCTCCACTGTCCACCAGGCTGCCACTCAAAATTATTTTTAACTGGTCAAGAGTTACATGTCGAAAAGGAGAGGAAAAGGGTTTCCGCTTCTAGTATTAATGTAGTTTGCGGGGTTTAGGGGGTTTTGGGGTTTGTGGTGGATGACGTTTTTGGATTTTGGGATCGCCACTTTGGGTGGGTGCATGGAAAAAGGGATAGGGAAGGACGGTCGGAAAAGTAAGGGAACGGGGAGGAGAGGGGCTGTCGGGAAAGGGGTTGTCGTTGCCGGATTTAATAGAGGTGGAGGTAAAGGTTGCTAATTTAATGAAAGGGGTAGGAAGGTGTAGACACCTGATCGTATCTCCTCAAAAACCAAACCCAGTGATGAATACCTTTCACGTCAGTGATTATCGAGCAAGGTGAAATGTGGAAAAGTCTCATGAATTTCTCTTGTCTAAAAATGTTTTAAAAATTATACATTTTGTGAGTTTTCTCCATAATCTGGGTCCAATAATTGTGTAGTTGGATAGGTCTTGAAAGATTTCCAACGATATATTATAAGCCCAATTTCGAGTTATAACGAGGAAGTAATGGCCAAAATACTAAACTGTGCCTTATTTGAGTTTATGTACGGACCCAGTGATCTTGTGGAGGGTCCGTTATCTTTTAATTATATTTCTAAAACCATTAGAATTTAGGAAATTTTTTTCGAAATAATCCGACCTTTGGGCATCCGCTAAAATTAATCCCACCGTTGGATTATTTTTAAATAATCCGACCTTTATACTCAATTTTCCCATGTTGCTCCCAAGTGACCGGTTACTTGTTAACATTTTTTTTAGTTAAAAGTACACGTGTCACTATGTAATTTGTCTAAAATTATTAAATTAAAGATTGAATTTAACATATCCATTGAATTGCATTCACCCACCGTGAGATCGATCGAAACTCACGATGCAAGATGTGTCATCGTCGTTGCTACTATCGGTGGTCTGGGCGGCGAAATCGAGGTGGAGGAAGCCGAAATTAGGGCGGGGGAAGTTAAGAAGGTCGAAATTAGGGCGGCTGAAGGAGAAGGGGTTGGAGTCTGTACAGGGGAAGAGGAGGGAGGCCAGATTTGGAACGGAGAAACGGCCGAGAAGACGGAATTAGGACATGGGGACTTAAAGATGCCGGAATCGAGACATGGTTTCCAAAATCGAGGGTTAGGGATGATTATTATTCATCGGTGTATCCTGAGTCAAGTGGAGCTTGGGTTTTAGGGTCTTCCGATCCAGGGTATTGGTGGTTCGGGGAGGAGGGTCAAGCGGCGCCGACACCGACGCTGGGTTGAGGAATTAGGTGGTCGGAGTCGTGGGGACGGGGAGTCATGCGCCGGGGAAGGGGTTTCTTTGGTTGGTGTGGTTGTTTTCTTAAATAATTAAAAATTAATTGTTTTTTATTTATTTTTATGTTATTTTTATTTTTTAACCAATCATAGGTCGACATGTTGAGTGAATTGATATCAAAGGTCGGATTATTAAAAATAATCAAAATGAGGGATTATTTTTAGCGGATGCCCTTAAGGTCGGATTATTGCGGGCAATTTTTCCTAGAATTTATCTTAATTTTCTAGAAATATCTAGAAGTTTATTTTAAGTTTTAAAGAATTTAGGATTGATAATTATCCTATTTTTGAAAAGATAAGGATCAAGTTTTTTATGTTGGATAAATCTCATTTAATAAAGATAAGTACAGACTTCGGCTAACCCAATTTAATTAAAAGGTGGATTATGTACGAAATCTTATCGTACGGAGTTATCACGCCGTAATAAATCCATCGCGCCGCAATGGGCATATCACGATGTGATAACGTCATTATGTCGTGATAAACCTATCGCGCCGCGATGAAACTTGTTTTCTTCTGGATTAAATTTGAATTAAATTATGATCTTTTCGGTCTTTTTTTTCCTATAAATAGGGGACGATTTCCTCCGTTTTCATGGACCACCAACAATCATCTAATTCTCTCTATAAGCTAAATACTTCTCTCTATTTTCTAAACCTTTTCCCTAAACACACACCATACGCCCTTTTCGAGACAGTAACAAACCTAGCCAAGTTCGAAGTTGCCTTAGACCTAGACATGAAAGTTCTGAGGGTTTGGTCCCAAATCCATATTTCTATTAATATCATTTTTAATTGTTTGATTAAATATTTTATTGAAGTTTACTAATGTTTGTAATATTTTGATAGAAAGAGAAACAAGGCAGCAAAGCGAGTAAATCAATTACTATATTTCTTTTAGAAATCATGTTTAATTTATTATTTTAATTCATAGTATCATGTTAGGATGCTTCCATTGCTTTCTAGTATCATGTTTAGGATAAAGATTTGATTTTTATTATTTAGTGACATGGTAGGATTTGTTATTAATCATGTTAGTATCATGCCTAGGATATTGCTAATAATATTATGCTTTGAAAATATTTTTATGATGATGATGATTGTTGTGTCAATATATTATTATGTTGCTTGATGACATACTATTGGTATTGCTTGGTCATGCCCATTTCTGCGAGATTAAAGGGAATTTGTACTTGAAATCACACCTAAAAAGCTTTATTTAGGCTAATATGGTTTTAATTCAAGTGATCGCCAATAATAGATTTATTTATGCATTAATATTCAACCAACATAGATTAATAAGTTTAGAGATAACTTAAAGATGGAATGTTGATCGGAAAGCGCATATGAATATGAGCAGAATAAAGTAGAAGCCTATTTAGGGCGGGTTCAATCTCTTTTAGATTGGATTCGTACGATCATCCTCGAATATCCAGTCATGATTCTGTACCACTATGGAGTTAGCGATCTCTGTGATCATGAATGGGGTGTAACCTTCACACCCGTGAACGGTTTACAAGTTCTTAAACTTGTTGGCGACTCTTTTGCTCTAGCTTCCTACCCTTTGAAGTGACCATGCTTATATGCAATATCACAGTTTGGCTCAAAGTTGAGAGTTTGAAATATTCCCTACAGTTTTTTAGCGACTCTTTTGGGGAGGAATTATATTCTAATTACTATAATTAATTTTGGCAATTGCTTAGAATGAGTGGATAAGACTCGAACGTTTTAAATATTCATGTGCGTAATTTTGATTAACATTGCGGCATAAGCATAAAAAGGTCCGCATTAAAAAGACCATCCGTAAGGTGTCAAAAACATAGGCTTTTTACACATAGGAAAATTGGGAAATATCTTTCACAACTAGAATCGAAAAAAAATACTATGAAAAATCGAAAAATTCTGAGAACATAGAAAGCTGCTAAGGAGTGTTGAAACAATCGTAAGACAGTAGTGTCCATCGCTGTGAGATGGCTTTATCACGACGCGACGGTTTTATTGTGACGTGATAGATTCATCGTTGTGCGATGGACCCTGTTTTCTCGTGCCAAGTTCTTCCAACACCGAGCCAAAAATCCGCCTTCTTGTTTTGACCGATTCTAGTACTATTTGGCTAATTTTACTTCATTATTGAGTTTTTAATTATTTTCTGAAACCCATATGTGTTCTTCATGTGGCCATAACCCTCTAGGGATTCACGCTCCATCTATTCAATCGAACGCTCCGTGCAACGAAGGGTACATCCGATTGTATGAATTCACCAAACCATGGAAACAAGTTTAATTTGCGGGGTCCCATCCATATGCGCCAACCGTTCAAATGGTAAGGCTGTCTCGTGATGCATACGGACTCATAACCATGGACCCTCTTTGACTACCATAATCATTGAACTTTAGTGAACTAGAGTCATGGTTAGCTCATTGCATCATATTATGAGTACTTGACTAGTTGTGCATCTCTCGCTTGTGCATCGCTTATATGTGATTGAACTAACCGTTTTTTTTTTACTTGTTTTGTAAATAATTTTTAATAAACTTACTAATGACTTTGCTTAATTAATTAATTAATTTAATTATTCGATCAATAAAGTCTAAACATATTTGACTTAGCAAGACAGTAGGCTTACTTTTTCGAACAGAACATCGAAAACAAGTTAAAACCAACGTTTCAGTATTGATGCAGAGGTTTTGACTTGTGACACAAAACGTCGGCTTTCATCGCCACGCAATAGAAATAACGCGCAACAATGGGGTTAACGCGGCGCGACAGTGTCATCTCCCGCGGTGGTTCGGTTTTTTGCTCAGGTGCTCGCGTCGAGTCTAATTTATTTATTAATAAATACCCCAGGTCATAATATGATTATTGTTCGAGTTCGTCTTATAGTCCCATGGTCTTTACACGAGTCTTAAGCATGTCACTTTCACCCACTAGTCAAATGCACACACTTTGTATATATGTCACCATGACCATGTCTAAGAGTCTTATGTACGCATTTTCCGTCATTTTTAGGGGGGTAAGTTAGATATTATCTTCCCAACATAAACCATGTTGCTTGAACCATAATTTGATCCCACCCTTTATTCCCAAAATATGCATCCATTTTTTTTTTGCTTTTTCTAAAATATAAAAATGAAAGTCAATGGTTTAATATTAAGCACTTGGTCAAGGATAGAAGGGTATTTAATCGAGGATAACAACTTCGTTCAAGTATTATGTTTTGAAAAACCAATTCGACGCAGAAAAAAGTTCGTTATAATGGCCAGTCACGAAGAAGTTGATCAACTCAAACAAATTGTCAATGGACTCGCCGAAACACTTAAATGGCTTACTACGCAAGTCAACGATACTAGCAGGCAAGTGCCAGTTGATACCATCAAGCACATTGAAGATAGCCTTATTCATATATCTAATGACTACAGGCTCTATGGGATTAGCTCTCAAGGGGTCTCAGTGGACAAGGACCTTCTTCCACAAAAGTTCAGCGCCAAACGACATCACTAAGTTCAAGCTAACTAACAATCCTTATTTTTATTTAAGGGCTTTTGAGATAGTGATGAATATTAAGGTCATTGATAAGAGGGTCTTTCCTTCGCTTTTCCCATTGTCTCTAGAAACTGTATGTTAATTAACAATGGTTTTTCTCCTTGAATAAAGAAAAGATTTCTGCTTGGGAAACAATTACAAATGCTTTCATTGATAGGTATAAATGTAACATTTAAGTTAAAACTTATCATAGGCAACTTGAAATGCTAAAACAGAAATAAAATGTAGGATTCACAACTTTCCATAACAAGTGGAAGGAAACTTCCGCTAGAATGTTTAAAGTCCCTATTGAAAAGGAATCTGTGAGGATGTTCATCAAGAACCTCAAAGAGAACTATTCAAGGCACTTAAAATATCAAACTAATTTGAATACTTTCAAAGCTTTTTATAACATAGGCACTGACATTGAAGATTACCTTGCAAAGCAGAAAGCTGCCAACAATAACAACAATGGTTGTAAAGGTAAGAAGAATGACAATCCTTCTTCTTCCAAGGCCACCCATTCCAATAACATTAGCACCTTCAATTTGAATGAAATCTTTTCCATGAACAATTAAGGGCAAAAGAAACCATTTAGGAGAAACTTTACTCCAGTTAAGATGAGCTATGACACAGCTTTTGACCGTCTTCATGCCAAAGGACTCATTACTCCTATTGGGCCACTAGGAGATCCACCGGTCGAAAGAAGGACAACTAGTTGGAATCCAAACTCACAATCCAAGTATCACCAAGGTAGGGGCCATGCTACCGAGAGTTGTTGGTATTTAATGGAAGCTATTCAAGACTTGATTAATAACAAACTTCCATTGCCTCCTACTAACAAGAAGCCAAGTATCAATAATGCTCCACTTTCAGATTTCCTAGAAATTTCTGACGAAAAGGATCACATCGATCCATCACTCTTTAACAAACTTATGGAAGGCTTATGCTGTCGAAGAGAAGAAGGAAACCTTTTTCGATGCCATTAGTGATTTCCATGAAACTAAGTCACAAACTTAAGAGGGCTCTCTAGAGAGGAAGTGTGCATCCTCATAAACACATTATATGACCTAACGTAACTAATTAGATATTACTGCAAGAAAATAGAGGAAGTAAAAAACAAACGCACCCTTGAAAAGGTAAAGAATACTTCTTTCTCGAAGCCTTTTGAAAGGAAGCTATTCGTCTTTAACGTGGTTACACCATCAAGAAGGAGCGATAAAGTCTAATGCCCATTTGTGTCTCTTATGAAATTATATTCCAAATGCTCTTAAAAATGGGAAAGGTCAAACCTCTCGAGCCAAGACCATTTGAATCACTTAAAAGGACAGATAGGTTATACTGCCAGTATCACCAATCTTGAGGGCAAACAATAGAAAATTGTTTCAAATTCAAGGATCTTATCCAAGGGAACCTAGACAATGGGAAACTTGTTCCAACACTACGAGACACTCAGAAAAGGATGTTAGCATGAATGGAGTTTGTAGACACCCAAAAATGTCTCCCCAAAACCAAACCCGATGACGAACAATCTTTCACCGCCATTATTGGTCGGGTTGAATATTTAACCTTTGGAGTGCTTAATTCATATTTCTATTCAATACATTTCATAAACCAACTCAATTTTTAACCCCTTTTTTGAGAAAAGGTAAATTTTTTTATTAATAACACGAAATCAAAATACACTGAGGCAACTAAGCCCCTAAGCAAACGCTCTTGAGCCAACTAAGTTCCCTACCCTTCACATTCTTACTAGCTATACTACTTATCCTATGATATATATAAAAAAAAAAATTCTATTTACAATTATATCATGCCTATGAATCTTCCCATCCCAAATTGCACTATTTCTCTACTGCTAAATATAATACACTAAGGCAGTGCATAAGCTTTGAAAGGCCATCTTTAGATATAACCCTAATCCTCTTAAGTTTCTCTCTGGTTCTAAGCCTTCCCCAAACTATTGTTCAGCCTATAAACCTATGTTTGGGTATGTTGTACCTATTCCAGATCCACTTACACCAAGGAACTTCAGGATGATACACTTAAAGCTACTTATAGGCAATAGACACAGTATACCCTTTCTGATGATGATTCCACACATTTCTCGTAAAGTCATGCTCAATTTTCTCCTTCACCTTCCATATTTTCTTCCATTGTCAACTAGCTTGGGCAGGACACCCAATTCTCTTCCAATTCATTCCTTAAATACAGTGACGAGTCACCCATTTAAGCCATAAACTATCATTCTTATTTGCAATGTCCAAACTATACTTTCTCAATGTTGTTATATTCTATAGCTAATATAATCACAGACCCCCAAACCTCCATACTGCTTTGATCTTCTAACTATATTCCAAGCAATTGGAAGAGCTCTACTATAAATGGATTTTCCATCCTAAATGAAGTTACTACAAATAGCCATGACCCCTTTTCAACACTCTCTTTGGCAAAATAAAGATATGGGCAAAGTAAGTATGCAAATAAAGCAAGGCAACATTCACTAACACCATTCTAGCAATGTAAGACATGTTTCTACTACCCCAAACTCTAAGTCTCACCATAATTTTGTCAATTAATAGCTGACAATCATCATTTGACAGCTTTTTTGCATTAACATTAACCCCAAGATACCTAAAGGGTAATTGCCCCTCTTAAATCTTGAGGTTCTAATGATGGTTGTCTTAACATCCTCCATAATATTGCAAAAATAAACATTGGATTTTCCACTATTAGCGGCAAGACCAGAAGCTCCAGCAAAGGTAGCAAGACCCCTCAGCAATAGATTCATTGCTTTTTCATCCCCTCCACTCATAATGATTAAATTGTCAGCAAAAGCTAGATGATTTAACATCATAGCTTTACATCTAAGGTGAAAGACAAACTCTCTATGCTTGCCAATATTCTACATAATTCTAATGAGGTATTCCATACAAATAACAAACAGCAGAGGAGAGAGTGGATCCCCTTGCCTTAACCCTTTTTTCCCTTAAAGAAACCATTCACTTCACCATTCAAAAACAAAGAGAAGCTAGGAGTAGTGACACACTCCATGATTAACTTCAGAAAAAGCTCAGGGAACTTGAGAGCAACTAACATATCCTTTAGAAACTCCTAGTTGACTGAATCATATGCTTTCCTGATGTTCACCTCAAACATGCAGCCAGGTGGAGTATTATTCCTCTTATATCTCCTAATTAGGTCCTACACTATACAATTATTATGGAAAATTTTCCTTCCTTGCACAAAACCAGACTGATTATATGAGATTATGTTGAGCAGAACCTTTTTTAACCTATTACAAAGTAGCTTAGTAATGACTTTGTAAATCACATTGCGGCATGCAATGGGTCTAAAATCCATGACAGACTGATGCTGCTCAATTTTAGGAACCAACACCGAGTTTGTACAGTTGATCTCCTTAAGCATATTTCCATTTTCAAAGAAAAGCTTAACAACATTACAGACATCACCTCCAACTGTATTCCAGCACATCTTATAAAAAGAGCTATTAAAGCCATCTGGACCAGGAGCCTTAAGGCCTAAGATACTAAAAATAACTTTCTTTATTTCTTCCTAAGAGACAGGGCAAGAAATACTAGCAGCCAGCTCATTTGAAACTACGGGACCCTACTCTACAATTCTCTGATCAACCTTAATAGGGCGATCCTGATCTGTACCCAAAAGCCATTTATAATACTCAATGAAAGCATTATTCACAGCATTCATATCCTCACACCTACTGCCATTCATATCAGCAATAGCCAAGACTTTTTTCCTGTATGCCTAGACCTTAATACTTCTATGAAAGAAAGAAGTGTTATCATCACCAGCTTTCAGCCAACTACTCTTAGCCTTTTGCTATAAGAACTCAAAATAATATTTCCTTACCTTGGAGATATTCTCCAAAATATTCTTCTCTTGATTCTGAAGCTCAGTGTTTCTATAATCTTCCTGAATATTCTTTTGCACAGCTATAAACTCTTCCTTAGCCTCCAGATACCTAGCACCAATCTCAGACCAGAATAATCACTCCTATTTAAACTCTTGAGGGCCTTTTTAACTTCCTTCAGTTTCTTCACCACTTGGTACATCATCTAACCATGCACCTCAATTCTCCAAGCATCACTAACAAGCTCACCAAAATGAGGATGACTACCCAACATATCAAAAAAACTTGAAAGCTCTAAGACCACTTCTCCTGAATTCATCAAACTGAATTACAGAAGGGCAGTGATCATACCAAATCTCAGGACTTTAATGAACCATAGAATTAGTAACTACATAATCCATTCAGTGTTAACGAAAGTTCTAATAATTTTACTATAGACCCTATCTTCTCCATGCTGCTTGTTTGTCCAAGTGTATCTAGCACCAACTTATATCATGTCTTTCATATCACAATAAGTCACACAATCAGCAAAAGGAGCAATTTTAGAATTACCAATCTGTCTTCCAATTCTATCGTCAAGAAATAGAGGATTATAAAAATCCCAAGTTATGATCCCAGCCCCAGAAGAATTACCAGCAATACCCCTAAGTTGATCCCAAAGAAGAATCCTCTCAGCAACATCATTCATTGCATAGACAAAAGAACACTGAAACTAGGGGCGAGCAAAAATTTCGGGTACCCGGAATCAAAACTTGAACTGGTTAGGAACCGACGAGTCCGGATCTAGAATTAGACCCGGTGGTTCCAATTTCGGGTAATAAATTTAGGAATCGGTTACAACCGGTTCCAATTTTAATTTCCAATTTTTTGGACCCGGAACCGGTTAGGTACCTGGTTATCCAATATATATTAAACCTTAGTTCTTAATTTTTAGCTTGGAAGCATTCAAATTCAATCATTGTAGCAGACAAAATCCACCATTGTTGCTCACTTTGAAGCTTCATAGTAACCATTTCTTACTCATCTTTTCTACTTCTCTTTACTTTGTTGTTGATTACTTGCTTAATTCTTGCATGCTTAGATTGTTAATTAGCTTAATCCTTATTTTGAACTTGTTCATGAATTGCTTGAAACCTCTAATTTCTTTAACCTCCATGGATTGTGAGTAGTCTAAATTCTAGGGTTTGGGTAAAACCCTCAATGTAGTCACTAATTACTTGTTGCATGTGCTAATTTGGTTGTTGTGGGATGATGATTAGTTGAGCTTAAGTGGTTTAATTGCTTAGTTCTTGTATATGGCCACTGCTAGAACTATTTATCCAAGCTTTCTCAACGAAGGATCGAGAGATGAACTTGAGTTAGCTCCCTTATGCTTAATTGACCCGAAATGCCATGAGAATAGGGATTACCGGTCAAGGGAATGTTTATGTCATCGTGATTATGCTTTAACACTTGTTTTATGCTATTTAACCACGAGAGTAGGTTGTATTCACGATTCAAGTAATCCCTCTAGCTTGAGAGAGTAGTTGGGTGCTTTAGATGACTTCCCCTAATTTGTCCCATTAATTTACCTTGATTGTAGCATGCTAATTGTGATTTGTGATGAAGTTGAGTGGTATAACCCGAGCCCTAGATTCCTCTTAATATTGTTAATCTCCTCTTAGCTTTAGTTGAGTTGAATTAGAAGAAGTTACTCAAAACCAACCCAATTTAGAATTCATTTAGCTTATTTAAACGGTAGTACTCGGTGGTTGATTCAACGCCTCTCTTGGGTTCGACCCTTTCTTACCCTTACTATTGTTAGTGAGACCAAGATAGGAATCATTATCTTTGGTAGGCTCGACGACGGCCTATCACCCCTTCATAAGTTGATCTTTTAAAATCATTTTTCCCGGATATTAACCGTAACTTTGGTTATTTTTGCAGGGAGGAGAGGTTGGAAAGTCGTTTGAGAAACAACTCAAACGGGCTAGGGAGGAGACCCCTGCCGTTCTCAACAAAATCAAAAAACCCACCTCTGCGTCAACTCCTGGCGCCTTAGCCGGTCATCAGTAGATGCGGATAGCGAGGCGTAACGAGAAGGTAGGCGGCAGCCTGGCCCTCAGCCTCGTTAACCCCGTAACAGCGACCAGGGGGTTCTCCACGCCTACAAGCGGTTCCCGCTTGGCTGGCTCTGAAGGTAAGAACCCTTTTGAATCCCCGCTTGAGCTAGGGTGGCCTTTGCGGGTGAAATCCCACTCTCAACAGACGTCATCTTTTGACGGCCGGCAACAAATAGGTGTTTCCTTAGTTTCGCATCATCACGTATTGATTGTGGTGCAGATCAATCTCCCCGCTGGCCAGACGTCCAAAAGCACGCCAAGGCCATGCTGGAAGCCGTCCGGAAGAGGGATAAAGACAGTATCCCTGGGATAGAGACGTTCAATCTTGAACGCATTTTATCCCTTCTGGCTGAGGTAAGAAACTTGTCAATTCAATTTTAATTTTTCCAAGTGTTTTATCCCGCCTGCGATACTCACACCGCTTGCTTTTCTGCAGGCTATGCTGCGGGTGGACGGGCTCAAACGTCTTTATTCCCGCAAACGGGAAGAGGTAAAAAGAGCCAAGAAGTCCGCCATAGACGCTGGCAATATTGCTTTACACTCAACTATCGTAAATGAACTTGAAACTAAAGCAATCATTATGACACAGGCGTCTAGAATCCAGCAGCTTGAGTCAGATCTGGAGGCGGCCAAGCGGCGGGCGAATGATGCTGAGACGGCCCGAAAGGAGGCGGAGGAGGCCCAGAAGAAGGCTGCTGAGAGTGCCAAAAAGGCTGAAGAGGCGCTCAAGAAGGCCCAGACGGACCTTGGCAATCTTCAGGGTGTTTCTGAAGAGAACACCAATCTGAAGACCAAGGTTCAAAAACTGGAGAAGGAGGCTGCTCGGGCTCAGATAAACTTTGCAGCAACCCTGGAGGCGGAGCAAAACCGTCTAGTTGCTGAGAGTGACGCTGATAATGACGCCCGGATGAAGATTGCCTGGGCTGCCCTGTACCCGGACGCGGATTATGGCGTCTAGGCACTGGCTCACAGGTACGCCGAGGACGTGGTGTACCTGAGAGAGAAGGGTGACCCAGAGCCTGAATCCTTCGACGCCTGGGTTAATGCCAACCATGAGCCCCTCGTACCTCAGCTACTTGGTCCGGGTGAAGCGCAGGAGATACCCTCAGATGATGAGGAGGAGGATCAGGAGGAGCCGCCTGCAGGCCAGAAGTGACTTTTCAGCAGCAGTATGCCAATCTGTTTTTTGTCTTTGTTTTATTCAACGGCAGTATGCCAAAACTTGTTTTTTCCGGCCTGCGTGCCGAGTATATTTGTATTTACCGGCTAAGGAACCGGATTAATTAAAATTTCTCTTTCTCCCAGACGAGGTCCGGTTAACATTTGATCCATCACAACCGTTTGGTTGGGTGGTCTTTATGAAATGCACCGACTGAGTCAGTTTTGATCATTTTGCATTTAAATTTTTTTAATTTTTCATTTTTCATTTTTGCCCAACTTATCAAAAGCATGCTGCGATGTTTCATTTTTTCCTAACTAATCAATAGTCCGGCTGTCCTTGCCCCTGGACGGCTGTGTGGTTGCTTTCAAGTGGAGTTGGTTGATTGACTTGAAAACGTCTGATGCTGTAAAGAGCATGATATGTTTACAAGTCAATCAATCACAATAGTGATTGCCCCAAACCAAGTGCACAGCCGTACACCAACAGGCGTTCCAGTCACTACCGAGACGGTGCTTATCCGTTTTGGTAGAGATTTCATAGCCATTGCACGACTCCTTTGCCCCAATTGAGGTAGGAATTGCAATTTTGGAATAAATAACCAAGTGAGACCTTCAGCCGGTGACCGACTGATGCCCCAGGGAATTCGGTATTCGGCAACTTGATCATTCTTCCCCGGTCATTTTGGTCAGACGACTATGAGTTGACCAATTTGGTCGTTCAATTTTTGCCGTCTGCATGTGTACGTAGAACCGACAAAGTCTGTTCTCTGCGACGATTGCACCCGGAGGGGTGTCGCCGGACGCCTTTGTCCATGTTGGGACAGACGATTTTATAAAATGAGCAACCATCCGGCCATTTTAGCTTCTGGTCTTGTTTGAGACCGGTTGTATAGCCACTAAACGTTTTTTTTCTTAGTTTTTAGTCGAAGTATTGAATTTACACTAAGTATCGAACTTAGTTGTTTAAACAAACGAGTCTGTCTGGGTATTACCCAGACGGACAGGCAATTATTTAATCTTACCAGGTATCAAACTTGGTTAGGTAAATGAAAAATTCGTCTGAGTATTACCCAGGCGGATAATCAAACTTAGTTAAATGAACAAAGTATCAAACTTAAATAAACAAGAGATCCGAATATCCGAGTATTACCCAGGCGGTCAAACAAATGTAACCTTTACTAAGTATCGAACTTAGTTAGGTAAATGAAAAATCCGTCTGGGTATTACCCGGATGGGTAATCAAACAATAACTTAATTTTGCAAACAAAGTCTGAATCTTCATTAATTGACTCACTGTTTACAAAAAGTTTACATTCTCCGAAGTAGTACTTTTTTAGATTGTCTACATTCCAAGTTCTAGGCAGGCGCCTGCCATCTAGAGTTTCCAGACGGTAGGTGCCATCTCTCACTTCCTCATAGATCCGGTAGGGGCCTTCCCAATTTGGGGTTAGCTTTCCTAGCTCATTTGCCTACCGGTTGCCTCCATTTTTCGTAACACTAAGTTGTCAACTTTCAAGGGACGCTTGTGTACTTTTTTGTTGTAGGCTCTAGTCATTCTCAGACGGTAAATCTCATGACGCAAGGCGGCATTGCCCCTGCGTTCATGGAGTGAATCCAATGCCAGGCGCATTGCTTCCCAGTTTGCCTCTTCATCATATAGCATGACTCTGAGAGTCGGCTCGTAATGTTCGATGGGCAAGACGGCTTCAACACCGTAAACCATGAGAAATGGGGTTTCACCGGTTGCCCCTTTTGCTGTTGTCAGGATGGCCCATAGGACATGGATTAGTTCTTCTGCCCATAAGCCACCGGCTCTTTCTATTTTCTTCTTAATGCCGTCTGAGATGAGTTTATTGAAGGCTTCAACTTGGCCGTTTGCTTGGGGCCGGCCAACAGATGCAAAATAGCTTGAGATCCCCTGATCTCCCAACCAAGTTTTTAGCTAAGGCGTCTCAAACTGAGGACCATTATCAAACACCATAGACATAGGTACCTCATACCGGGTGATAATGTTCTTCCAAATGAAGGAAATTACGTCTGAGGTCTTGATGTTTTTAATCGCCTCCGCCTCCACCCACTTGGTGAAATAATCCACAGCTACCAAGATGTAGCGCTTTCCGCCTGGAGCAGGCGTGTAAGGACCTAGAATGTCCATGCCCCATTTCGCAAACGGGATTGGGTTGTGGATGGCCGTCAGATCAGTAGCCGGACGGTGAATGAGTTTGCCAAATTTTTGGCACTTGTCACATTTCTTAACCAACTCCTTGGCGTCTGCCTCAAGAGCTAGTGGGCCAAAAATAATGTCGTCTGGCTCTAACGGCTAGGGACTTGCCGCCTATGTGGGAGGCGCAGAATCCCGCATGCAGGTCTTCGAGGACTTCCTTCCCCTTTTAAGGGGTGACACACTTCAACAGAGGTTTAAGAAAACCCGCCTTGAAGAGTTCTCCATTTTTCAACTCGAATCTTGCAGCTTGTTTTTTCAGGACGGCTGCCTCCTGTGGCGAATCAGGAAGTGTGCCGTCTGAAAGGTAGGCCCGGATGCCATCCATCCAGGTAGAGCTTCGGTCTAGATTCCAATGGGGTCCTCATAGATGCTTCTCTTTTCAAGGACTTCCCAGAAGACTGACCGAGGCGTATCATGGCAGGCGGAAGACGCCAGTTTTGACAACGCATCCGCCTGATTGTTTTTTGACCTAGGCACTTGACTCAGCCGAAATTCCTCAAGTGCCTTGGTCTCTTCTTTGACTGCCTGAAGATATTTAATCATAGCCGGATGAGTAGTCTCGTAGCTTCCCCCATACTGGCTAACAACCAATTGAGAATCAGAGTATGCGTCAATTTTCATGGCCCCTACCGCCTTACACATGCGAATGCCGGCTAACAGGGCTTCATATTCCGCCTCATTGTTAGAGGCTTGAAATTTGAAGCGTAGTGCATACTCAAATCTGTCCCCTTTAGGAGACTCATAGATTACGCCTGCACCACAGTCGTTCTTTGTAGAGCTCCCGTCTACATACACTTTCCAAACCTGATCAAGATTATCCGGAGCCATCGGACGGGTCATTTCAACAAGAAGTCGGCAAACGCCTGACCTTTCACTGCCTTTCTTGGTTCGTAAATGATTTCAAGACTTTGCATTTCAATAGCCCATTTCAACATTCTCCCGGATGAGTCCAAGGTAGACATTGGCCGCTTGAGTGGCTGGTCGGTGTAAATCACTACCGGATGTGCCAGAAAGTAGGGCTTCAATTTTTTGAAAGCCATATACAGAGCAAGGCCAAATTTTTCAACCATGAAATACCGGAGTTCAGCATTTTTAAGAACATGGCTAATGAAGTAAACCGGGAGCTGCACACTGTCTCGCTCAGCAAGGAAAACGACACTGAGGGCATGATCTGAGACGGCTAAGTACATGTACAACGTCTCCCTAGGTAAAGGACTAACCAACCTAGGTAGAGAATGTAAATGCTCTTTCAATCTCTGGAATGTCGTCTCAGCATCATCCCCCCATTCAAATCTGGTCTTCTTCCTGATTGCTTGGAAGAAGTAGAGGTACTTGTCGCCAGACAGCCGGTGAGTCTCTGCACTTCCTTGACAAAACGGGGTGACTTCATGTCTATCACCGCCTGTATCTTTTCAGGGTTAGCCTCTATCCCCCTTTGATCAATCAGGAATCCGAGAAACTTCCCAGACTCAAAACCAAAGACGCATTTTTTAGGATTTAACATAACCTTATGCCGCCTGAGGGTGGTGAATGTTTCTCGGAGATCAGCAAGGTGATCCGTCTGGAGCTTGGATTTGACTATCATATCATCAATGTACGCCTCCATATTCCTCCCAATCTGATTAATGAAGACCGTATTAATCATCCGTTGGAAAGTGGCAGGCGCATTTTCAAGCCAAACGGCATCACAGTATAACAGAATAACCCCTGATCAGTGACGAAGGTCGTCTTCTCTTGATCTTTCTTCCACAGGGGTATCTGATGGAAGCCGAAGTAGGCATCCATGAAGCTCATCAAGGCGTGACCGGCTGTAGAATCGACCAGAGTGTCGATCTTTGGAAGCGGGTAACTGTCCTTTGGACACGCCTTGTTGAGGTCTGTGTAATCAACACACATGCGCTAGGTCCCATTCGGTTTCTTTACAAGGACCACATTGGCCACCCAGTCGGGAAAATTACAAGGCCGGATGAACCTGGCGTCTAGCAGCTTTTTGACTTTGGCAGCTGCCGCCTGACTTCTTTCCTCACCGTGGTTTTTTTCTTTTGCCGGATGGGCTTCTTTTTAGGATCCACGGCGAGCTTGTGGACAGCAAGATCCAGGTTGACGCCTGGCATCTCTTCCACTTTAAAGGCAAAAATGTCTTTGAATTCCTTCAGCAGAAGGTGCAAGTCTGCACCCAAAGTAGCATGAGCAACCGTCCCAACCTTTACAGTACGTTCCGGACGGCTGTCATCCAGAACGAGATCAAAGCTTCACCAGCCGGTTGGGGACGGAGCTCATCTGACCGTTCACCGGTCATTGATTGCTATTTTTTCTCTTTCTTTACCTCCACCAGCAGAGGTGCCTTTCTTTTCTTTCCGGCTGCTGGTGGGGCAGGTGCTGGATCGGCATCCTTGACATTGTCAAGGTCAATTGGTTCCTGACCACCTGGGGCCACAATGTCCCTGACGGCTGAGAGATAGCACTCCCGGGTCGTCTTCTGATCCCCATTAAAGGAACCAACAGAGTCGTCATCCCTCTCATATTTGATGAGCATCAGAGACGGGATGATTACTGCCTTGGCTATGTTGAGGGTTGGCCGGCCAAGGATAATGTTGTAGGCGGTCAACTCCTCAACGACCAAGAATCTGACGACAATATGTCGTCCCTGGCCTTTCTCTCCCAGCCGGATGGGCAAGTCAATTCTTCCGGCTGGGTAGACCATCCCACCCCCAAAACCAACCAAGGGGTGGGTGACCGGATGCATGCTGCTGACATTGTATTTCAGCTTTTTCAGGCACCGGAGGCTGATGATGTCTGATGAGCTGCCGGTGTCAATAAGGATTCGTCCAACCAGCTGGTTGGCAACCTTACATTCAATGACAACCGGGTCATCATGTGGACGGCGGACGCTGCCCCTATCCTTCTTAGTAATCAAGACGTCTGGGAAGGAGGTGCTTGCAGACGCCTGCTCATCCTCATCCTTGTCCATCTTTCGAAGATGGCTCTTGGTGCCCCTGATGGTAGGGCCCCCACAGGAGGACCCGCCTGCTATTGTGTAGACCGGCTCCTTGTCGGTATCCGAGCTACTAGAAGGCTGGGGGTAGTCTTGGAGGACTCACCCTTGCATTTCTTTTTTGCCCCTGCTGGGGACTTAGAAATGTAGGACTTCAACAGCCCTTTGTCAGCCAGACAGTCCAACGCCCGCTGTAGACTGAAGCAGTCGTTGGTATCATGGCCGACCTCCTCATGGAACTGACATAATTTATTTTTGTTCTGTGACTGGATAGAACTCTTCATAGGATTCGTCTTCTCAATGGACAGCCGGTCCTTCACCTCCATGAGGATGGAGTTGCAGTCTTTGTTAAACTCGTACTTGGGGACGTACGGTTTAAACTCTTTCTTTTTCTTGTGGGACGGCTGGTCAGAGTCAGTAATCGCCCAGACTTCTTTTCTTTTCTTGCTCTCTTCTTTGTTTTTGACCGGCTGTCTTTCGGTTTATCGGACTTCTTAGAGTCCGACTGGTTACCAGGCGAGCAGAGGTCGGTAGCTTGGATGTAGCTTTCTGCCTCCCTCAGGGCCGCCTGTAAGGTGAAAGCCCCTTTTCTGACTAGGTCGAACTTAAAAGTCGACCCGTCTCTCAGACCCTTGAAGAAGTCTATAAAAGCTACCTCGTCAGACAGTCCTTGAATTTGAATTCTGATCAGATTGAACCGCCTCACATAGGAGCGCAGCCCTTCTCTCTCTCCCTGCTTAACAGTGCTCAAATCAAGGCTTGTTTTCTTAGCAGGGATGTTCATTGAGAAGTTGGAAGCAAACAGGAAGGCGAGCTTCCTGAAGCTATCGATGGATCCGACCGGCAAGTTGCTAAACCATTGTTGGGCAATGCCCTTCAATGTAGCCGGGAAGCACCGACACCAAGTGGCATCATCCAACCCCTGCAGATACATGAGGTTGGTGTAAGCCATAAGGTGGTCTTCCGGGTTGGTGGTACCATCATAGGTACCAACCAACACATTCTTAACCTTGGCCGGCTGGGCCGCCTCGGTTATCTCCCAGGTGAACGCAGAAGGTTGTTCACCCAGGCGCAGCAGACGAAGCTGCCAGTCCAATGGCTGGACATTTGGATATGCCGCCTGACCTCCAAAGAGGGTCGGCTGCATGAAATAAGGGGGATACTAGCCGTAGACCTGAGTAGGCACATACGGTACAGCTCCAATCATATGAGCGCCAGAATGGACGGTATTACCGCCTGTTTGACTCTCATGCAAGGAAGATGCATTCCCACCAGAGGTATTGTTGAAGCTGTCTGGAAAGTTCAACGTTAAAGCCGACTCAGACAGTGACTGGTTTCTCTTCCGGT
Source organism: Chenopodium quinoa (assembly GCF_001683475.1). Taxonomy (NCBI): domain Eukaryota; kingdom Viridiplantae; phylum Streptophyta; class Magnoliopsida; order Caryophyllales; family Amaranthaceae; genus Chenopodium; species Chenopodium quinoa. Next base: position 2,792,245 of record NW_018745617.1, read on the forward strand.
TAATGATCTCCCGGGCATCAAGAGTTGATTTTTTACTTCTCAGCGGTTGTTGAGTCCGGCGGGAGTTATTGTTATTCCCCTTGGGGAGAAGAATTTTGGACCAATCAATGGTCCCGGCTGCCTTCTCCTTTGGATGAGGAGTGGGCTGCCGATCTTTGACTGACTTCCCCTTTTCCAGAGGAGTCTTCTTGGCCGACTGACCTCTACTTGGGCCAGCCCGGCTCAGGGTGATCAGCTCTTTAATTTCACCCTTGAAACTTGTCATGAATCTCATGAGCTCGTCTCAGGTGACGGGCGCTGATCCAGCTGCCATTTGGGTTTCCCCTTCCGGCTGCCCAGGGGGTCTACTTGCACCCGCCTGGGAGGCACCCCGCTCCAGAGTCTCTCTGGGCCGGATGCGCTTGATTTTGAGGGAGCCGTCTTCGGCTGTAAAGGTTTCGACCAGAGGATCTTCATCCTCCTGGTCTGTAATGACTTCTGGGTCTTCGCCCAGACAGTTAGGGTGTGGTACAGACTCTTGAACCATCTTCGAGGTACTCTCCCCACAGGCAGCGCCAAATGTTTTGGGTGTTGTTTGTCCCTCGGGAGAGTTACAACACGAAGACTTATCCGGGGTGAGCTGTACCTGCAAAACAAACGGAGACACTAAAATGAATACATGACTGCCTAATAATTGTGTAACTTGTATTTACCAAAAGGACACATAACCTAGACATAAACTCACTCAAAAAGTTGTTAAAATATTAAAAGGTTATGTGTGGCAGTCATGTGTTGAGTCCCTATTCCATTTGCATTGTTCTCCTCATTTGCTTCAGTCTGCATCCACTTCCATGTGTCCTTGATCATCACCAATTACTGTCACTGAATCTAAATAATGAACAACTTGACCAATCAGATTCATGTCAACTTCTAGTAATTGTGGTAGTAGACCTTGACTGTCCAAACTTCTCTTCTTCATGTGAGGGGGAGAGAAGTTGTTCCCACCTTGCTTCTCTAGTATCTTAATCAAGCTTGATTAGAGTGTGATCCATGTGTACTTGTTCAACACTAGATCAAACTCTTTAAAAGCTCTAGCAACTTCATTTATGAGCTCATCTAGATTCCTTGGGAATGATTGGTATTGTAGTGATTGAATGACACTAAACAAACCTAAATCTAAAACATTTGTTTCTGGTGATTAAGCTGGTTGGAAAATGAATTGGATGTTGAATCCATGTGCATGACAAGCTGCCTGAAATTCTTCATCTTTAGGAACTTGATGAGGTCTTGCATTATCCCATTGAATGAATATGTCCTTAGCTAGCTATTCTGGCCACTTTCCATAGATATTTGGAATCACATGTGTCATTAGCATGTCCCTAATGCAGGCTGTTTTGGGTGTTTTTTGTCCCTCAGGAGAGTTACAACACGAAGATGATCCGGGGTGAGTTGTACCTGCAAAACAAACGGAGACACCAGTTGGGTGGTGCTCCGCCTCCGACGCACAAGTTAGAAACTTGAAGGGAGAAAAAGGTGCGGAAATTTAGGTAGGGATCTGCTCGGATTCCAAGCTCAGGATGTCTCTATCAAAGATTAAATGTGTAATAAATGAAAAAACATGCCCTCAAAAAGAGGGACATCTCCCTATTTATAGGGTCTTTGGGATTTGTGCCCCTGATTAGGTCACTGAACCCTAATCATTAGTGGGTTGCGCCGCTTTGCGGCTTTCTCGAGATTTGGGCCTGAAGGCCGCCTTTTCCCCTTATTTTCTGGAGTGACACGTGTCAAGCAGAGATTGGTCCACTTTGGGCCATCCTGAGGCTGACACGTGTCATCCTCTGATTGGACCACGTGGCGGGGTAAAATTACCCTAAACACAGGCTTTTGTGACACTTTGAAGTGCCTTTGTCTCTAGAGTCCCTGCATCTCTGTTTTTGCTTTTCTTTTTTGCCATTTCATACTTGACAAAAGGAAATAGACCATATTTCCCATCATGTACCATATTGTTTTGCTCATCAAACAAGGGTTTCCCAATCATTCCCATGAACATTGCTTTTATCTTGAATCTCCTTGATTGTTGTGCCCTATATGGATCTTCCTCTGTAGGCAGCAAATAAAAAGTTCTTGTCTCTGGATTAATGAAGAACCCTTTTTCATCTAGATGTATCCACTGTTGCATATCTCTGAATTTTGGGTCCCCTTCTATTGGAATGGGATCTATGTAACTTAGGACCCATTTCAGTCTTGCCACTTTGTGCTTCTCTGTTAGAGCTGGATGATTTGTGCTGGTGTGTGTTCTTAGCCTGCCTTGTTTCCTCAGTCTATAAATTGATGTCTTTGGTATTTTGAGGGCTGCAACATAACCTCTCTCAGTCCCTCTCTTGTACAGTGGTATTAATGTTAGAAATTCATCTGTGTACACTTTTGGTTTGGGTCCTGTTCTGCGTAATTTTTTGGTATTAACATCAACAACAATACCTTCAGCTAGAGATTGTTTGATTACCTTGAACCACCTTATTGTTGTTGATTTGTGCACTGAATGTTTTCTAGCCAAATTGGCTAAGAAGCCTCTTGGCAGTGAGTCCCCCTCCATATGCAACATAATCTCGTCAACAAGTGCTCTTTTCTCATCTACATTCATTTCTCTGCTTGATCTGACATGGTGTTGTGCTTCTTCATTGTTTGCATCATCATCTGCATCATACCATCATCATTGGCTTCCTGTTCTTGATCTTGTTCATCATCTGAATCATACAACCATGGATATTCTTCTTCAATTTGTGCATCTTCTATGAATTCATCATCCAATGCTTGTTGATGCTGAATGTACTCATCTATAAGTTCATCTATGAACTCTGCCATGAGTCCCTCCAATTTTTATTTTTCAGGGTAACTTTTTGGTGATGAAGTGGCGGCTGGTTTTTTTTTTGTCAGTCTTCGACGGAGCTTATTCCTGTAATTAAAGAAGCTGCATCTACAAACACAGCTTTAGGAATTAGGAAAATGCTAGTCTAGATGTAGATGAATGTAATTTCATAGGCTGCCTGTGTTTTGAATTAACTAAACATTGTTTCTGTTGTAACCTAACTTAACTATCCTACCCCCCAACCCCTCCCCAATTCCCCTAATACTGTTCTTTTGATAAGGGGTTTTGGAAAGGATGCCCTCCTTTTATAAGGGGCATTTTGTTTGAATGACTATGAAAAATTCGAATTTTGGGGGAAGTTGGAAATTTTTTGAATTTGGGGTGAAAATTTAGGAGGGAAACAAAGTGGGAAACAATTTTCCCACATGTGTGTATGTGAAGGAAATATGTCTTCGTCGTGTGCAATTACTAGATATATAAATGGATCAAATTATGAAGATAATTAAGTTCGTACATTTGGGTCGTCGTTTTGCCATAGCTAGAGGTACTAACGATCTTTGGACTAGTAAAATAGGCCAAAGCCCAATTGTACGGATCCTATAAGGTCACACAAAGGGGCTAGATCGAGCATTAGAGGACTAGGCCCATCATGGGCCTCATCACTCTAGGTGGCCGGCCATGTAGGGGAATTAAGAGGTTTTTGGGCTTCGTGCCCTAGTCTAATTATAATGAGATTATAAATAGACTAGGTGCCTAGGTTTTCAGTGCAGTATGCAATTAACTGATCAGTGTGATCAAACCCTATTTAGAAAACACGAAACCCAACCCCTCTCATAGTCCTCTCTCTCTCACGGCTCTCTCCTCCTCCTAGGCGCCGGTGGTGTGTCGCGATGGTGGTGGTTCGTGCAGTGGTCGGTTGTCCATAAAGGTGGTGGTCGCGGTTTTCCTCAATCACTCGACCAATCTAGTATTGGTGGACGGCTCGTTCGAATCTCGTGGACTAAGTAGAGGAGCAACGTTTGGGGCTCTATTCTCTCCCTGATTTGCCTGTCGAATAGTTTCGTGGAATTCACGAGTCAAAGGTATGATTATGTGTCTTGTGTGTTATGCATGTGATCTTGGGATTGGTACTTGATTGAATATGATTCATATTATTTCTGCTGCGTAGTACCTGTGGCATTCGAATTATTTAATTATAAAAGATTATAATAATCTCTTATTTAATTGGCTAATACTAAAATTTATAATCCTACGTGGCACACTAAGAAAATTAGATCCAACGTGGCTCTCTAAAAACTCGGGAAAAAGCTCCCCTTTATATATATATTAAATGTTTTTCTTTGGTCATGAGTCTGATTTATAGTTCTTGCAAAGGGTAGGACAAACAAGAATTCGTGTCTTGTTCATGTTTGGTCTTTGTCTTTTTTTTTTTTCCTTTTTTTTTAACAAAAAAGAAAGTATTAATATTTTCCATTTTTTTCTTCTTGTTTTTTTTTACGTTTGTAAAATAAATCCATTTATTTAAATTGGAACATCCTAGGATTTTAGTAGGTTTGCAGAAAAATGATGTAACGATGTCACAACAAATTATGCCGACGAGAGATTAATACAAAGCATGTAGTATTAGAAATCTATTTAAAATTCAAATGTAAATATCATATGTTGAATAATATAGACAACTTTTCGAATGCGATGACACTCTTAAATACGAGTATATGTGTACATGTGTAGCAAATTTGAGGCATAATATTGACACATGGTATCCATGCAATTAAAAAACTGCAAATTTGAGCCATAATATTAACAGATGGTATCCATGCAATTAAAAAGCTTATCAATTGCATGACAACCATCTTCACGTGTCCAGAGGTATGTATTTTATTTTTTGATTTATTTTTTATTTTATTTTTTTGTTTTTAAAAATTTATGGCTATTGTTTCTTACCCGCTACGTTTTGGTGATACTCCCTCCGTTTTTAAATACTTGTTCCATTTCTCTTGGACACGCATGACGATGCTAATCTTTCTTTAATTGTCAATACATATAAATTCTAACAATTGAAAATTAATAATCTATTCATTGAGATGATCCAACAAGTACCCACAAGACTATATTTTTTCTTATGTATAAATCACAAACATTAGTCAAAGTAAGACAAATGAATAGTGCAAAAAATAGAAATGAAACAAGTATTTAAAAACGGATGGAGTAATTTTCATTTCCTTTTCTTATATTCTGCCTCATCTAAAAACAATACTAATGGCGTACGAAAATACAATAAATGACCCGTACTTATCACTTTATACTATCTTTTATATTGTCATTAATTGTGCGTCAACTTCAAAGTAATTTGAATTTACCTTTTCACTTTATTACTTTAGATAATAATGAACAAAATTAGCAAGAGTATATTGAATTTATCTTACAATAAATGACTTTGCTGAATTCTTATCAAAATACTGTTCAATGTTGTTTTTTTGTTTTCCTTCATTTTCCTTTGTATACATACATATAGTTATCAATACACTGTACATCTTTTGGCATATATATTATTTGTTGAATTGATGACCATAGTTATCAAGTTACTGTTCATGTTTTGGCTTTCTTGACTGTGTATATAAGTAGATCTCCGGGCTGCGGTAGCATTTCATTCCATTTTCGTTCTAAAATATTTTCATACATCAAATTATCTTGTGATACTACATTTGTATTTCTTGTCGTTCGGGTTGTTACACTGATCATCAGACAAGAAGGTATTATTACAAAGCTATTATATGGCTTTAGTATCCGTAGTTATTGTAACACTATATTAAATTTTCTTTTTAGATGGTTTAAAGTTTACATTTATGATTAATATGGTTCTAATATACATATTTATATTACAAGTTTATTAATTATTCTTATAAGATGGGTTAAGATATGAAAACCAAATTAGTGACATCCTCGGGTCGATTAGAAATAGATTTAGGTGATGATTTAGAAATGAATAAAAGCAAAGTAGAATAATTAACTTTGCACATGCAAAAACCATGGAATGTTTGAGAACCTTTTTTTTTTCCCGGCGAAATGTTTTAATTCCTACATTGTATCATTTCATTTATGTAGGAGGGATCTTTATATATTGAAGGCTTTCACCGCAGAAATTCTGTAACGGAATATTCTATAGGTCGAGTTGTTGTAAGTAAGTTTTTAACTTTATTTTGTGGTTATTATATTTATAATATTATTTTTTATTATAGCTGGTGAAATAAATTATGTATTCCATGGATATTCGTTACCTATAAGCATGTTCATACATTTTAAAAGTTGTAAATGGTTTTTAAGTACCGATATAAAAACGGATGGGGACATAACTTTACAATTATCAACTAAGTGTGATTTCTGTAGACACCCATTTGTGTCTCCCCAAAACCAAACTCGGTGATGAGTATCTTTCACATCGAATCATAATCGAATGAAACGAAAGTGTGGAAAAGTCTAGTGTTGCGGAAAGCTTTTATTTTCTTTTCTCTTCTTTCTGTTTTCGAAAACCCACTCTATTTTATGAAAACGTCCATTCCAGTTTAGTTTGGACCATGATAAGGGTCTAATAATAGTGTAGTTGGATGGGGCTTGCAAAGACCTTTCCAACGATAGATTATAAGCCCAATTCCGATGAATAATGAGGAAGTTGTGGCCAAAATACTAAACTGGGCCCAAACCTAATTTTACCTACGACCCAATGATCATGAGGAGGGTTCAAACGTTTAATCCTATTCCTAAACTAATTAGGATTGATTAGAATCTTCTATAAGTTTCTAAAATATCTTAATTATCCTTTTTTGAAAAGATAAGATTAAGGAATTTGATTTAAATATAAACTTTCCTTTTTTAAAGTCCTAATTCTATTCGGATTTAAACATGTTCAAAGACAGTAAGATATTATTTTAGTGCCTCATATTTTTTTGCCAAATTTTATATGGTTGGATAGATCTTGAAATTATCTTTCCAATGATATATTATAATATTAAATCCGAGCTATAACGAAAAAGATATGAATAAGATATCAAACTCTATCCAAAACTAACACCGTCTCACTATTTCGTTCATATATTTTATTCTAAAACATATTTTAATCTAACTCTAATTGGGTTAGAAAGAAGACTTCAATATCTTTCCAACGACATCTTATTCATTTTATTCCAATTTCTGGATCAAAAGATATGATAAAAACAAACTCCGCAAAAACTGCTGTCTACGAGTTTTATTTCGATTCGAATTTGGATTCTTTTCTTAATTCTTCGACTCTATTTTTTCCTATAAATAGAGGTCATATCTCCTCTTAATCATTCACCAACTCTCATCAAGATTTTCTTGATTATTCTTTCTCTCTCTCTTTTCTAAACTAGCCTTTTCTCAAATAAATAATTTCGCATTCACAAGATCTAGAAACACCTAGCCATATTCGAAGTTGCCTTCGCCCTAGACGTGAAAGGTTTTAATTTCTGAAGGTTTGGTCCCAAATCTCTCTTTCAATTATTTAATTTAATTGTTTTGATTATTATTTTCCTTGAAGTTACTAACGTGTGTATTTTGTTATTAGAAAGAGGTACGAGGCATCCAAGTAAGTACTTTATTGATTAATTGATATTATGATGTAGAAATCATGTTTATATTGTTATTATGTTATTCCTAGTATCATGTCTAGGGTATTTTTAATATTAAATATGATTGTTATGATGCTTCCTATGTTCTTCCTAATATTTATTCATATTAGTATCATGTTAGGGCTAAAGATTTGATTTTTATTGTTTAGTGACATGATAGGGTTTGTTATTAATCTTGTTAGTATCATGCTTAGGATCTTGCTATGTTTATTATGCCTTAATATTAACATGAACATGATTATGATTATAATTGTTATAATAATTTATGAATATTATTATTATTATTTTGATAATGATTATTTTTATTCATAATTACTATTATTATTATGGTGATTATTATTATTATTCATAATTATTATTGATTATGTTGCTTGATACATTATTTATTCTTTATTGCTTGATCACACCTTTTATTGCATGTTTAAAGGGAATTGGTACTTGCAATCACGCTTAATAAGATAATTAATAATCTTGTTAGGGTTAATTGTGATTATAATTCAAGTGATCGCCAATAATAGTTTATTTGTGCATTAAATTCAACCAACATAGATTAAACAGGTTTAGGGTTAATCATATTGATTGCATGTTAGTCAGAAAGCGCACATGAATACGAGCAGAATAAAGTAGAGGCCTATTATTAGGGCAGGTTCAGTCTCTTTTAGGTTGGATTTGTACCATCATCCCCCAACCCTTATTTGGTTCATGACCTTATGGAGTTGACGATCTCTTGGATCGTTAAGGGGTGTAACCTTCACCTCGTGAACGGTTTACAAGTTCCTTAAAAACTTGTTGGCGACTCTTTTGCTCTATCTTCTTCCCTTTTGGACGCCACCGTACTTTAGTGTATGATCACAGTGGGGTTCAAGCTAGTGGGATTTTAAAGGCCTGAAACTATTTCCTACAGTTTTTGGCGACTCCGCTGCGGAGGATTTCTATTTTAATTCCTGAATTTGTTTCGGCAATGATTTAAAAGGAGTGGATGAGACTCGAAAAGTTCTAAGTATTTCATGTGCGTAATTTTGATTAACATTATTGTCATATGCATAAAAAGGTTCTCATTGGAAAAACCATCCGTAATGAGTCAAAAACATAGGATTTTACAAGTAGGAAATTTGAGAAATGTCTTTCACAACTAGGACTGAAATAACACCGCGCGAAACTGGATGATTTTATTGAGCACAGAAAGCTGCTGAGGCATGTGGGAAGTAGCGTCAGGGGCCAGAGCTTGGCGCCAAACTTTTAGCCGTAGCGCTAGACGCCAGTATTGGCGCCAGGTGCTACAGTTAAAAGTTGGCGCCAGTCTCTGTTTGTTGGCGCCAATTTCCCCCAATACCGAGCCAGAAATACGCGTTCTAATTTCGACCGGTTTTTCGTATTGTTTGCTCGATCCTACTTCCTGATTGAATTTTTTCTCACTTTTCTGAAACCCATATGTGTTCTACATATGGACATAACCCTCTGGGAATTCATGCTCTATCTACCCGATTGAACGCTCCTGGCAACAAAGGGTACATCTGAGAGGTTGAATTCACCAAACCATGGAAGTGAGTTTTTTCTAAAAACTCACGGTGTCCTATCCACACGCGCTAACTCTTCACGGTTAGGCTTCTGCGCGGTGCATCTGGACAATTAACCATGAACCCTACTTGACTAAACCATATCCCGAACTTTAGAGAACTAGAGCCATGGTTAGGTTGCGAACTCATTGCATCATATTGTGCCTACTTCACTAATTTTCCATTATTTGTTGTGCATATATATTCTATGTTTCTCTTAACCGTTTGTTGATTTGTGTTGAGATTAAAATTAATGACTTAAAGAACTTTACCTAATTAATTATTTTGAGTCAATAAAGTTTTTTTTTAATCGGAATTGACCTAATACGACTTTAGGCATACCCCAGTTGACAAATAATACCAAAAATAGTCCCATACCGAAGCACCAATATTGGCGCCAAAGTCTGAGCTGTAGCGCCACTGTATAGTGTGTAGAGCCAGACAATTACTAAAAAGTCTGGCGCCAATCACCATATTGTGACGCCAGTCCTGTCGCTTGGCCGACAGTTCGGATTATTGTCGAGTCATCACCTAGAGCCTAATTAACCAGTTTGCTGATTAATTCGGTTAATTTTCGCTGTCAATAACACCTTGTCAAGTCATTAATCGAGTCTTGGTCACATAGTCTAGCCACATGGTCATGACACGAGTCTTAACATGTCACCTACACTCACTAGTCTTAGCACACACTTTGAGTACACATCACCATGGCCATGTCTTAGGTTCATGCATGAGTCGGTCTTTTCCGTCATTTGAGTTGGGGTACATTCTACTCCTAATCCTTCATATCCCTCCATCTAAATCTTCTTCACATTCTATTCCGATCTTTCTTCACCTCCTCCATCCATTGCATGTTGAATAAAGTTTGAGTCAAATAATTAACAATAAATATCCCCAATTTCCTTTTCCACAGTACTTGGTCGAGGAGAGAAGGGCGATTAATCAAGGTCAACCTCTTTATTCAGGTCTAGCTTTTTTATAAACCGATTCGTCAAAAGAGGTAGGCTAAAAAGGTAATGGCAACTCAAAAAGAAGTCAATGAGCTTAGGAACCAATTGGTTACCATGACTGAAACACTGAAGCTCCTCACACTTAAGGTCGATGATCCCGTGAAGCAACAATGGATGGATCTCATGCAAGATAGTCTAAGCAAGCTATCTAGTGACTATAAATTTCAGGGCTTGAGTTCGCAAGGGGTCTCGTTGGACAAGGAACTTCTTCCGCAAAAGATCAACGCCACTGACATCCCCAAATTCAAGGCAACAGATAACCCTTACTTCCATATAAGAGCTTTTGAAACAATAATGAACATTAAGGGTATCAATAAGAAGGTTTTTTCCTCTTTGTTCCCACTATCTCTTGAAACCGTTTGCCAACAATGGTTTTTCTCCCTTGACAAGGAAAAAACCTCTACCTGGGAATCAATAGGAATGCTTTCGTTGATAGGTACAAGTGCAATATCCAAGTTGAAACCGACCATAGACAACTTGAGATGCTAAGACAAAAAGAGAATGAAGGCTTTACTTCTTTCTTTAATAAGTGGAGGGAAACTTCCGCCAAGATGATTGAGTTCCCCATTGAAAAAGAATCCGTGAGGATGTTTATCAAGAATCTCCAAGAAAAGTATTCAAAGCACTTAAAATATCAACACAACTTGAATACTTTCAAGGTCGTCTATGACGTAGGTATCGAGATTGAAGATGACCTCGCAAAGCAAAAAGCTACTAACAATAGTAACCACGGTGGCTGGAAAGGAAAGAAGAGCGACTATCCTTCTTCTTCCGAAAACGCCCACTCTAGCAATAATGTTAGTACCTTTGACCATAATGACGTCTTAGCCATGGACAATCAAGGATTTAAAAGGAAACCCAGGCGAGAGTTCACACCCATTGGAATGACCTACGATGCTACTTTCGATCGTCTTTATGATCGAGGATTAATCATACCTATTGGCCCTACCGAGGATCCAACACCAGAAAATCGATCTTCGAGATGGAATCCAAATTCCTATTGCAAGTACCATCGAGGAAACGTTCATACCACTGATGAATGCTACAGGTTTCAAAATCTCATTCAAGACCTCATAGAAGCAAACAAGGTCCCATTGCCTCTAGCTAGCGAGAAGACTAGGTGATGATAAAGCGAATGACACAAGAGAAGAGGCGAGCTTCAACGACAAGATTTTGTGACCTCTTTTTCTATTTCTTCTTCATTTTTTCCTTTCCCCAATAAGTCTAGCATAGGCACCTTTTCTTTTCTTTTAGATTAATAGGATTTTTTCCTTTTTCCCTTTTTAATAAAATGGGCATTTATTTCCTTGCATATGATCATCACATTGCATTGCAAAAAAAAAAAAAAAAAAAAAAAAAAAAAAAAAAAAAAAATCCATGTCGAATTAAGCACAAGGTATACCAATGATTTGAGGCACCCCTTATAGCCACATCATATCTCCTTTCGCCTTTCTAATTTACATCCTTTCTTCATAAACCACTTTGAGCCTCGTCTAACGATAGACCTTTCTTTTTTCAACCTACATCTATCTAACCTTGGGATGGGATGGTGTGCAACTTATGCAATTTTCAAAGAACAAAGCTTGAGTGATTTCAGAAAATCAAAATAGCAAAAATAAGCAAAAAAATAATAAATAAAAGTGTACAAAAGGGCAAGTGTTCCAATGTCTTTGATATGAATATATCTTTGATATGAGCACGTCTAAGATTGCGTCTTTTATCGAGTGCTCGGTACCGTGCCTGAGAAACATGAATGCCAAGTGAGTGATAGACCGCATGATCGGGATTGCCCACACTTATTAAAATAAAATAAATTCTAAAGAAAAAGAAAGAGCTAAAAAAAAAAAGAGTAGAAAACCTCAAGCATGAAAATACAAAGATTCAGAAGCAAGGTTGCACACCTTGGGGGCTTGTCTAGGGTCTTGAGCCTTTATCCCCTTCTTCTATAACCTTTATCCTAACTGCGTTACAACCCTTAAAAGACCTTTTTGAGGTACACACACTTGTGCGAGGTTCAGCTAGAGCTACGTTCGGCCTGATTCCTAACGGATACGTAAGCAACCTCACATCGAGGTGCGGCCGCAATAAACATGCATTCATATTCACATTCACACACTTACACCATGATCATATCAAGGGATCTCCAATGCTCATCACTATTCACTTAGAGCTAGACTTGGGGGCTTGATCCCTACATTATTAGCTTACCTAGCCTAAGAGTCACCATCATTTGACTCTTTTAAATAATATATTTTTCCACACATTTAGCTCTTGCGACCTAGCTTTAGTGTCACTATCACACACATCACGCATACATGACCAAATATATTTCCCTTAGGAAACCTTTGTCATGAAATCTTAACGCTGAAGCATGCTTCGTCAAAATCAATCATAATTGTCATTACATAGAAGTATGAAGTGCTTAGCCTCTGTGCCTAAGTTACCCAAATGCTTTCATCATGGAGTCAACAGTTGAGATAGCCTAGGATGGATTAATCCTTGCACCTTGAGAGATAGTATCAAACAACATTTGACTAAGCTCATTCAACATGCATCTTCAAACTTTTGATTTTTCTTTTTCACGTCTTTCTTTTTCGGGAGAAAGTCGGTACCCTCCACAATTGACGGAAAATTTTTGCATTTTTGCTTTTTTCGAGTCGTACGATCACATTACAATGCACACACGAGTCATGTACACATTGAGTCATGTCGTGTCATATCATTTTGATTTGAGTCTAACACATGTGTCATTACACTTCGAGTCGAGTCAACCTCGAGTCAGTCAATCATATCGAGTCAAGTTTATACCTTGAGTCGTGTCAAGTCGATGAGTCAAGCAACATTAAGCCTTAGGTCAACCCTAAGACAATTAAAAAGATTGGCAAAGTTCTATAGTAAAAAATAAATACAGGTGCAGCAGAACAGGGAAGACCCTACTCCAGCGCCTGGCGCCAGAGATATTTCAGTAGTGACAGAGCTCGAAGCCTCTCAAAAAGGTGATTTTGGCCTCATACAGCGATTTCGGGTTCCTTGGTACGCCAGTTAGCCCCTATAAGCAATTTGACATGATTGAGTAGTCGATTTGATTACAGTCTAAGTGATCGACCTAACGAAAGATCGTCTCACTTAGCTTAAGCGCCTAAGTATTGGCTCATTACATGCACCAAAGCATCGGTTCAAAAGCAAGCACTCAAACGACAATGTTTCCAAATATGGATTGTCGGCGCATTCTTATTAAACGACAAACTTTTCCAAAAATTGGATTGTCATCCTCAACTGACAATATTTCCAAAAATGGATTGTCGTGCATCTTCTTCAACGACAATTTTTCCAAGATCGGATTGTCATCTCTGGCAAAGTTTCCAAGCGTGGATTTTCGTGCTCCTTCTCTATTTGGCAATTTTTTCCAAGTTCGGATTGTCATCGCTGGCAAGTTTTCCGAAATTGGATTGTCATACACCCAGTTCCCTATAGCAAAATTTCCCAAAGGATTGTTGTAGGTCTGTACTCATCATAAATTTCGGCAAAATTCCTCAACGTGGATTGTCATTCATTTCAGTAAGTGGCAAATTTTCCCGAAGTTGATTGTCGGTCGACTCTTTTTTGAAAATGTTCCAAGACGCGGATTGTCAATTGTGGCAATATTTTCCTAAAAGGATTGTCGCATAGCGTTGGCAAATTTCCAAGGTGGATTTCTTTCAAGAGTTATATTCCAAGATGTGGATTGTCGATCGTAGAAAAGTTCTTATGAAAGATTGTTACGAAGCATTGGCAACTTTTCCAAAAATTGGATTTTGGCAAATTTTCCGAGATACGGATTGTTGCTTCATCGTGACAACATTTCCAAGGATGGATTGTTACGTGGCATTGACAACTTTCCCTAAATCGGATTGTCATACATCATACAAGAGTTGTGTTGGCAACTATTCCCAAAGAAAAGAGGATTGTCATCACAGCAAAAGCACCGACATACTGGTTCACAAGCAGCAAAGCGCCGACGTACTGGCATGGCAGTATTAAGGATTAAAAAGCAGTGATCTTTTTGAAGACTATCACAGCGGAAATTGAACATATCAAAAAGAAGCTCTTTGTTCAGAGACGCGTGAACATATCAAAAAGAAGCTCTTTGTTCAGAGACGAGTGAACATCGAAACAACAAGGTGGCGTTCCCTAGATTGTGGAGAGTTGTCACAAACAACTGAGGATTGTTTCAAGAGAAGCAATCTTCGATAGTATTCCCTTGGATGTGGAATATTATCAAAGTGGAGAGGATAGTTTCAGGCGAAGCAATCCTCTAATTTGGAAGCAGTTACAAGGCGTAGCGGTTTTCAAGCGGAATGGCATTCTCTGGCTTGCAGGAGGTCGTCAAAACAACAACAGCAAAGCAAATCAGTTACTTTCAAAGACGTGTGCTCGACGGTGCAAGATACGCGTTTTTTAACTCTTTTATCTGTTTAACTAATTCTAGTTTTGCAGGTATCGGCGTTATAAGATTGATTTAGGATCACAGAACGTTCTGAATCATTCTTCGTCCCTATCGATACTTTGGCTTTCATTTTCGAAACTTGTGTTTCTCCAAACTCAGTCAAAGTGGGGGCTTCTGTAGACACCCATTTGTGTCTCCCCAAAACCAAACCCGGTGATGATTACCTTTCACATCGAATCATAATCGAATGAAACGAAAGTGTGGAAAAGTCTAGTGTTGCGGAAAGCTTTTATTTTCTTTTCTCTTCTTTCTGTTTTCGAAAACCCACTCTATTTTATGAAAACGTCCATTCCAGTTTAGTTTGGACCATGATAAGGGTCCAATAATGGTGTAGTTGGATGGGGCTTGCAAAGACCTTTCCGACGATATATTATAAGCCCAATTCCGATGAATAATGAGGAAGTTGTGGCCAAAATACTAAACTGGACCCAAACCGGATTTTACCTACGACCCAATGATCATGAGGAGGGTTCAAAGGTTTAATCCTATTCCTAAACTAATTAGGATTGATTAGAATCTTCTATAAGTTTCTAAAATATCTTAATTATCCTTTTTTGAAAAGATAAGATTAAGGAATTTGATTTAAATATAAACTTTCCTTTTTTATAAAACTTTCCTTTTTTAAAGTCCTAATTCTATTCGGATTTAAACATGTTCAAAGACAGTAAGATATTATTTTCGTGCCTCATATTTTTTATCCGAATTTTATATGGTTGGACAGATCTTGAAATTATCTTTCCAATGATATATTATAATATTAAATCTGAGCTATAACGAAAAAGATATGAATAAGATATCAAACTCTATTCAAAACTGACACCGTCTCACTATTTCGTTCATATATTTTTTTTTACAACATATTTTAATCTAATTCTAATTGGGTTGAAAGTAGACTTCAATATCTTTCCAACGACATCTTATTCATCTTATTCCGATTTCTGGATCAAAAGATATGATAAAAACAAAATCCGCAAAAACTGCTGTCTACGAGTTTTATTTCGATTCGAATTTGGATTCTTTTCTTAATTCTTCGACTCTCTTTTTTCCTATAAATAGAGGTCATATCTCCTCTTAATCATACACTAACTCTCATCAAGATTTTCTTGATTATTCTTTCTCTCTCTCTTTTCTAAACTAGCCTTTTCTCAAATAAATAATTCCGCATTCACAAGATCTAGAAACACCTAGCCATATTCGAAGTTGCCTTCGCCCTAGACGTGAAAGGTTTTAATTTCTGAGGGTTTGGTCCCAAATCTCTCTTTCAATTATTTAATTTAATTGTTTTGATTATTATTTTCCTTGAAGTTATTAACGTGTGTATTTTGTTATTAGAAAGAAGTACGAGGCATCCAAGTAAGTACTTTATTGATTAATTGATATTATGATGTAGAAATCATGTTTATATTGTTATTATGTTATTCCTAGTATCATGTCTAGGGTATTTTTAATATTAAATATGATTGTTATGATGTTTCCTATGTTCTTCCTAATATTTATTCATATTAGTATCATGTTAGGGCTAAAGATTTGATTTTTATTGTTTAGTGACATGTTAGGGTTTGTTATTAATCTTGTTAGTATCATGCATAGGATCTTGCTATGTTTATTATGCCTTAATATTAACATGAACATGATTATGATTATAATTGTTATAATAATTTATGAATATTATTATTATTATTATTTTGATAATGATTATTTTTATTCATGATTACTATTATTATTATGGTGATTATTATTATTATTCATAATTATTATTGATAATGTTGCTTGATACATTATTTATTCTTTATTGCTTGATCACACCTTTTATTGCATGTTTAAAGGGAATTGGTACTTGCAATCACGCTTAATAAGATAATTAATAATCTTGTTAGGGTTAATTGTGATTATAATTCAAGTGATTGCCAATAATAGTTTATTTGTGCATTAAATTCAACCAACATAGATTAAACAGGTTTAGGGTTAATCCTATTGATTGCATGTTAGTCAGAAAGCGCACATGAATACGAGCAGAATAAAGTAGAGGCCTATTATTAGGGCAGGTTCAGTCTCTTTTAGGTTGGATTTGTACCATCATCCCCGAACCCTTATTTGGTTCATGACCTTATGGAGTTGACGATCTCTTGGATCGTTAAGGGGTGTAACCTTCACCTCGTGAACGGTTTACAAGTTCCTTAAAAACTTGTTGGCGACTCTTTTGCTCTATCTTCTTCCCTTTTGGACGCCACCGTACTTTAGTGTATGATCACAGTGGGGTTCAAGATAGTGGGATTTTAAAGGCCTGAGTTATTCCCTACAATTTCCTTTAAAAAAAGGGTATATTTTAAAAGTTGCAAATGGATCAAAGAGTACCCCCTTTTAAATCTAAAGATGAGGACATAAAGCTTACAATTACCAACTACTTTACTGACTTGAACCCACCTCTTCCTACACTTGAATATTAAGATAGTATCTTTTGATTTTTCCCCTCTATGACATATTCTTTAATTGACCAATCAAAAAATGTCGCATAATTACACATCTCATTAAAGGGATAGAATTTGTGCAAGTTTGTTCTTAAAAACAAAAACTTGTACCTTAATTGGCTATAAAAATAGCACCAACTAATTACAAAAATAAAACAAAAAATCGGACATCAAAGAGTAACTATCTCCATTTGTTAGCTTGCAACATTTTGCGAATTCGACTATGACCTCTTAGTTTACCAATGAAAACAGAATAGCAGTTAACTAGAAAGTGGACATAATTTAATAAATGTAAACGGAATAATAATTTGCCGTTTCTTTTCTACGGCATTAGACTAACAAATTAAAATAGATAAAGTACCCCTTTTAGATATATTATTTCAAATTAAAAGCCGCAACAAAGAAAAAATTACAAACGTATGCAAACAGAAGGAATTTAACAATACCTAAGCTGCACCCTTGCCTTTCTTGAGCTCTTCCTGCAACCTCTTACTAATAAACTCCAAATGAGCATATGGGAGAATATTAGTTGATAATTATTATAGTTAACTATCGTCGACTTCCGGCTAAGCTTACATTCTCAAATCTAAGTTCGCAACTCTATGAAATTACCGAAAAGAAAAACATGGCTTCTAAAAACTTAGAAATTAAGTTTAAAAAAATAAGATTAAAATTAAAACTCACTCCTAACAATAATAAGCTACCCAATTCTTGATTCACAGCAGAGATTCGTACTACTACTACTTCTAGCTTCCAAAATAACACTTAAAATATGAACATATTTTTTGGGGTCGTACATTTTTATACTGAAATGATAATTTCATGAGTATGATGATTTGCATGATTTTGAAAAGGGTATGGGATTTCTAAATGAAAGACTTTTTGTTTTATTTATTTATAAAGGTATTTACATAAGACAAAGTAGGTGCCTAAGTTGGGAAGACAATGAAAAATAGAAAAGAGAGCTTACTACAATTTTATAGATTAAAGGTGTTTCATGCAATTACAAAAAATACTCTGACTACTGAGATTAGTCAAAATAGAAATAAATAGAAGTACAAATAGCTACAAGCCTATAATCTATACAAAAAATTGAATAAAACAGATGACCCATGTTTCATCATTACTGCCAATAGGAATGACTACTTGGCTAATCATTTACTTCCCAATTAATGAATACCTCTTCATCTTTAATGATAGGACCATACTGAGCAATGCGGGTTTGATTTCGAAGTTCTCTGCAGTGATTGCTGACATTTTAAGACCCGTTGGAATGCCATCTTGGGATGGTACTCCGTAAGAATTAAGAGACCTATTATCAGTCATCTCTTTGCGTGTGTCAGACTGTGTTGTAGAGCTCTTCTCTGAGTGGGTCTTTTTCTGCTTCCCTTTCCCTTGTTTTTTGAGTTGCCTAAGGGTCTTGTCCAAGCCCAGATCCGTAGGGATCAAATCACCTGTTCATTTTGACCTGGGCATAAACAAAAAGAAAAGAAAGCAATGAGAATGTCCCAATTGAAACTAGAAGTTCCAATGGGGCAATAAAAACAGTTCAAACAATCAAACTAAAACTAATAGAATCTAGCCGTCTCCCCGGCAACGGCGCCAAAAACTTGATGAATAAAAAGTTATACCGCAAGTGCACGGTGTCTGTTGTTAGCAGAGATTTAGCAAATACGGGTCGAATCCCACAGGGAGACAGGTTCTATTAGTTTTTGCCCAATTATATGAACTATTTCTATAAACGAATAATGATTCAATGATTAATTAACTAAAGAATGACAATAATGAAAATAAGGTTGTTCTCAGACAAATTAAAGTCTAGGGCACACGTTCGGTCCACCATGCTTATACCAGTCCAAGAAATGCAAACAATCCATTAATAAACAAACTAGGTCGAATAATTAAAGCACTTGTTAATCCTACGGTCGGATTAACGCTTACGAATTAACATATGTAGTTCGGCCGCTAACGTAATCAAATTCGCCAATTGTAATTAAGCCTCTAAAAATATGATCTTTCAATTCTAATTTTTATTAGATAAATAATTAACTCATGATATTGGCCAATTACATGAATCAAACAATAAAACACAAATCAATCGGAATTATTCAAACCCTAATTCATAAATTTATAAATAATTAAGCATAATTAATCAAGATATAAACATGGCTTCCCTCACTTAGCCCTAGAAAACGACTACTCACTCATAATTGAAATAAACAAAACAAAAGAAATAAAAAGACTTGAATTCATAATTGATAAAATAAATAAAGAACGAAAAGAATAAATGAAATACCTCGATGATTAAATTCATGGAGAAATAAAGTTAGGGTTCAACAATGGAGAGAAAAACTAAGAAACGTTTAATCTGGAAAAATAAAGCATGAAGAGGAAAATAAAATCCTCCCAAGTATTTATATTAAAACCTAATCCTAAATAAAATAAAATAGATAAAAAAAATAATGAAAAAAAAGTAACAAAGGTCATCTTTTAATTGGTCGAGAGAATTACGATCGACGAAAAACAAGTTTCCCGCGCGCCCATCGCCCGATGGATGACCGATGGTCGAGTGATCAATGGCTGCGATGGCGACAATCGGTCGATGGATTTACATCGGGCTAGGCAGATTCGAAGGGTCGTTTGTGCGGCTAAACCATCGCCCGATGGCTGGGCGCTTGCTGGCAGATTTGCAGGACTGATTTCGGAAGGCTGTAATTCACATTCTAGGAATTTTATGAAGGCATGCGACCTATCATTGGAAAGCTCTTCAAGTCTAGTTTTCAACCCAACTTGAATCACCTCAATCCAATATGTAGAACTCGAGATATGGCTAAAACAATGCACAAAGGTCCTTTTTGATACTTTGCAAGCCTTCGTTTTCCTTTGTTCCTAACTCAAATTCAATTCCGAAAAGTGCATATCAATCCTTGTGGATGCTATTTTCAATTCTCATGCATATAATCCTTAGAGAAAACATCCACAAGCATAAATCCCCCGGTAAATGAACTCGATCCATCTATTTCCATTCAAATATCATTCGAATCATCTCCAAATACTTCGAAAGCGTCCAAATGACTACGAAATCACCTGAAACATTAAGAAATACACAAATGGAGCGTAATAGAGCGATATAGAATGACTTATGTAGATATGACCCTAAAATCGACCAAAAAGACTAAGAAAAAAGGTATAAAAACTAACATAAACGTGCCTAAGAACCCTATATAAATATGATTCATCATTTATTAAAAAAAAAAAAGGAAATACGGTAAATTATATATATTACATATATATATATATATGTACATATATATACATATATATATGTACATATATACATATATATACATATATACATATATATACATATATATATATCATTCGAATCATCTCCAAATACTTCGAAAGCGTCCAAATGACTACAAAATCACCTGAAACATTAAGAAATAAACAAACGGAGCGTAATAGAGCGATATAGAATGACTTATGTAGATATGACCCTAAAATCGACCAAAAAGACTAAGAATACATATATATACATATACACATATATATATATACATATACATATATATACATATATATGTATGTATATACATACATATATATATATATGTATATATGTATATACATACATATATATATATATATATACATATATATATATACATACATGTATATATATATATATGTATATATATATGTATATATATGTGTATATATATATGTGTATATATATATATATATATATATATATATATATATATATATATATATATTACTATACCGACATACAACAAGTTCCCAAAATTTATATAATTAAACTAATGGAAGTAATAAAGTGACAACTTATATGAAAAATACATCTAGAAAAATATAGATTTTAAACAGTAGCTAAATGTATTATATATATTTCCAAAAAAAAAAAAAAAAAAAAAAAAAAAAAAAAAAAAAACCACTAACAAACTTAATAACTATGAATTCTCATTTTACCAATTTGCAAACTATAGATTCCGGTATTTTATATTGAAAATAAAATTAAATGTCGACTAATATATAAGAAAGACGGGAAACAGGAAAATGAAAAGAAAAAAAATCGAGTTTAAAATAATTTTTTTTATTAGACAAGACACATATTATACGAAAACAAAAGCACAAATAAAAGTTGAGAGCATAACTTTATTAGTTATTTATTCTTTGTCCTTATATTAACAACAAGATCGTTGATCACATTTCTACAATCTGACATTTTATGCCAATATTTCCTCTTTAAAGTGTGCCGTTTCCTAGGGTAGAATAATAGCAAAAGACAAAACTCCATTGGGAGCGTTTGCTTATTTTGTATTTTCAAACAACACATGTCGATGCTAATCTTTGATCACTAATTTCTTTAATTATCAATACGTATAAATTCTAACAATTGAAAATTAATAATCTATTCATTGAGATGGTTCCAACAAGTACCCACGAGACTATATTTTTTCTTATGTATAAATCACAAACATTAGTCAAAATAGGACAAATGAATAGTACAAAAAATTAAAATGGAGGAGGGAGTAAATTATTGTCTTTAGGTAGTAAGCCTAGACGCCTATCCCACAAGAGGTCCACAACGCTTAACTATCTCACTCTCCTAAACCCTAACACTAGTACATTGTACACTACATTATCTCTCTACCGCCCCAGCCAAACCCCAAAATCAACTCTCTCACTACAGTCTCACTCTCTCTCTATCCCACTTAATCTCTCTCAACAGTACGTGGTGACCGCTAGTTCACATGCCCCTCTTCAACATTTTGATTGAACTCTTGATTTCTTGACTGTAATTGTAGGCTATGGTGAAGAAGCAAGTCAACCACCCCAATTGGATAATAAAAGTCGGAATCGCGGCTTACATTTCCAAATCTTCTCATATTCATCTTTATTATTTGCATTTTAAGGATTGTAAGTTGTAACCCATCATTAATCAATTAAATTGTCTACCCATTAGTTGATTTACACGGATTTCTTTTACTAACAACCAATAATAATTTTGATAGCTTTGATTAATTTATTATTATTATTATTATTATTACTACCTCCGGTTCTTAAAACTCGCAACAAAGGGATATTATTTGTGAGACATAAAGTATTCCTTTATTGCGAGTAATTTGAAACGGAGGTAGTATATAGTTCTCTTGTAAATAATTTCTTATTTCACATTTTTATAATTGATGTGTTGTAAATGCTTAATGCATGCATTATTTTACTTGAAAATTATTTTTGTTACATTATATTTTTTTGCAAAATGTATAAGATCCGTTTAGGACCCGGATCCGTTAGACCCGACGGATATGGATACGAATCTCTATTTTTCATACCAGACGAATCCGGGTCGAATATGGATCCACTCTATAAAAACGGATCCGGATCTGGATCTCATAGGATCCGGTCCAAATCCGACCCGTTGTCATCCCTACTCGGGCCATTACATGAGGTTGACTAATTTTATTTTATTAACTAATGCTTAATAAATTTGACTAATTTTTTACTTTTCCTAAAAAATTATTTGAAAGAAAAAAAAATTACAAATACTTTCGTTTTTTCATTAGATGCATCAATTTCGAAAAATGAAAATTTTAATTTACATGCATCACTACTTTCGCTTTTGGTTAATGAATTTGTTTTAAGCCTGAACGATGTCTCGGGTCATTGCTTAAATTTTATTATATTATAGTTATTTTTGTGAAATTTCAATATTAATTGTTTAATTAGTCACTTTGATTAGACATTAAAGGGAGTAAACTAAATCATATATGGTGGAAATATTTGATCCAATCAACGGTTACAAAATTTCAATATAGAATTGAAGTTGAAATTAAAAAAGGAATTTAGATATTCTTATTAATTGAATAATAAATAATATTACAATAATATACTATTGAGTAGTTAATACAAAGTTGCGAAATAAGGAGCATTACAGTCAAATTAGAAAGTTACATTGTGTAGTTTAAATCATTCTAGCTATTAAGAACAATTAGTATTAAGATGCATTGATAGTTTGATGGTAACTAAATGTCGTTCTTATGTTTAGTGGTTCAAATTATATTTAAATCATAATTTTGCATTAAATTTTGATATTTAGTGCAGAAGAACTAGCATAGTGCTCGTGCGATGCACGGATTACAAATCAACATATTAATTTATAATTTTACTTAATTATTAATAATGGACTCACTAATATTAACAAATTAAACATTCATCATTGTATATACACACAAATAAAGACTCACAATAATGATCAATGGATAAATTAGAAATGACAATGTAAATACTACGTTCCCGTATATACAAACATTCATCATTGTAGTAATATTTTACGATCCCGTAAAAAATAAAATAAAATTATAAGTTATTCTCATTTCTAATTTATTTTTTATTTTTCCAAACTGTGGGTTTCAATCTAGTGGAAGAGTCAAACTAATAATAAACATCATGATAAAATTATTTTTTTCCTATGAATAAAGGCTTCATGTAGGTTTTACTTACAACAAAAAAATTTATATTGAAACTAACTCTATTTTTTTATTAGCTGCAATTAAGAAAATTTTATATCCCATAAATAGTACCCCCTTGTTACAACTTGCAAGCAAAAGAAGCGGGGGTAATATTAAAAAACAAATATGTAGAACATTAGTAATAGTTAATAGATATTGATTGATTGATTGATAGGTCTTGACATGTCATTGCTCATGTGGTGCCAAATTCGTTAAATGAAAGATGACACATGACAATACCATGTTATCCCATTGAGTTTTAATAATATTATTGATAGATTATCTCTATCTCTCGTATCACATATGTAGACATCTACTTTGAAAGGAAGTGCAATGACGATAAATAAAGTCATCTTTGTGTTGGATCAAAGTGAAGAATACTTATGGATAACTAGTTAAGCCACAAAACACAAAAGACTAGCCCAAATTAAAGAAAAGACAAAACAAAGGTCCAATTAACTAAACCCGATCATAATTAGGCTTAAACCCTAATAATGACGGATTTAGGAGCACCTAGGTTAAAACTTAGTGCTGCCGCAGAAAAAGCCGTGCACATCTCACAAAGTCGCGTTGGGCTGCCGCGCGCAACTATTTCTGTTGCGCGCGATACCAGCGCAACTTTCAGAGCTGCGTTGCGGAATATTTGTAATTATTCGGAAATTATACGGAAAATATAAAATCGAATCTTACCATAAAGCCGCGCGCAAGACCAATAGTTGCGCTGCACATAGCAGCGCAACTCTATAACTTGCGTTGGGTTGCCGCGCGCAACTTCATCTGTTGCGCGCGACACCTGTTGCGGCAGATTGCTCGAAACCCTAAACCTAATCATTCTTTATAAATACGACCTAAAATCAAGGCTTCAACAGACAGAAATTAACCTTAAAAACTCTGGCGAAATAACTTGTGAACTTGTGCAACCTAGCCCTCTTGTCCTAAATACTCACCCTTTCGATACTTTGTTACTACGGTGGAGGTTCCCCAACAAGAAGGTGTCCATAAGTGTTCTAAACGAAGATCTAGCAAAGAGAAGTGGTAAATTCCCGAGCACTTAATTAAATCACCTTTATTTTCTTGTTTAAAAGGACTTTAATTAATTAATTAGTGTTGATTGGTCACTTTTAAAATAATTCATTAATCAATTCCACATAGTATCTTGCGTTAAATAAAGACTAGAATTAAATTAAATAATTGTTGGTTGATCACCTAAGCCAAGGCGAATCTTGTTTATTGTTCTTCCACGAATTTTATTAAATAAGAATAATTTAACGACTTTGCAATGTAATTCCTACGTGAATTCATGTTTGTAAATAAAATCAACTAACATAGTTTTAGGTATCGCGTTGCATATATTGTTTGGTGATAAAATTGCGAAAAAAGGAAGAGCTAGTAGAGGTCGTACTAGGGCTAGGATGACGATTCCCCTCTAAAAGGAACGTTATCTTAGTACCCTCGCTCCCGAACTCATTTCTGGTTTATAGACCAATTTAGGCATGGTTAAACTTATGATTTGTGCTAATTATTCCATGAACTCCACATAGAAGAAAGGCATGAACGAGGTTTATGATTTTTTCCTAAAACTCATTGGCGACTCCTACTTGTTTCTTATAAAAAAGCGTGATGATAGAATCAATTCTAATTCAAGGTCCCCCAAACAGTCAGGAATTCAAATCCTACTACACATTAACAAGTGTAAAGTCCTAGGATTTTAAGTGGTCAAGGGCATTTAAGCGGCCAAGGGCATTTAAGGAGAGTACCCCTTGCGATGGGATCACCCTCCTTACAGTGGCGATTCCGCTGGGGACTTAGAGGTTACAAGATTAGTTTATAGTTATGGTTAGAGGTTTCCAACACTAGGTTGCCTATGGATTGTAACGAGAACTAACTTGGACAATCTCTAGTTAGAGAGCGAGACTCGAACGCATAATATCTTCCTTTTTCACAAAAGTAAAAATCAAACACGCAACATTGCATCATGCATAATCATAGCACAGTTTAACAATTGGGGATTGGCTCATTGACTAGAGGTTGCCAACACTAGGCTTCTATCCCGAAATCAATAACAATCATCCCACCCATATCGTCAACAAAATGTTGAGAGGGCGATGTCATGAGTCAACACGTTGAGTGATTGATTTGTGCATCGTTTCTTAAGATATGGTACCCTTGGACACCCAAACCTTGACCTTAAAATGGCATTGTATGCTTTTACGGTTCCTTTTATGTGCTTATGTGACTACATGAATATGTGCTTCGTGTCTAACCTAACTAATTCCAACTTGTTACCTAGAGATGTAATTAAAAAAAATTCGCAAACATTATGGTTCGACAAAAAAAAATGTCGAACCTACTAGGTGGCACGCGCAACTATCAAAGTTGGACCTCCGTGCAACTCTGTGTCATGCGCGCGCCCACTGTTCAACGTTGACTTTGACTCGTTACGAGCAATATCATACGGAGAAAACGATATTACCGCTTCAAGGTTAATCGTTAAGTAGGTACTAAAAATATCTCTTTTGCTAACAACGTTGTCTAACTTAATTACCTTTACTTTGATCGTCGTTTTCGTTTTTTTTTTTCAAAAAAATGTTTTTCATCGTTCCTTTTGCGTTTTTGCAAAAAAAAAAAATGTTTTTTACCGTTCCTTTTGTGTTTTGGAAAAAAAAAAAGCCTGTGACAGATGCTACTCTTGAAGTTGCACTTTCCACCTTAGCGCAAGACAGAAAATTGCGCGCGATACTATTTTTTATTATGATGATTCGTTTGCGTACTTTATAATCAAGCTAATGACATTACTTCTTATGAGGTTTGTCATTAGAAGTTCGCATCTTTTAATAGGACGTCATCAATATGTTTATTCTCAAACGTGCCTATTTTTGTGTTCATCATTTTTTTTAGTTGTAATTGGTCAACCTTGATTTAAGAGTATAATTTATTTACCTCTTCTATGGTTTAAAAAGAAAATCCCGAGAACTTTACTTGGGATGATTGCTTCACACACAAAAAAGAGAGAAATAGAACGAAAAAAAAGAAAAGAAATGTCGTTCTTAAAACAAAATAGAGTATGATACAAAAAAAATATTATTCTAAAAAAAAAGAGAGAGAAAATAATGAATGATAAAACCGAGAAAATGACTTAATTATTTCTTGGATTTTACATTTGGAGGCCATCATTCTTTTTAAGCAAATAGTAAAATATTATCCTTTAAAGATGAGCAATATGAGAATCATAATAATAAAAAAATGGTATAGATATCTATTGCAATCTAAGTGATCAACAAATACCATAGTATATTTGATCATTTTAAGGAGTATGTTCGGGTTGATTAATATTCCTAAAATTTGATGAGCATTTTCAATCCAACATTCTTGACTTTCTCTTCTACCTTTTTCGAAAACAATTCATTTAAATTAAAATCCTTAAATGATTACTTTGTTGAAGTCAACACAAATCATGACCTTCAATTAATGATTGTTCGTGAATTTTTGACATTCTTCATCAACAAACTTACTTAAAGTGAATTCGTATTACAAGGATTAAAAAAAAAAGAAACAAAACAATCATTTTAACTTTGGTTCTTTGCTTGAATGCTTGACAAAAAAGGTTTAAGTGAATGCGCTCAATTTCTTGTGATACACATTACTAGATCATCTTCCGCATTCGCATACTAGTCCATTCATGGGTGACAAAGCAGCATTGGAGAAACTTAGAGAGGAACTCCAAGACCTAAAGACCCTACAAGAAGAAGAAGCCCAAATGAAGGCTCATAAAAAAGTAGAAAAGGCTAAAATAAAAGCAGAAAAAGAAAAAGAAAACATTCTGTAAGAAAAGGCAAGAGCCGAAAGAGTAGAGGCCTTGAAGAAACTTGTCCTTCGAGCTAACTCAAGGAATAAGTACTTCAATTATGAGCTTGCACCACAACCTAGTGGCAAGACTCTCCCAGAAAAGTTCTTGACTACGAATTTGCCAACCTTTAAGGTTACAGACAATCCTAGGACTCACTTAATGAGCTTTATTGGAATTATGGCATTGAAAGGGGTTGAGCCAAGCCTATATGCATGTACTTTTCTTCTTTCATTGGACCCAAATGCTAGATCATGGTTTTATAACCTCGATGCAAAACAAACTTCCACTTGGAGTGACGTTGTAAAAGCGTTTTTAACCCAATATGGAAATAACATCGAGCTCACAACTACCTTGCGCGATCTCGAATTGCTTAAGCAAGGGGAAGACGAAGGCTTCATTAACTTCTTTTCTAGGTGGCGATCAAAGGTTGCTCTTATTCCACAAAGACCTCCGGATTATGAACTTGTCCCAAAGTTCTTAGACAATATGTCTCCACCATACAAGTGCCATTTACAATACCTTGGTTTAGACAAATTTCAAAAAGTCTATACTATGGGAATATTAATTAAAAGGGACTTGATAAATGAAACTATGAATCATATAGATGGACTTGATTTTTAAGAGGATTTCACCTACGTCGGAAACGGACAAAGCTCAAAGGCGCAATCTCAAGAAGTTGTCAACAATTCAAGATGTAGCACCCTAGGTCTTGTTTTGTTTCTTTACTTTGTTTTATGATAGACTAAGGGATTCATGCTTTCGAATCTAGTTATTTTGTACTCTCATTAATTAATGAATAAAAAATATATTTTCAAGTACGTCTATCTTGTTCTCTTTTCAATCTCTTTATTGTTATTAACTTGAATTAAATAAAATGTATACATATAAACAGGCAATATCAAAAGGCATACATGCTCAACACTTTAAGTATCTTGATGAGCTTTGGCTTAAAAGATGTATTAAATGAAAAGAGGCCCATCTTAGGCCCACAAAGAAAGGATATGATGATTTCACCAGCACAGGAGGCAACTTGAAACTCCATAAATATAATCCCATGTTCTTAACCTTAGAGAAAATCCATCTTTTTGGCAGCCCTTTTGAGCCTCGTCAATTGAGCCTTAGTTATTCAACCTACATTATTCCATACCTTGGGATGGGAATGGTGCAAAGATACAAATAGAAAATTGGGGGAACGAAACATAAGAGGGGGACACAAAGTTAGTCTAAACCCAAAAGGAAAGATCAAATGCAAAAAAAAAAAAAAAAAAAAAAAAAAAAAAAACCGTTCTAAATCCAAAACAAAACTTGTCAAAAAAAAAAAAAAGAGATGACAAGGAAAAGGAACCTAATGTAGAAAGTTGCCACACAAAAAAGAAAGGTTTAAATTTAAGAAGCACCAAAAGTAAGGGATTTTGGGAGTATACTTGAGTCTGTCCATTGTTCATAACCCCAAGCCTAGCCACGTTACGACCTTGGAAAGGCCCTCCTTGAGGTAGACCATAACCATATACCAAAATCATCATTCCATGAAAATATGGCTAATCTTAGGCGTTTGCACATATGGACCTACTATTAAGTAGTCATGCCCGTATGTAAAATGCATGAAGTGTTGAGTTACGATTACAAGATCATATAAAAAAAATCAAATGATTTGGATGATTTGATAGCCATTGGCTTGATTACATCATGTTAGTAAAGCAATTGAATCAAACTAAATTCGATGTTTTCCATATCCTTTGCCAAAGGAAAATGAGATGACTATCACTTAAAAAAAAAAACAATCATCTTATTTTCTTTCAATAATAGGGCTATTGATTACCAAGGTAATTCAGGTTCTATATACATTGCCTAGAAAGAAAAGGAGTTAACACAATAAATTGATTTTATATATCGACAACCTTGACGTCAACTTTAGATGTCTTTCACAACTCTTGAGCATAGGTCTTCTCACTTATTATGAGCAACTAATGTATCCGCCTGCGTAGGATATCTCCATCTTCTCTAAGCGAGGAACATTGATTGAACATGATTGCTACATGAAAAAAAAAATGATCTTTATCATTATTACAAGTATACCTCAATGCCAAGTCATCATGATGATTCAAATATTAAGTCAATAATCCTTGCTTTTTGAAAACATGTCTAATTTTCTTTCTTTTATGGGAAAGTTGGATTCCCCTTCCTTTTTATACAAATCCGTCTTTTTTGTTCATTTCTTTTTTAGGGGTTATGTCGGGATGATCCCTCCCATTTGGCAACTAAAATACTCGAAAATAGTATAATTTTTCCGCTCTTTGCCTCAAATTGGGGGCTTAAAAAAGCCAGGACATCCCCACTTCTCTCTATTTACAGATTTGAATACGCTATTTATGCTGCGAAATCAATGTCATGCAAAGCTTATTACGAACCATCTTAATAATTTTAAATGACAAAGGGAAGAATACCACATCCTAATATTTGACCAAGATAATTAATTATGTTACTTGATCAAATAATTTATGATAAACATATGCAATATTCCGCAAATTGAAAATACAAATCTTGGGGCCTTAAATAAACATGAGAAACATCCCCTAGCATATGTATACATGAATTCCAAAAGTCACCTAAGTCTACACTTGGGGGCTTTAAATATAAGTCTCACCTTAACTTTCATTTTAAAATGAGACTATATTTTGGAAAGTGATTAGAACAATTTTATAAATTATTCTAACACTCCACCAAACCTAAGTTTGATTAACATTCATTTTCAGACTATGATGCTTATTTAATTGAAAGAACTTCACTTTCAATTAGCAAAATATGACAATGATGACAAACACTAAAAAGTAGAACATAAACAAAATTAGATATACAAAAGTTTGCTCACATTTTCATATCTTTGTTAAAATAAGTTGCGAATTACAACTTACCTTCATCAATCTTGGACAAAAAAGTCACACTCAATTACGAGCTAGAGTTTTCTTTCCATTTTGGGTCCAATTTTGAAAATAATATAATTATGATTTTTGCCTACTAGAAAAAGTTGCTTTTTAAAACAAACTATTGGACCCTTTTCAAATTTTGAATTCTTATTCGAAACAACATGTTTCTAATAAAAATAGTATTCAAAATTTCCTTTATTAATTTTGTTTTCTCAAAATAAATAAATTTTGAGATTCTCAATAACCGTTTGGATAATACATGTATATACATAAATATTTCCAAAAGGAATGAATTAAGATTCGACTTTTTCTTGACTCGAACTTGTTCTCGCTTATTGGCTAAGGGATAGTAAACGAACCACCTACAAGACCAAAATCAAAGATTGACAAGAACAAAGAAAATATTTGATGTTCTAAATCAACTTTGAAAAATAAAATCACCCCAATGATCTTTACAAACGTTTAGACATTAGGTAAGATTACTAAACCTAAAACACAATTGTTTTTGGTCTATAAGCAAGCAAAAAAACTAACTTGCTTTCTTAAAAATAACTTTAACTAAAATGTGAAAGCCATATCACTGTCCTAAATATTTCAAAAACAAAAATAGGATATGTACACAGGTCCAACTCAATATCATATGAATAGCCTAAACAATAGCAAGTCATTAGAATTTACCCCCAATTGGTGGCTCCAAGACTTGTGAAATAGTAAGAATGCGCATAACCCGACACATGGGGGCTCCAATATCAACAAAAAAACAAAATCAGATATTCATTCCATTCGAGCTACTTTCGAAAATCGCCTAAACTACAAATGATTTACATAGATCTCGATGTAGAAGTTTATAGGTACAACGCAGCGGAAAAACATGAATCATATTCAATCAAGTACCAATCCCAAGAATCACATGCATAACACACAAGACACATAATCATACCTTTGACGCGTGAATTCCACGTAGCTATTCGACAGGCAAATCAGGGAGAGAATAGAGCCCCAAGCGTTGCTCTTCTACTTAGTCCACGAGATTCGAATATGCCGTCCACCAATACTAGATTGGTCGAGTGATTGAGGAAAACCGCGATAGATCACCACCTTTATGGACAACCAACCACCGCACGAACCATCACCACCACGAGACAACACTGTGCGCCGAGAAGGAGGAGAGAACCGTGTGAGAGAGGAATTTTAGAGGGGTTGGGTTTCGTGTTTGCTAATTAGGGTTTGATCACACTGATCAGTTAATTGCTTCCTTACTTCAAACCTAGGCACCTAGTCTATTTATAATCTCATTATAATTAGACTAGGGCACGAAGCCCAAAACTCCCTTGTCCACTCCATATGGACGGCCACCTAGAGTGATGAGGCCCATGTTGTGCCTCGTCCTCTAATGCTCGATCTAGCCCCTTTGTGTGACCTTATAGGATCCGTCTAATTGGGTTTTGGCCTATTTTACTAGTTCAAAGATCGTTAGTACCTCTAGCTATGGCAAAACGACGACCCAAATGTACGAACTTAATTATCTCCATAATTTGATCCATTTATATATCTAGTAAATGCACACGACGAAGACATAACTCCTTCAATCTCCCACTAGTCTGAGATAAGGGTGCAATATTCAAATTCCTTAAGTCAATATATGTGTCGATTTGATAATATGATTGCATCACATGTCGAGATCATATTAATCTACAAATCGTTTCTTGAAATCTGAGTTAGAATTACAAAACCAAATGATTACTGTGTAATGCATTTGAACGAGGCCACGTATTTTCTGAATTCTCCCTCTTCAAGCGGCCATGACACAATTCCTAATTTAATAGGTAGACTCTATCCAATCTTGTGGTAACATGACTCCCACTCAACTTCTGAAATAACCGGGAAACACCCTTTATAATCTCCAGTTACGGCTAGACGTTTGAGTGTACCACAGTCACAACATCCATTGAATGAAATCAATGTTCCATTCATGTCAAAGGAATCCACTAATATATACGGAAGCTCTATACTTGAACTTCAAAGTAGGTCAATAGTTCGATCATGCATCATTCATGCATATCCAAGTGATTGACCGAGCATCACTATGCCCCTATAGCCCAGGAAACTGCGCTATCCAATCAATCTTACATGCTAGTCCATTTATTGAAATCATTTATGTCCACTTTAATGATCTCGAACTAGGAACTTTAAATAATATATGAATTTTGTTAACCTGTGGGGTTTCAATTCACCAAGTCATCAACCTGATGAGCCCATCAATTCATAATTATTTTGGACATTTTATTTAATTTCCAAAACCATAATTAAATAAGAGAAATAATAATTTCTATTTTAAACATAATTCTGCAAATTGATGCATTCCTCATGTAATAGGTTTTCTCAAAACATATACAACTTAAATTACACAACTTGCTTCAATCCTAGGACTTTAATATGACTCTCATACCTTAGTCCATGGAAGGGGTTTAGTGATTTCTCACTCATAATAAAACTTTGCAGAACACGACCTTCCATTGGTCAATGATCTCACAATTGAGGTGATATCTCATATCCTTTTGTTTGGATTTGTGATGTGACTCTGGCTCCTTTGTTCTTGGGCAAAGGTGACCTGTTAGTCACATGACATTTTAATCCAAACTTCCTCTCTAACTATCCGACTATAGTTTAATACACATATTCTAACATTGAGTATGCAACAGTGCTCTGCTTTGAACTCTTCAAGCTCACTGTCCTTTTCCATCCAGACACAAATATGCATTTAGATCACCATCTAGAATCATCTTGCATGTTTGAAAAACTCGCATTTGTGTAACCTTTTGACAATTTGCTTAAATTACCATTTAACACAATAGCTAGAAAAATTCCTTTTAGTCCTTCTCAAGTACTCAAGGACTTTTCTTGGTAATTCTCCGTATACTTATTCTGAATTTGCTTGAATTCTGTTACACATGCACAAGTCATATGCAACATCTTTCTTTGTACATTTCATGGCATAAGTAATGGACCCTTTTGCAAAATCATGAGGTACATTATCCATACAACTCAACTCTATTAGCTTTCGAAGGCATTGAGTCTTACTGAGTGTATTACCATGAAACATGGGAAGATATCCTATCTTAGACTCTTGCTTCATGAACTTGTCAAGATCCTTATCAACATAAGTCTCTCGATTCATTCCAATCATTCTTCAAGATTCACTTCATGGATTTTAATTCCCAATGTGTACTCAACATCTTCTAAGTCTATCATATTGAAACAATCTTTCTAACCATTGCTTGACTTATTCAAGCATTGATATATCATTTCATATGAACTGTATGTCAACTACATACTAGACTAAAAGACCAATTGCTCCCACTAAACTTCTTGTCTCTACGAGAATTCTTTCGTTCTACTAAGGAAATCAAACTGTTTGATTGCCTAATCAAAACGAATGTTCCAACTCCTTAATGCTTACTTCAATCCATAAAATGAAATTCTGAAGTTTGCAAAACTTTTTAGGAATTTCTGGATTTTAAACTCTTAGGATGTATCATATACATTCTCACCATCAAGAACATTTCATGAAGGCGATTTTGATATCCATATCTAGAATAATCCGAATAGGCTTACCCAACTAATAGGTTTGACCCTATTTGTAAGACTATTATGGACTAACACATTTTTACAAACATGGAGATCATACTGGATTTCATGGCTTTAAGTCATTTCCTGAGTTGGCATTTATCCAAAGCTTGCTTGTAGGCATGGGTTCCAACCATTCCAATAGGAAAATTTTAGAATCCACCTTTTCTCAGAATTTCAACAAACTGTTTGTTTTGATCCCAAGTAACCTACGATAGGTATGAGCGATAATAGAATTATTCTCTTCAACTCTTTGAAGTCTTTCATTCTAGTGGGACGATAGAAGCCTCGCTAGTGGAATTAGCTTGCTTCGACACATGGTTTATCAAATTAGCTGATTTCATATGCCTTCGTCTCTGATGTAGTGTTATCCACATCCATTTGTTGCTCGTCTCGAATCTCATCGAGATCTAACTTTACTCCCACTTGGCTTTGTAGGAAGACATTCTTTCTATAAAGACACTATCGCGAGCAACAAAACACTTTGTTTCTACGCGATTGTAGGAATAATACCTTTTAGTTTCCATGAGAAAACCCATGAAGAACTATTTTTCTGATTTAGGGTGTATTATGTCATCTTAGTAAACTTTTTACATTGATTTCATAACCCTTAATCCTGTTTAGAAAAGATAACTTTTACGACATCTTTTCTACTGCTTTGGTCAAGTTTCCTGTTTAGTATATTCGCAATTGTTGTTGTTCTAATGCATATCCTCAAAATGATATTTGTAAATCATTAAATCTTGGATCGAACAATGGCAATCAAAGTTTGATTCCTTCTTCATAAACACACACTTTAATTAATGTTTCTGGGTTGTGAATTAATTCAACAATTCCCTTTAGATGATCATTCCTTTTTGAGTTAAATATTTATCACAACAATCATATTGTGGTGTTAAATTGTTTATCTCAAACTGATTTTACATTTCATTTTTGGAATTTTGAACATTTCAATGTTTCCAAGCTTTACTTCATTAAGTAATTATCGATATATTTACTTAAATCGTTAGTAAAAGCAATGAAATAGTTAAATCTCTTTGCTAATTTTGAACTTATTGGTTCACATGCATCATATGTATGAGTTCCAAAAGGTCATTTTAGCTTCTTTTACCCTTTCTACTAAAAGGAAACTTGGTCATCTTAATTTATCAAGCATGACTTCTATTTCTCAAGTGATTCATAATCATATAAGAATGAGAGTCCATCCATAACTTTGGATGTGCAAATGGTTAATGTGACCTAACCTTACTTGTTATAAGTAAGTGTATTTTGAATCATCTGAATCTTATTTTTGTGATCTACTTATATCAATGTCATAAAACAAAATTAACTCATATCTAGGAAAATGAAAACAATTTATTACCTTGGTCATGGATCAACACTTGTCCAAGCCAAGTAAACCAAATTCAGTATTCAAAACAAGAAAACCGAAATATTGTCTCATCAAAACTGGAAATTGTTCTAAAATCATGATAAACTAATCAAAATTTAAAACTATGAATCTATCTCTGGCCACTCAAATACTTCTAGTGCACCTTCAAGCTCCATTTCCATGCTAGCTTCACTTGTTTGCAGTTCCTGCGCAACATCACTATGTTAAGCACTACAACTTGGTATCACATACCTAAGTGAAAGTTAAAATGTTTATAACATTATACTTGAGGTTGATGCTCCATTCTTATTGAGGAAGTCATGGTATTTCTGGCAATTTCGCTTCCAATGCCCCTTCTTCTTGCAGTAAAAGCATTAACTTTCACTTGCAGCCTTGGGCTTTGGAGTCGTCTTAGGCTTTTCAGGAGCCTTGACAACTTGCTTGCCCTTGCTCTTGGCACTAGCCTTTTGCCCCTTCTTCTTGAACCCCTTTCCCTTTTGAATCATAAGAACTTCCTTCTTAGGTTCCTTAGGAATTTGTTTCTCAGCACTAACCAGCATTGCATGCAATTGATTCATAGTCTTTGCAGTGGCAGTCATGTTAAAATTCATGATAAAGTGGTTGAAACTTTCTGGTAGTGAATGGAGAATGATGTCTATTGCCAAATCATCACTATATGGGTGCCCCAGTTTCTCCATACTTTGAATTAGGCCGATCATTTTGAAAACATGATCGTGAAATGTGGCTCCCTTCTCCATACTACAATCCAGAATCTCACGATGGAGCTCATACCTTTCAACTCTAGCTTGTTTCTTAAACAAAGCTTTGAGTTCTTGCATGATTGAATAGGCATCCTGGTCCTCAAAACGCTTTTGAAGACTAGGCTCCATGGTAGAAATCATTAAGCAAGTGATAGGTATAGCTCTGTCATGAGCTTCTTTGTGCTTCTTGATCTCTGCCGCAGTTGGATTTTCTGGCAGAGGTCCTGGTAATGGGGTATC
This sequence comes from Chenopodium quinoa, assembly GCF_001683475.1. Classification (NCBI taxonomy): domain Eukaryota; kingdom Viridiplantae; phylum Streptophyta; class Magnoliopsida; order Caryophyllales; family Amaranthaceae; genus Chenopodium; species Chenopodium quinoa. The sequence goes on from NW_018745617.1 coordinate 2,828,563, forward strand.
AATGATATCCTCTTTACCCTCAGATTTCAGAACAAGTCTTAGCATTCTTTCCCAAGTGGAAAAGTTCTCCCCTGTCAACCTGTCCTTCTCAAGGAATGGTCGAAGGTTGTAAACGTTGTTGTCATTGTGGTTACGGCTACCCATCTATGTCAAAATAAGGCAAAGTTTAATAATTATGTTTAATATAAAATTAAAGTACCATAGACGCATTCATTTGGTAACTTTAAAACACTTTATTCAATAATTAATTGATCCCAATTGAATTTTAAGTGATTCCAAGATCCTTTATTTGTGAAATAGTTGACCGGACTGAGGCCCTACCATCAACCATTACATTTTCAAGGTGAGTAAACTCTTTACTGATTACAACTCTTGTAACTCTTGGTTGAATAATTAATCATCACATGCTTAATTATTACCCTTAGCTTCAAGGTTCTAAACTCTTTAGGTAACCTTGTTGAGTATAACCAATTAAAAGTGTAAAACGTGATTTACCCCCACTCCCCTAAGATATAATATGACACCCAACTGAGGCATGACCCATCATAAAATATCAAAGGTTTCATCGGTTTTTTAATTGGAAAAGCTGCCTCAATATTACTGGGACCTAGATTTATTATGTTGTGATTATTTAGTGAACTCTAGCGCATCATCAATCAACATAAATAAAATCTAACATGCATAATCTACTAATGCAATAAATCATGACATAGTATGGCCCCTTAGTCCTAAGAAAACTAGAAATGAAAAAGCTCCCACTTGAATCGTCATGGATCTCCATCCACCTTGCTCCTTTGGGCCTTCACTTCATGGGCTTCTTTGGACTAACACTATTTAAATAACTATTCAATTTACTTTAAATAAAAGTTACAAAAATACTTAACGGTATGCAGACCGTATTTAGATTACAAAAATACATCACGATGCGCAGATCGTATTTAGGAATCTATGGGCCATACTAGCCTATATATAGCAACATAATATCATATATTATAAAAGTGCCATATAATAAATCACTCAACATACTTGTCTAAATTACAACATCGAATGTTCATAATAAAGTCAACGCATTTCCTAAAATATCTCATATTTCAATCATAATTAGATAATATCATATATTATTCATGACCGTTTATTAAATATCATATATTTAATTTAGTCATGAGATAGAATTAAATCATATTTAATCTTTTATGATCATCCTAACAAATTTAGGAGATTCAATCCTAATTACTAGCCAATCAAATAATTTTAAAATCAATTATATCCTAATCTAATTATGGGATAATCACATTATTTAAATCAATTATTATCCTTTTGGAATATGCTCAGAATATCCTAATCAATCTTATCCAAAATTAACCACTTTAATTAGCATAATTATCAATTTAACAACTTTAAATATGGATAATATCAAATATAACAACTTTTGAATATTTGATTTTATCCTAAAATAATAGATTTTATCCAAATAAAACCAATTTTATCTTTTAAAATAAAAGATCATATTTTAAAAATATTTTAACTTATCCAAAATAAAACTGATTTTATCCCAAAATAATTCACAATTATCTTGAAATAATTTTTAAAATAGGATAATTAAATTTTTTTTTTTAAATACCGCAAGCCACCACCGCCGGCCACCGTGGTTGGCTAGCCGAAGCTAGCCACGGTGGCTGGCTGCCTTAACAGCAGCCACTGCCGCAAGGCAGCAGCGGGCAGCTGCTCTGGCAGTAGCCGTGCAACGCTTGCACGCTGCTGCCCACAACCACCCCTGACCGCCTGCCCTCCCTCCCTCTCGGACTGCCACCTAGTCGGCAGCCGCCGTGGCTACGCCACCCAGCCGCGGTTGCCGACCACCTAAAACAATTTTTTTTTGTGTTTTAATTTAATTAAAATAACATTTATTAAAATTAAATTAAATCAGGCCAAAAGATTAAAATTAAATCACATTCAACTTTAAAATTAGGGTTCTTCATAAAATTAATCCCAATTTAATTCTAACTTTTAAAATTAAATTGATGATCATACACAAAACACTTTTATGCATAAATCAATCCGATTAAAATTATGAATCATAAAATAAATCGAATTAAATCAAAATCAAGCACAAAAATCATATTTTAGGGCTAGGTTGTTCAAAAATTCGAAAAATAGGGTTAGGGTGTTCGAAATTTTCGAACAATTTAGGGCTAAAATTCGGTCTCTTCATGGCTATTTTGAGCATAATTAAATCACATTTAATCGATTCCAAAAGTTTAATCACATTAAATATAATAATTGAACCATAATTAAATTAATTTCTCCCTCTTAATTGATTATAAAATTAACGTGGACATCAAATAATCGTATTATTATGATCTAGCGCGTTCATGCAAGAGGCTAACTGATACCACTGTAGGAGTTTATAGATACAACGCAGCGAAAAAACATGAATCATATTTAATCAAGTACCAATCCCAAGAATCACATGCATAACACACAAGACACATAATCATACCTTTAACGCGTGAATTCCACGTAGCTATTCGACAGACAAATCAGGGAGAGAATAGAGCCCCAAGCGTTGCTCCTCTACTTAGTCCACGAGATTCGAACGAGCCGTCCACCAATACTAGATTGGTCGAGTGATTGAGGAAAACCGCGATAGATCACCACCTTTATGGACAACCGACCACCGCACGAACCATCACCACCACGAGACAACACTGTGCGCCGAGAAGGAGGAGAGAACCGTGTGAGAGAGGACTTTTAGAGGGGTTGGGTTTCGTGTTTGCTAATTAGGGTTTGATCACACTGATCAGTTAATTGCTTCCTTACTTCAAACCTAGGCACCTAGTCTATTTATAATCTCATTATAATTAGACTAGGGCACGAAGCCAAAACTCCCTTGTCCACTCCATATGGCCGGCCACCTAGAGTGATGAGTCCCATGTTGTGCCTCGTCCTCTAATGCTCGATCTAGCCCCTTTGTGTGACCTTATAGGATCCGTCCAATTGGGCTTTGGCCTATTTTACTAGTCCAAAGATCGTTAGTACCTCTAGCTATGGCAAAACTACGACCCAAATGTACGAACTTAATTATCTCCATAATTTGATCCATTTATATATCTAGTAAATGCACACGACGAAGACATAACTCCTTCACTCGAGCCTTACAATTTTCAAATGTATCAAAATGATATAATAATCATGTTGTTCCTTTGAAAACTAAGTTTGCAACTGAACTTGGCCATGAAACAAGTTACATATTCGAGCCATTTTCAAGTTCAACTTCAAGAACTAATCTTAGTGCATAATTGTTGTTTCAATACTTCAATTTACTCTAGAGATTAGAGAGTATGACTAGTGTAGAGCAATAAAATCATACTTGCTCATACGAAAGTTTAGTACTCAATCATTTATCATGAAAATTGTATCAAGACACTTGATTAACATAAGACAAACATTTCATGAGTTAGAATGTAAACAAAAGACTCCTAAATTCTAAATTAAGGAGTCTTCATTTAAAATTATTCTCCATTGTTGCACACATTGGAATTTCGCAAGGAGGATAACATCTACTTTCTCGAGATTCAAAACAGTGACAAAATTTGAAATTAAAAGAAAGAATTCAAATGTAGCAAGAATAGACAAAAAATTTGAACAACAATTAATTTTTCCCTTACTTGTTCTAATGAATGACCAATATTACTAGAATTAGCAAATTTCTTTGTTAAAACTATCAATGGTCAAAAAACGGTTTAAACACACTAGTTTAATCGTTTCCAAGATCCTATTTGTTATCATAATAAGACAAAACACGGGATTTATAGACCCATTTTAAGCAACATGAAAGGGTCTAATTATTGACAAAAGGCAAATCATCGAAGTCACCCAACACTGGGGGCTACAACATTCAAAAATGTAAAATGGGGGCTTATGAACCCGAAATATAACCAAGCTACACCAGTTCGATGATCTCTTCAAAAATTTCCTAAACTAACTAGTTTTGTGCAAATCTTGAAATCACAGTTTTATAAGTGAATAATAATAACCACCGGTTATTTTTATCATTGATAAAACTAATCTTGCAACTATATATATATATATATGAGTCGTAAGAACAAATTCATGCTATTATAAAAGTTCAAAATTTCATTTATAATTTTAATGCATAATTTTTGTTCTAAACACTTCAATTTACATTAAAATTAACAAGTATAGTCTATGTGAGCAAAAAAGAGAAATAAAGTTCAAGCACAAAGTCAAAATTAGAATGAACAAAAAAACACATATATGCTTGACATGCTCATACAGGATCAATACTTTATCACTTCACATGAAATTTGTTGCAATATATTGCTTAAACATGTCACAACGACAAACAAACAAATTCATGAAAACAGGTCAAATAAAAAAACCCCCAAATTCAAAATTTGGGGTTTAACGGTTTGAAAATCGCCCAAATTCAGCCAAGAATGAACAAATTATGGAAAATATGAATTAAGAGCGAGATTTAATTCCCTTAGCTTCGAAAATCGCAAGAAAACAAGCTTTCTAGAGATAGAAAGGTTCGAAAATGGCGAAAAGGGTGGCGAGAGAATGAGAAATGAAAATCGCGTTCAGCGATTTCTTTTTGCTGAATTAAATGCTGCGCGCAATTGAATCAGTTGCGCGTGACATACCAATGCAACTCAGAATGATACGCGCACCTGGGTAGCGCGACCCACTAAGTTGCGCGCGGATACTAGTCACTAAAATGTCCGGAATCTTGATTTTGATCTGTTTGATCATTTTTCAACGATTTTTGCTCGTTATTAGACGTAGTGGCGCGTAAATTATCAAAATCTTTTTAAATTGCTTTGCATATTGTAGTTTGTTTTCTTCTTTGTTAGTTTTTTGCATCATTCTTGCATGCACACCGTGCTTTGTACCCTTCCCCAAGCATACGTTTTGAACGTTTTTCGTAAGAGTGCCTTAAGACGTTTCGTGGTGGTACTTTACGTAAAAGCACCCATAGACAAGTTTGTCATTTTACTGTATTGATATTACAAATGTCCGAGTTTTCTTCTTTTTTTACGTCCGAAGCAAAAAGGAAGGCGTTTTCATGCAGCTAAAAATGCAAATGGCGTATCGTACGGCAAAAAATTGTACGGTGTAGGTGTTGCGTAAAATTTCACTCAGCCCAAGCTTTGCGAGATCCACCTCTCGGGACTAAAAGGTATAGAATTACTGTAGGCGTTAGCTCACGAGTCGACAGGCGCGCCGAACCTTCAGGAACAGGCACTTCTTGAATGGGAGCAAATACGGTAGTTAGTGCGCTTACTAACTTACCGTACAGTTAGGGTGTCGAATCCACCCCCTGTATAAAGAAGCGACGAGACAATGCCGCGCCTATGTAGTCACGTACCCCCAGTCCTGAGACACGTGTACTCATCTTGTGGACAAAACTGATGAGAGAGTTGCTGACTTTCTTCCCTCTCACTGAATTTGGATATATGCCTCCAGTCTTGAGACATGTATTTCTATCTTGTGGACGTCCGACTCGAATACCGGACCCAGCTCGAATACCGGACCATTTCGGCTCGAATACCAAAAACCCCTTTTTCATCTTTTACTTTGTTAAAGTCAGGCTAAAGTTTCAATGACATATCGAGGGCCTTTAGACCAACGATGACACGATTGAGAGGAAATCCCCCCCTTTTATTCTTTTAAAACCGATTTCTTCTCATGACCTGACATCATCCAGAATACTTTTACTTGTAAGAGCGTTCTACAATTGCAAAGGATCAATCTAGATTCTTTAGCGCGTTAAGACTAGGAAGGACTTTTTCTAGCCTTAATAGCTACTTGTTGTAAACACTTGGAGAACCAAGGATTGTTTCGACATCCTTAAACATTACTGAAAGATTCTCTATCCTTAGAGAACTTCGCAGAATGAGTCTCATATTTATTTCCTTGACTACTTTGATCATCGTCTATTCTAGACTCGATCAAAGTGGGGGCTAACTGCAGACATCTACTTTTGGCCTCCTGTCCCGACAGGAAGTGCAATGACGATAAATAAAATCGTCTTTGTGTTGGCAAAGTGAAGAATACTTATGGATAACTGGTTAAGCCACAAAACACAAAAGACTAGCCCAAATTAAAGAAAAGTCAAAACAAAGGTCCAATTAACTAAACTCGATCATAATTAGGCTTAAGCCCGTGCTTAAACCCTAATAATGACGGATTTAGGAGCACCTAGGTTAAAACTTAGTGCTGCCGCAGAAAAAGCCGCTCGCATCTCACAAAGTCGCGCTGGGCTGTCGCGCGCAACTATTTAAGTTGCGCGCGATACCCAGCGCAACTTTCAGAGCTGCGCTGCGAAAGATTTGTAATTATTCGGAAATTATACGGAAATATAAAATCGAATCTTACCATAAAGCCGCGCGCAAGACCAATAGTTGCGCTGCACATAGCAGCGCAACTCTATAACTTACGCTGGGTTGCCGCGCGCAACTTCATCTGTTGCGTGCGACACCTGCTGCGACAGGTTGCTCGAAACCCTAAACCTAATCATCCTCTATAAATACTACCTTAAATCGAGGCTTCAACAGTCTGAAATTAACCTAAAAACTCTAGCGAAATAACTTGTGAACTTGTGCAACCTAGCCCTCTTGTCCTAAACACTCACCCTTTCGATACTTTGTTACTACGGTGGAGGTTCCCCAACAAGAAGATGTCCATAAGTGTTCTAAACGGAGATTTAGCAAAGAGAAGTGGTAAATTCCCGAGCACTTAGTTAAATCACCTTTATTTTCTTGTTTAAAAGGACTTTAATTAATTAATTAGTGTTGATTGGTCATTTTAAAATAATTAATTAATCAATTCAACATAGTATCTTGCGTTAAATAAAGACTAGAATTGAATTAAATAATTGTTGGTTGATCACCTAAGCCAAGGCGAATCTTGTTTATTGTTCTTCCACGAATTTTATTAAATAAGAATAACGACTTTGCAATGTAATTCCTATGCGAATTAATGTTTGTAAATAAAATCAACTAACATAGTTTTAGGTATCACGTTGCATATATTGTTTGGTGTTGAAATTGCGAAAAAGGAAGAGCTAGTAGAGGTCGTACTAGGGCTAGGATGACGATTCCCCTCTAAAAGGAACGTTATATTAGTACCCTCGCTCCCGAACTCATTTCTGGTTTATAGACCAATTTGGGCATGGGTAAACTTATGATTTGTGCTAATTATTCCATGAACTCCACATGGAAGAAAGGCATGAACGAGGTTTATGAGTTTTTCCTAAAACTCATTGGCGACTCCTACTTGTTTCTTATAAAAAAGCGTGATGATAGAATCAATTCTAATTCAAGGTCCCCTAAATAGTAAGGAATTCAAATCCTACTACACCTTAACAAGTGTAAAGTCCTAGGCTTTTAAGCGGCCAAGGGCATTTAAGGTGAGTATTCCTTACGATGGGATCACCCTCCTTACAACATGCTTTGTTTTTATTTTTCTCTCTCTATCTATCTCTACTCTAAAATTTGCTTATGACTCCGCAATTAGAAAAGTGATACAATTAAAGAAAAACGGGAGGAATTTTAAAGGGAGGAATGTTAGGCATGTAAAAATACATAACAAGGGGTATTCATGTAACTATACATATGCACAAACGAGTGAATATTCTGGTATCATTGGATGATCAAATGGTACCACTGAATATACAATGATACTATATATGCACATAATGGTATTGTATATACATTCAGTTGTACAAAATTTATGCATAAATAGTTCCGCGGAGGATTCAATGATACCCTATAAAATTTCAGAGGAATAATCAACATGTGGTCCCTCATCACGTGATTTAATTCAACCAAAAAAATAGGCGGGGTCCACCAACAGACCTCTCTCTTCCTATGTCTCTCCTTTTTTTTCTCTCTCAACCATATGTTTTTAAAATATTTTAATCAATGTTATGTATTTATAAATGCATAATATTCCCCCATTTACAGTCTAGGGCTAAGCAAAACTACCCGAAAAATCGAAAACCCGAAAAATCGATCCGTGACTGCTCCGAAAATTAGGGTACCCGATCCGATAACCATAACGGTTTGGGTACCCATTCCGATAATTTGTTATCGGGTATGGTTATGGGTATCATTTTAAAATTAACGGTTACCCGATCCGATCCGATAAACATTTTTTTTTTTGTTTTTTTCCCTACTTAAATCTATTAATATAAATCTAAACTTTTACTTTACTTCATAATCATTTTATTATGATAAAGTTTTTAATTAGTTGTAAATTATATCATAATAACTACATAATTAAGTTTAATTATTATTATTGAATATCTTATTGGGTATCCGATAACCGATCCGAAAATCCGGGTACCCGAAATCTAGATACCTGAACTTACCAATTCCGATTATGGGTATCACTTTTAGTGATTTTGATTGTCGGGTATCCAAACCGTTAGTACTACGGGTACCCGTCTTTCTCGAAAAACGGAGGAAGTATTTAAAACTACAGACTACCACACGTTTACACGTGACGTGATACCTCCTTTTCCTAAATGAAGCCCTTTCCCTCAAAACAGGTTCAAAAAAGACAAAATCCAATATTTCGTATTCCTGCTACTCTGCTACAACACTCAAATTACTTTCACACAAAATTACAACCAAGCTTTTTGCGCAACAATGGAGGAAAAAGCAGCAGCACCAGGAGTCAAAGAGAGAGAAAAAATGGAGGAACAATGGAGATTATATGAAGCATTCAATGAACTTCATGGTTTAGCACAAGAATCCTCAACCCCATTTGAAGCTCCTGCAATTCTTGTTGTGGGTCATCAAACTGATGGAAAGAGTGCTTTGGTTGAAGCTTTAATGGGGTTTCAATTTAATCATGTTGGTGGTGGGACCAAAACTCGAAGACCCATTACTCTTCACATGAAGTATAACCCTGATTGTGAATCCCCTCTTTGTTTTCTTGTCAATGATTCTGATTCTGCTGTTGTTGATCAGAAGTCTCTTGAAGCAATTCAGGTTTATTTTGGTTGTTCATTGACTTATAATTTTGTAATGTGTTGGAATTTTGGATGGCGGTGTTTTATTGTTTATATTTTGATGAGGGTTTGTCTGTGATTGGATTTTAGTGGTGGCAATTTGGGTAAGTGGGTCGTGATTGTGTTTGGTTTCGTGTCGATTTCGGGTTGTTTAATGAATTATATCATAATTTTGAACATGGAACTGGGTGTTTCCATTTTTTAGGAGGGTTTGTGGATGGATGAGTTTAGTGCATGTGTTATTCATTTGGGTTTTTATTGCCTTTTGTAATGCAGTGAATTTTATGTTATAATGTACATGTTTGAAGCATAATTTCCTAAATGATTCTTATTTGTGATTGTATATGAGTTGCTTTAGTTTGGGGAGCATAATGAGAAGTTGCTTTGCCAGAAGGCTTGTTGTGTAATGCCAAACTTTTCTGATAGTACGAATCGCTATGCTGTTGACATATGTGTGGGAGAGTTTTCTAAAAGATATATATATATATATATATATATATATATATTTTTTTTTTGGCTTCAATATGAACAAATGCTAGTGCTGTTTATTGAGATTTTAATCTTAGTAAATGCAATATAGTTTTTGTCAAAATTTATTTTGCTTGCTGCCTGAAAGCTGCATTAACTTTTCTTCATTTGTTTTGTATTTCTTTCAAGAAACAATTTACGGAGTATTTTTTTCTGTAATATTTTGTCCTTTTGAAGAGTTTATAATTGTTTACCATGTTTTCATTTCATATGTAAGCTAGTGAAGAATATGTCTGGCTTTGACACATGTCAATCTTCACTCATGCGAGACACACCATTACCCATTTCAGTTCATACTTGATGATAGATTTTGGGGGGGATGGTATCGTGCTAATTGAAAGTATGGATATTGTTACTATGACGGGGATTAACTACTCTTGGTTGCTGTATCCTGCTTGTATATGATTGGGTTAAATCAATAGGACCCGGTTTAAGCTGTCTGTTTTCCAAAAGAAGCTATGGGATTGTGCGACTATGGGAGTCACTGCAACATTGAATTGCTGTTTCTATGATTTTTAGTTGTTACATACTTATATATGGCTGGCTACTGCCGACTAGAGTAGCAGTTGTTGCCCTGCATCTCAGACTGTAGGATCCTGGTTTGAGGTTTTGACATATTGGTCATATGAGTAGCTTAATTATTTTTACTTTTGCAGGCATTCATTGAAGCGGAGAACATGAGGCTGGAGAGTGAGCCATGCCAGTTCTCATCTAAAGAAATAATCATTAAAGTAGAATATAAGTACTGTCCGAACCTCACCATTATAGATACTCCAGGTCTCATTGCTCCAGCTCCAGCTCGAAAGATTCATTCGTTGCAGGTCCATCATCTGGCCAATAAGAGTTAGATCTCTGTATTTTCTTCAAATTGATTGGTGATGATGATCTTTGACAGGCTCAAGCTGCAGCTGTTGAGTCACTGGTTCGGGCTAAAATGCAGCACAAGGAGTACATAATATTATGCCTCGAAGACTGTAGTGATTGGAGCATTGCGACTACGAGAAGGGTAGTAATGCAAGTATGTATTAGAGGTTTTTTTTTTTTCTAGATAACTATTATTCATTTCTTAGCAAGATCTTGTTAATGGATATCTTTCTACATTAAAGTCTTGAAGAATATTAGTGCACTGTCAAACTGCTTGTGCACTGATATGGTTTTACATCATCCATGCGAAGTACTTGAACATAATTATTGATTCTGTACTGAATAATATTCTTTGATGATTAAATGCATACAGGTTGATTCAGAGCTTTCAAGGACTGTAATTGTATCAACAAAGCTTGATACAAAAATACCACAATTTGCACGTGCTTCTGATGTTGAAGTTTTCCTCTCTCCACCAGCTTGTACCCTAGATGGTTTCATATTGGGTGACTCTCCATTTTTCACATCAGTACCTTCTGGGAGAGTGGGTTCATCCCCTGATTCTGTTTACAGATTAAATGATGAGTTTAAGAAGGTTATTATTATTAAATTGTTATTTTTATTGTTACTATTACTGTTATTGTTATTATATTATTATTAATATTATTATCTTTTTTATTTTTTGTAAAACTTTTTCAGAATGTCTGCAAATGGTTTGATTTTTCTATCATTGCCTGTTGTGATATGTACAACTAAAAATGATTTTTCCCCATCCAATGATCCTGCCCTGGCACTTCTAAAGTTCTCACCTGCCAACATATAATGTTTTTTCCTCACATCAATGATCACTTCTCAAGCTGGTTCTGATTTGGAGTTTCATATTTAGTAGTGTACTGTTTAAGCAGGTCCAGAAAATTGTTTCATGTATATTAAATATTTTTGTTTATTAAATCTATTTACATATAGATCTGGTTTTTAATAGTTGACATTTAATTCTATACTTGTAAGTGTTTTGTATGAGCTATCCTTTATTAAGTTCCTAATTTGCCATTCATATTTTGGATGGTCCATGTGCTTTGGCCATGTTCTTGAACCAGCCAAGGTGCTTAACAAATTTCTTAGATTGTTCCACTGATTTTGGAGTGGAGTGGGGATGCATTCTTTTTAATAGCTCTGCTCACCTAATTTCAATGATTTGCTTACTAAACTGCACAGGCTATTAGCTTGAGAGAGGTGGAAGATATTTCTTGTTTGGAGGAGAAACTAGGAAGGACACTGTCAAAGCAAGAAAGGAGCAGAATAGGCATAAGTAGCTTGAGACTGTTTTTAGAAGAGTTGCTACAGAAGAGGTTAGTGATTTTATTGTTTAAACTCTAATCATATTATAGCTTTTAAATTTTATCATCTGGTGTCTGACATTAATCTGTATACAGGTACATAAATAGTGTTCCGTTGATTATTCCACTTCTTGAGAAAGAGCATCGAAATGCAACACGGCATTTGAATGAAATTGATGAAGAATTCAGGTTAGCAGTCAATACACGTCTTGTCATTACTTGTGCCTTGAGCAGTGATCTTAGGAAATTCATTTACTGGAAATCAGGAGTTGTTGTGCCTTCTATTGGCGTTTAACCATCTTCAAGTGGTGTAAAACTTCTGCTATTATTAAATTTTAAATTCTGTTACAGCTCCCTTAACTAGTTTAGTTTTTCTGAAGTTGCAACAATTATGTATCTGATTGGATAAATGTTTGTTTGTTATGTAATAGTGTTTTATTTTCCAATCTAATACATGTGCAAAGCTGTGACATGACCACACATCAACTATAGTAGACCCCCTTTGGCATAATAGCTACACCTTTCTCCTTTTTCCATAAAGTGAAGGGAGGAGTGCAGTATGATGATTTCCTAAGCGTGATCCATTAGCAATTTCCTAGTGCCTCAAGTTTCATATGAGGTTCCTGTGGAGGACAAGGTGAGAAGTATGTCTTAAAGTCATCATTGCTGTGTTATTGTTATCCAAGCACATTTAAACTTAGAGTTTGGATGAGACTTGTGCTGGTGGAATTGTTGTCTTTTCCTCACAGGAAAGATCCACCAGAGTCTTAGATTCTCAGAGTCTCAGCTATTTGTCATAAACCTAATACATAATACAGAGTGCTGCTATTTTGTGTTGTTTTGATGAACTACTATATGAATATAGCCTTATAGGTGGGAAGACTGACAAAGTGGTAGGTTATTGATGGCTACATGATGCACCCTTCCTCTTATTTCTGAGCTTGGAGGACTGACAGTTCTCTGCATAGGGGCAGCAAGATTTGAGCACACCTACAAAGCCCATTAAAATTGAACTAGAATGCGAGAAACATAGAGCTTTGAGGGTGATGCAGCTCTATTATGCTCAGTGCTCCTCTACAGCACCCTAATCTGCTATTAATGACATCCCTTTGCTCATCCTAGGAGGCTGGGACCTTCTGTTTTACTGTTCCTGTCATATTTCAATACAAATATGTGATTCTGTGCTATTTATATTCGTTTATGTACTCTAGCTGATCCAACATCTCATATTGGTTAATTCCTAATTTTTTTTAAAATTTTTTTTAATTTTTTTTTTGTATGCAGTATGTTGAATGAAGTAAATTTAAAGGAGAAAGGAAGGCACTTTCATGATCAGTTCCTTACTAAGGTTTTATGTTTATTCCGTTACTTAAACCTTCCCTAATTGGTTCATTATATGTATGACAGTATGAATACATTAACAACTCTGATCTGGACTTTTTGATTTGCAGGAGAAATGTGTAATTATGATAATTGTGTGATTAATTTTTAGTGTTATCATAATCAGTTTAAGACATAATATTTTGTATTAATAACAATGAGCAGTAAATTCTATTTCCTTCCGAGTTATCAGCCTTTACCATCCTTACCTTTAGTGTTCTCAGTAACTGTTTTATTCAGGCCTTTTAGAGTTAGAATAGTAAAAATATTGAAAGAGGAAAATTACGAAGCTCATGAATGATGGAGGAAAGTAATGATGAAGAGTTCGTTGTTTTTAGACATTTCTCTCGGATAGTGAATAGCCCCCTTTACTGCTTGCTGGTGTATTAGATGTTGGTTCATACTTGTTGCATGTCATATATTTAACCTTATGGCTTTTAGATACAGTAAGCTTCCAGAGTCATGCTTTTACAGTTCTGCCCTGCTTGAGTCATGATCTTTCCATCATTTTTAATTTGAGGCATATTTGTTGAAGCTTGAAATTAACTTGCAAATTTCTATGCTATACTTTTTCATGGTCTTGTTGCCTAATCTATTCTCACTCTTGATACCAAGAAAGTAATTCATTCCTCCAAGAGCTGTGATTTCAAACTGATTTATCCTGTTTCTCTTGAATGTTGTAATTATATCTGGTATCTTTTAGGAATATTGTGGTCAGCGTCAGCCACATAAGAGGATGAATAATAAACTTAAGTCCCTGACATATGACAGATTCACTAGGACTCCTCCTAAATCATTGTTGCTAATATTATTCATCAATTTTGACTATACCATTCTTTAGAGCCTGATCATGTTCATGTAAAGCTATTTTTTTTTATGACTATATCTTCTTTTTCTTTGACCCAACTTCTGGGGTTTTTTTTTTTGACATGAATGTCTTCTTTACGATTTTTATCGAGGAAAGAAAATTCTACATCTAGTTTATAAATTTTCCACTCTGCTACAATAGTGAGTATGCAGTATCTTGGCTCGATGCACGAGCAATATTTTTTTTCCATTTATTTTATTAATTACTAATATTTGTGAATATTCTCTAGTTGCTGTCTGTTTTTGTGCTTTTGAAACTATTTGGGTCGAGCTTTGTCTTAAATTTTTTTAAGCCATTGTCATTCTTTCTTGTTGCTTGTCTTGTACAACCTAGATGGTCCTTTCAATTATGCAGATTTCTTTCTCCATGCTATCTCTCTATTATTCTTCATGCTGGGAGGCTTGTTTGCCGCAACTTGTTTCATAAGTAACATGATAGCAAATCGTCATTGCTCAAGATTGATATCAGGATATTGAAATAGTGCTATGTATTTCTGGCAACCTTGAGCCTTTCAAGGCGGTAAATGTGAACCTTTGTTGTACACATGAGAGTGTAATTATCGAAGATGCTATCAGTACAATCTAAAGAATGTAGACCAGAATGATCAACTGGAGTTGGTGAAAGTGATTCTTGTTGAAAACTTGAAATGATTTAGTTGTCACATATCATCCAGTTTGATTGTTTTACATGTATGTTTTGCAGTTATCATTGCTATTGAAAGGATCCATTGTAGCCCCACCAGATAAGTTTGGTAAGTGATGTCTAAATATTATTCTTAAAAGAAAACTTATAAACCCAACAGCGACCTGTGCAAGGCATCATCTGAAGCTTCTGATTTGGTCATATTGTGCTGCTTTTAGGGGAGACACTCCAAGATGAGAGAGTGAATGGAGGTGCATTCACTGGTCCTGATGGTCTTCAGTTTCCGCCAAAGTTAATACCTGTAAGTTAAAAAAACTTGCATACCTATGATTTGGATTTGACTTTTTCATAGCTTTGCACGTTCCATGGAATTTCGAATAGTGTCACAGTTTCCGTAGATATGGTAATTATCTGATAATCAGAAGGCTGGAGAAAATAATAGAACTTAGTATTATTTCTTGCTGGATTGTTTTAGCTTCTAGCCTTCTATTTGCAGCTCAAGCAGCATACTAGGTCTGTTATTAGGTCTATTGGCAGCCTTTTGCTGAGAAATGAGCTTAGGATCTGTGCAATTCATTTTAGCTTCTTTGTGTTGATTGCCTTCATCCAGCTAAATAATTGAAGGTTTATATAGAATGCAGGAATGCGTCTCTATGGAGGTGCACAATATCATCGTGCTATGGCGGAATTCCGATTTGTGGTAGGAGGAACTAAATGTCCCCAAATCACACGTGAAGAAATTGTTAATGCCTGTGGGGTCGAAGATATTCATGATGGAACAAACTATTCAAGGTATTTATATTTTTCTTAAATTGCAAAACTGTATTATTTAAATGCAATGTTAACTTTGATTTTGACCACTTCTATTCTCAAATTATTTACGTTATTTACTTTCCTCCTTTAATAGAACAATCATGTTGGGAGTGCATTTTTATGATTTTATTTAAAATTGAAGACTTGAAGTCTATGTATCTCCTCCGGTTTAAATTGTGATGTTTTTCTTGGTTGTCATTTTTTTTTGTTTTCTTCCAACGTAGGCTATGTTTAGTTCACCCTTATTTTTACTTAATTTATATCACATCAGAAAAAATTAGATCAGATGAGAAAATTAAGTTTTGACATACTTAATCAGTTTATGTGCAATTTTATATCACTAGATATTTTTAAGTTTATTAAAAAAAAAATTATGAAAATTTATATTAATTAAATACTCATAATTACAAACTTAACAAGACCTCACTTGATGCATTTTTTCCTTATACATTAGCGTACATATAAGGTCAAAATTTAGTTAAATAAAACAATTAGATCAAATTAACAAAAATAAGGTGAACTAAACAGAACCTTAGTCTGTATACTTTGTGAAGGAGCTAGGATTGATTCATTCTTATTTAAGCAATATTTACTTTTCTGTAAATATCATACTAGATCAAAGTTAATTTTTTTTGGCAAAATTTATCAAAAAGAACCTTTGTGACCTGATTTCAAGTATAAATTGTAGAAAAGGACCTTGAACGACCAATCTCGGATTATGTTATCGAATTCTTGAGACATTATTATTGAAACATGAAATCCTTAATGGCTTGTTTGGAAACCATCATTTCATTTCAAATGATGGATTTGTCCCAAATAACCTGTTTGGGAATTATGAGAATTTGCATTTGGATTTGACTGAAATTCTAGCCTTCAATAATCAAGTTCAGTTTATAGAATTTGAAATTCAATATCAATTGATGGCATTTCAAATTCTTTAAACCATTCTCTACTTATCTTCCTCATTTTGATTTTCCTAATCATTGTAAAACGGTTGCCGACTACTCGATCTTTTGTCACCATTAATAATGGCTAACTTTCTCTCTCTTATCCACTATAAACGTTCTCCATCGCATCGGCAACCTTCATAGATGCCACCTTCACCTTCCAACAATGGCAACATAATCTCAAAATTCATAAACTAAAATCTGGAAAAAATTGAGTTTAACAAAAGGAGAAATCAAAAGACATGCATATCTAGGGACCTATTTTTTCCATAATTTTGGTCGATAATTTGGGATTTAGGATGAATAGTAGAGAAGGAAAGAGAATGGGAAGGGGAAATGTAAGGGAAGAGAGAGAAAATAGAGAAATGTAAGGGAAGAGTTAATTAAGTAGAGATGGTCATGCTAAGTAAACTTGAAATGATTTACTCGAAATTCCAAGTTTCCCAAACAGATAATTTGGAATTAAATGTAAGTAATTGAAATTACAGATTTCAAATTCCAGATTTGAAATTAAATACTTGAATCCAAACACTACATAAAGATTTTTGTTTCGTAATTATGCTAATCAAGACAATTTGGATGATTTTTATAAGCCAAAAAGGTCCAAAAATCGCGAAAACTAGTGCAGGATTTAGGCAAGTTGTATCGTGACATGCCATTACGTAACGCGCCACAGCACAAAACATCGTGTCACAATACAAGTATCGTGACATGGTACAAAGTACCGTACAACGATATACTACACCATGGCTCGACACTTATTTCCAGCTCCAAAACTCAATCTTCCTTTTTTTTGGATTTCTTTTTCTCAAAAATTTTCATTTCTTACCTTTCTTCCTTTTTTCATGGGTGTTATTAAACGTCACCCTCATTTTATATACTAACGCCCCCATTTTTACTTAAAGTGGACCATTTTGCCCCCCTCCTCCCCTTCCTTCTCATTCTCACCCAACCATCACTTTTGAATTCTCCATTAAAGGTGGCTTATGAGCTTTCATCCATTGAGCACATAATCATCCTAACACAGTAATACATTATACAAAATTCCCAAAATATCACAACAATCAATATGACAAAATTAACACATAACAACAAAATTATTCCTGCATTTCAATTCGCATTATATGATTGAAATATGGACTCTAGAAAGTAGAAATCTTTAAATAACAAAAACAAGTTAGGAGTTTAAAGTTTGTTCTAAATAATGTTCTTTGAAATTCTTGCTCCCATTGAACCATTTGTAAAAATTAGAGGTAGTGAAACTAAGTGGGGGTGCGAACTGCGGAGGAGTTTTTGATGGTGGCTGAAAAACGCCAAAAATTTTGATACCCTAAGGTGGAAACGCCTAGATATTTCGTAACCTACAAGCGAGAATGAAAAAAACTATGCGTATTCACCTGCTCGTTAAAATATATTTGGGCGTTTAAAAAAAACAACTTCGTGATGGTGGTGGTGATGGTGGCCTGTCGTCCTAGTGGCTGTTGGTGTTAGTGGTGGTGGTTGATGTGGAAATAGTGAGGGCGAAGGGGTTAGTGGTTGGTGTGGAGATGGTGGTGCTTCAATGGTGGAGTTAGTTGAGAAAGGGATCTGCATTGAAGGAGAAAGCTCGTAAGTCCACTTTAATGGAGGATGCTTCAATGGATGAGAAAGCTCATAAGCTTGCTTCGATGGAGGAGAAAGATCATAAGAAACTTAAAAGTTTCAATGGAGAGAATTCAGAGTTGCAATGAAATTGAGAGTGAAAATGAGAGGGGCAAAATGGTCTGATCAAATTAAAATGTGGGCATTAATATGTAAAATGAAGGCGGCGTTTAGCGTTCTACTTTTTCATATTTGGGGTAGTTTTTAAACTTTCCTCCCTAATTTCTTTTATTTATGGAGGATTTAAAAATTTCCTTCTTTAATTTCTTTTTAGGGAATTTTCAATTTAACAATTTCTTCATTTTAATTCTTTTATAGGAAGTTTTAAAGCTTGCTCCATTTTTTATTTCTTTTTTTCTCTTTGGGGAAGTTTAAAACTTGCTCCATTTTTTTTTCCTTTTCGGGAATATTTCAAAACCGTCTATCTGTGTTACTTGGACACGGAAAAATTGCCATCATACCCCGACACGGATCTGGGTATGAAATCCACTTGCTCTCAGGTGCGACAATGTCGTCTTGAAAAGGATTTTCATGGTAAAGATATAAGAAAAAAACACATACTTTAAGCTCCTTGTATACTTTTCCGCCGAGGGTTGCGCTATCCTCCATAATAGTCGAGCAGATCTTTCCGTCTTTGGCCAAATAAAAAGTTTTTTTTTTAATTTTATACAAATGGGGTAGGTTGGATACTTTTAACCTTGAATTTGACCTTTAAACTTGACCCCACCACTTCTTTAACCCCTTTACACAATCTATCCCACGTGACCCACCCATTCCCACTTACAAGTATTTAATTACTGCTCACATACAATACAAGTTTACTACTCCACACGGTAAAAGATAATCCGGCTTCCCCAATTTCCACACTACTAATCATCCATTTTCTTAAAAAAAGTTATTTCCATATGCCCGTATCCGTACCCGTGTCCCAAGTTAAGACGGTATCCCATGTCCTTAATATTTGAAAATTGACGTATCAGACACTCGGATCTGTAACAATATCGGATACCCCTACCCGTGTCAATGTAACATAGCCGTCCATACAATTTTATTCCATTTTTAGTGTATTTTCTTTTTCACAATTTTATTCCATTTTTGTTTTATTTTCTTTTTCGGAAGAAAGTCGGTACCTTTCACTTAGGATAAAAAATTACGGAATTTTTTTTGCATTGACTATACTAAACACAATCACACATAAACAATCACAGTTGCATACACTAATGCATACAATAAATGAGCAATAAATAAATAAACTTACATAATGTGAATCGAGTCAATAAAATATGAAGTATACAAGTAGTCATAGTCATAATCATAGTCAAGTGTCAAGTCATCACAGTACAAAGTGAAATCCCTCGGTCTTGAGAATGACTCCTGAGAATGACTCGGACGAGTTAGCAGCGAAGTAATACTTCTCGGACGTCGTCCGGCTATTACGACATGTCATCTGACGGCGCAACTTGACGAGATTGCACTTGCAAGTTGCAAGTGCCAGTGATGTTCAGTAGCTTCATCACGTTTTCACGAGGAAGCTATGAACAAAAGTATCAAGTCGGTAACATACAACGGTAAGTAAAACAAACATAACATCACTCGAAAAACATACCAGATCCATAATCTTTGGATAGGAATCCTAGGCGTGTCTATGGCCCTCTAGAGCCTCCAAAAGATGATCTTCAATCTACGTTGGGTCTAAGTTCGTCGTTGATGCCTCAACCACGGTGCATAATCCTTGGTAGCTGTTGTCTCAGCAGTTTGGAGTTGATGATACACAGTTTGCGGGTTGGTTAGGGCCCATCATTGCAGTGACTACTGATGGAGGTGTAGAATTGGGCGTGGACGCGACTCTACGCACTCGGATGATATAGGGGATCTTTGGTGTGTCACTTCCTCGTCTGAGTTAGGACTCAGATTTCATAGCTGTTAACTCGTTGAAGTCATTATGAGATTTTTTATCGAAGGATTTCATTTTTGTATTGTGATGACTTAGACACATGACTATGATTACTTGTACATTTTATTGACTCGATTCACATTATGTACGTTCATTAATTTATTGTTCATTTATCGTATGCATTAGTGTTTGCAAATGTGACTATTTGTGTGTGATTGTGTATAGTTAACGCAAAAAATTTCTGTATTTTTTATCATAAGTGGAGGGGTTTTTTTTATTTATTTTTTTATAAGAATAAGTGGAGGGTTTTGACTTTCTCTTGAAAAAGAAAAAACATTAAAAAAAAAAAAGTGGAATAAAATTGTATGGACAATTTTGAAATTTCCTAAAGGAAAAACAAAAAAAATGGAGCAAGTTTTGAAAATTCCCCAAAGAGAGAGAGAGAAAAAAAAAAAAAAAAAAAAAAAAAAGAGAGGAAGTAAAAAGTGGTGCAAGTTTTGAAACTTCCCTAAAAAGAAATAAAAAAGAGGAAAGTGCTAAATTGAAAATTCCCCAAAAAGAAAAAAAAAATAAAAATAAAGAAGGAGATATAAAAATTCCTCATAAATAAAAGGAGGAAAGTTTTAAAACTTCCCTAAAATTTTTTTAAAATAAAGGAAGAAGGAAAATAAATGAATTTTTTTCAGAAAAAGAAATACGAAAAAATAAGGGAAGATTGAGTTTTTGAGTAAGAAAGAAGTGTTGTAGTGTATTGTACCATTGTACGGTACTTTGGTAGGACCTTTTGGTAGATTCCAAGCATTAACTTCATCTTTATTATATTTACTTGTACGCGTCCTGCCTTCGTTATAAAAAGCACACCCAAAACGACCTTAGGTCTTGGGCAAAACTAGCCGGCAATAAAAATACCTCTGAAGAGCTAAGTGAAGTGAGCTATAACATGCACAAAGAGGCATGCATGTTCAGCTGCCTTCGTCACAATAGTGCATGGTAGAATACCTTCTGCGGCCTCGAATAAGGTGAAGATATTAGGGCCTAAAAGTTGGTATTGGGTGGTCTATATTTGTATTGGAATCTTTACAAGTGTATGCTCTGCTTCTTTGATAATTATTTCAAGTTTGCATAAAAATAGCACATATATAGCATAACTATTAACAGCTGCACATGGTGTTGCATGTAACAGAATGAGGTTGTGTGTTCATCACGATTTGTTTATGCTTAACCCCTTTACAGGACAGCTTGCGTGATAGCTGTTTCCAAGGCTCGTGACACTTTTGAACCTTTTCTTCATCAGGTAAATGCTAATTATAATTTAGAATGTTTCTAGTGCTGTGATGTAAAAGTTCATTTTGCCTCAAGGGAGGAGATAACTGGAAAAGCATCTGGTGGGGCTTCTTTAAAAAAAAAAAAAAAAAAAAAAAGAGGGGGGGGGGGTGTGCTTATAAGGTTTTTCCCTTTGTCCTGTGAATTTTATAAAATATTCTTATGTTAGCTAGCAATTCCAACAAATTTCTAGCAAACGAGGAGTGAAATAGAGGATTAGAAAATTAAAATCTACCAAATCTATAATTTCTCAATCCAAGTAAATCTATTTCTATAATAGTATTCAATCCAGATTAGAGCGGAAATTTTCGAAGTAATGATTTATGATTAATAGGGCCCCCTTTATTTTTGTTTCTAGTAATACAGTACAATGAATTTGTGGGACTGATGCGCGAGTGAAAAGTGGAGTTAGAAAATAAGTAAATGAGACTAAAAGTTGCATAAGAAAATGTTCTATATAGATCAATAACAGGTAATATGCCTGTTTTAAAAAAAAAAAAAAAAAAAAAAAAAGCCAGGTAATGTGTAATGGATTGATGTGTATTGTGGTGGCAGTGTGGCACCTAGACACATAGAAGAGTCCCCAGCATGATTTGCAGGCTTTCATTTTATTCATGCGTATCTTTAAAAATTTTGATTTTTTTATTTATTTATTCCTAGTTCTATCTACAGTAAACGTGTTAAAACCGATTTAGGTTTTGAGGAAAAGAGATGTCTTGATTGTTTTATGTTTATTTGTTATAAGAAAATAATTTTCATTGAATGCCCATTAAAAAAAAAAAAAAACCAAGTACACAAACTTGAGCAGTAGAACTTGACCACTAATACTAGCAAAATGAAAACTGAACTTAGCTCACAAAACAACAGAATTGAACACCACTACCCAATGAGAGACTACATTTACCAATTGTTTCCATGAGAAGTAACCAAAAAAAGACTCCTTAGTCCTTACCATGGAAAATCATTTTATGCTTGTCAATTTTAAAGCACCCCCATAATGGGGAAATAAAAAAATAAAAAAATAAATAAAAATGTGCCACAAATCATTATACCGTTTTGCATTATTAACTCCATAGTCCAGCTAATATAAATAGGATTAATCCAGTGTATCCCAACCAAATCAAATAGCCTATTCATTGCAAACAATGTAAATACAATTAGCTCCCTATCCGTAGTCTTGGTGCCCCATACATTCTGTACCCAAATAAAATCTATCACCTACTTTGGGATCTTAGCTATGGAAGATTGACAATATTGTGTTTCTTGATGGTGGTGGTGAAATGAAAGACAAATAGAAGATCCTATAAAATTAGCCATCCATAGTCTCATATCTTATCTATACATGTCTGTTAAAGAAACAGATTAAAAATTCATAACAAGATATTAAGCTTCACCTACACCACATTTTGGATATTCTAGGAAACTTCATCACTCTTTCTTACCCAAAAGAAAGATTTAGGCATATGATGTCTAGTGGACTATCTGCAAAGGGAATGCAAAAGGATATGAATCTCCGTCCTTGCAAATAATGCTCCTAATGAACAATGAGCTACATCACCCATCTTTTGTAATTTAAATGACCACTTAGGATTTTAAGTTCGACTCCTTATGGTTATAGGGCAACTATCTATTACAAGCTAACGACTCAAATCTCAAGTTCTTTAATGTGAGAACCCCAACTGTACTTGACCTACTACGCTTCCAATTCTCTCTTTCAATACAAAGCTTGCTCAAAGCCTATTAAGAGTTCACTCAAACTTTCAACCCCAAAATACAACTTTTTAGAAAGATACTTTATGTATGATAAAAAACAAATAAGATTAAGACTTATGTGGAACTGACACATAAATACTTAGAGTTTAAAAGTTTTATAGGAGTAAAACAAGGCATAAACAACATTGTAGGTTGAGGAGAATTCTAGATTTTGTTTAACGCAACACAAAATGTCTTTAGCCAATTCTAAATGGCCCAAGATTATTATAATGCACCGCATAGTTATAATGTAGAATATTCCCATCTCAACGATCATAAAATAATTGAACGACCTAACATAGGAAGTATATCTTAAATAGATAAGTAGCTGGTCTATTATGAAGAAATTTTGAATTACCTTGACATTTTAATTGACATGTCACCCCTTTGTTGTAAATTGAATGTTTAATGTCTCAGCTACTAAGATGGCAAGATCAATTTGTTGTAAATTGAAACATTGTCTAGTAGGCATGAGTTGTTAAGTGGTAGCAATACATACGTATTCATAGAAGCATAAATGGGCTATTGTGAAAAAGTTTTATAAGACAAAATTTGGTGATTGAGTGTAAGAGTATTGATATCACAATCATATCATGTTTTATCATCGAAGGATCATGGTTGATTTGCTATAGCTAATGTTATAAGGGTATGGATTGCATTATGAGCCTTTTCG
This sequence comes from Chenopodium quinoa, assembly GCF_001683475.1. Lineage (NCBI taxonomy): Eukaryota > Viridiplantae > Streptophyta > Magnoliopsida > Caryophyllales > Amaranthaceae > Chenopodium > Chenopodium quinoa. Next base: position 2,852,268 of record NW_018745617.1, read on the forward strand.
ACGACAACATTAAATGGTCAAACTGCATGATGTGTTGTTCATTCTTTATATTGCTTGATTAACTGTTGATTTATTGTTGATAATTTTGTGGAGATTGTCTCATTTTTTTTATCGGCCATCTATATATTCTGTTGTATCCTACTCCCTCTGCATTTTATTACTTGATCCACTTTCCTTTTGCGGCCGTATTTTACTAATTGCTCCATTTCCTTTTTTGGAAACCTTTCACAGTATTTTACTAATTTTTTCTTTTTAATGGACCCCCCAACTATGATACTTTAACGTTTCCATATTCCTTCTCTTCTCAACTATCATACTTTATTCTTCCTTCATATTTTGTTACTCTCTACTATTTCTCCTTAAACTCCGTGCATTGAGAAATGGAGTAAGTAATAAAGTATGGAGGGAGTATTACACTAGGATTGGTAGACTTTGCTTTTAAATAAGATTAGTTTTTGATCTCTTAGATCTCAAGTAAATTATTTTTTTTCTTGCAGTTGGGCCATAGGCTCTTGCACATTCTCAAGAGATTGCTTCCTATATGTATCTATCTTCTACAGGTATCGTCTCTCTGATGTAATTATGTAATGGTTTATAATGCTCTAGCAATTTTGTCTTGATGAGTCGTGTGTGTTTTTTTTTCTCTTTTTCATTTGTAGCACCAATAGGATTAATGGAACTTCACTTTGCAGAAAGATGGTGAATATTTAAGCCGCAATGATGTATTTCTGGGTCGTGTTGATTCAGCCTTCAACAATTTTGCAGAATCAACTGAAAGATCATGCCGAGAAAAGTAAGCATCCATTTGTGTTTTAAACCCAATAATACAATATTAATGGCTAGTTCTTTTTCTCTCATTTGAGATCTTTAAGACAATGGTCTAATATATTGTTTCAGACTTTCGGACATACCTTTTGTCCTCTGTTTCTTCTTCCTACTTTTGCTTATCCCCTAGTTGGTAGGGCCACACTGGTTTTTTGTTTTCGTTGTTTAGTAAATTGAATTACAAAGGGAATAGATGTTGCGAAGTATATCAAGGCTGAGAACTGTGAATTAGGCGTCGATGGATATTTTTATTTTGTGTCACCTCTAGTCCTGGGAGAAAGTGTTGACACTTGATTAGGTTGCAACTTCGTTGCTGTTGTTCTGAGCAAAAATGAAACAGTATCGCTGTCATTGTAGTTAGAAGAAATATAATTTCACTATGATGTCATAGTAGTTGCATGTTTATTCAACTTTGTGGTTTTACGTTTTTCTCTCTGAATCTAGCCTCTAGTTAGGACTACATAATTTTAATGTTAAAGATATTGTGTGTATTGGCCTTGACTTTGCAATACCTGCAAGGCTCCAAAATAATGGTTAGTTCCTCTGTTTTTTTTTTCAAGTGCCCTACTTCCCAAAAGTGGCCATTTTTTTAAGTGCCCTATTTTCAAATTTAGAAACCTACTCACGTTATGTATTATTTCTCTCTCTTTCTTTTGACCCCGCTATCATTTTATAATATATCTCTCTCTCTCACACACACATTACCCAGTGGTCGCCCATTCATATTTTTTATCTTACATTTCAAAATGATTTATTCCTTAACACACTTAAAATTATATATTACTTTACTCTTTTGTCTAAAACTCCGCACACACCACAATGGGGCACTTGAAAAAACAGCGGGAGTAATATTTATCAATTATTTAAAATTTGGTTTCTTGGTGGGCAATTCTTGGGTTTTTGAAGATCTTATGCATAAAAATGGCTTTAGCTTTAATTAGTTGAGAAACCTCTTTTAATGTTCTTGTGTGTCTTTTCATTTGATTGATGACCTACTTCCTCTGTTTTTTCATACATGCATTGTTTTGATATTTCGCTTGCCAACGCGCAAATTTGACCCTTAGTAACTAAATTGAGATTAATCAAACAGTAACTAAATTGAAATGTGGTCAAATTTAGTATATGAATAGCTTAAAAAGTCAAAAAGATGCATGAAGGAGTAAGTATGCATTAACATTCAAGGCATCATACTTAGTTTCTCAATCTGCTATAGTAATTACCATGATGAAGTTTGTGTAGCCTCAATCAAGAAATTGACTTGACACTCATGCTGAGTTTTCACCAATATTCCCCCCCTTTTTGGAAATCTATTTAAATTAAAATTGTTTTGAGGGTCAATGTACTAGCATCTATGCTTCTGAGCTGTTAAATTAATTGGAGAAATGTGAAATTTATGGTCATCTCCTGTCAAATTTGATGATGATATAACTCTCCTAAGAATAACATGTGTGCTCATGTGCATGTTAGCTGTTTAATGCTAGTGCATAGTAAACCAATATCACCAAAGTCTTATTTTTGCTTAATTTTCTGTTGTCAATAGGTGTATGGAAGATCTGGTGAGCACAACCCGCTATGTTTCTTGGTCTCTTCATAACAAGGTAATATGATCATGAACTAGTATTTTTGTGTTCTGCAGAAACAGACTCCAATTTTAATAGTTGTTGAATTAAATTAATCTAAATGCTTCAGATGGAGTAGAACACATAGTCAAATTGTTGAAATGTGTCACACGGTTGATTGTTACAAAGAACTTCGATAATTAACGTGTAGTATGTGGTTATAGATTATTACAAAGTTCAGATAGAAACTTTTGGTCTGACTTGTTTTAGCATTGAAGAAATTAATTTATTGATTTTATTCTTTATAATGTGGTGTTTTTATTGCTGGATTAGGCTCATAGTTTCACATATATGATGCCATACTTGTAAGCATTGTCTCTTACTTCTGTCATCCCATTTCTTGAGAGAACATATCCAACGTAATGAAAGGAGTTGATCAAGTTAAATACAAAGTCTACCAATGAATTTATCTATTGTACAGAGCTCTTCAAGTTACAGTGATTAGTGTTGAAGGATTTTTTTTTTTTTTTTTTTTTTTTTTTTTTTTTTTTTTTTTTTTTTTCACAAGCTGCTCCTAGGTTTTATTGTCAATTCATGAGATTTTTAAATCTTGGCTGCAGAATCGGGCTGGTTTACGTCATTTTCTGGATTCTTTTGGTGCAAGTGCGACAGATGCTTCCGTTCTTGGTGGTAATTAGTGTAATCCTGGTTTGAAGTTTCCAGGAATTCTGGCTCTCCTACTGGTGATTCATTTTAGGTTTGACTCCCTTATTGAAGACCTATTCTCTTAATTTTTCTCTAGATTCAACACCAAAAGAAAAGCCAGAGAACTCTCCCAAACTGGCAGCAAAATCAAGTCACTTGCCCTCAGGTATGGACTCCAATGGGTCTGCCCAGCTCACAGAAACAAGATTGGCTGACCTGCTGGATAACACCCTTTGGAACCGGAGACTTGCTCCTTCATCTGAGAGAATTGTCTATGCTCTAGTACAGCAAATATTTCACGGGATAAAAGAGTACTTTTTGGCATCTGCAGAGTTAAAGGTTTGTGTCCTTTTTCAACATTCTCATATCATCTTATTGCACCTTTTTAATTTTCTCTCTTTTTCTAATAGAAGGTGGGATATTTACCCTTTCCTATCAACAGATAAGAGTCTCATGACTATTATGGTTTTATAGTATTAAGCATTTTACCAAAAAGGTACCCTATAATTATTGATTATATGAATTTCATTGGAAAGAAATTTCACATGAAAATGGTAAACTGTTGTATTTGGGCCTATTTTCACTTGATTTTTACTTGATGAAGTTTATTTTTACTGTTTATAGATAAAAACTGATATTTGTCATTTTCTAATGTTTTTATTCAATTACGTGACTGAAAACTAATGTTTGCTGATTAGAAAACCTTTAACTGAAGACTAGTATTGCAAAAAAGAAAAACAGAGCCTTGCCTTACAATCTTTAAATTGCCCATAGATGAACATGTGTAATAATAATTTCTTAACTTTGGACTCAAATTTAGGTTGACAGAAATTTGATTTTCTGTATTTAAGATGATAAAAAAGAAGGAATATGATATTTGTGTTTGAAATGATTGTATAACTCTTCTAATGAATTATACTGATGCGTTCATGGTGCAGTATAACCTTAACACAACTGCAAATTTATGGCTTGGCATTTTCCTAAACGAACCTCACTTTAATTTAAACCAAACTGCACCAATCTGAATAAACTGACAAGCTGCTCTGCATTTGTAGTTCAACTGCTTTTTGTTAATGCCAATAGTAGACAAGCTACCTGAACGTTTGCGTGAAGACCTGTCTAAGTTTGAAGATAATGTTGATAGCATGTTTGACGTTGCTAGTTTGAGAAGCTCTTTGGACCAGCGCAAACGGGACATGGAGATTGAACTGAAACGAGTAACACCTAAAGCTTTTTTGTGATTATTCTGGTCTTGCCATTTGGATTTTTGATAAGCTGATGAAGTTGTTCTGTTTTGTGATGCAGATTCAGAAGCTTAAAGACAAATTTAAACAACTTCACACGCAGCTGTACCGCGAAACATAGTCTGAGTCATAGATTTCTATTGATGCAATTATTCTTTGGTGCTCAAATGCAGATGCACGGTCTTTAAAGTTGTACTGAAATGCCATGGTAGTGACCATCGTAGTGTTCTGATTCCTTGCTTGATTGAAAAGAGTGACTAAATGATCGAAAAAGCTTAGTATGTCCTGAGATATTTGTGATATTATCTCTTAAATAAATATGACATTAATAACTAACAAGTAAGGATTTTCACCCAAGTAAGGATTTTCCCTATGAAAGTACACGTAGTTGGTATTGAAACCAAATCTCAAGGCTACAAGGTTTAATCTCATTGAGCGAGTTTAACCCGGTAAAGCGAGGCTTCTAATTGGTTTGATTGCAAATTTGACCTTCCACATACATGCATTACATTTGTTCTAAGGGTCTGTTCTCTTACGTTGAAATTCAGTTCAGTTCAGCTCAGCTCAGTTCAGTTCAGTTCATCTTAGCTCAGCTCAGTTCAGCTTAGTTCAGTTTAGCTTAGTTCAGTTCAGTTCAGCTCCTAATTTCCTTCTCTTATAAAATATTCAGTTCAGTCAATGAGAACAGACCCTAAGTAAAAGAAACAAGATTATTAGTCATTTCATGTTAAGATGTATAAAAAAAAAACTTAGAATCCAGCTTAGAAGAACTTTGATTGGAGAATTTTAGAAGTTAAAAGCCAAATGAAATGATTAGAAACAACAAAGCATTTTGCGTGAGACTGGACTCACGTGAGTCCGGGCCTTATTTAAAAAGGCGCGGGCCTTCGGGCTCCTTATTTAAAAAGGCGCGGGCCTGATCAACCCGACCAAAGCCCGCGTGCCATTTTATATAGTGTCTGAATTTTTGATTTCGTTTTCATCATTTTTATAAAATTTCGTGCGCCGTCATTTATTGAAATTTCATTTCGTCGAATTTCAACCACTTCATTTTCTCAAATTTCAGAGAATTCAAATCTTCAAATTTCATAAAAAAATGGAGAAATCAAATAATAGAATGATGATTGAAGGAGATTCTGATTCACCTATTGAATCAATTTCTAGCTCAATCACTGCTGAAAAAGGTACATTTAGTTCATAATTTTGATTGTATGCAATTTCGAATCATATTTAAGAATTTCAAAATTATATAGTTAATGATTTCAGATTGTATTTCAAAATTATATAGTTCTTGAATTTGAAATATGAATTTCTACTTATAATTCGCATGCAAGCCAAATTGAATTTCAGATCGTAGTAAATTTCGATTTAATATCAGATCGTATTTAAATTCGAGTTAATTTCGACTTATTATAAGCAATCAATGCCAATCGAATTTCAGATCGTAGTTAATTTCGACTTATTTGAAAATCAGGCTTAATTTATATTCCAATCGAATTTGAAATCAGGATTAATTTATATTCCAATCAAATTTGAAATCAGGATTAATTTATATTTCACGAATTGTATATATTACATGTCGCAGAAAAATAAATTTTAATTTGAATCCAGTTTTTTGATAATTTTAGAATGAAATCCAAATATATTAACACTAATGATGAATGCAGCAGATAATGTAATTTTAGGAGACAATATAAATGAAGAAAGAGATGATGAAGAAAGAGATGAAGATGCTGCAAGTATAATAGGTATACTATGTTCTGTAAATTTATTAAATGCTTTGTAATTTATTGTTGCAGACAATATAATTCCTGACTAATATTATATGAATCCTGACTGAATTAATTTTATTCCTATGAAAACCTATTTCCTAAAAAAATATTAGTGAAAATAATGTAAACCTAACTATAATTATTTTAAAACTGACTATTACTAACTTAAACCTGATTGTCATTTTCTATTTCCTGTTTAATATTATTTCTTTTCTTTCCAATTCCTATAATTAATAATTATCATTATCTATTTCCTGACTAAAATAATATATTTCCTGATTAATATATTGTAATTTCTGACCAGAAAAAAATTTCTGATTTGATAAAAAAATAAAATTTCTGTATGCTATGATATATCTGAATATTATTATCCTAAAACTGACTATCTTTATCAGTTTTCTGAACAACATTATCTAATTCCTGACTAACATTTCTTAATTCCCGAGTATTATAAAGGAAAAATTCATGGGAATAATCTCACCTTTCACCCGTTCGTTTTTAATAATCCCACCTTTCAATTATTTTTCAATAATCCCACCTTTAGGTAACTTTTATTTTTATTGGTCCTTACAGGTTACCTCACCTGTTTTAGCCGGTTTTAGGCCTACGTGGAATCTAACGGTTACTTATTTTTTAATTTTTTTTTGTTTATTTAAAAGTGCCACGTCCCTTAGTTGATTTCTCTTCTTCTTCTTTCTCTGTTTCCTCTCTTCCTTAAAACACCATTGTTGGTCGCAAATTCCCCTATCAAATTCATCTCTTCTTAGTGAAATTTGGTTGCAATGGGTAGTCGTAGGCACGTTGGTTCAAGTGAATCATCTTCGTCAAGGTCGTTTGGTTGGGGTTTGCCAAAATTGAAGTGCAAATGCGGTGTTGAAGCCGTAATTCGGAGGGTGAGGAATGGCGATAATGTGGGTAAGAAGTTCTACGGATGCCCTAACTGGCCTGTAAGTGTGGTTGGAAGTGACAAATTTTTTGTTTTTGGAATTGAACTTGTAAGATTATTCAATTGGGAAAACCAAATTAGGGCTTTCAAATTAATTTGATTTTGGGATTTTTTTTTTACAGGAGGGTGATTGTGGGTTCTTTCAGTGGGTTAATGCTAACAATATGGACCTTGAAGATCTACGATTCTAGGTTTTTGAAAAAGATACACAAGTTGCTGAAAAGGAGATTGAAATTGATTTCATGAAGGAGCAGTTGAAAAAAATTGAGAAGAATTTGGATATTAAAGAGGATGAGTTGAATGATACAAAAATGGAGCTTTGCCACACTAGAATTGAACTAATGAAGGCGGCAAGGAATGAAAAAAACTTTTCCATTGCTCTGTTTGTGTCATGGATTTTCTTTGCTTTTCTGTTAGTGTATTTGAAGGCATGACAGTGATATTGAGTGGAGATGATAGTAGGTTAGACTCATTAAGCTTGTTTAGGTTTGGACATGATTGTATATTTTGCATTTGTGACATGTAATATGGCTTTGAAAAAACCTTTTTAGTAGCAAGGCATGTTACTGTAACAGTGAATTAATGGAAGTTATTATTACATTGATTTGCTTTCAACTTGAATTATGTTGGTGAAGTTGTTATGTTGAACAAATTAAGTTGGTGAAGTTGTTATGTTGAACAAAATAGCTTGCAAATGGTCTGGCCAACAAACACAAAATGAACACTGCCATGGTTCACTGCATTACACAAAATGAACACTGCCATGGTTCATTGCATTACATTGTAATATGCCCAAAAACAATAAAAACTGTTGTCAAAAGATTACATAAATAAAGTACCAACACTTAATTACTTAATTACACCAAAATGAGTTATTGTTCATGCCACTACTTAGATGACTACTGAGTTGGTTGATGCAAGGTCGAACGTTGACTCTCTTGACTGCACTGGAACCAGTCCATAGCTGTTCTTGATGATCTTGTTCTCCTGTCATTGCCTTGGGTCTGCAAACAGATACAGTAGCATATTAGCATTAGTAAGACATTAGTTGCAAGCAAAATGAGACACACTAATAGTGCCAACATAAAGGCACTCACATTAGTGATTGCAGATCCATCTGATGCAATGAAGACACCTACACATGCTGGGACCTGGTTCCTTCCTCTGCCCCTAGTTCCACCCCTGGCCCTTCCTACTCCCCTGTTCCCACTTGAAGCACCTCTGCTAGAGCCAGCAACATGTGAACCCCTTCCTCTTCCTGTCCCAGCATTGGCAGCAACACCTCCTCTACACCTTCCACCCCTTGATCCCCTACCCATAAAAATTGTTCTTCCCCCTCTACCAAGTATGGTAGGTTGAGCAGTTAGGGAGTGGTGGGTTGTATCAGCCTGAGTGGATTGCACAGATGCAGCTGTAGGTTGAGGTGTAGCTGTAGGTTCAGCATCCTTGCGAGGCCTCCCTCTTCCCCTCTTTGGAGCAGGATCAGCTGGCTGCACATTGTCCTTGTTAGGGCACTTCCTTTTGTTATGCCCTTTCAGTTGGCAGACAGAACAAGTCATTTCAATCCCTGTTCTTGTCAAAGAACCAGATTTGTTGGGGTTCTCATGTGGATCTTTAATTCGATTTTTTCTTGGCCTCCCTGGACCAATTTTGATTGGTGGAGGATCAATAGGCATGGACACTACTGGCCAGTGCCTTTCACCTTGAATTGGTGGAATACAACCTATCAACATCCACAAAAAAAATGCATTAGTTGACAACTACAGTGGCAGACAAAAATGAATGCATTAATGGAATTGCTTTGTTACCTGCATACACTGACAAATAAGTGTCCCTGTGGTAGCATTGATCCACATACATCTCTGGTTCCTTGCCCATGAAAAAAATAGAAGCCACTGCATGGCAACATGGGATGTCCAGCATGTCCCATTTCCTACAAGTACAGCTTCTGCTTTCCAAGTCCACCACCAGCTGATCTAAGTAGTAGTTCACATTGAAAAGGGTTTCAGATGAAGGAGTAACTTCACACTCTGCAGCCTTTGCCTTCTCAACTTCCAACTTGGCTTGTATTCTTGGACATAACAATGTGGTGACTTTCATCATACCTTGCCTTTTCACCACCAATCTCTGCATCAAAGTAGCTCTTATCTCTTCTAACATGTAGAGCAAATGTTTTGTCCTTGCTTGAATGATGTACCCATTGAATGTTTCTGCTATGTTTGAAGTAATTGCATCAGTCTTCACTCCTGGATTCAGAAAAGCTCTGCAGAATAATTCAGGCCTATGCAATTTGAAGTCATTGGCTGCATCCACATTTAACTCTGCAAGCTCCTGTTGTCCTTCATTGTAATCAGCCATATTGTATGCCTTAGCAATTCTCCAGAACAACAATTTCAGCTCATCTCCTTTATACTTCTTGTGCCAGTGAGAAAATATGTGTCTAGCACAGTGTCTATGCTCTGCCTTAGGCAGAACAGTTGAGACACTATGCACTATACTCTGCCAAATTACAATACAAACAATACAGAATTCAAATTAGCACAAAATAGGCAAAGAATTCAAATTAGAATACAAACAATACAGAATATACAATTAGCTCACAGTTGAGAAATAAGTTAGGAATCATACCTGATGCTCATCAGAAATGATAGAGACCCCTTCTCCTTCTTCCAGATTTAGACAAGCAGCAACTTTCATGAAGAACCACTCCCAGCTGGAGTTGTTTTCACCTTCAACAACAGCCCAGCACACTGGGAACATCTGGTCATTACTGTCCCTGCCAACAGCAGCCAACAGTTGACCCCCCAAAAAGGTCTTGAGAAAACAGGCATCTACTGCCAACACCTTCCTACAACCTTGAATCCACCCATTTCTCAAAGCTTCAAAACAGATGAACAACCTCTGGAACATTGGTGGGAAAGCCTGCTTTTCAATGTCAGTGACAAGCTCCAATTCTGTTCCAGGACTGCATTCCTCTATTGCCTTCAAATACCCACCTAGCTTGTTGTAGTGGTCATGCATTGACCCATGTAACAGTCTATGGGCATTGTACTTGACTCTATAGGCAAAGTATCTAGTCACCAACATCCTGTATGCCTTCCTTATACACTCAATAATGTCTTTTGCTGGCCAATGTGGCCTAGTTTTGAACACATCTAAATATTGCTTTGCAACAAAACTTGATTTGAGTTGCCTGTTCCTCTTCATATTTCTCTGACAACTGTGAAGTCCTTTCACTGTCTTCACAACTATTGTAGCCCTCCTACTATCCCAGGAAGCATACACATAGAATGGACAGCTTCCTCTGCATTTCACACCTAACCTCTGTGATCTCTGTTTGTTACTCACAACAATACTCACATCTCTGCCCTGCAACACAGCATACTTAGCTACAGCATCCTTGAAATCATCTATGTTTGAAAATTTCTGCCCAACTTTCCACTCAAAACTTGAAAAATCTGTTTGTTTAGACACCAACAAACCTAGTCTTTTTCTCCTTCCAGGAATCAAATCTTCCTCACCACTATCAGGTGGGGTATGTATTTCATCATCACTCTCTTCATAATCACTCTGGGGGCCAGAAGGTTCACCACCTAAATCTTCCCCAACATCTGTCCTGTTTACAGCCTCCTCCTGTAGTTTAATTCCCTGAGCTGCTTCAATTTGTATTTTTCTTACAATATCAACAAGCTGGGCAGTTGTATCCCTTACCCTTTGCCTAGCTATGTTGTACTCTTCATCCCCACTGTCAGACTGATATTGAAGCTCCTCATTCAAGATCTCTTCACTCTCCTTCTCATAATCATCCTCTACCTCCTCAGAAGCATAATCATCTTCAACTAAAACATCACCACCATCTTCCCCACTGTCATCTGAGTCTTCCCCACTGTCATCTGTACCCACTTCTCCAAAGAAAGGCTTGCTACTAACTCCTTTGCCTTTGTCAACTAGTGGGTTATAACTAGGGTCAACTGTGTCACTATCACTGCTATATTCTGGTATCAAATCATTAATGGGGATAGGGCTTTCAGGCCTTGCATCTTCCCACTCAAAAGTGTTTACAAGGTCATTTTCTGGAGCTTGGTGAGCTATTTCAGGTGTTCTATTAGGGTTTATAACATATTTTATTCTACATGTACTTTTGTTAGATGGGGAAATGGTTGGTGGAATGGTAATAAGTTCAGTGGGAGCATTTTCTGTTGGCTTAAGTGAGCTGTCAAGGGCTTTATGGGAAGTTTCAATAAGGGCTTTTTGGGAAAGTGGTCCCCTCTTTGGTGGAAGTTTTTTGGCTCTCACAGATTTGGGTTGGGTCTTCTGTTTTGAGGAGGCAGGTTGTAGTTTTTGGGAAAGAGAATTGGGTCATTTTCACAGTGCATAGCATAAACCTCCACCCCCCTATGCTTCTCTGCTACCCTTATCATTTCCCTCATACTGTCATCATCTGTGACCCTCCTCAACCCATCCTCCATACTCAGTCAAGGAACTAAGTATAAAAACCCCTGAACTCTACCATCATATCTAGCACACTTCATAACCAACTCCACAAGATAAAAAGAGCATAGTTCATCAGGGTCTACATTAAAGGTTCTGTTTTGCCCATTCATATAACACAACAATCCATTACCACGCTGCTGAAACACCCCTCCATGCCACATTTTCAAGGTTATTTTACTACAACCCATACCTAAGTTCACAGCAACTATAACACAATTAACATTCAACAAAAACCAACATCATAGCACAACAAAAACCTAGCATTTAGGTTTCGAAATCAAATCACATAAACCGACAAAAAAATCACAACATAACACAAATAAACAACAATTTGCAACAATAAGTATCAAATACATTGCAATCATATAGGAAAATCATCAATTTCGGGTTAAGGTTCGACATTTACTTCGAAATTTAGCAAATTTTCAGGCGGAAATCAGGGTTCGAAAAACTTACCTAAAATGGGGTTCTTCGCTATTCAATTTTTACCAACGATGGAAGCTCCACAATTAATGGCACCGTACTCAAGTTGTTGAAGCTTCAATTATGGCGGATGAGATTTTTTACAGAGCCTCTGTTCAAGTGATTAATGAGGGAGGGAGGAATTCTACAGACATTAACGTGGGTAGTTGGAAGGAGAGAGAGATGACATGGCATGTTTTAGGGGGGAAATCAGACTACCCAAGTACACGTCACAATTGCTTACCTTGTTAGCCGGTTTCAAGTTAGATGGGTCCAATAAAAATAAAAGTTACCTAAAGGTGGGATTATTGAAAAATAATTGAAAGGTGGGATTATTAAAAACGAACGGGTGAAAGGTGGGATTATTCCCATGAATTTTTCCTATTATAAATTTAAAAACATTTAATTACTATATATATATTTGATAATAAAATTACTGACTATTATTATCTGTTTCCTGACTAATATTATCTTAAACCTGAATGAGTTAATTTTATTCCTGACTAATATATTGTAATACTTGATCTAAAATATCTAATTCCTGACTAAGATATGTTAATTCCTGAGTATTATAAACTTCAAAAAACATTTAATAATTTAATAACATCATACAAAACAAAAAATAAAATAAAATCATTAAAATTTAAAAATAAATTACATATTACTGAAATGTTATGTATATTAATTCAAATATAATAAAATGCAAAACATTGAACATAAACTACTAATAACATCATCTATTTTTATTCTTTTTTCCTCTCTACCTGGTTGGATTGCCTCTTCTCTTTTTCTCTTTTTCTTGTTGGCTTCTTATTCCTCAAAAATTAAACGTAATCCATCAAGAAATTCAGCCCAGTCTTGCACCATTCCATTGTGAAAACCATAACCATTATGCCTCATAATGTCATATGCAACCCACCATTCATTTGAATTATGATTTCTTCTTACTATTTCTGGAATCCAAAATTTGTAATACCATAATTCATTATAATATTTACATGTACAATTTATCATTGCCTGTGCTTTGGAGGTGCACCTAGGAAAAATATGCATGCATAATATCTCTTCAACAGCTGGATGTGCATCTTCTAAGGCATCAACTGGGTGTGTAATATGATTAGTCATCTAACCAAAAAAAAAATAAACACATAAATCATAGCAAAACAAAATAAAATAAACTAACAAATGTAAGATCATAAAATGAAAAAAATATACCTTTTGTAATAGCAGTAGTTATATTCTTATAAAAATGATTAAAATTCAAACTGAAGCAATTTATATTTTTATATGAATTTTTTTTTTTCTTAATATAATTTCTTGTACACTGTGGTATCTTATATATAGTGTTTAGAACGTGAATTAGTGCAGATTTTAGGAAGAGGGAAGGTCATGCCTTTTCAAATATGTGTTTTTCATTTATAATTAACCTCGGTTCTTGTAAATACATTTAATTTTATTCAATTAATTTTATGTCTTTTAAATGATTTTACGTGTTTTTTGAGTGTTTTGAGTGTTGATGTTTTAGAAGAGGGAAGGTCGTGACTTTTCAAATTCTAATTCTTGTGTGCAATAATTTTTTTTTTTTTTTATTTCTGAATATAATTTCTTAAACCTGACTATATCATTTATGTCCTGAGTATTTTATTATCTATTTTCCTGACTTAGACAATTTTATTCCTGACTATTATAATCTAATTTCTAATTCAAACAATTTTTTGACTATTTTTTGAGTAATATTTTGACTATTTTTTTGTCACTGAAATTAAATGAATAAAATTGTTCAATTTAATTTCTGATTGAAATAATTTTATTACTGAAATATACAATATAATATCTGATATACTCAAATTAATTCCTAATCAAAACATTTTTATACCTGACATACATAATTTAATTCCTGACAAAACAAATCTAATAAATGACAAAAATAATCTAATTCCTGAAGATAATGAACATTGAACAACATATAATCAGATACAAATATTATTATTTCTGAATGATATAACTTTATTACTGACCAATATTACCTGTTTCCTGATTAATATAATCCTAAACAAGACTGAGATGATTTATTTCCTAACTACTATTTAGTAATTCCCGATTTAAATAATCTATTTTCTGATCAAGACATGGTAATTCATAAGTAATATAAATTTTATCTTGACTACTATAATCTAATTTCTAATACAAACAATTTTTTGACTATTTTTTGAGTAATATTTTGATTATTTTTTGTCACTAAAATTAATTAATAAAATTGTTCAATTTAATTTCTGATTTAAACAATTTTATTACTGAAATATACAATATAATATCTGATATACTCAAATTAATTCCTAATCAAAACATTTTTATACCTGACATATAGAATTTAATTCTTGACAAAACAAATCTAATAAATGACAAAAATAATCTAATTCCTGAAGATAATTACAAATATGAAGATAAATGACAACTTGTATACTTTTGTTGCAGATTATTACAAATATGACAAGGATGAAAACATAAGTAAATGTCTAGCAAGTTATATAGTATCAAACTACAATGAGGGATATGTGTTATACAAAGCTCATTCAAGATCTGTTGGTTTCAGTGTCAGAAAATCAACAAAGAGAAGAAATTCCAATGATAAAATGTATGAGTTTTATTTTAGATGTTCTAAGGAAGGACTTACAAAGGGTAAAATGAAGATAGCAGCTAAACAAAATACTGTGGAAATACCCTTATTGGGTAAAACTGATGCAAAAAAGAGAAAAGATAGGGAGGTAAATGAGACAAGAACTGGATGTAAAGCCCATATTCGTTTCAAGAAAAACAAAGAAGGAAATTTCGAAGTTGTTACACATGAGTTGGAGCATAATCATGAATTGGTTATAGCAGTTCAACGACATCATCTAAGATCAGAAAGGCAAATATCAGTGCCAATGGGTGAACTAATTGAGAGCATGATTGAGAGTGGTATTAAACCAATGGATGCTTATAATTATATAAGCAATGAAGCTGGAGGAGAAGAATGTGTAGGTCATACTAAGAGAGATCACCTTAATTATGTATCAAGAGTGAAAATGAGTATGGTTGAAGGTGGAGACATGCAGAATGTGTTAGACACTCTTCAAGAAAGAGCAGATCAAGATCCCTCATTCTTTTATAGATTGAAATTTGGAGAAGAAAATAATGTTGTGAGCTATTTTTGGCGTGACTCCCAAATGCTTGAAGATTTCAAAGATTTTGGTGATGTATTAATCTTCGATACAACATACAGAACAAACAAATATGGGTTGATATGTGCTCCATTTGTTGGTATAAACAATCATTGGAAAACAGCAATGTTTGGATGTGCATTCGTAACCGATGAAAAGACCGATACATTTGTTTGGCTGCTTTCAATCTTCAAAAAGTCAATGTGTGGAATTGAACCAAAAACAATCTTCACTGATCAAGATCTTGCAATGAGCAACGCCATACCAGAGGTAACAGTTTCTGTATTTTATATTAGGATATGTTTTGTATCAAATAAAATAAACTGACTTTAACTCTTTAATACCTGACATAAACAAGTCAATTACTGCCATAATTTATATAATATCTGACTGTAAAATGAAATTATTTGATTTTTGTCTAAGTAATGACTAAAACTTTACTAATATCAAATAAATATCATGTAATATCTGATGAAAATAATATTAAAACTGATGAAGAAAATAAATTTTATAATTGACTTTATATATTTAATATGTAATTAAAACACTTTAATTCCTGACTAACAAATTGTTATGCCTGACAAAAATTGATTAATAACTGATATGATATATAAAATAATTGACTTTGACTCTTTAATACCTGACAAAAATATATTAATTACTGCAATTACTTATTTAATATCTGACTATAAGAAGAAAGTATTTGAATATCATGTTATTCCTTATGAATTTCATGTAATTTCTGATCAAAATAATCTAAAAACTGTCTAAAATATTATTATTCCTGACAAAATGAGATTAATAACTGACAAATAAAATAACACTAATTTAATTCTGAAAATATTTAATTCCTGTCCAAAATATAGAAATATCTGTCTATAATCATTTTATATCTGACTTTAACATAATAATAGCTGAATAAAATTTTATCATTCTTTAGAAAAACACAACAAAAATAATTTTCTGAGAGATATAATTTATTTCCTGCACTTAATAATATAATACCTGAGTAAAAATATAATAATCGTGAAAGAAATAATATTATTTCTGATTTTTAATACAATGGAAAAACTTAAATCACGTTAATTCCTATTATATGAAACTATTAATCTATTATCTGACTATAATACTTTAAATGTTGACTAGTATAATATTATGCATGACAAAAATAGAAGAATAACTAACGTTAAATATATAATATCTGACTGTTACTCTTTAATTCTTGACTAAAATATTATTATTCTTGAGTAAAATATTTTTATGACTAACATAAATCAACCAATCCAAAAATGTAAAAACTGACTAATAAAACTTAATTCCTGTCTAAGTTAAGCTTATTTCTGAGTTAAAAATATTACTATGCATCAAAATAATTTATGAGTTAAAAATTTCATGTAATTTCTGATAAAAATAATCTAAAAACTGACTAAAATATTATTATTCCTGACAAAAAGAGATTAATAATTGACAAATCAAATAATATAATACCTGAGTAAAAATATAATAATCGTGAAAGAAATAATATTATTTCTAATTTTTATTACAATGGAATAACTTAAATCACGTTAATTCCTACTATATGAAACTATTAATCTATTATCTGACTATAATACTTTAAATGCTGACTAGTATATTATTATGCATGACAAAAATAGAAGAATAACTAACGTTAAATATATAATATCTGACTGTTACTCTTTAATTCCTGACTAAAATATTATTATTCTTGAGTAAAATATTATTATGCATCAAAATAATTTTTGAGTTAAAAATTTCATGTAATTTCTGATCAAAATAATCTAAAAACTGAGTTAAAATATTTTAAATACAATGGAATTACTTAAAACTGAGTTAAACCGGGCGAATAATACTTTAAATGTTGACTAATATATTATAATGCATGACAAAAATAATCCAAAAATGTAACAACTGACTAATAAACACTAATTCCTGTCTAAGTTAAGCTTATTTATGAGTTAAAATATTACTATGCATTAACGTTATTTCTGAGTTAAAAATTTCATGTAATTTCTGATCAAAATAATTTAAAAACTGACTAAAATATTATTAATTCTGACAAAAAGAGATTAATAACTGATAAATCAAATAACACTAATTAAATTATGAAAATATTTAATTCCTGTCTAAAATATAGAAATATCTGTCTATAATCATTTTATATCTGACTTTAATATAATAATAGCTGTATAACATTATGTACATAAAAGAAAATTAACAAAAACAAAAGCATAAGTCCAAATTAGTATATATTTCTTCATAATATTTTGTCATACTTATGACAATGCCTTACAAAAACAAATGAACACTGTCACTTTAACTATATATGATCATAACAGTTCTATACAAAACATTGCTTTTTAATTAAAGAAAAACATATTTACAGGGCATTTAAGCTAGTCTAATCTTCTTCTGCGGCCCTCCAGGTTGAATAACTTCCTCTCTCTTTCTTACTTACTCCACATATCTTCCTCATCCCTAAATAGCCATCGCAACCCATCCAGAAATTCAGCCCAATCTTGAACCATTGAATTATGAAAGCCATATCCATTATGCCTCATAATATCAGTTGCAAGCCACCACCTTTTACTGGCCTGCCTATATCTAACTACATGAGGAATCCAAGAATTTAAGTACCATAATTCATTCCAATGCCTACAAACACAATTACACATCGCTTGCGCACGAGGGGTGCATTTAGGAAAAATATACATGCATAAGATTTCAGGAACAGATAATGCATGTGGAGCATCCTCTAGAGCAGCCATGTAATGAGGGTCGTCTATTGGATCCATTTGAAATACTACGTTACAAATCTTACAATATACTTGAATTCGAATAAAAATCGAACAAAACTGATAAATATTCTTTGTTGAAAAAGTGGAAATGGATTGTTGTTTTTAACACACAGAAGAGATATATGAAAGGGTGTATAGATTTTTTTTTAGAGTATGATTGAAATACTTTATTTATATCAGTTTTCACTGCGCGTTTTCCCAAGTAATTAAATTCTAAATCAATCAATTCATCATTTCCTGACTTTTTATCTGCCCACGTAATAATACTCAGTCCTAACATAAAATATTGTTATATAATTACTGTTTATAATTCTATTTTCTGATAAATTTAAACCGTTATATGAAAATTTAAATCTATTATGTGACTAAATATATAAATTTTTACTAACAAGTAAATACCTATATTATTATAATTGACATTATTAATCTAATATCTGAATAAAATTGAACAAAATTGATAAACTAGAAATGAATGGTTTTTTTAACAAACAGAAGAGAAATCTGAAAGGGTATATAGTTTTTTTTGGGAATATGATGTTTTTTTGGGAGTATGACTTTAAAATACTTTATTTATATCAGTTTTTACTATGCATTTTTCAAAGTAATTTAATTTTAAATCAATCAATACATCATTTCCTGGATTTTTATGTGCCAACGTAATAATATTATAATTATTGAAAAAAAAAACCTATTATATGAAAATTTAAATATACTAATTTTTGTCCAACAAGTATTTTACTGAAAAAAAATAAAGGCAATACATGAGAAACCAAAATAAAATCAAAGTACATTACTGAAATATAATTGATTTCACATACTATTTCGAAAAATATAATATATCAGTAGAGTTCAACCACCAAGTTCGGGATGGATTGGTGTGGTTCCTCTACGCCTAGGACACCAGAATATCGAACCACGAACTAAGAAAGGCATATTAGCTAGTGATTGTGAGGCCCCAATTCTTAACTGGAGGGGACACCAAAGTCCTCTGCCCTTCCATCTCTTGGATAGAGATAGATAGAGAGGGAGGGCAGGGTTTTTGGTTTTTTCATGTTGTCAAAGAGTTGACCAATGGTTTTTTCGTGTTGTCAAAGAATTGAACAATGAAAATGGATTGGATGGCGAGTGCCTGATCGAATTGATCGGGCCATGTAGGAACAAGGTTCAAGTCTGTGGGTCTGTTAGGATGCCTCAGCTGCATACATCACTGCACTTCCACTTGACACCTATCGTAATGATAAACGGCTCGTCTCGCCGTGACCTTCTCTTTCCAAACTTCTGTCGCTCACCCCTCAGGGGCAGAGAACCCGTCACTGCCTCAGCTGTGCTATCGGCAGTGACGGGGAAGTAGGAATAGGAGAGCACTCATCTTGTAAAAAAAAACAAAAAAACAAAACCCTAAAATCTTAATCATCTTCTAGAGATTTTAAACTTGTTTTTTCATTTGATCTTCTTTTTCTTCTTCTTGTTTCTTTTGTTGATCGTCTTCCTTCTTTTTTTTGTTTTGTTCTTCCTGGAATTTTTCTTCAACCCTCTTTCTCTTACTCAGTTCTTCGATTTTGTTCTTCTCAAATTTTTCATACAGCTTTATCAACCCATTCTTCACTCTGTCTCTTCTCTCAAGTAGATCATTTAATCTCTTTTCAAAGTTATCAAAAACATTTTCTTCTAGATCGTTTGATGAAGTAGAAGACTGAGAATTGTTTTCCATAATTGAGGAAAAAAGAAAAAAAGAGTATGTTTTAGGAGAGAGAATATACAGGAACACAAACATGCAAAATGTATGATCAATTCTTGGTTTTATAGACAAATATAAGAGATTAAAAAAATAATTTACTTTTAGAATAATTTTCTACGAATAATTCTTATTTTTACATTTTTGTCATCTTTATCCAAAAGAGTTGGTAAATATCTTCATGTTAAATATCTTTATTTTAAATATCTTTATCCAAACCACAAAATACTGAGAGCAACTCTAAGTAAAGTCAAACACTAGTAAATTTTTGCTTGATATAAGTTGTCTAATATATGAACAAAATGTGCTAATTTCTGTATTAAAAATGTTTGCCCTGAAGAAAATTCTACAATACTTGATTTAGTTTATCTAATATCTGATTAAACAACTCTATTTCCTGACTAATAAATTGTTATGCCTGACAAAAAATTATTTATTACTGCCATTATATATCTAATATCTGACTATATAATGAAATTATTTGATTTATGTTGTCTAAGAAATGACTATAACTTTGCTAATTCCTAATAAATATAATGTAATTCCTAATAAATATTTTCTAAAAACTGATTAAAATAAATCAAATTGTTCTATAATTGTTGAAGAAAATAAATATATAATTGACATTATTTGTTTATAAGTTATCTAATATATGAACAAAATGTACTAATTTCTGTATTGAAAAATATTTTCCCTGAAGAAACTACTACAATACTTGATGTATTTTATCTAATATCTGACTAAACCACTTTAATTCCTGACTAATAAATTGTTATGCCTGACAAAAATAAATTAATAACTTACGAGAGTTATGTAATATATAACCTTGACTCTTTAATACCTGACAAAAATTTATTAATTACTGCCATTATATATCTAATAACTGACTATATAATGAAATTATTTGATTTATGTTGTCTAAAAAATGACTATAACTTTCCTAATTCCTAATGAATATCATGTAATTCCTGATAAATATAATCTAAACACTGATAAAAATATATCAAATTCTTCTATAATTGTTGAAGAAAATAAATATATAATTGACATTATTTGTTTAATATGTGATTAAAACACTTTAATTCCTGAATAGTAAATTGTTATGCCCGACAAAAATAGATTAATAACTAACTTGAGTTATATAATATCTAATGTTGACTCTTTAATTCCTGACAAAATTTTATTAATTTCATCCATTATTTATCTAATATCTGACTATAAAATGAAATTATTTGATTGTTGCAGGTTTATCCAAATTCAAGACATAGGCTATGTCTATGGCATTTGCAAAAGAATTTTGTATCACAATTTGAAACTTTAAAAAAAGAACCCTGAATTCAAGAATATGTTTCACAAGTGCTTAAGTGGGTGTGATTTAGAATCAGAATTCGAAGATGTCTGGAACAAGATGGTTCAAAAATATGGATTAGAAAAAAAAGAGTGGTTTGATAGGTTGTTCGGGCTACGAGAAAAATGGTGCACTGCTTTGAGCAAGGATATTTTCTCCGCGGGAATCCTTTCATCTCAAAGAGTAGAAGTAACAAACAGAGCAATTTCATTTAAGGCTAACAGAACCACTAAACTTTTGGAGTTCTTCCATATATTTGAAGCTACTGTGAGAAGATGGAGAAGCACTGAAAAGAGTGACAACTTCAGATGTACTACTAAGAAACCAAAAACAAAAACAAAAATCTTGAAACATGCTACTGAAGTTTATACTCTGAACTTATACAAGGATTTTAAGTTGGAATTTGAGACCAGCCTAGGAGCATATGCAAAGGAAAAGCCAACTTCAATGCAATACGTCAAATTCTTTGATGTTTCTCTTGATGAAGATTATAGGCACATCTATCAAGTCATATATCACTGTCAAAACAATGAATTTATGTGTTCTTGTATGTGCTTCACAGAGACTGGATTGCTGTGCTTTCACATTATCAAGATAATGCAAATGTACAACATACATTCTATACCAGAGAGATATATTCTGAAACGTTGGACCAAGCTTGCTAAATCAAGGATATGGGATGAGAATGAATCAGGTACGTACATACTTTGTTATTTTAAAATTTTTTACTTGCCTATTTAGTATAAAATAAAAATATCTTTATTCCTGAACTAAATATTTTAATTACTAACATAAATAATTTCCTGACATAGAAATGCAATAGCTGACTTAAATAGTATAATACCTGTCCTAGATAATCTTATTCCTGATATATTCAATCTAATTTCTGATTGAAACAATTTTTTTCCTGAAATATACAATCAAATTCCTGAAATATTCAACTTAATTACTGATTAAAATATTTTAATATCTGACATACAGAATTTAATTCATGACAAAACAAATCTAATAAATGATAAAAATAATCTAATTCCTGAAGATAATTTACAATGAACAACATATTATAATCAGATTCAAATATTATTATTTCTGATAATCATAGTTTAATATCTGACACAGATATTATTATTTCTGATATAAAATAAGATTTATTACAAACATAATCTTAATATTAAAAAACTTAAACATTGCTACCATTTTCTGCTTCATTAGGAAGCTTTTCAGTACCATCAGCATTAAAAATTCTAATGTAAATGGTATCACGATCATGGTAAATATCAAGTCTGTCTCCAGGAACTATGTTGTTAGTAGCTACAAAGTTTTCCCATTCACGATCAACCAACATACCACCATACCCTGTATCTTGTGGTATGCTTATGACTCTTACTTCCCAAAATCTATCTTCTCTGCCATTATTTCCAGCATAGACTCTTACATGATGCCTGAATCTTAGAAGAAATAACTTCCATTCTGCAGGAAGTGGCTGAAATTAAAAAAAAATGAAATCATTAAGTTTTTACTAAAACACAAAACAAATTTATAAATTTAAAACTTAATGTAAAATATATTTACCATACTAAGGCGATGAATTGTCTTGAAAGTAATAGTGCATTTTTCTTTATTTGCGTAGAAATCAGCCATTATCTTAGAACTCTTGATTAGATGAAGAAAATATAACTTATTGTTACAAAACTGCACCTTTTATAGAAACAATGTATATATTAATATAACCCTTTTAATAGAAAAAACTTGATTTAGAACAGGCTTTAAATAGAGAAGAGTTATGTATGAACAACAATAATTAATCTGTAATTTAACAGAAAAAAATTATAATCTCAGTAAAATTTAAATGACTTTTTAATGGTGCAATAAATTACTCTTTATAGATTATAATGACTTTTCAATGATGCAATAAATTACTTTTCAGATTTATAGAACTTTTTCATGACTTTATTAAATTTTGTATGACTTTTTTAAGAAATGCAATAAATTTTGTCAGAAAACATATGACTCAAACAGAAATAAAAATATCATGGCATAGCTTATTGATGACTTTTCTGATATTATAATATTGTTTTAGCAGAAAATTATAACATTATTCCTGAGTAAATTTTTTTTATTACTGACAAAAATGTAGTAATCTGTTTTTTTTTTTTTTTTTTTGGTTAGGAAATTCAACTACAGATCATTCATTAATAAACACTCCTTGGAGGCAATCAATAACAAAGAATTTTTACAACCTTGTGACAATATGTCAAGGGAATGAAGAAGCATCACAAATATGTGATGATGCTTTGGAACAAATGTACAAATCTGTAAGGAAAGTGTTCCAAACAAATGAAGAAAAAATTCGTGAACTTGATGAAGAAGAAGAGAGAAGACATACAGTAAAAGATCCTAAACGACCAAAAACAAAAGGAAGGCCAAAGAAGAACATGAAAAAATTAGAGGACATTTTGAAAGAAGAAGAACAGCAACAAGAGATCCAAATGAGTTTGGAACAATAACTCCAAATCCACAACTCATTTAATATTTCACTACTGCTGACTTCTTATATCATGAGGCCAATCTTCAAATAATTTTTTTTTTATTCAAAAGAATTGTAAAAAATACTATATCTTGGTATTTTAAGGTTTGATATTTTTTTATTAATCCTGAAAAAAATTATTTTATTTTCTGATTAGGACAATGTTATTCCTGACTAACCTAATTTTATTTCTGACATAAAAAATCTTATTGCTGACGTACTCAAGTTTATTCCTGACTAACCTATGTTTATTCCCGACTAAAACAATATCATTCCTGACTTGATTACTGACTAACTAACTAAAGTTAATTATTGACTAACTCAATTTAATTCCTGATTACCTAAAGTTAATTCCTGACTAACATATTCTTATTCCTGACTAAATCAATTTATGCTCTGAACTTATTCAATGATTTTAAGTTGGAATTTGAGACCAGCCTAGGAGAATATATGTCAAATTCATTGATGTTTCTCTTGATGAAGATTATATGAACACCTATTAAGTCATATATCACTGTTAAAACGAGATTTTAGATTTATAATCAAAATTAAGTTTTGATATTTTTTATTATTCCTGACATAATTAATCAAATTTTTGAAGAAAAAAATTCTATTCCTGACTAACATGTTTTATTTCTTGATAAACATCACTTATTTCTTAAATATAATTTCTGAACATAGTAATGATATTACTGACTAATATGATTTATTCCCTGATAATATTCACTCATTCCTTGATAAAAATAAGCTAACTTATTCAAAAACACGCATGTACACCTAATTGATAAATATTAAGGAAAAGCAAAATATATACATATATAAATAATTGTATAAACAAAGTTTATCAACCAAAACAAACCTAATATTTAACTACAAAAAGGTAATATTTATACAAAATAAAATTATCTAACTTTGGTCTATATTCTTCTGTTTTTGCATTTCCTTTAGTTTCTTCTGCTCCAACTTGTATCTCCTATCTTTTTCATCTTTTATAGCTTGTACATCCTTCTTATATTGAGCCTCAAGTTTCTTCCTTGCAAGTTGAGCTTTTAAAATTTTGTCTTTGTTAATAGAAAATTCAATGCAAGAATTCCATAATTGCTTGCGCAAAAAATTGTCTTCTCTATTAACCAAATTATATGCTACCCTGCATCTATACAATTTCCGATTTTGTTTCTGCAAATTTATACAAAAATAAAGAAATAAAAACACTAAAAAAAAATTAGTTAAAATAAAATAAAAAATAAAGACAGAAAAACACTTACGCTTTTTAAATCAATTAGTGCTCCATCAAATCCATTGTATTTTTGCATACACATTAATACAAAAAGCCTACAATCATAATTTTCATGGCTAGTCTTCCAACTAAAAACTGGAGTATTCCATGTCAAGGTAGGAACCTTATCTGCTAAAGGATGACCTTTACTTTGCAAAAAAAGATGAACAAATCTAATCTGTAAATATATATATATATATATATATATATATATATATATATTTTAATATATAAACATGTAAAAGTGTAATATTAAAGAAACAAAATGAAATAGTTACTAGACAACAAACTTACCAAATATTTATCAATTAAACCCAAGTCAGATCGAACAATGTCAGTCCTGTTATTTATCCAATCTATACGTGGAGTTATATCAGGAATAAAATTGAAAACCATCAGAGTGTAGTGATTTTTATACCAAATGGGAAAGATTAACTGCAACAATAAAAAAAAAAAAAAAAATGAGTTTTATATTACAATGTCTGACTGAATGATAAATGACATAAATAATCTAATACTTGATAATTCTTGACAAATAATATCTAATTACTGATTATAATAATAAAATTCCTGACAAAATATTGAAATCTTTGATAATTCCTGACTAAAAATATCTAATAACTGATTATAATAATATAATTTCTGACTAAATATAATAATAATATATTATCTTAAACTTGACAATGTTAAATCCAAAAGTTGAACTCTTACAGTATAAATTATTAATATCTGACTAAAATTTAATTCCTAATCATTATACCTTAATTCCTGAATAGAATATAATATTCAACACTTAAATTGTTAAGTCTGACAAAATACAACAGTACATGATATAAATCATCTAATATCTAACTAAGCATAGTAATTCCTGACTAATAAAATCTTATTCTTGATTATAATAATAAAATTTATGATTAAATATTGTAATGTTAATCCAACAGTGTAAAATCTAAGATTGTCTAATTACTACATTAAATATCTTTATACATGAAAAAAATAAATTTAATAACTTACCAACTCTGCTTCTGCTATGTTTAAATTTGGAAAACGATCAACCCATTTTTGAATAGCAACAATAATATCTTTAGCATCATGTTTTTTCAATTCCATATTGAGCTCTAATTTTTTCAACTTCTCCTTAAAAGTTGCATATTCTTCTGGATTATTTTCCAAAGAATCCAAAATTTTTTCCTGCTCTTTTATCTCCTTGACATTGTTTTTGTAATTTTCTCTCTTTATTAAATATCTCCGTACAGAATCCTACAAAACAAAAAAATTGAAACATATAATATGTTATATAAATATAAATTATAAACATTATAAGTAGAAATATAAAAAAAAAATATAAGTTTACAACAACTCCAATAAAAAAAACAAATCTTTTGTACTGAAATATTTCTCTGTCAGTTATTTTGCTCTCTTCAAGATTCAAAGCAGAAGCCCAAGTATCATGAATAGCACTATTAATCCAGACAGAGGGGCGCACCGAACAAAACTCCTCTTTCACCAAAATAATATCGCTTTGCAATAGATCTTCAGTTTTAAACTGACAGATAACATCACCTATATCTTCCACATACAGTCTCCTGTTACGCGCCTTAACACCCTCATCTTCTCCTGTAGGATCTAACTCAAACTCCTCATCATATTTTCTAAAAAAGAGGAAGTCACACATATATCTTTCATGCTCAGTTAAATTTTTCAGATACAAAGGCTTATTTTCCTGCAAACTCCTAGAGACAATCATTTCTCGATTTTGAATCGGAATCTTATCAATAGGGGGATCTACCCAATCTGAATCCAAACTAGATGCTTCCAAATTAGCCTGTAATTCCAACAGCTGTTTATCTCTTAGATATTGTGATCTCTCAACCTTTTTTTCAGCATATGCATCACAGCAATAAATTCAATTTCAGGAGGGACATTTTTATCAGTAGAAACTTTGTCCACATCAATTAACTAAATTTGAGTTTTAGGAGGCTGAGGTCCTATTTCCATAAACTCGTCTTGAGATGATTCAACAGCAGTAGGAGTAGGAGTTTTGTCTATTACAATAAGGGTAGAAAGAGGAGCACTAGGAGATTTTACAACTTCAGTTGGAACAGATTCATTAGCAACCGTTTCCGTTTTAACATATTTATTTCTCAACAAATCTAAAACTTCAGTTGTATCTCTAGGCTGAGCTTCCTACAAAAAAAAAAGTATTAAAATAAAAAACAAATAACTTAAATACAAACAAAAATAACCTATACAAACAAAATTAATCTAATAGCTGATTGAATAAATGTTTTTCCTGATTAAGAATGTATTATTTTGAAAAAAGAAGTAAAAATCTGATCAAAAAATTATTAAGCCTGACTAAAATATTCTAATAACTGACAATGACAACTTTATTGAACTAAAATTTCTAATTCCTAATAGGATATTCTTATTAATGACAAATTTAACCTAATAGCTGATTGAATAAATCTTTTTCCTGATAATGAATGTATTATTTTGAAAAATAGAAGTAATTTCTGATCAAAAAATTATTATTCCTGACTAAAATATTCTAATAACTGACAATGACAACTTTATTGAACTAAAATTTCTAATTCCTGATAAGAATATTCTTACTACTGACAAAATTA
The DNA here is from genome assembly GCF_001683475.1 of Chenopodium quinoa. NCBI lineage: Eukaryota > Viridiplantae > Streptophyta > Magnoliopsida > Caryophyllales > Amaranthaceae > Chenopodium > Chenopodium quinoa. The sequence goes on from NW_018745617.1 coordinate 2,879,807, forward strand.
ATTTAACAGCTGATTGAATAAATCTTTTTCCTGATTAAGTATGTATTATTTTGAAAAAAATAAGTAAATTTCTGATAAAAAATTAATTATTCCTGACTAAATTATTCTAATAACTGACAATGACAACTTTATTCCTGATGAACAACTAGAGTTAAAATTTACATCTGAACAAAATTTTATCATTTCTTGCACAAATCATCTAATAACTGAATAAAATATAATTATTCCTGATACAGTAAATCTAATTAAATACCCAACAATATTTTAAATCATGACAAAAATATTCTAATTACTGACAAAACTAAAATAATATATGACAAAATAATTCTAATTCCTGACCAGAATAATTTAACACGTGAAAAATAACAAAATAAATTACCTGATTCACAGCATCAATAGTTGATTGATGTTCTTCTATAACTTTGCTCTGACCAACATCATCAGACTTAGTAAAAACCTGAAAACATATGTATGACAGAAATAAAAAATAAATAATGTATTTATATAAAATATTCAATTTTAATACAATAATTACTAGTATTTTTCATAAATTATTCAAATAAAATACAAATATTAGACCTTAGATGTGCTGTCATCATCTTTGTCATTTTTTGTTTCTTCTTCAACAGTTACCGGAACTTCTTTTTCGATAACTTCTGCAATTTTCTCCTCTGATGGTTGAGGAGAAGGAGGAGTAGGGGTAATTAAATTAAATTTTGGCATAGATTGATCTCCCATTGAAAAACTTCTACCTTCTTGCACAATCCTAGCCTGATTATCATTCAAACCCGCAGAATAAACTTCATTGAGTCCCCTCGCTTTTCTTGGTGTCCTAGGAGGTGATGTTGAAGAACCAAAAACACCCTCCTTATCAACTGAACTAACCATATTTTCACCTAGTGCTGTGACAAGATCAGAATTTACAGCAGTAGTTTCAACATCTGAAACAGGAACATCAGTTACATTGTCAACAGCAGAAACTTCTGCACCAAGTGAAAAATTAGCAACAGGTCCTTGGTGAACTGGAGCAGCTTCTGAACCTAGTGAAACATCAGCTTCATCTTCATTTTTTTCTGGTATCTGTTCAGGGACACCAGTTTCAGGTACATCAAATTCTTCTTCTTCTTCAGATTCTTTTTCTTCATTTCTATCTTCTTCAGGTATATCTTGACTAAGACTTTTGACAAATCAAGATCAGCAATAACATTATTCACCTGTATGAAATAAACATTAATATAAAAAATAAAAATTAAGTTAAATTTCATATAAAAATTAAAGATAAAGGTAATTAAACTTACAATTTCATCAGACTTAAGTTTAAGATCAAAATTATCCAATTCAGTGGCTAACTCTTTGCTCTTCATAGCAGCTAACACTATTTCATCAATTTTAGCTAAGAACTGTGGATTGGAATATATATCATCTTCTCCTTGAGATTGAGATTCTTGTGAACTTTTTATTGCCTCATCCTTCAAGTTAGTAGCAAAGTGAATTTGGTTCTCTGATACAATCTTCAAGTCACAACCAAATTTCATCATTTTCTTCTTCACAGGCTGATAAAAAAAATTGAGTTTAAAAAATGAATGAGTTAAATATAATAACATATCCAACATAAAAGACACTGGATATTCTAATTCCTGATAAAAATTAAATAATTTCTGAATAAAACAACGTTATTCCTGAAAATAATACCTTATTTACTGACAAAAAATAACACATTCCTGACAAAAATAATGTTATTCCTGTTAAAAGTAATATAATTTTTAATGAAAAATAATGTTTACCTAATTCCTGACTAATAATATATAATTCCTGATAATAATCTTATCTCTGGAATAAAATTGTTAATTAGAAAACAGTTACTATTGACATCATCAATTAGGTATTTAATTTTTTTATTACTGATAAACATATATAAATTCCTGATAAAATTATTCTTATATCTGACTTAATAATTTCTAACTTTTAGAATTATAAGTTATTTCCTGATTAAAATTATTCCATTCCTGAAAAAAAAAAGATATTCCTGATCAATATTCTCATATTAATAATGATATCAAATTTCTTACTCCTAATAAAACTAAACTAAACTAAACTTAATGACAGGTTATAATAAAAAAGCTTTCAGAATTTATTGCATAATAACAGATAATAAATAATGAACTGTTGAATTAAAAGCTTTAATAAATTAATAAATAAAAAAAAACATTTTAAACTTACATCAATATCCATTTTATCAATCTCATCGTCAGTTGGGTATTCTTTAGGAATTTTGTACATGACATATCTAGCTTTGTCATCATCAGCTTTGAACTCAATTGGAGCAGATAGTAAACCCTGACCAACCATATTTTTACCAGAATCAATTAGGCCAGATTGTACACCCTGACCTTCCATATTACCAACAGAATCATCATCATCATCGGTATCTTCAAGTTTAAACTCATTCTTATCCAGCTGAAAAGATTTAAGAATCTCCTGTTCACTTTTGCCAGCATACTGTAATGGTAATGTCTGAGGATACAATTTCACAGAACCATAATCAATATTTTCAGCAACAGCTTTAATCCGCTCATTCAGAGATTCACATGACCAATTCATTACAAATGGCTTCCTATCTAAAGTGATACCAAACTCAAACTTTTGCAAAAAAGCAATTATAAAGGCAACCAAACAACCATTTACTTGTTTTGATTTACTTTTCAATTCTTGTCCTTCCTTCTTCTTCAAAACAAAGGACTGAAACTCTGCTATAGATGTACATAACCAATCCATCACATATCCAGCCCAGTTGAAAGTCTTTATGAAACGTACATCTTCCAAAGACTTTATGATATTAAAATTAGGGGACTTATCACCAATTGGAGCCAAAAAATTAGAAACAGCAAACATAACAAAGAGTTTCTTAAATTCATAACCTCCACCCCTATATTTCTCAAACAATGATTGATAAGTAAGAAAATTAACATATGTCTTCTTCTTCTTACTTTGAGCTGGTCTTTCAGATTCCTTCTTCTTGCTTTGAATACCTTTTTCAGATTCATCACCAGTTTTCCTCTTCTTTTTTTTGTTACTTTCAAATTCATTTTCTCTTTCCAAATCTTCATCTCCATCCAAACCTAAAAATTTTCTCCACTCTGACTTCAAATAATCATCAAGATTAAAACCTTTTTTGTTTTTGGAAATCTCTTTTACAGGTATATCAGTAAAAGGAATGCCCAAAGCATCAGCAATATCAGAATTGTCAATATGAATGGCATGTTCTTTTTTACCAACAATCAGATTTCTTGCCTTAGGATTATAATGAGTTACCATATAACCATACAACTAGGGACTGATATTATCCTTCAAGTTCATGTTAAGCAACCCACCAAACCCAATATCTTTCACATCCTTTTTTTTGCTCATCACTTAAATCTTCCATGATTTGACAAAGTTGACTAGGACCAGATTTATTACCAAGCTCTAAGTCTTCAATATCATCTTCACTAAGAATTCTGAAAGTTTATAAAGTAAAAAATCAAAGAGTTAAGATAAAAATCTTTAACCAAATCACACAGTAATGAGAAACACTCTAAGTAAAATAAAAGACTAATAACTGAAAAAATTTATGTAATATCTGACTAAAATGTACTAATTCCTGAATAAAATTCACCAAAGCATGAGATTTATTTTCTTACCATTCTAATTCCTGACTAATAATATTTAATTCCTGATTATATTAATCTTATGTCTGTCTTGAACTTGTTAATTCCTGAAATTTAGAATGTTATGCTAGACCAGAATAGACAAAGAACTTAATTAAATTATCTAATAATAATCTTATTTCTGGCTTTAAATTTTTAAATACAAAACTGTAACTATTGTTATCATCAATTGATTTATTTATTTATTTATTACTGATAAACCTAGATCAATTCCTGATATAAATTTGCTAATATCTAACTAAAACTTGATAATTTCCAACTTTTAGAAATATATGTCTGACTTGAATACACCAATTCCTTAAACACACTATCTTATATCTGACTAAACAATCCTAATTACTATCTAATAAAAATGTTATGCTAGACCAGAATAGACAAAGAACTTAATTAAATTATCTAATATATGAAGAAAGCAAACTAATTCCTGATTATAATAATCTTATTTCTGGCTTCAAATTTTTTAATACAAAACTGTAACTATTGACATCATCAATTGATTAATTTATTTTTTTATTACTGATAAACCTAGATCAATCCTGATATAAATTTGCTAATATATGTCTGACTTGAATTCACCAATTCCTTAAGCACACTATCTAATATCTGACTAAACAATCATAATTCCTGGCTAAAAAACTGTAATTTCTTAAAAATAATAATCTTATTCCTGACTTACTAAAAAAAATATTATAACCACATATGTGTGTTTATTTCCCAATAAAATATACAAGTATTCAACATGAAACAACAAATACAAAATGCTATGTCTTTTTGCGAAATAAATAGAATACAATTTCACAAGGTTTAGGACCACGCTTCTTCAATGGTGGTTCTGAATCGACCCTACAAAACAGAATAATAAATTATAAAAATGATTGTTTAGAAAAAAATAACTGAAGTATAACCTAGAAAATAACTGAAGTATAAAAACCTTTCAGCCATTGCAACTGTATTCTCTTTTTTTCGAGGTTGTTTACTTCGTTTCTGATAAACTTTTATGGGAGAAGTATCTTTAATCGACGACATTAATTGAGACGAAAATGAAGAATGTTAGGGTTTATAAAGAAGTAAAAATTAGTCGGAAATTAAAGCTAGAAAATGAAGTAGTTATGCGAATTAGTCGGAAACGTGAAGTCGATAGTAATGGAGTGTAACTGTTAGAAATGGAGTGGAAGAAGAAATCGTGGGTGAGAAGAAGAAGGAGGAAGGTGGAACGACGAAAAAAAAAAGACCTTTTTAAGTATCGGGCCACGCGCGGGCTAATATTTAGTAAACGGGCCGAGCACGGGCCAGTAAATAGAACGGACTCACATGAGTCCGTTCTACACAATAATTTTTGTTAGAAACAAACAAACAACATGGACGCTTCCTTTAGGAGTTAAGTAGTAACGGCGACATGAACGCTTAATTGTTGTATTGCTTCATGATTTTGGCATTTTCCTTGTACGAAATATGAAATATTCAATTAGTTTAAGGTAATAAGAAGATTGAGATGTAAATAAACTTGAGTACGCTTTATAATTCGATCTTATAAATTGTTTGTTCAATGGAAAGTTATGAGAATGATTGTTAAAGAAGTGTGGTAGTCGTGATTTGATGTACTTGTTTATATAGAGGTTTGAGAATTTTAGAATATTGTTTGAGAGACACTATCATATTGTTTAACAATGAAGGGATTTCTTCATTGGTTAAGTAGCATTAAATAAAAATAATTTTTTTTCTGAAAAAAAAAATCACTAGATCTGGCATAAATTTGTATCGTGTTGTGTCATGTCGTGTTTGTGTTTGATCTCGTGTCCATTTCTTGTTGCTCACAAAATTTATTAGAAAAGTGAGTAAAAATGTAGGATAATTAAATAATTTGACTAATTTATTAAAGTGGCTCATGTTCAAATTGATTTCGTGTTGCATCTTATCAAATTTTGTTTTCTCTCTCAATAATTTCTTGTTCCTGTACATCATGCTGGTTTTAAACTTTCAATCGTATAGTTGTGTAATGTCGGCGATTGCAAAGTTTATTTTTGACAAGTATGACCCCTGCAATCCTCTCACATTATTAGTTCTTCTAATTCAAGAATTTCTCCACTCTAGAGTGATCACTCTCAAGTCACAAATCAATACTAACCATAAAAAAACCCTTCATGAATTTTGTGTTTATCTCCCCCCTAATTAATTAGATTTCTATCAACTTTCTATGTCCCTCATTAAAACATTCCTCTTCTTTTGTTTTTTTCTTCATCATACCGTGACCTTAATTATAAACTATGATTGTCTAATTTGCACATATTTCTTGTCGTCACCAATAACATTATGCGAGTCATTGCGGCAATAAGGATTCGCCGCCACTCAAGATTTCCCAAGCATTAGCAAACTAGCATGTTCAATTTTCGCTTCTTCATGATTAAGTTACCACATGATTGGTTCTCAATTTATATTTAACACAATTTTAATGTGTCTTCCAACCATCACCCTCTTGCCTTTCTTTGAACACAATATTACTTGGAATTCAAGATAAATCATGTGCAAGTGTGCATCCGGACACGTTTATGTTTTCTTGATATAATCAGTTAACATTAAAAGTGACTTATTATATTAGTGAGAAGTAAATTGTTACACAATTCACAAGAATAATATAAAATTCAGTTTTTTTAACACCAATGTTTTATATTATGTTAGGATGAGTTGTTACCTTGTATATAGGGAGTAGTAGCATCTGATACCAATGTTTTTGGAATCTGTCATAGTCTTAACACATATAAATCACTTTCAAGACCTTAAAATGTTGTACGAGTACAACAACATAATCTCTCTCTAACAAAATAGTACGAGTACATCTTATGAAAATAAATTACACACCTATCCTTGATATTTGACTATTCTAATAGTGACGAGTCAAAATATCTCGAAAAAAACACACCCTCAAACCCACACAATTATTATATGAGAACTTTCCATACCATATGACCTAAAGACCGTCAAAATTGGGGATTTTGGCATTGACAAATTGGATGAGTTTGAACTTTCATTTTCACAAAGATGGTGATACATGTTATTAACTTTGGATAAGATCTAAATGGGTTAACTTTAAACTATTGGGTAGATAGATTTGGCAAACCATTTTCTTGTGTTCATGTGGCTGCGATGATGTAGGGTCAACACCAATTACATGGATTTTTTGTGGTGAAAAATTTCATGGATGTTATCATAAGTATAAAAGCGGCGCTTCTTCTAAAAGGTTAGTTCTAAGTTTACTCAAAAACACATGCCTTGTAAAGGCGCATTTATCACAATGTTGTCGTCATTTTTAACTATTGTTAGCCGGCACTTGTTCATAAAAATCTCATTGCTTAGGGAATTAATCATTAATTAGGAATTTTGGATTAACATCAACTTGTTTGATGCGTATAATTAACACTTCTTGATGTTTGGCGCTTTCTCATCTCTATAGTAAGGAATAATGTCACTTAGGATGTGACTTGTGACTATGTGGTTTATATAGATCAAGTTTTTAATTGGAACTCTTTGGTATCATTTGAAATGGACTAGCATTAGACCATTTGGAGTCTCTTTAAGTCACTTGACGTTTCTAATCATGAGTGGCGCAATGGTTGAGATTATGGCACCTCGACTCCTCGTCTATTTTAGTAGATAATCGATGTGTGACACTCTCGCTTATGAATTTAATGTACTACTCATTTTAACAAGATGCATCTTTGTTTTGATAAACAATCATATACTAAGAAATTCTACGATTAAATGCATTGAGACTTAAATAATCTTGAAATAGGTGGTCAGGTCATTTGTTAATACGCATTTGGTAGCTATTTATAGTGGTCATCACGGTCAAAATTCAGGCTCAATAGTCAATTAAGTGATAAATAACTCGTAATTTAATTTTTACCACTAAACCAAACTAATTAACTTATTTGATAGATATTGTAGTTAGTACTCTTTGTTTTATTGCATCCAACCCCTTATCACCTATTCTTTTCTCTCCTTATATGGGTTGGTATTGTAAACCACAATTTCAAGAATATTGTAGAAGCAATACATAGAAGAGACAATATATATGCACATGACAAATAATAACAAAGATATTATAGGGGTTAGGCCCTACAATCGACCTAAATTTAGGTACCTTGCATTATTTTCATAAATTGACAAAGATAGTTACAATTGTACACACTCAATTACTCGTGGGTTGATTAACCTCTCAATCTCTTCTAGCTAATAATCGTATATGTTTAGACCTCAAACTCACTTTATCTTAATTAGTCCACAATGTGACGTTAATTTTATCCATGAAAATATTAACAAATTTAAATGGCAAAAGCTGATCATAATATTTCTTCTCAATCTGATCTCCATTAATTTTTTTGAGTTTTGTGGTACCATTGTCACACACACTCCATCTATATTGGCTTTATAGGACAAAACACTCAATCTAACTATACATTTAACCCTTGTCAAAAAAATACATTCTATAAACACTTTATAGTCGTCTCATTAACATCAATTGAAACTCTTACATAATAATTTTTATTTTTATTTTTATTTTTTTAACTTTAAGTATTCTTGTGCAAATTAGCTTTGACATAGTAGTGGACTTATTCTATAATTTCAAATTGGCCATATGACTTAACTTTTTTTTTTTTTTTTTTTTTGCCCTCATTGCTATACACTTTATTTTGTCCTAAGTAATTATTAGAAATTTAACCATTACATCTTCTAAAAACAAAACCTTGGGGCTTTGATACCATTCTTGAAAGAATAATTAATATCCAACTTTAATCAACTAGATCAAGTGATAGAGTGGTTAGAAGTGATTAACATATCATTTAAATCATATTTGAGTCATTTTGTCTTGCATTTGGTTGTATTTGGTCAATAAGTCACAGAGCCAAGTTAGATTTTTCTAATTCAACAAAGAGGTAATTTCCCGAATTTTGAAGTAGTTTTAATACTTATAAAATGATAATGCTTAAACATTAGGAATACAAATATACACTATTTGATGATAAAATACGTAAAGTCAAATATTTAGACGTAGAAAGCAAATTCCTTGATTAGTATATTTTTTACATGTCACCGTAACTTTAAATTACAATATAATAAATAATAAACCTATATATATATTTTCATTTTTAATAAAGTTTAAAGCATAACAATCTAAAAGGCATGTTAATCTAGTAGAAAAATTAGTGATCTACTAATATGTAATAACAAATGCAATTGTTTGTGTATGAAGATGTCAGGTGGGGGACAAATCAATTGAACATGAAAAAAAAATGAATACCTTTTCGTGAACTCCATAAATAAATGATCTAAACAGTGGCCATCCTTTTCACTACCATATAGTTTGTTGGGTTTATTTTTGTAATTTTGTGGTATAACATATAGTGTGACATCAAAGAAACTGCATGCTTATTACACCAAGTGGGGTGAAAAATAAAGAATAGAAGTATATAATAAGTAGCTTAATATAAACAACAATATTATGAAATTTCTTTTTGATTGCTATTTACGTACCCTATTATATTATAGCTAGGATGCTTGTATCTTTTTTTTATTTTTTTAAAAAAAGAAAATAGTAGTGATTACAATTGAATAATTCTTGGTGAGATCTAAAGAATAATAACCCATCCCTAAAGATTAAAGGTAGAGTAACACTGAACAAGCGAACTCTTTGGTAATAATTAGGGGAGCAATGCCCTTTTGTAGGGTAGGCATAAGCCTAACTCTTAATTTGATGATCGATTGATCTCTACTACTTACATATGGACCGTGACCAAACCCATTTCCTTGTTGGCCACGTGGATGACAGCCACTTTTGATGATATAAGCATGAAGTAGGATGATGACTCCCCTTTTCTTCTATCTTACACCCTTCGTCTCTAGGTAAAAGTCTTGTTTTTTATGATCAAATTTAGAGTAGGTATGCACGATAGAGAAGAGGTAAAATGAAATTGCATAAATAAATGTGATGGTATTAATTGATTTTTAGAGGATGTTGTAATTCATTGTACCCTATTTGTGAGTATTCCACATTAAATAAAACGGAGAGATATATGCGATTTTGTTAGGATTAGTTTTAGTACGTATGTAACTTTCTTTGATCTTGTTTGTGGACTTAATTCTTCTTTTTAGGTTGCCCAAGTCCATTTCATGTTATCTCTAACTTTAACTTGATATCAAAGCTTTATTTGTGAGTATTCTGCACAGGAGAAAAATGAAAAAATGTTTCCGCTTTTTAAGTTAAAAAAATTACTTCTACTTAATCTACTATCACCAATTTATTTTAGTATGGGACTTCATTTGGCCTTGATTGTAGACCCAACTCTCCTTCTCCTTGAAAAAATAACATAATGGAGTTAGAGGAATTTGTTTAAAAGTGACATAATATGCCGCACCATCAACGCCACCATACAAGATCCTTGTCAATGATGCATGGTAGGCATGGGATTTTGTAGTGTGGTAGTCGTGATTTGTGACTAACCCTAACAAAATCGCATATTTGATTTCCTGCAAAACCAAGCTAATATGCGTCAATAGCAAAATAGCAACAATTAAAATGCAAAGCTAGGACAGTACTTGGGGCCACAAATCAACACATGTTCTTCTAGCTAGTATATATTATGGTCTCTCTTAATTACCTTCTATGAAATAAAGGTCACTCAATTAAGAGAACTACTATACAAACTGTTATTTTTCCTTTAAATTTCATTTCCGTTGAACTTTTCAATTTTATTTTAACAATTTTGACTTTTATCACCTCAAAAAAAAAACTGATTTATTGACTTTTACCACCACATAAAAAGAAGTTTTATTTCACCACCAACAAAATTTCCAACAATTGGATTTCACCACCAAATAACAAGTCCGTCCATGAATCCATTAGTAGGGTCCACCTTTATGACGTTTCCTCTTCATTTCCCCCGATCTTCCATATCAACCAGCCGGCAACGGAATCGATTCACTCTCGATTAGTTAGAATTTCGAGTGAAGCTAGGGACGGTCAGAATTGAATTGGTGTTGGCTAAAGAGGGGGTAGGAATTAGGTGGTCGTTAGGGTTTTAGGAGTGCGAAATTTGGTGGTGGCTAGGGTTTTAGGTTTGGTCGGAATTCAATAGGTTGGGGCTTTATGGGTGGTGCGTTGTGCGGTGCGGGGACTTTGGCTGGTGTGTTGTGCGGCGCGGGGGATGTGGTTGGTGCGGTGGATGTGTGGCTAGTTGGTGGTGGGGCTTGTAGTCGGTCCGACGATGGGGTTGGTAATCGGTCCGGCGGTGGCCGGTGGGCTGGTAGCCGGTTGGTGGCTGGGTTTAAATTTTTTTTATTTTTTAAAAAATTTACCCAATAATATGGTGACACGTGGACATGGTAGCTCCCATTGACGGTCGGAATCCGTTACTTGGCGGTGATTGGTGATAAAAACCATCTTTCATTTTTTTATGTGGTGATAAAATAAAACTTTTTTTTTATATATATGTGGTAAAAGAAAATAAGTTGTTTTTGGAGGTGATAAAAGTCAAAATTTCCTTAATTATATAACAATTCTTTAACTTAACGAATTGACTGAGATCAAGCGATTTTGATCTAGCAATCCTCCTAACAATTGTAAGTGTTTGTATTAGGTGCATGGTACAATTAAGATATTTTTCTCGGTGTTAAAAAAAAATATGTATTCTTATAATCGTGTAGTGCGTGTTCTTGATGATGAGCATTTAAAAATTAAAAAAAAAAACACTGATTATATTTTATAACTAGTTTTTGGGTCTGGACGATGCCTCGAATTATTACATGAAACTCACTGTTCATTAATATACATTGTAATTTATGATTTAATTTTCTTTGTATGAATACGTGTTTTTTTTAAAAATAATTAAACCGGTTTATATATATATAATTGAGATCATTTGAGAACCAAGGTGAATAATAGGAACTAATCTTAGCCATTGATCGCACTCCATCTAATGGCTCACATTGCACCCGCTCTCCCATTAATGACATTCTCGTAATTTCGCTGTTTTCAAACTTTTTTCCAAGTTTTTTTTAAACTTTTAAGGCAATTTCATTTACTTTAAGCCTGATTTCATTTACTTTTACTAAAATTTTCATTTACTTTTGAGAAATAAAACTGGAAGCTACTTTATAAAGTTAAAATATTACAAAAATGTCATTAATGACACGAAATATATATATATATATATATATATATATATATATATATATAGGGATCCGGTGAGAATAGTAATGTGAGAATTCATACTTATATGAGAACTGATTTAAAATTTAGAACATGCGAGTTAAATTTAGAACATATGAGTAATAATTTAGAACATTTGTGTGAGTAATATATTTAGAAAATCTGATTTAAGTATTAGAACAAGTGATTGAAAATATATGTGAGAATTCATACTTATATGAGAATTGATTTAAAATTTAGAACATGTGAGTAAAAATTTTGAACATAATTTAGAACATGCAAGTTAAATTTAGAACATATGACTCAAATTAAAATTTTGAACATGTGAGTAATAATTTAGAACATTTGTGTGAGTAATATGTTTAGAACATGTGATTTAAGAATTAGAACAAGTGATTAAAAATTTATAATTTTTTTTTTTTGTGAAATTTTAAATATATGAGTAAAATTTAGAACATTTGATTTAAGATTATGAACATGTGAATAAAAATTTAGAACAAACTGATATAGAATATAGAAAGTGTGAGTAAAGAATTTAGAACATACGAGTAAAAAAATAGAACATACAATTTAAAATCTGGAACATATAATTAGAAATCTTAAAACACACGTTTTAAAATTTAGAACATACAAGTTAAAATTTTGGAACAAGTTATTTAAAATTTATGACATCGAACTTAACTAATTTATGGTTTAGAACATGTGAGTACTAAATTAAAACATTTGATTTAATTTAGAATACCTAAGGAAAAGTTTAGAACATCAGATTTAAAATTTTGAACATGCGAGTAAAAATTTAGAACATAAAGAGTGTTCTCACATAAGAAAAATTCTCACATAAGAAAATTTCTCACGAGAGCCTTTCCCTGTATATATATATATAACATGTTTGATAATCAGATTAAATGGCTAAATACTCAATTTTGTTGTAAGTGGTTTAGGGGTTCAAATCCTATTATCTTCAAATTTTTTATATTATCTTCAAGTGTTTGTGAAGTGACATGGCGTCATGAATTATTAGTGAAGGGATGTTGTGTAATTTGCAAAAATCTACTTGACGAAGGGTCGTTTTTATAAACGCCTTTTAATATATTAGTATATATATGCAATCAAATTTGTTGGATGGAGAAAATCCTTAGCTCTATCGTCTATTAATATTAGCTCACATTAATATAAATTTCTTCTAAAAATAGAATAATTTAAGATCTGATTAGGGTAGGATTTTGAGTCATGTCAATTTTGGACAGTCAATTGGTTGTAACTTTGTAATTTAGTTCTAACTTATAACATCAGCAAAAGCAAAGCAAAGCTGACCAATATTAATTTTTTTTTCTGTTACTTTATAATTGAACATGAAATCTGACGAATCCTTAATTCAGACAAGAAAAATTTGCCAAACTGATAAAACTATGTTGATTACTAGAAAATAATTACTTAACAAATACGTTAGTTACTTAGTTGTACTAATGTAAAGTACAATAAGATGTCAATCTCAGAAATTGCAAAATAAATCCCAATCTCACCTTTACAGGTAAACATAGGAAGTCTACTGTCTAATGCCTACTCTAACTCTCTAAGACTAAAAAAAAAAGGCTTTTTCTTTTTTTCTCAATATTTGTGAATATTATTATTTAATAAAATGGATTTGGTCCACAATATCGTTCACCCATTCGATAATAACTTTCATAAGTTATTCTTTAACATGCCATTAAGCAATCACGTTTGAGCTATCCTCTAATTATATGTTTAAGTAACCAATATTTTAAAGTGTAACTCAAGGTATTTAAATACCAACTTTAAAAACAACAAGGCAACTTCTTCAAAGATAAGTCCAACTTTTTGACTAGATTGATATAAAATTTATACTATTTACATTTCATAATCTTCAAATATATTCTCTATTTAAACATTAGTCACAAACACTGCTTTAACCAACATTTATAATTAACATTAAAAAGAATATATTAAGAGTATTATTAAACTCACACATTTTAAGATAAAAACTTTCACATCAACAAACATGAAAAAGTGAAGAGTATTATAATACGAAGGTAATATATCAATATATAAAGCGGTGTTAAAAACTAACTCGACCGACCTAATATGAAATGATCCGAACATAACTTGATTCAAATTTCAACTTGTATAGACATAATAATTTAGCATAATTCAAATGTAAAATAGACCAGTCTTAAATTAATCTCACTTAATCCAACCTAAATATCCAAATTGACACCTCTAAGTTTATAGTTGGATTTCCATTAATTAATTAGCACCCTAGCTTGGATTGGTGTGGCCTGGCCTCCAAATTTAAAAAACACGTACCGTTAATTGAAAGTATAGTCCAACGTTTAATTGGTTACCCGCCGCCTTGGCAGCACTCAAAAAATAAAAATAAAAATAAAATAAATAAAAAAAACCTTGCAGAAAAAGCCAAGTTATGCCTAATCTAAACATTATATTTTCATTAACATTTAACATTGACATTCCTCAACCTCTCGTGATCACACCATCTTATTGCTGCTTCTGTTTCACGTCACTCTTCTTTCTCTCCCTTTAAATATCATCCACAACTACCTAGTGGACTCAAAACACCCTTCAATATAAATACATACCTCCTTTATTTTCCTTAATTACCATTTCTATCTACACTTAAACGTACACTACTCATTTTATACTATCTTCTTCTTCTTCTTCTTCTTCTTTGCTTTCGTCGATTTCTAATTAGTGTTGTTTTGTTGTTATGGCGGATGATAATCATGGCGATAACTTGCCTCCGGGTTTTCGATTTTGTCCTACGGATGAGGAGCTTGTTGTTCATTTTCTTCGTCGTAGAGATGCCCTCTTACCTTACCATCCTGATGTTATTCCTGATCTTGATGTTTATCCTTACCATCCTTGGGAGTTGGAAGGTAACATATCTATTTTTTTATGAAAATATAAACATACAAGGACTTTCATAAAGCTAATTAAGCTAAGTATTATACAATAACATATATTTATTTTCATTGGTTAGTTATTTACTAGTGGATTTAATATTATGGTAGTACCACAAGATCTGATCTATCATACAAGAAATGTAAATCCTTTTTTTCTTTTTGAGCAAAATATACACGAGTGTAGTAGTTAGAGTAAAAGTACACAAGTAGTCTACTAGGCACTTCTAAACATAACTCTTTTGTGTTATTCATGTCATTCCTATCTTTTAGACACCATTAGCTAGCAAGTAGCAACAATATTATTGTATCCTTCTCAACATATATGATTATATGGTCCAATTTTCTATTATAAATCCAACTTAACTTATTTTTACCAGCTACTACGTATACAAATAAAGATATGTCATTTGAATGATATACATTAAAGAATGGGATAATTAAAAAGTTTTAATTATGTAATATTTTCCCTCCGATAATACAAGTAATTTTTTGTTTCATGTATGTTATAGTATATTTTTATTTGACATTGATCGACTACATACTATAGTATGTAGTACGTTACACGTCGCGGATATAGAATAATGAGACGTACATGCTGGTTTTCTAAGACTATATAAACTAAGTAACATACGCAGCATGCAAACTGTAATACCGTACAACTTGCTTGTTTTTGTGCATTTCTTAAATTTGAAACTAAAGAGAGTAATCATATTATTCTGTACCAGATTGATCATTTTTTGCACCAACAAAAACCACCACTTTATTATTTTCATCATCAATTAGAAGCAACTTAAAAAGTTGGAAGGTCCCATTTTCCATATACAATAACAAGATGTGGGATCATATGTTTTTTCATTCCGATTCATATATTAGCTAACGATGATGTAACTCGTCACTTTTTTTAGGTCATTACATACTCCCATGCATGCATCCTAATTAATTTCATTACTCTGTTCATTGAATCTATATATATTTATTATATCGCGGACACTTAATAGTTTCTCCTCTTCTAAGTGATAGATTACTCAAGTAGTTACTACGAATGAATCAAATAAAAAGAAACATCGGAACTAATCATATACATGTTGTGACTATGTCATCGTGTTATATAATGTGTATATACACATAACATATCATAATATTTACATATTCAATAATTAACCCTTATAAATTATGAAATTAGAATAATATGATTGAATTATTTTACAGGAAAAGCATTTTCGGAAGGAAGTAAATGGTACTATTATAGTAGAAAGATGCAAAATAGGGTGACTGAAAGTGGATATTGGAAACCAATGGGAATGGATGAGCCAATAATGTCGTCAAGTAGTAGTAGAAAAATAGTTGGTATGAAGAAATATTACGTGTTCCATATTGGCGAGCCGCCTGCCGATGTTTGGACCAGTTGGATAATGCATGAGTATAGACTTCCTGACTCTGGGTCCACCAGTAAATCTGGCTCAAGAAAGAGAGGCCAACCTAAGCTAGTAAGTCGCCTTTTACATTATATAGACTGACGATGCAATCGATAGTCATTTTTCAAACGACTACTGTAAAATGATCCCGATATTCAGAGTTAGCTTGAAATAGTCATGTTATTTCTATAATCTTTTTTTTTTTTTTTGAAACACTGTTATTTCTATAATCTCTTCTTATACAATTATAAATGTGACAATCAATATATGTTGTATATGCATTAAGTTTAGAGCAACTTTCACTACTTGTAGTTTTTCACAATCAATGCATAAAAGGTTGAACATATATGCATTGATGGAGTAGTCGTATTTATCCTAATCCGTTTATTGAATGATTGCAGGATTATAGTAAATGTGTCATCTGTAAGGTGTATGAGCGAAGGAATGATGATGATGATGGCGATAATGATACTGAGCTTTCGTGCTTGGACGAAGTATTCTTATCTATGGATGACCTCGACGAAATTAGTTTGCCAAATTAAGTGTAATTAATTAAAACTTTGTATTTCTAGGTCACTCATCACTAGATATGATGATGAAAAATCTAAGTTTAATAGTCATAGTTGACAAAAATGTAGAAGCAAATGTGATGACAACCACCAACATATGTAGTTGTTCATCTAATGATCATATAGCATATGGGAAGTCTTCAAGAAAATCCAACATTTTCCTCTTTTGTGGAATTTGAAGTTACAATTTTTATATCCTTTTTGTAACTTCATGGATCTTCATCATTATCTTTTCAAAGGTTTTTAAATTTCAACTTAGCTAAGGAAAAAAAATACTCCCTAATAAAAGAAGAAAGAGTGCAAATCAAGTGACATGTGACCTCTAATAAAACGACATGTGGCACATGCTTATTCTTCCAAAATCAAATTACAAACGGTTATTAGTTGTAATTCCGAAATTTTATGTGCATGTCGGACATGTTGACTCTATTTTGCACCATATAATCCAAAAGCGGCTTAAAAATATTCCCTATCAATGACTATGAAACCTCATAATTATTTGTAGAATGCCTAAAGTAAAGTGTGGCTAATTATACATAAATGAGGCATATACTCATGCATGCTTACATGTATATAGTAGTATATACATACAATATGTATATTTTTGTATAATTAATCATTCAATACTTCTAACCCATAGTTTACATGACCACAAGATTAAGACCTCAATCTGTACAACTTATTTTGTCTTCTATCAATACAACTTATTTTGTCTTCTATCAATACTACTTCCTCCGTTTTATTTTAAATGTAACACACTTTTTGATATGCTTTTATAGGAGTTGATTAGAGTGGTTAAACAAGCTCGATCTACTTATTATTAATAATAATAAAAAAAAAACTCAACACCGAATAATCAATTAATTTTTCCGTTTACATAACTTAGTCTCTTCCTCAAAGTGTGTGTCAATAAGAATGTAAGTTGCATTTAAAAGATGAGGACGTATTAGTTTAGACTAGCTTGTTCTACAATAATGAAAACAAGTTTATATATACATACTCACAAATACATAAGTTTCTATACAAAAAAGTTATAAATAGTTCAAATAATTAATAAAACTTTCAATCGATAATACAAAGCTCAAATAAGTTTGAATCACATAAATTGATACAAATTAAAATAAATTGAATCAACCAAACTCTAAAACTCGAATTTTTACTTATGTTGAATCTATCTTAGAGCTATGTTGATCTAATTCAATATAGATAGACACTAAGTTAATTAAATTGGAATAACTTTCTTAACCTTAAACCTAAGTATGTCTTTGGTATATTATATTTTAAAGTATACTATATTAATTAGTAAAATATAAGTAGACGTGGGTTTATCAAGTTGGGTTGATGATCGAGGGGAGACTCACGTGCAGGTAGTGAGGGAAGGAAGTTGGAAAGTGTGGAGCCCAAAGAGCACTGTAGGTAACAAAAAAAAAACCTTGTGCATATAGGAGTTTGTCTTTCCTTCATTGTTGTGGCGCTTTTTAGCCCTTTTCTATCAACCTTTTTAATGGGAGTTTTAGTGGTTAGTTGTCTTGTACCACAATTGTTGGATATTTAATACATGCCTGCTGAGGATAGCATGAGATCATTTGTGATGCAACTATACAACCATGTTTGTGAAGAGAATTGAGCTCATGGCCAAGGTAAATAAAGACCCCATCAATTGGTTTCGTTGGTTACTTTGTGTTCTATTCAACTTATATAAGTAAATAGTTGATTAATTTGGAAACAATTAGGTCATACTATATTATGTACTTACATATACTCGAGGGGCGAGTGTAGGGCGCCATGACAAATGTTTTAAAATCGTGTGTACAATAATTTATTGTGTGGCAAGAAGAGAATGGAAAGAAATATGGGTAACTTTTGTGACACTATGAGTAACTTTTGTTATTTATGAGTAACTTTTGATAGTTTAAGGTTAATTTTCTAAGATAAAAGTAATTGGGTAATAAGTAGAGGTGATTAAATTCGAGCTGGGCCGGGCTTTAATAAGAAAACTCATGTCCAAACCCGTTAAAAAGTGTCGGGCTTGTTGGTCTAAATGGGCTTTTCAGGCAGATCGGACTTCTTTTTATTTAAATTATGTTTAATGACTTGCTCAAACTCGGCTGTTTTTCATTCTGGCGGATCGGGTCATAGTTGATCACCTCCTAATAAGGGTACCTTTCTTTTTATATAACTAAGGGTAACTTTTGTAATAATATACTACTTAGTTGCAACTTTGGGGGTATTATTTGAGAAATATAAAATATTTCAAAATTGCAACTAAAAAAAATCGGAGATAGTATCTTTTGGTATATAATAATCAGATGCACATTAAATTTACTGTATACCGAATGAATACAAAATTCTTTGTTTTCTATATTTCTACATTAAGCCAGTTAAACTTTCAGAAACAAAGTATATATACCACTTTTAATGTTTGATTGAACGCCATTGACTAATGTTGAAAGTAACAATTTTACAAACTTTTTATTTGATAGTATTAAATACATAACGATTGAAGTTTGACTCGTGTGGTAATGTTCTCAAGTTTTTAATTCTTTACGGCTAAATGAGTCAAACTTCCTTTTAATCGTTTCTCCTATACATTTTACTCATGCATCCCACTAATTTTAAAAGGTGAAATGTATTACATTGAATTACAACAATTAAAGAAGACCATAATTAAATGCTAATTCCTTTCGGTTCACGCCTCTTCCCTCCTTTTCCCTTCTTATCTAATCATCATAAAACACAACCAAAATTACTACGGGGAATTCAAAAAAAATTCAAAATCTAACTTTGCATATTATATTACCAAATAATATTACATGGAGAATTTACATAAGTATTTGCTAATTTTCAATTCTTCAAACACTAAACAAAACGGGAAGTTTTACTTCTTAGCCTCAATTAACATGGGTCTCAAATACGGAAGTTTCTACTATGGTCACTTTTATTAGGACCATTACTATTCTTGAATCCTATTGGTTGATTTTTCCATTTTTTTAAATGCTTGGGCAAACTTCTTTTTTATTTTATTATTTTTTAAATTATTTTCTTTTTCTAGAAAATAATTTTTGATTTTTCAAAAAAAAAAAACAGTTTGTAATTATTCAGTTTTATTATAAAATCTGAAATAAGATTTAATTAAAACAATCAAAAATCAAAAAATTTTATCTTCATTGTTCTTCGTTATTTTTCAAGATTCTTCAAAGTTCTTCATCCATGGATGAAATTAATCACCAATTCATGATCTTTGTCTCGCAAACACAATCGCACATCAACAAAGATTAAAAATATGACCCGATCTACACACCATATGCAAAATTTTAAATTTTCCGAAATCGAGGTTCTAGCGGAGCGAATTTGGGTTTGTTTTTAATCCTAGAATAATAGATTTTTATTGGACAATCTCAATCAAAGGATGCAAAAGTTGAGATCTTATGTAATCGAAATTAAAAATTTTAAGTTTTTCGTTAATGTGGGTTCGCCAGGAAAATTCAAGAAGATAACGTAACATATTTTCTTCAAAATTCTGTTTGATCGAAAAAAATGAAGATGAAATTTTAAAACTTGTTTTTGTATTAGGTTTTCACCAATATGCTAATAGGACATTACCTATAACAAACAGTTTTACTGTTTATTCGTTTGCGACCATAAAGAGTATTATAATCATATTAAATGCTATGATTATGACATTTAATTTATGATTATATTTATGTTATCATCAAAGAAATTCATTATATTATCAATGCAATTAAATTTAACTATTAATAATTGATTTGAATTACATTGAAGACTTTAACATATTAATTATCAACAAAAGGTTATGACCGTGCACATTATAGGTCATTACATTATGAAACGATAGAAGCCAAGCTTATGTCATGAACTATTTATATAGAAATGTAATTCAACTAGTTAAATATCAACTAGGGTCGTGATTTTTGCGAATTCAAAAAATAATACTATAATATTATTTTCCAAAGAAAAAAGATATTCAACAATTATATATATGGTTAACTTAACAATTGAAATCTAAATGTCTTTCAAAATTTGATAAAAGTTTCTAGACAAAACTTATGTTACAAATCTTACAATATGTCAATTTTAAATATCATGCCTTCAATAAATCGAGTTATTATAGTTAATTATTTATCATCATTAATTGTATTCCATATATTGATACTATCCTTATATATTGATATTTAACTAGTTGGATCACATTTCTAAATAAAAACTTTGTGACATAAGTTTGGCATATATCGTTTCATAATGTAATGACCTATAATGTGTATAGTCATAACTTTCTATTGATAATAAAAAGTGTTAAAGTCTTAAATAATGTAATTCAAAACAATTATTATTATTATAACATTCTTTATGGTCGTGGACGAATAAACTATAAACCTACTTGTTATAGGTAATGTCCTATTAGCATATTGGTGAAAACCTAATACAAAAACAAAATTTAAAATTTCATCTTCATTTTTTTGGATCAAAAAAGGTTTCGAAGAAGATATTTTACGTTTGCTTCCATGATTTGTTTCACGAACCCAGATTATCGATAAAGTGAATATTTAAGATTTTCAACTACATGTAATCGCCAATTTCGCATCCCTTGATTGGAATTATTCAATTTAAATGTATTATTCTAGGATTAAGAAACAACCCACACAGACGAATGCGTATGAACTCCAATTTCAAAAAAACAAAAAAATAAAAAATCGTACATGGTGTGTAGATCGGGGCATGTATTCATTTTCCGCCCGAAGCGTGAGTTAATTTAAGAGACATAGATCATGAATTTGTTGTTATTTTCATCCATTGATGAAGAAACTTGAAGAACTTTGAAGAACATTGAAGAACTACGAAGAATTTTTTTTTATTTTGATTTATTTAATTTAATCTTATTTTTGGATTTAATTAATAACTGATTTTAAGTAAATAATTTCGAAAATCAAAAAAGAAATTTTGGAAATCAATAATTATTTTTTGGAAAAATGAAAAAGAATTAAAAATGGAAAATTCTAAAAATAAGGTTTGACCAAGATTAAAAAAAAAAAGCAAAAATTAGTCAATCATAATTAACTATAGTCATAGTGAGAGTGACCATACTAGAATTTTTACTCAAATACAATATAAATCTTGTTTGTACAAAAATTTAATTAGTTGATATATAAATAGGATAGCCGCCTGCAATAGCATGTTCTGTGTTCGGTTGGCCATATGGTATGGCCGCTTTTAATAAAAAAAAAAGGAGTTACTCCTATAATATTGAAAAAGTTATCCCTTCCCTTATTAAAGTTTTTGAATAACTTAAGTAACAAAGTAAACCCTACAACACCGACAAAGGATTAAGGGAACTAGGAATGCCAGTGGACCAAGTCTTTATGGGATAGGTCTTGGTTTCGCGGATGGTGGAACAGGGATGGAGATAAAAAGAATACCCGTCATGGGTGATGGGGTGTGTGGGGTTGGATTTTAGGTTTTACCCGCCCCACTCGCCCCGCTTCATACCCGCCCATCCCCACCCATACTCATCTATATATTTTAAAAAATCTAAGGTATATATATGAAGGGGAGTTTTTTCCCAAGTTTTTAGAGAGTCATGTAGGATTTTATTTTCTTAGTGCGCCACATAGGATTATAAATTTTAATTGTAGCCCATAAAATAAGAGATTATTCATTTCTCTTAAAAGTAAATAATTCAAATGCCATGTAAGCAAATTTGGCGAAAGAGATTTTTAAGTTTAAATTAATTAAATATTATATATTATCTTTTGATATTATGAATTTTATCTAAATATATAACAAATTTTAGCACATACATAAAAATATATATATATACTATCTCCGTTTCTAATTATGTGCAACAAAGAAATATTTTATGTCTCACTAATAATACCCCTTTGTTGCACATTATAAGAAATGGAGGTAGTATATATTTTTAAAAATTCAAACAAACCGTGCATCGCACGAGCTTTATCTAGTAATTGTATAATTTATACTATTTCATGTAAATAATTATGTAAAATAAAGTACTAAATATAATACATTATAATATACCCGAGTACTTACATTTTATATATAAAAAAAAATTAAAAAGTTGTAATATAAATAATGAATTTTTTTTTGTTGTAATCTAAATTATGTAGTGTTGTATTTGGGAGGCGGGGATTAAGCGGGTCGTTGGTGAGCATTAGGTGGGAATGGATATTCAAGTGGGGGTGGTGCGGGAATGGTTTTAGAATTGGGTCCGGCAGGGATGGGATGAGTTTTGGCCCCGTCGTGAGGATGAGGATGGGGATGGGGATGAGATGTTAGGTGAGGATAAGGATATGAAAGCCAAAATTCGCACCGCCCCGCCCTGTCTCGTTGACATCCCTAAATAGAACCCTTATAACCCTAACAAAGTAACCCTTATAATCCTAACAAATTAACTTCTGTAACACGTACTAACTGAATGGTCAATCACATAGAAAGTTAGTGATCAAAGTAAGTCGTGTTATCTTCACTTTATTCAAATTTTAATAAAAATAGTTCAAGTTTAGTAAAAATAATTTAAATTCAATAAACATAAGTTCGGTTCATTTCTAGTAAAAATATATTTTAATCAACAAAAATCAATAACATTAAAGAACAAATATAATAGGGAGTCATTAAAGAAAAAAAAGTTCAGTAGAATCAAATTAATTTTGGAATTTGTTATATACAGTCAGGTGCACCGTACACCCAACTAACCTTGACACAAGGTTAGTTTTTGTTGTTCATTTGATGATTAAATGAAAAAAATCATCAAAATGAGAACAACATACTCTTGGGTGTACAGTACACCCGGGTGTATATAACGATCTCACAATTAATTTAGTTAAAATAGTTTGATTTTAACAAAAATAATTTCAATCAAACAAAAAACCTAAGTGAAAAAAAGTCATAGCAGCTAGACTAGACCTGGCAAACGGGTCATTCGGGTCGGGTTTGGATCGAGTCAATTTTGGTCGGGTCAAGTTCGGGTCAGCAGATGTTCGGGTCGGGTTCCGGTCAATTCGGATTTCGGATCAAGTTCAGATCATCACTTCGGGTCAAGTTCGGGTCGGGTCAAGTTCAGGTCGTGTCTATTGGGGTTGGATCAATTCGGGTCGAGTCAATTTATAGGATTAATTTTCGGGTCAATTCGGGTCAAGTTTGTATCAGGTCATCTAAATAAATTCCCTTACAAAAATAGTTGGAAAAATAAAGTAAAGTTAAAAAATATAAAAAAAATCGTGAGTACCTATTACTTAGGGAAGAAAGAATCCCTAAACTAAGTAATTCACCATTTCACCCCTATTCAGTGTAGGATTCGGGTCAATTTGGGTCGGGTCAATTCGGGTCAATTAATTCGGGTTAAAATCGGGTCGGGTCATTTCGAGTCGGGTCAAGTTCGGGTTTCGGGTCAGGTCATTCAGGTTGGGTTAATTCGGGTCATTAGGTCATGTTTAGGTCAACTCCATTTCGGGTCGGGTTCAGACCGGGTCGGGTTTGGGTCATTTTCGGGTTAACTTTCGGGTCATTCGGGTTAGGTCAATCGGGTCAGGTCGGGTCAGGAATGCCAGGTCTAAGCTAGACTATATATCCATCTAACTTTAAACACATCAAATAAACTCCATAAATACATTATTCCAATTGCATTATAGAGTTTTTAATAAAACTTATCTCGCTAGGTGGCAATCTGATGTGTAAGCAAGATGAGAACCTTGTTACAAAAGTACGTTTTAAGGGGTCTTAGTGAAATCGTGATTAGTGAAGGGGAGAATAGGGGAACACTCAACCCTAGTCTCGGATATAACAAAGGGGAACA
Organism: Chenopodium quinoa; assembly: GCF_001683475.1. Classification (NCBI taxonomy): domain Eukaryota; kingdom Viridiplantae; phylum Streptophyta; class Magnoliopsida; order Caryophyllales; family Amaranthaceae; genus Chenopodium; species Chenopodium quinoa. Next base: position 2,904,468 of record NW_018745617.1, read on the forward strand.
CTCACCCTTTGCTTGGTGTAGTTAGGAATGGGGAACACTCAACCCACTCGTTCACTACGCAAGTTCCTAGGTTTGGGAACACTCAACCAAAACTAGCACTCTTCAAATTTGAGTTATCAAACTTGGACCTTAAAAATGACTAATTGCTAAGTCACGTTTAATCAACAAAACACAAGTGTTTAAGCAAATTTCTGGATCCTTTTCATTCATGCATAGTACACTATTTATAGTAGTGTATAAGTTACATAAAGGAACATAGGATTCCCTTCTACAATTTTTAATGATCATCCATCACTTGCCTAATTAAAAGACAAGATAAAATGCTAATTATAAGGTGATTAAAAGGCTCATATGACTGTCCAATTAACCCCTCATAACAACAAAGTAAAACTAATCAACTAAGCTTAAAACTATGCTTAAATTAAGGAGAAAACGTTCAGCAATCATGAGGTCTTCAAACAGCATTTTCAACGTCCAAGAAAACATGCAAACAACCCCCTTGAGTCACGCTTGTAACCTCCCATTTAAACCCTTGATTCAAGCTCCTTTATTCTAGCAACAACTCTCTAATTAAGTACATGTAAACCCCAAGTAAAGAGGTAGAATAATCAGCCAACTAATGCCTTAATTCACGCCCAACACAAGCCTTGAATCACGCTGTCAAAATCAGTCCAATGTAACTCCCAAATGCATAAATCATGCGTGGCTTCAAGCTTGGAAAAACGGCTCATGTACTAGATACCTTCAACAAGATTAATTACACTAAGGGAAGTGTAACCATTTGTTAAACTCTTTGGACTAAAACCGTGCATAGGATTGAAGAATGATTTAGACAAGAATAATCCCTTAGCACCTTGCTCAATAGCACCGTGTTGAACCTCCTCATCTTGACCATGGATAGTTGACCCTTGACCATCTTGGTCATCTTCCCCTTCTTCAAAAGGAATTGCCCTCAATTCGTCATCATCAAAGTAAGGAGCAAGATCACCAATGTTGAATGTACTTGAGACACCATATTGGCCTCCCAAATCTATTTTGTATGCATTGTCATTGATCCTTTCCACGACCTCAAACGGACCCTCGGCTCTTGGCATAAGCTTGTTCTTCCTTTTGCTAGGAAAACGTTCTTTCCTCATGTAAATCCACACCAAGTCCCCAACTTCAAAAGACTTCATATTTCTAACTCGTTTGTTGGCTTGTTTCTTGTAGATTTCATTTGCCTTTTCAATGTTTCTTCGAACTTCTTTATGGACTTTTATCATGAACTCGGCTTGCTCCTTTGCCCCACCATGAACGAACTTGTCTTTTGGCAAAGCAATAAGATCAATGGGAACATAAGGGTTAACGCCATATACTACTTCAAAAGGAGAGTACTTCGTAGTAGCACTAGGTGTCCTATTATAAGCAAACTCGGCATGAGCAAGCTTATTATCCCAATCTTTGGTACTTTTGCTTACCAAAGCCCTAAGCAACGAACCAAGTATCCTATTCACCACCTCCGTTTGACCATCGGTTTGTGGATGATGTGAGGTAGAAAACAATAACTTAGTTCCCATCAAACGCCATATAGACTTCCAAAAATGACTTAGGAACTTAGTGTCACGATCCGACACAATGGTGCGTGGCACCCCATGAAAACGAACCACTTCTTCGAAGTATAACTTAGCCACTTTTACTGCATCTTCAGTTTTATGGCAAGGAATGAAATGAGCCATTTTTGAAAACCGATCAACCACCACCATTATTGAATCCTTGCCTCTTTGAGTTCTTGGCAAAGCTACAATAAAATCCATACTAACATCTTCCCAAGGTCTCTCGGGAATTGGTAAGGGCTTGTAGAGACCTTTATGAAACACCATCTTTGCTCTTTGACAAGTAGAACAACGACTCACCACATGATGAACCGTGGCTAACATTTTCGGCCAATAAAAGTGAGCTTGGAGAAGCTCCACTGTCTTGTGAATACCAACGTGACCAGCTAGCCCTCCCCCATGAGCTTCATGTATCAACAAACTTCTAATGGGACATTTTGGAATACATAATCTATTTCCTTTAAAAAGAAAACCATTATGTAAGGAAAACAGATCATAGACTCCCTGGACACAGTTATCAATTATCCTTTTGAGTTCATCATCTTCTTGATAGTATTCTTTGATCAAATCGAACCCAAGTACCTTTGCTTCAACCATTCCAAGCAAATTATGCCTTCGAGATAAGGCATCCGCAACCACATTAGCTTTCCCACTCTTGTATTTAGAGGAAAAGTTAAATGTTTGCAAGAATTCGACCCACTTTGCATGTCTTGCATTCAGCTTCTTTTGGCCATGTATGAACCTCAAGGATTCATGATCGGAATGCAATATGAAAGGTTGTGGCCTCAAGTAATGTGACCAATGATCTAGAGCTCTTACCATAGCATAGAACTCTTTATCATAGGTGGAGTAATTCAACTTGCCTTGACTCATCTTCTCACTAAAGTAAGCAATGGGACGCCCACCTTGAATCAATACGGCACCAATACCCTTTCCACTTGCGTCACATTCAACCTCAAATGGTTTGGAAAAATCCGGAAGTGCTAAGATGGGTGTGTTGCACATCTTCTTCTTGACTTCTTCAAACGCCCTTTGAGCTTGGGGTGTCCATTCAAACACGCCTTTCTTAGTACACTCGGTGATGGGAGACATGAGTGTGCTAAAATTCTTGATGAATCTTCTATAGAAGGAGGCAAGTCCATGAAATGAACGAACTTCCGTGAGTGTCCTTGGACTAGGCCATGATTGGATTGCTTCAATTTTGCTAGGATCCACCTTCACGCCATCACCTGAAACTATGTAACCAAGAAACATGACTTCATACAATAAAAAATCACATTTTTCTAGTTTCCCATACAATTTTTCTTGCCTCAAAACAGAAAATACTTGGAAAAGATGATCAAAATGAGATTCTTCATCACGTGAATAAATGAGAATGTCATCCAAGTATACTACCACGAACTTGCCAAGAAATGGCCTTAGCACCTCATTCATTAATCTCATGAACGTGCTAGGGGCATTTGTAAGGCCAAATGGCATGACGAGCCACTCATACAACCCATGCTTTGTCTTGAACGCGGTTTTCCATTCATCCCCTTCTCTCATGCGAATTTGATGATACCCACTTCTCAAGTCTACCTTTGAGAAGACCTTGGAACCACTTAACTCATCAAGCATGTCATCAAGCCTTGGAATTGGAAACCTGTACTTGATAGTAATGTTATTAACGGCTCTACTATCAATACACATTCTCCAAGTACCATCTTTCTTAGGGACCAACAAAGCAGGAACGGCACATGGACTCATGGACTCACGCACATAACCCATCCCCATTAGCTCTTCAATTTGACGTTGTAATTCCTTAGTTTCTAAAGGGTTACACCTATAGGCTGGCTTATTTGGCAAAGGTGCTCCGGGAATGAGATCAATTTGATGCTCAATTCCACGTATGGGTGGTAGTTCTTTAGGTAATTCATTCGGAAAAACGTCCTCAAAATCCTTAATCAATTGGGCTAACTTAGGATTTTGAACAACAAAATTTTCGTGGGTTTCTTTGGAGTATAGTATGAACAACTCTCCCTCACCATCTAACTCCCTTTCAAACTCTTTAAGAGACAACAAGGATACTTCTTTTTGGGGTGTTTGTGATGGTGAAAACCGTGGGGGTGGTAAAGGGTGTAGTTTTTTCTTCCTCCCTTCATGGACTATGGTATACGTGTTGTGATACCCATCATGTATAGATCTTTTATCAGTTTGCCAAGGCCTACCAAGTAGAATATGACAAGCATCCATAGACACAACATCACATAATATAGAATCACAATACGAACCAATACAAAAAGAAACCATGCATTGCTTCCTAACCCCAGTGCTAGCATTAGAATCTAACCAACTTAATTTGTAAGGTTGTGGATGATTAGTAGTCGTAAGACCAAGTTTAGATACTAGGGTCTTAGACACGGTATTAGCCTCACTTCCTCCATCAATAATCAAATCACATACCTCGTCACCAATTTTACAACGGGTGATGAAAATGTGTTGTCGTTGGGGGGCAGCATCCTCTTCCACACGTGCTTGTAAGGCCCTCCTAATCACGAGGCTAGTCTTCTCCTCTGGCTCGGCAATGCAATCATCACAATCATCTTCAACTTCTTCTTCCCCCTCCTCAAACTCATCCCAGTTGATGTTTTGAGTGGCCATGAGCTTAACCTCTTGTATGGTTAACGCCCTAGTATTAGGACAATCCTTCTTGTAATGACCTCGTCCTCCACATTTGTAACACACAATGTCACCTAGCTTCACGTCCTTTGTGTCCTTTTTTGGTGGATTACTTGGTTTGTTAAAGGAAGAACCTTCCTTCGTAGGAAAAGAAGGTTTTCGTGCCAATTGAGGAATGGTAGTAGGCTTCTTCTTCTTCCTCTTAGCATCGAACTTAATCACCAACTTGCAAGCTTCAGCAAACGTGAGGTTAGTATAACCTTCAAGTTTGTCTTGTAATTCTTGGTCCAAACCAGATATGAAACGCCCCATTTTGAGCTCTTCATTTTCGGTTACAAAAGTACGTTTTAAGGGGTCTTAGTGAAATCGTGATTAGTGAAGGGGAGAATAGGGGAACACTCAACCCTAGTCTCGGATATAACAAAGGGGAACACTCACCCTTTGCTTGGTGTAGTTAGGAATGGGGAACACTCAACCCACTCGTTCACTACGCAAGTTCCTAGGTTTGGGAACACTCAACCAAAACTAGCACTCTTCAAATTTGAGTTATCAAACTTGGACCTTAAAAATGACTAATTGCTAAGTCACGTTTAATCAACAAAACACAAGTGTTTAAGCAAATTTCTGGATCCTTTTCATTCATGCATAGTACACTATTTATAGTAGTGTATAAGTTACATAAAGGAACATAGGATTCCCTTCTACAATTTTTAATGATCATCCATCACTTGCCTAATTAAAAGACAAGATAAAATGCTAATTATAAGGTGATTAAAAGGCTCATATGACTGTCCAATTAACCCCTCATAACAACAAAGTAAAACTAATCAACTAAGCTTAAAACTATGCTTAAATTAAGGAGAAAACGTTCAGCAATCATGAGGTCTTCAAACAGCATTTTCAACGTCCAAGAAAACATGCAAACAACCCCCTTGAGTCACGCTTGTAACCTCCCATTTAAACCCTTGATTCAAGCTCCTTTATTCTAGCAACAACTCTCTAATTAAGTACATGTAAACCCCAAGTAAAGAGGTAGAATAATCAGCCAACTAATGCCTTAATTCACGCCCAACACAAGCCTTGAATCACGCTGTCAAAATCAGTCCAATGTAACTCCCAAATGCATAAATCATGCGTGGCTTCAAGCTTGGAAAAAACGGCTCATGTACTAGATACCTTCAACAAGATTAATTACACTAAGGGAAGTGTAACCATTTGTTAAACTCTTTGGACTAAAACCGTGCATAGGATTGAAGAATGATTTAGACAAGAATAATCCCTTAGCACCTTGCTCAATAGCACCGTGTTGAACCTCCTCATCTTGACCATGGATAGTTGACCCTTGACCATCTTGGTCACAATCGCTCTCTATCACCTCCTCTCATCTAAATGTTGACGTTTTATGTCATTCACTGTACATATTTTAAATTTAAGGTGGGTTCGATTCACCTAATTTTCACTTATATGAACTTAACTGAACTTATCTTAATTCCTTTACTAAAACTTATTTTAGTTGTACTTTGTACTTGGGTAGTCATTATCAAAACCTGTTTTTCTTGCACTTAATTTATATGAAATTATCTTAACTAGTTAGATCTAAAATAAGTATAAATAAAGTAACCATAATAGGCCCTAGCTCATGTAAAGTTTGACCCCCACAAATTGACATTTATTAACCAAAAACTTATCCACTAATCTAAGTTGAATGACATAAGTCACTTAACTTCAAAATATAAGCTAATAAATGACAATTGTGAACCGAAAACGAAGTGTATCAGGGTCTGTAATACTACTTCAAGGTGTTGCTCAATCAAATTACAAGCCAAAATAGAGAGGGGTGGTGATACTTATTGGTTTGCATTTTGGGGTGTATTTTTTAAGTTCGTAAAAAACAAGTGGTGTATCAAAGTTTAGTACAAAAGAAATTCATAATCAAAGATAAAAATGTATCAAAGTTGTACATTAGTGATCATGAAAATACAACTATTACACTTATCCTATACGAGAGAGTAAATGATAGACTTGGTCTACTATCGTTTCAAACAAAACTCGGTTTCTGCATCAGTACATGTCCAACAGATTCAAGCCCCCTTTCTACACTTAAGTTACATTTTCCACTATGATTACCAGTATATAAAAAGATCCAAATGTCTGTGAGAAAGATGATTAAATCCCTCCAAGTCTTTCAGAAAGATATTTATATCCATGACATGAGACTAGACAATTTACAAAACAGAACATTGACAACCTAGGACTCTTTGATGATAACTTGAAATCAGAGTCGCAGCATGGCCGACAAGCCAGGATAATACAACGAAGCATCACTCTCCTGGACGCGGTTCCATTTTCTGAACAGGCGGAGCAGTAATTACAGGTCGTTTAGGGTCACCATAATTGGGATCACCAGATCTTTCACAGATTTCCCTGTATTCTTGGCACAAGGCACATATATGACAAAAAAAATGAGTTGCAAAATCTCCACAGGGTGCCTCCTGCGTCACAATAATACCAAAGATTAAAACTATGAAGCTAAAGGTTTGAGGGAAAAACTAAAACCATCCTATAGATCAAAAAGATATTGAAACAGCAGAATCCTATGGGGACTCTGCTATTGAAAGAAATCTTAGCAAAAGACAAGACAAAACAAATGCTAAAATAGAAGATAACTGGAACAAGAGTAAATTTGTAGTAAACACTGATAGAATTTAATCAATTAATATTCATTGTTCAGCACAATATCACTAATCGACAACATAAAGTCCATTATTCCTCCTCTGCAAGTGCAAGTCCAATTGCCTTAATCATAGCAGTTAATTCAATAAATTATTCTAATCCCTATCCGAGTGCAATCAACATCATGAGAAGATGAAGAGCAACACATTTGCACTGGTGGACTGGAGGTGGATGGCACCCCATTCATGCCTTTTGACTTGGGGTGGGGAGAGGAAGTAGTGGATGGAAACTTGGAAAGGAGAGATTTTAAACCTTTTAAAATTTGTTGCTGCGATATGTCCCCATAACAATCACTTCTCTCTTTATAGATCAAAAAGATATTGAAACAGCAGAATCCTATGGGGACTCTGCTATTGAAAGAAATCTTAGCAAAAGACAAGACAAAACAAATGCTAAAATAGAAGATAACTGGAACAAGAGTAAATTTGTAGTAAACACTGATAGAATTTAATCAATTAATATTCATTGTTCAGCACAATATCACTAATCGACAACATAAAGTCCATTATTCCTCCTCTGCAAGTGCAAGTCCAATTGCCTTAATCATAGCAGTTAATTCAATAAATTATTCTAATCCCTATCCGAGTGCAATCAACATCATGAGAAGATGAAGAGCAACACATTTGCACTGGTGGACTGGAGGTGGATGGCACCCCATTCATGCCTTTTGACTTGGGGTGGGGGAGAGGAAGTAGTGGATGGAAACTTGGAAAGGAGAGATTTTAAACCTTTTAAAATTTGTTGCTGCGATATGTCCCCATAACAATCACTTCTCTCTTTATAGCAAAAAAAAAAACATTCACTCGTTCAAACCTCAAAGTGTGATGAAAACTTTAGCAACACCTACTTCATTTTTTCCTTTTAAAGCTTCATTTTGTAAAACATAGCTACATGACAACATCCCCCCCCCCCCACTTCCGTTTTTGTTGTTTTTTAGGTCATTTTAATTATTAATTTTACCACTTGAAGAATCATATTAATAGGATTTAGAGGCACGTTTATGCTGCTTTTATAGTAATTTTAGGTCTTTTAGTCACTTTTTAGGTCATATTTGCATAAGTTTTTCATTTTGTGCTTCTTTTTTTTTTTGAGAGTTAATGTTCGTGGATGTTTATTTTGAGAAAATTATGAATGATTAATGAAAATAGCATCCACAGCGATCGCTATGCGCCTTTCAAGAATGAATTTGAGTTAATAACGAAGTTATACAATGGTTACAAAAAGTGGCAAAAATTGATCCTTGTTCATTCTTTTTATCATAACTTGAGTTATACAACATCAGAAGTGATTCAAGTTGCATTAGAAACTATACTTGAAGGCTATGTTTGGATAACAAAAAATGGAAGGAAAGGAAGGGAAAGGGAAAGGGAGGGAGACAAACTTCCTTGTTTGGATAATATGTTGGGGGAGGGAAGGGGAGGGGGAGGGAGGGATCCATTTTCCCTCCTCCTTTAATAAAGATCATCCCTACAAAATTGGAGAGATTTGGAGGGAAAATGGAGCTCATCATTTCCTCCACTTTCCCTTCCTTCTCCTTCATCCTATTTCCCTCCCTTTCATTTCCCTTCTAATTTGTTATCCAAAAATAGCAAAAGAGTTAATGATAGGTCACACCCCCATATACGCTTCTTATAAGAAGAGATAAAAAGACTGCAAAATTTCCCTATGCCCGCACGACAAGTTATGGCCGCAAAGTCCAAGCTTCGAATCTGCCCCCAACATTTGCTGCATTCGTAGCTCGTTAGATGTGTGATTTCTGATTATCATTGCATCATCATCACCTTTAACCAATTGCTATGCTTATGTACTTTATTTTCTTATTTCTTTTGCTTAATTATTTTTAGATTAGAATTTAGGAAGAGGAACTATTTTCCCTCATGCCTTTTATTATTTTACATTCGTTGAAGTTTCTGAGATCTCCACGGATTCTTCCATGGATGATTCTTAGGTTTATTATTTCAATTTATTGATATTTTTTAATTTCTCTTTATTTTATTTATCAATTTAGTGCTTTCAATTATAGGTTCTTTCTTACATCTAATTTAATTATTTATTTCATGCTTGAGTAGTTTTATTTCTATGTTTGGGAATCCATGTTTATATGACGAATATTGATTGAAATTACTGATTTTATTGATTGTTGATATCTCAAATTGATAGTTTGATAATCTTACAACCACATTAATTGTTTGATTAATTCATGTTAGGATTTTTTGACTTTTACCACAAACAAAACCAAAAAAAAAAAAAAAAGGTTTTTAACCACCAAAACTTCTAAAACGTATATTTTACCACCAAATAAAAAATTAAAAGTTGTTTTTTACCACTTGTCGTAAAAAAACCTAACAAATTTTTTTAATCCTTTGATTTTCGTGTCAAAAATAAGATCTTTAGGGGTTTTGGGGGGCATTTTGACCCTATGACTCCAATTTGAGGTCAAAATTGATAAAAAATGATCGGAAATGTCTTATTTTGCGTGTTTCACGCAAAATGAGGCATTTTCGATCATTTTTAGTCAATTCTGACCTCAAATTGGACTTATAGGTTCAAAATGCCCCCCTAAACCTAAGAATAACATGTTTTGCACACGAAATTCAAAGAAATTTTATTTTAAAATCGTTAGATTTAACAGTTTTTTGACGTTAGGTGTTAAAAAAACAATTTTTAGAAACTTTTTTTTTTTTTTTTTGTGTTAAAATAAAAGTTTTAGAATTTTTGGTGGTTAAAAACTTTTTTTTTTTTTTTTTGATTTTTTTTTGGTAAAAGTCAAAATTTCCTTCATGTTAATAAGAGTTTGAATCGAAAATTCTTATTTTTTGAGGTTTAGTTTCAATTACAATTAGCAATTCTGATGTGTTAGCGACCTTACTGCATTTGTTGAATTGAGAGCGTTATGAACCCACCGTAGGCTTAGCAATTGATCATTCTTTAAAGAAAGTTTACTCTTTACATATTTGGGTACTCCTTTATCAAGTTGAACGCTCTCTATAAAAGTGCAAACCCCCAGCTGATAGATATATTAGTAGAATAGTAGGGTGACATCGGGTAGTTAAGAAGCTTTCTAATGTTGGAAGACTCCAATCGACATCTGCACCTTATTTAAGCCAGACTAAGTCATTAGAGCTATTGAACTTATCTGTAGAACTTTGCATTGGGCTGGTGATATTTCTAGCACTGAATAGGCTCCTATTGCTTGGGATTGATTTGCATCCTAAAGTTGCTTTATCCATGTTGCTATGGCCTTTGGGTTAAAAGAGACAAACTCTGGTTGAAGTGGATTCATTCCTATTAAATTAAATCCAGGAACATCTTAACCATGGAGATTCCTAAAGCTGCATCTTGATTGGTGAGGAAGATCTTTGAGTGTAGGAAATATACTGGTGCTACTGGTGATTGGAGTAATATTTAGTTAATTACTTATTTCAAGGAAAAAAGTGATTTTGAAACAAGTGGATTGGAGAGCAGTAATTCATTGCAATAAAGCGAGTCTGAGAAGTTTGTCTGTTCTATGTTAGCTATTAAAAATAGGCCAAGTACAAATGACAGGTTTCCGTCTTGGGGGATTCAAGTTAATCATGAGTGTGTTTTATGTCGAAAGCGTGGAGAAACAGTTCAACACTTGTTGTTTACTTGCAGCTACTCTTATTCAATTTGGGAAAGTGTTCTACGCATGCTACACTGTAACAGGAATGCTGAATATAATGGCAAAGAAGCAATGATTTTGGCAAGAACACGAAGTCTGCTGATCAGGTTGTCAAGGAGATAACTTTTAATGTTGCTTGTAGGCTTAATGAAACTGATAGAGATTGATGTTGTTGACTTATTGTGTAGGCTTATAATGATGCTCTGCTTCCACCCATCATAGAAGGTGGAAGTTAAGTGTTGGTTTGTGTTTTGGTGGTTGTAGGCTTTTGATTTCTCTGTCACTTTCCCTTTTTGGCAATAAGATCTTTACTTGTCAATAAAAAGTCAACCACAACCACCAAGAAAGAGAAAAGGCAAATAAGAGAAAGAGAGATTTAGAAAGACTGACCACAATAAAAAATAAATAAATAAATAAATAAATTAAAAATTAAAATAAACTAATGGTCGAATTTGACCATTAATGCTCAAATTTTGGAGTTTTGAGGTCAGATTTGGACCTAAAACTCTCAATTGTGCAATGCGGTAATGGAGATGGCAGCATCTAGCATATTGGCATAGTAGATGCTGCCATAGTACAAAAATACAGCTGTATCATTTCTGTTAGGCCACATTGTAAAGGATTTTTCATGTTGAATAAGGGGCATTTCGAAAACCAGTGATCTCATACCCTCATCTGAATCACTTGTACCATACCTAAATTGAACATTACATCCTGTGTTTCACTCAAAAGTTACTTACTATTCAAAGACAGCGTGAAAAATCTCCCATGTCTCCCATATATTGGCTCTTAGCCTCTAATAATCTACTCTAACTACTCTAATCGCATACAATTACATATGTATCATATTTGTATCACGTGACAACCACAAAACAGTCTGGGATCAATGCATCAACTCTGTTCACATAACACAGTGAACATTATTACAATTGTGACCAAAACCGTATTTTCGTACCATATGTGGCGGAGTAAGGTTTTGGTGAAGATCTAGAAGATTGTAGAAAAATTAAGAAGATAGAGTGAGGAGAGAGAGTGGTTCGGTGGTGGAAGACGATCTAGTGAGGATTGAGAGTAGGCTTGGTGGTGGAAAAAAATATAGCGAAACATAGAAAGGAAAAATATAGCGAAACATAGAAAGGGTGGTTGCAGTAGGCTTTGATTCCTTTTTACTTGTCAACCCAAACACACAAGGAAATTTGCAGTTTTTAATGTTTTTTCCTTATCTACCCCTTTCCTCATATCTTTTCCTTAATCCTCTCTAAACAAACGATCCCTGAAATTATGTCTTCTACAAAAGGAACTAATTGTAAAAAGAATAATTTAGTGACTGAAAACAGACAGCAAAAAACAGCAATTTATAAAAACCTCCAATAATCATACACACTACACAACTACAAGAAGCGAGGATGAAATTCAGAAGCATTCTCCAGGTTTATGGAATTACATCTCCTATGTATGGGAAATATAAAGACAAGAAAGCAAATATAGCAGAGATGACTTACCGGCAGATTATACTTGGTTCGAAGTATCTTTCGATAGTTGTATGCATAAGATGAAAGAAGACATCCAGGCAACCCCAAAAGTATACAATACATGAAACAACCACTGCTGGCTAGGGTCCAAAGCATACAATGAACCACACAAGGTCCTGCCAGAGTTCCAGAACCCAGAAACTCAGCATTCTTAGCAAAGAGATAGCAGGGGCAAAAGGTACCTATACAACCTGCATTGAGTAAATAAGAAAAAGTAAGGTATCTCTGATTTGCAGTATTCCCAAGTCAATGATCCAAATAAGTAGCATGTACAACCCTCAAATAAAATACTTAAATTATTTAGAGTTTTTTTAAAAAAAAAAAAGAAAAAGAGAGTAAAACAATGGTGTACACAGGGACTGGGCACCAAAATGAAAACTTATTGATAGGATTATTAATTCAAGATAGGCAAGAGCAAGACACATCAGAAGGGACTCGATGGCGTAATGCAATTCTCAGAACATCAAATATAGTCAAAAAACATGTGTTAGGACCAAATATATGGAAACCTCATAATCTAATCTGGTGGTAAATTTATATTGCAAAGTGTAAACCTATATGCATAAAACCATTAGCTGAGCTTAAATCGAATCAGAGGCAATATGAAGTAAGAGTTTTGTAAAGGATTTTGAGCAATGATATCAATTAAAATATATGAAGTAAGAGTTTATATTCACTTCAAAGGCACCATACAAGAAATCTAACTGAGTCATTAATTCTCTACAATGCATAAAATCAAGATAAATATCACCTAAACTACATCTTTCAGTAATAATTTTTTTTTTTTTTTTAATATGCTCAAATTGCACCTTTGACAAACTCATCCTTGTGTTTTAATCAAGTGTCACAAGTCAGATAGTAGCATACAGCTCGGGGTATCGTCGCAACAAGCACAGATTCCAGAAGACCACTGCACAGAGCCATCACTAATTGAAACCAAAGCAGAAGCTTTAACATCATTGATCCCTGCAGTTAAAGCTTCATAATCTTCCTCAGACTGCCCCAGGGGTATATAAGGAGGTGGCACATAGCTCCCATTTCCTTTCATATTCGTTCTTCAGAATTGAAAGAAAATAGCCGCACTGCCCAAATCCTCTCTTCAATCAGCTGCAAAAAAATTTCTGATAAAGAGTTTCCAAGAAATAAATCAATTGCAAAACCCAGAAATTATTCAAAAAGAAAACTACAAAATTCAATTAAGTAATTAACCCAACAAAATTAAACAACAGTAAAGTTAAATAATAGTACGAAGTATGAAATATAAAATAAAAACCCGGAATTTTGCCATGAATTACAAAAATTAAAGACAGCAAAAACCAAGAATTTGATTGAAACAACACCCATAAATTAAAAACCCATAAAATAAAAACCCAGAATTTTGCCATGAATTACAAAAATTAAAGACAGCAAAAACCAAGAATTTGATTGAAACAACACCCATAAATTATTCAAAGAGGAAAATATCAGATTCAAGAAATCACAAATAATTCACATAAGAAAATTAAATAAACCCAGAATTTTGCTGCTGTATACAAACATAAAATTCAGCAAAACCCAAGAATTGGTTTGAAGGGTTTTATGAAGAATTAAACCTTCAACTGATTTATTTTATAGGTTATTAATTAAGTAACAATTAAAAAATAAATAAAACATTTTTACCTAAGAGAGTTTGCAAATCTTCTTCGATTCAAATTCAGAAAAATAACGAGATTCCAATCTGGTCGGAAAAGTTTTGTATGTCCGGAATGCTTTCTAGTGGATCTTCTTAGTTGTTCCTCTACTTTGGGAATTCTTACTTTTTACCGCTATTTCATTGAATGTTAATGAGCATTTTAGAAATCACACACTTAAAAAAAAAATCGGATGTACAATAATTATTGTACATCCATTATAAAGATAATCTAAAGTGATTAAAAGTTACCCCTAAAATGAATAAAAGTTATCTCAATATGCGTTAAAGTAACCCAATCAAATAAAAATTATCTACGCTTTATTAGTAAAGAATCACATTTTAAATGACTATAAATCAATTAATTAGTGATTGAATGTAATTAAATTACCTTTATAAAACTTTTCTTGTTGTTGATTTATATAAAAATTTTATTATGTTTAAAGTTACCCAAAAAAAGACAAAAAGTTACCCTAAAATTAGCTAAAAGTTACTCTTATACTGCTCGATGTACACTAATGTTAGTGTAAACCGGATGTATAAAAAAGTTTTTGTTTAAAAATTTACCAAATGACATAAGACTTTTCTTGATTTATCAAATGTCACCCAATTTTTTAAAAATTCACCAAGTGCTATTAATGACTAATGACCATTAACTCCGTTAGTTATTAAGGTTTAATTATGATATGATTAGACCATTTATCTTAATTCATAAAAAAAAATTTTAAAAAAAAAAAAAACCCTAAAATTTTCTCAGCCAACTACCCACCACCGCCAAACCCTAGCCCCTCCCCTTATCTCGCCACGATCGACCACCCCTTAACCACTAACAATCGTCCGACCGGTCCTTTAGCCACCCCACCTGACCCACCGCCGACCCCCAAAACCTCCTACACAAACTGCCCCGACCCCATAAACCACCAACACGAGCTTCCCCCACCCCAAAAACCACCCACATAGCCTGCCCCGACCCCAAACACCACTAGTAAAAACGCCCCTCCTCCCTTCTCCCACCTTCAAAACGACCATTTCGAGGGGGGGGGGGGGAAGGGAGGAGAGGCGATTTTGACGACGGAGGAAAGAAGAGGGTGCTTGATTAAAGCTCGTGTTGGTGGTTTATAATTTGGGGTCAAGGCGGGCAGCATGGGTGGTTTTGGGGGTCGAAGGTGGGTCAGTAGGGGTGCTAAAGGGCGGCCGATTTTTTGTGATTAAGGGGGTGGCCGACCGTTTTCCAGCGAGATAAGGGGAGGGGCTAGGGTTTGGCGGTGGTGGGTAGGTGGCGGGGAAAATTTTTGGTTTTTTTTTATTTTTATAAAATTAAGATAAATGGACTAATCATATCATGACATGTGTCATAATTAAACCCTAATGAATAACGGAGTTAACGGTTGATAGTCAGTAATGACAATCGGTGAATTTAATAAAAACTGGGTGGCATTTGGTGAATTTTGAAAACCGTGATAGCTTTTGGTGAAATAGTGCTCAGTGGCATTTGATGAAATAGCCGTATTTTTTATTTAGGTTACTAGTTTTGTGTCTCGTGCTGCGATATGCGAATTGTTTTTTGAATTTTAAGATAAATTTATAATCTATATGCAAAATTTAAAATATTTCATTGATACAAAATTAATTAGGAATTAATGTGTTTTTCTGACGATATGCTATCCAGTAGGCATATAATGACTAATAATAATATTGGTGAAAATGTTCGCTTTAATACATTAAAAGAAAAAATTAGCAAAAAATAAACTAAATAAAATAATTGTTCAAAGCACGTTGGATTGACTCGAACATTTCTTGACTCGAACCTGAAGTGACCCAATCCGAGATATTTCATGACCCAGCCCTAATTGACAGGTATCTATTCTATTAGATTGTGAAGTATATAATTTAGTAGTATATATTATAAATGAATGTTTTACGCTTTAAACTACTCCCTTTGCTCTAAAAAATATTATGATATAAATAAATAAATTTATATGATAATTTTTTAGAATTATAATCTAGTAATTTTTTTGAATAAAATTATAATTCAATTTGTACATCTGAAATATTGGCATTTTATCGTTAATAAAACTCTAAATTATAAATTTTATCCTAAAATTCTATCCAAATAGAATTCTAAATTAATTTTTTTTTTATCTTATGAAGTATATTTAAATCTATCCAACGTGACACGACACTTGGCGAAAAGTTGGAATGCCAACTGTCACAATGTTGTGACCTGGCTAAAAGTTTAGCACTATATATTAGTTATTAGTTTTTTTCCCTGTGCGATGCCCGAGTTGTTTATTGAATTTTAAGATAAATTTTTAATCTATATGTCAAATTTTAAAAATATATCATTGATACAAAATTAGTTAGGAATTGATGTGCTTTTGTGATGGTTTGCTATCTTGTAGACATCTAATGACTAATAATAATGTTGGTGGAAATGTTCAATTTAATTTAATACATTAAAAATAAAAAAAATAGCAAAAAAATAATTAAATAAAATAAATGTTCCAAACCAATTGAGTTGACCCGAACCCAAAATTTTGGGCAAGGGTTGAACATTTCTTGACTCGTAACCTGAAATGATCCCACCCGAGATGACTCATGACTCGACCCTAATTGACTGGTCTACATTGTAATAAAATGCTATTGGATTGTGAAGTATATTTTATGCTTTAAACTACTTCTTTCGCTCAAAAAAATATTATGATATAAATTTTTTTTATATATAGAATTATAATCTACTAATTTTTTTGAATAAAATTATAATTTAATTTGTAATGAAATATTGATATTTTATCAAAAATAAAAATCTAACTCTACAATTTTATCCAAAATTCTTTTTAAATAGAATTCTAAACTATTTTTTTTTTAATCTTATGAAGTCTATTTAAATATATCCAACGTGGTGCGACACTTGGCGACCACTTGGCGAAAAGTTGGAACGCCAAATGTCGTCAATGTCTCGTGACCTGGCTAAAAGTTTAGCTTTAATTTATATATTAGTTATATGATATAAAATGATTAGATTAGATCAATGTCGTGCAGGCGTGCACGGATTGCAAAAAGTATTGAAATGAAATAGCTTATTTTTATTAGTAAAAATTTCCACAGTTAATCCTAATTATGTCTCATATGCCGATAGTAATCCCTACTTTCGTTTATTTACTATCACTCCCAACTTTGTATGCCTTTAATTTTTATCACACCCATATGGCTTGAAACCGGATTAGAAGGTTAACTTAATGGAGCTCTCCTTCATTAATGTCACGTCAACTCTCCCTCCCAACTACTCTCGTTACTCTCTCTGCTACTCCGCGATCCCTCCCCTTCAATTACTACTTTAAATACTGCAACAGAGTACCTTCAACGAGAAAAAAAGAAAAAGGGAAATTGACGCCATTGTTGAAGATTCAACCAAAATTGTACTTTTCCCTAACGTCACGATCATCCATTTCAGTCAAGGAGAAGCAACAAGTGTAGTTTGAAAAGAAAATAACTTCCATTTTAGGTAAGTTTCTGAACCCTAAATTACGCTAAAATTGCGCATAAGTTTGCAACTTAATCTCGAACCCTAATGAATTAAACTCGATATTGATGAATTTGTGTATGGAATTTCAATTCATTTGTTAATTATGGGTGTGAATTGTTGTGTGTTTGTTTTTTTGGTGTTTTTTTTTTTGTTGGTTTGTGTTGTTTTAGTTCAAACCCTAAATGCTTGGTTTAAATGCATTCATGATTGTAATGTAGTTGCTGTTAAATTAGGTATGGCTACTACTAAAATAAGCTTGAAAATGTGGCATGGAGGAGTGTTTAAACAGCTTGACAATGGTGAGTGGTGTTATAGCAATGGAAAAGGTAAAACATCTTGACAATGGTGAGTTGCGTTATAGCAATGGGAAAGGTAAAACAACTTGACAATGGTGAGTTGTGTTATAGCAATGGGAAAGATAAAACCTTTAGTGTAGACCCTAGTGAACTTTGTGCTTTCTATATATCTTGTGGAGTTGGTTATGAAATGTGAAAAATATGAGGATAAAATTCAGGGTTTTATGTACTTAATTCCTTGACTAAGCACTAGTAGAAAAATGGAGATGCCCACCGGTTCAAAACCCCCATTTGCCACCGGTTTTGAACCGGTGGGCATTCGAGGGATGCCAAAAATTAAAAAAAAAAAAAAAAACGCCACCGGTTCAAAACCGGTGGCAATTCTTGGATTTGGCACCAGTTAACCGGTGGCTATTCTTTAATTTTGGCACCGGTTAACCAGTGGCAATTATGCAATAAAAAATTTTAAAAAAATTCTTTCTTTTTTTCACTTAAATATTAAGAGATACTTAAATATAATCATAATAATCATAAATTACATATATATTCATCAACAAATTGTAAATTTACAATTAAAAAAAATATTCTTTGAATTGCTTGAATCAGTAGATCTACAAAAAATGAAAACAAAATTATAAATTAACAAACAAAATTAAATCTTCAAAAAAAAAAAAAAAAAAACCCACCCACAACCCACGACCCACCACCCACAAGTCCATAACCCACGACCCACCACCCATAACCCAGTTCCCACGACCGAAACACTGAACCACCCACCTAAAACCACCCCACCAGCCGCCAAAAATCACCCCACCAGCCACCAAAAACCACTAAACCAGCCCCACCGAAACCCGTAATCCACCATCCCCATCCACCAAAACCCCAACCCCAACCCAAACAGATTCCCACCCACCACGACCCCCATCCCCACCTAAACCACCCACCACCACCGCAATTCAACCACATCACCATAAAATAAAAAAAAAAAAAATCTTAAAAAACAAAATAAGAGAAATAAAAAATAGAACTTACCTTGAATTCCACCAAAACCTCGATATTTGCTTGAATTTGGGTTTTAAAGGTCAAATTCTACCGTAAAAACTCTAGATCTAGAGTTTTTAGGATCGAATTTGATATTAAAAACCTGTAGTTTGTTCTTAAACTCAAAACCCTTCATTACATGGTGGTGGCGGTGGTGGTGGTGGGGGGGGGCTTTGAGGAGGGCAACGAGAGAGAAGAGAGAGGGGTGAGACAAGAGAGGGGTGAGATGAGAGAGAGGAGAGAGGTTAGGGAGGTGAGACGTGAGAGGGGAGAGAGGAGAGAGAAGGAGGAGAAAGGCCGTAGAAGAGGAGAATGATTTAGGTTTAGGGTTTATAAGGGGGAGCCTTTTTTTATATAAATATGGCACCAATTCAAACCGGTGGGATTATTATTTTTCCCACCGGTTCGGTTTGAACCGGTGCCAATAACCTCCCCTCAAAATCCCGCTCATTTTTCCCCATAATTTCCTCTTCTGTTTTTAAAAACCGCTGGCCTTAGCTCGGTGCCAATCTTCTTTTTTTCACCTAGTGAAGTATGGTAGATGGGTTGAGGAAGGTTAATAATAATGACAGTATGAGTGAGATGATAGATGTTTCACTTAAGTATAGGGGTGTGGAGGTGTATGCTGTAAAATATGGTGAAAATAACCCTATGCCCTTCCCTTCTGAACTTCAGCCAACATCATCAAAACAACCAAAAATTATGAGACTTAAAAAACTGCCTATAAAGAGGGGACCACTAGCTTAGTGAGATCTAGTCCAAGGAAGAAAGGTCATTCATCCTTGACTATTTGTGAACCTTCCAAAAAAGCCCTTGATATCTCATTAAAGGCCAAAGAAGATGCTCCCATACTACATTTGTTCCCATTAAGCCAACTAGTTCTTTATCCAACCAAAGTACTTTTAGAGTTAAATATGTTATAAGTCCTAACTCCACATCTGATAAAACACATCCCACAACCTCTACCCTTGTTACAGCTTCACAAACTAACAGTGACCTTGTGAACAATTATGAATGGCAAGATTCAAGACCTGATAGCCCTATTCCTATAAATGATTTAATCCCAACAGATAGTTATGAGAGTGACAAAGAGGACCCACCATACAAACCACGAGAATTAGACAAAGGGAAAGGGGTGAGTGTTTTTTTTTTTTTTTGGGATGTTTACACAGATGATGATAGTGAGGGTGGAGAAGATAGAGATGGGGAAGAAGTAGAAGTTGGTGAGGGTTTGGGTGGACTATCTTTAGGAGGGGAAGAGCTAGAAGGGTTGGAGGATTTAGAGGTAGAGGAAAGGGAGGAGATCTTGGATGATGAGCTGGAGTATCAATCAGAAAGTGAGGATGAGGAATTCACTTTAGCTTGGCAAAGGGTTAGAGATACAACAACTAAGCTAATTGACATTGTAAGAAAAATCCAAAAAGAAGCAGCAAAGTGTTTAAACAAAGAAGAGGAGGAAGAGGAAAGGGCAGCTAGTGCTAGGGATAAAGTTGATGAGGGTACAAGCACTCATGTTTGTGAGGGTTTTTGTCCATAAGGTGATTATGAATAAAGTGATGAGGAGGTGCATACTCCACCTGACAGTGGTGAAGAGGATTTATATCCAAGAAAGAAAAGTAAGTCACACCTCTTAGTGTGTACTACACACACTGACTTTGGTTGTTTCAATTGAAATGTAGGCCAGAGATATGCAAATAGGGATGAAGTTAGGAATGTAGTAGCTAGATATGGGATTCTATAGGGCAGGGATGTGTATTTCAAAGTGAGTGACAACCAAAGGCAACAAAGGTTAGGTGTCAAATGCCTTGACAGTTGCCCTGTTTATGTGTATGCTTCATTGGACAGCAGGGGAGCATGTATAGTTGTCAAGACTGTGAAGGGTGTGCATACTTGAAAGAGGAACATGAATAGGAATAGACAACTTAAGACAAGATGGGTAACTTTCCCAGTTGCTTGAGGTATTCAAGACAACGCCTTTTTTTCTAGTAAAGGAAATTCAAGAGTGTGTTATAAAAGCATTTAAGATGTTAATGACTAGGGACTTTGCTTATAAAGTTAAGTACAAGGCTCATAGGATGTTGCATGATTCTATGCGTGACCATTACAAAAAGCTTGGAGGTTACATGGCTGCATTGTAGAGTAGCAGCCGTGGTACTAAGTTATTAGTACTGACACTGAGAAGCAGCCTCCAATTTTTAAGAGGTTGTTCGTTTACTTTGAAGGGTTGAAAACTGGGTGGTTGGAGGGATGTAGGAAGGTACTAGAAGTAGATGCTTGTTTCCTCAAGACATTTTTGGAGGTCAGGGAAAAGATAACAATGATAAGATGTTCCTAGTTTGTTGGGCAATTGTTGAAGTTGAAAACAATGATAACAAATTATAAAGGGTATTTTGAATGAACATTTAATTTACATGAGTAACAAAATTAAAGAAAGGCAATGTAGTTACAAACTTAGAATTGAGAAACACAGTACAAGGTAACATTATTACACAAAATATACAAAGTAGAATTTAGGGGTTTTGCCAAAATGCAAGACATTCGAGTTGAAATCAGAATTAAAAATAAGCATAGGCCAAGTAATGGTAAAGCATAGAGCCAAGCATGGTGAAATGTATCCATGTGGGGCTGTGACATATGACCTTGGCCCTAGGAGACTACAAACCCTTAATTGATTTTGGCACACCCTTATATGAGAAGAGTATAGAAAATTGTGCTCTCACATAGAGGTGTGCCAAAATCAATTTTGGTGTGCTAAAATCATTTCCCTTGTAAAAGTCAAGACTTCTAAGTTTCTAGAAGTTATGACATACTCAATTTGGTTTACAAACCAAGAAAATACCACAATTTCAATTCATTATGTCGTGGAGCTCCCCAAGCATCCTTATAGCCTTAGTATTTTTCTTAAAGTTATACAAGGGACATTATGCCAAAAGTGTCGTCAGAAATTTACTTGAAGTGTTGTTGTCTCTTCTTTAGATAGCTTTTTACCGACTGCTCCACTAAACGTTATGCTGCAAATATAAGAGAAAGGTTTAGACACCAAATTGTGTCTTCCTAAAAATCAAACCCAATTATGAATACTTTTTACGTCATTTGTTTATCGAACGAAGTGAAATGTGAACGAATCTTGTGATTACTTTGTTTCTAATAAAAATATTTCTTTCGATCTGTTTTCGTAAATCTTTCTTTTCGTACCTTATGTCCAATCCATTGGTCCATAATATGGTTCCAATAATTGTGTAGTTGGATGGGGCTCAAAAAGAGCTTTCCAACGATATATTCTAAGTCCAATTCCGATGAAATAATGAGGAAGTTATGACCCAAATATTAAATTGGATACTAAATGACTTTTATGGGCGACCCAATGATCAAGTGGAGGTTCCATTAATTATCATTCCTAAAGTAGTTAGGAATTACTTTAATTTTCTAGAATAGTCTAAAATGTTATTTTAACTTCTAAAGAGGGATTAATAATTATATTTTAGGAAAGATAAAGAATTTCAGTCGAAATAAAACAAGTGTTTTAAAGAGGTCTTAATTTGATTTTAATGATAAAGTACAGAATCTAATTACCCAATTATATTGGAAAAGGACTCTGTACGACAAATATTATCCTGTATCACCATTGCACTGCGACAAGTCCATCGCGCCACGATAGGCATGTCGCGCCGCGACAAGTCCATCGCGCCACGATAGGCATGTTGCGCCGCGATGGGAGTAATTTTACTTCGATTAGAATTTGGTCTTCTCTTATCGTTTCCGAATGTTTTTCTCTATAAATAGGGTCATATTTCCCCGTTTTTAATCATCAACGATCATCTATTCTATTCTCTCTCTCTCTCTAAGTGAGAAGCTTATTCTTTCTCTCTCTTTCTAAGCCTTGCCTTTTCAAAAAATCATACGTTCATCATGAGACTTAGACGCACCTAGCCAAGCTCAAAGTTTCCTTCACCCTAGACGTGAAAGACTGATAATTTCTGAGGGTTTGGTCTCAAATCCCTATTTAGATTATTTAAATTAATTGTTTGATTTAATATTTTCATCGAAGTTACTAACGTGTGTATTGTTTTGATAAAAAGAGATACGAGGCAACAAAGTAAGTTTTTTTTATTGTTACATATCTTTAGAAAGCATGCTTAGATTAATTTAACTCCTAGTATCATGTTAGGATATCTTTATAATTCCTAGTATCATGTTTAGGGTAACAACTAATATTTCTTATATCATATATGTTTCTAGTATCATGCTTAGGTTGCTTCCTATTTCCTAATATCATGTATGTCACTAGTATCATCTTAGGAGTAAAGCTTTAATCTTTATTGTTTAGTGACATGCTAAGATTTGTTATTAATCATGTTAGTATCACGCCTAGGATCTTGCTAATATTATTATGCTTTATTGAGAATATTGATATTATGATGATGATTTGTTGTATCAATATTATTATGTTGCTTTATATTATTGTTATTGCTTGATCACGCCGTCTCTTGCAGGTTTAAAGGGAATTTGTACTTGAAATCACTCTTAATAAGATAATTAATAATTTGATTTAGGCTAATATGATTTTAATTCAAGTGATCGCCAATAATAGTTTTATTTATGCATTAACATTCAACCAACATCAATTAAACAGGTTTAGGATTAATATATTGACTTTATGTTCGTCGGAAAGCGCACATGAATATGAGAAGAATAGATTCGTGTCCTATTTTTAGGGCAGGTTTAATCTCTTTTAGATTGGATTTGTACCATCCCCAAATATCCAGTCATGGTTCAGGACCACTATGGAGTTAGTGATATCATGTGTCGTGAAGGGGTGTAACCTTCACCCTGTGAATGGTTTACAAGTTCCTAAAACTTGTTGGTGACTCTTTTTATCTAGATTCCTTCCTTTTGGACGCTACCATGCTTATGTGTATGATCACAGTGGGGCTCAAGTGTGGGATGCTTGAAATATTCCCAACAGATTTTGAGGACTCCACTCGGGAGGATTTCTATTTTAATTCCTAAAATTTATTTTGGCAATAGCTTAGAATGAATGGATGAGACTCGAAACGTTCTAAGTATTCATGTGTATAATTTTGATTAACATTATTGGCATAATCATAAAAACGTCAACATTGGAAAGACCATCCGTAATGCGTCAAAAACATAGGCTTTTTACACGTAGGAAATTTGGGAAATATCTTTCACAGCTAGAATCGAAAAAACGCTGCGAAAATAAAAAAAACTTCTAAGAACACTGAAATTTGTTGAGGCATGTAGGAACCATCACTGAGAGAACAGTGCCCATCGCAGTGCGATGGCTTTGTTGCGACGCGATGACAACATCGCGCCGCAGCAAGGCCATCTCCTCGCGATGGTCTCAGTTTTCTCGCGCCATGCTCTTCCAATACCCAGCCAGACGTCTACCTTCTTGCTTTGACTGGTTCTAAAACTATTTGGCTGATTTTACTTTTTGATTGAGTTTTTCCCTTTTTTATAAACCCCATATATGTTCTACATTTGGCTATAATCCTAGGGGAATTTATGCTCCATCTAGCTACCCAATCAAACGCTCATTGCAACGAAGGGTACATCCGAGATTGTGAATTCACCAAACCATGGAAACACGTTTAACTTGTGGGGTCCTATCCATGCGCTAACCTTTTCAAAGGTAAGGCTTCCGCACGATGCTTCCAGACCCATAACCAAGGACCCTCTTTTGACTACCCTTATCCTTGAACTTTAGAGAACTAGAGCCATGGTTAGGTTGCAAACTCATTGCATCATACTGTGCTTATTTGACTACTTGTGCATCTCTAGCTTGGCATAGCTTGTATGTGTTTATGGTAACCGTTTGTTTGAATTGTGTTTAAGTCTAAATAAACTAATTAATGGCTATATAGGACTTTGCTTAATTTATTAATTAATTAATTAGTAATTAAAGTTTAATAAAATTGAATAAACATGACTTAGCATGACCATAGGCTTGTCCCTTTTAGAACAGAGCACTGGAAACAAGTTCGGACTAATGTTTCAGTAATGACGCGGAGGTCTGGCCTTTGGAAGGACACACGAGTACCAATTGTGA
The DNA here is from genome assembly GCF_001683475.1 of Chenopodium quinoa. Taxonomy (NCBI): domain Eukaryota; kingdom Viridiplantae; phylum Streptophyta; class Magnoliopsida; order Caryophyllales; family Amaranthaceae; genus Chenopodium; species Chenopodium quinoa. The sequence continues at coordinate 2,929,231 of NW_018745617.1, forward strand.
CGCGATAGCAATAGCGCGCCGCGATGGCTCTGTCACGACGAAATAGTGCTATTGTGTTACGCGATGGTCCAGTTTTTTGTTTGTGTCTTCGCGCTTAGTCTAGTTAATCACTTTATTAATAATCTAAGTCTTATTCAGTCCTTAATCGAGTCTAGAAACATAGTCCCATGGTCTTACACAAGTGTCAAGCATGCCACTTTCACTCACTATTTAAAAGCACACACTTTATGTATGTTTCACTATGACCATGTATAGAGAATCTTGTGTGCTTGTATTTTCCGTCATTTTTTAAGGGGGGTAAGCCGTATATTAATCCTCCCAACATAACCATGTTGTTTAAACCATTAAACTTGATTCCCAAAAATGCACCCCATTTTTTGCTTTTTGCCTTTTAAAACCGATAAAAGTCAAAGTCAATTAGAGTCGAGTCATTAAAATCAATGGTTTAATATTACAACACTTGGTCAACAAGAGAAGGACGGTTAATCAAGGACAACACTTTCGTTCAAGTTCTACTCTTTGAAAAACCCATCCAACAAGAAGTTGATGATCTAAGGAAAAACATGAACAACTTGACTGAGATGTTGAAGACTATTGCTCTTCAAGTCAACGATCCTGTCAAGCAAAAACAACTTGAGCGTATGGAGGAAATTCTCAACAAAATCTCCAACCACTACTATAAAATTGGCCAAAGAGACCCGTCCAAATTAGCCAAAGAGACTGCCTTAGAGGCGGTCTCTAGCTAAACGGTCTCTATGGCTAAGAGACTGCTTCTTAGTTTCAAAACTTGAGACCTGTTATCTTAGAAAAGAAGTCTCTTTGGGTGGTTGAAATATTAAAATTGTAGAAGCATAAAAGACCCTTTTTGTCAGAAAAGCGGTCTCTCATTTTAAAAGTTGAGACCCGTGAACTTACAAAAGCAGTCTCTTTTATGAGTTCAGGAGAGACCATTTATGTTAGATAGGCGGGCTCTTGCTACATTCTATTTAAAAAAAAAGGAAATTCTCTTTGGTAACACTATAGTTTTAAGTTTTCTCAATGGTGAATTGCAAAAAAACTTATTATCTTTGGTAAACTCGAATTTCTTATATTAAGCTAACGGTAACATTAATGACTAATTTTAACTAAATATTTAACTATAGTTAGGTTTTTTTTTGACATTTAAATGATTTAAAAAATAATTTTAAAAATAATTTATTTAAAAAAAAAAATCACCTCCTTCCCCGACCAGCATCCACCACGCCGGCGCCCACTCCCCTGCCCTAACCCACGTCGACGCCTAGCCATCTCTCTCGCCGGCGCAGCATCGGCATCTCCAGCCCTGAAAATCACCTCCCTTCCCCACGAAAATCCAGCCCTCCTTCCCCGACCAGCATCCACCACGCCGCACCTTTCCCCCTTCCCCGAAACCCATCTCCCTTCCCCACGAAAATCCCAGAAACCACCCCCAAAAATATGAAATTCCTTAGCCGCCCAATACCCCACCATCAAAATCCCTAATTGGCTTCAAAATCCCCCACCTTCAAAACCAATCGGTTTTTAGAACCATGGCCTTCAACCTAAAGCGCTGCCGCTGATTTTCGCCATTGAAATTGATTGATTTCATCCTTATTTGCGCCGCTAATTTTCGCCGGTGGTTTGGGTCGTGGGTTTGGGTTCGATCTTGCACAGGAAAGGGAGGCTGCGTGAAAGGAGGAGATAGATTTAGAGGATGGTTGTAATGTAGTTGCGGTGGGAGGAGGATGGTGGGCGGTGGTGTGAGGTTTTGGGTGGGTGGTGGTTGAGGAAAGGGAGGGGGATAGGGTCGCCGGCTAGGAGGGGATGTGCGCCGGCCAGGGGAGAGGGGGGTTGGGATGCCGACGGTGGTATTTGGTTGTGGCAGTAGTTGGCTGGTGGTGGAAGGGGAGATTTTTTTTTTAATATATTTCTATATTTAATTAATTGTTAGAAAACTAATTAAACTAACCATGGTTAAGGAAAATTAGTTAAAATAGTTATTCTCTTTGGTATCAAAAATTCAAGTTTACCAATGATAATAAGTTTTTTTGCAATTTACCACTGAGAAAACTTAAAAATACAGTGTTACCAAAGAGAATTTCCCAAAAAAAAAATTACAAAAAACAAATATACAATTTCATATTTCGCTCAAAAAAAAAATGAAAATCTAAGGTACTATAATCTATTAATATGTAGTACATAATACATACGAAGTATTTACATAATAGATACTTCGTAATTTATAGTATGTATTAGATAATTTATCTAGGTACTATAATCTATTAATCTGTAATCAAATAAAAAGAAAATTAACACTAAAAATGAACTATCATCCACTTGTTTCATTGGAGTGTTTATCTTCATCATCATCCGTTACCATCGTCGTCATCTTCATATTATATCTTCGTTAAACATTAGCTCATAGATAACCTATAATAAGAGCAAAAAATAATAAGGTTAGATTTTCACTAAACACAAGCAACAAAAATTAAAGATTTATAGTAAATAAAAGCTATACGAAGTTAAATAAAATTGAATTCATAATACTAACAATGTACAGATAAATAATGAAATTAAAAAGCAAAAACAGAAAAAAAAAAAAAAAAAAAAAAACCTAACCAAAACAAAAATTCAAAAATTACCAATTTTGTATAATCACAAATTATATCAAAAATTTAAAATCCGATTTAAACCAGTAAGAACTAAAACAAAAATCAGAATAGAAAATGAAAATGAAAACTATTTTTTCAAAATCGGAATAAAAACACAAAAATAAAAATTGAAGAATAAAAATCGAAAACGGAGGTTATAAAATCTAAAACGAACATAAAAAATAGATCTAAATAATTTTAAAACTATCAAAATTAAAACCCAAAAGCAAACAAGAAATTAGATGAATAGATCTTAATCAAAATTTTATGAAAATGGTATTAGAAGAACATAAAATGAAAACAAAAACAAAAACAATATGCTGAACAAGGCCAACCTTGAGACCAAAAAATCGAGCAACTTGACCAACCAACTCACAATCACAACACTAAATAATCATTAACAGCAATTACATGAACCCTTTACCCATCAAAGCATTGAGATAGTCTGATAATATTGCAAAATGAGAATCAACCTTCCCTTGACCCATAAATCTACAACTTTTACTTCATTTTAGCGAGATCTAAAATAAAAAATAAATTAAAATTAAGGGTATGAAAAAACAATTGAGGTAATAAAATGAAGTGATTTTTTTTTGAAAAAAAAAACCTGTTCTTAGTGGTAAACAATGATATATCATCGAAATTGGAAGCGAGTTGTTCCTGAAGCCACCAAATGGCATATCATCTTCCTTGACGGTCCATTCTTTCTATAAGACAACTTAGAAAATCAAGAAGAGAAGCTTGAACACCATTAAAGGTACTTTTGAAGCTCCATTGGTTTGTCTATGGATCGGAGACGAATTGAAAGCGAAAGGAATTTATATAGTACCGAGGTTGAAGAAAATGATAAATATCAGTGTCGTCTCGGATATTTTAGGGGCCCGGAGCGAAATCTTAAAAAGGCCCCTAAATTATGAGAATGTATTTCATAATTTTTATATTATAAAGTTCACCAAAATGATTGATTATAGTTGGTCCTATGAGCATTTTTTTTAAAGCAAATTCATCAATCAAACCCTCACAAGCTATATTTCCAATTTTTTTTTATTTAAAAAAAGTCAAGAATTTAAACTCAATAAAAAAAATTAATAAAGAAGAGAAATTCAGTAACTAAAGCTAACATAATGCGAAGTAGAATTTAGGTAATTAAGGAAAAGAAATAAACTAAAAGAGAAAGTAGAAAAAGAAAAAAGGAAAAAGGAAAATGAAAGCTCACATAAAAGAGAAAATGCAAATCTAAAAATACCAAACAAAAAGATAATTAAGCAAATAAACCAAACCCCCGCTTTAGTGCTTCTTCATTTCCTCCATTTGAACCCCAAAAAAAAATCACTTAAGCTAAGTAAGTTAATTTTTTGATTCATCTTTAGATTAAAAAGAAGTAGTTATACTTGTCATTAGTACTACATTTCATAAATTTATCAAAGAATAGTTTTTATTTTATTTTATTTTATTTTTTTTATAAGATATCAAAAATATATATATATATGTGGGCCCCACTAAAGGGGGGCCCTGAGCGATCGCTCAACGAGCTCCCCTAGTAGCCGGCCCTGATTAACATAAAAAATTTAGGTTTAAAGTATGAAGAAAAGATTAATTGAAACAAGAAATGGAGGAATTGAAATTGAAATTTGAATGAAATGGTTCATGAAAAGACGGAATAAGGAGTTTGAGGTAAGAGCAGGAGAGAGAGGAAGAGGAGGTGGATTGAAGAAGAAAATTTTGGGGGAGTGATTTTAGGGTTAGTTATATTTTTATTCATGGAAATAAGGGAGACTGATTAAGCATCACCACGGGTCTTTCCAAAACATATACTAGTATTTTTTTTATTTTAATAAAAAGAGAGACCGGTTATGTAAAAACACGAGTCTCTCCTTTTTAATTTAAAAATAAAAAAAAAATTGAGAGAGATCCATTATCTCTAAGAAAGGGTCTTTTTTTTTTCCTGAATACTACCAATGAGACTAGTTATTTGTAATGTTGGGTCTCTTGAAACACAGTGACCAACTATTTGATTTACGGGTCTCTCATTTCGGGTCTCTTTGGGCATTTTTTTTAGTAGTGAACGATTACAAGGTTCAGGATTTTAGCTCCCAAAGAGTCTTAGTGGACAAGGAACTTCTTCCGCATAAGTTCAATGCCAATGACATCCCTAAGTTCAAGCCTACCAACAATCCTTACTGTTGAGCAATTAGGTTTTGATGATTATAAACTAATGATGATTATCTATCTAACGTGTATGTTAAGTTGTGCATAGAAAGAGCAAGTTATGCTTGGAACAGGATACAAGGAACCTGAGTAATGACAGGTATATATGTAAGGAACTTGAGCAATATAGGATAAGCAATAGAGGAACAAGAACAACGATAAATGTTATGGTTGATAAGCATGATGATGGTTAAGGAACCATGAAGGTAACTATGTAAACATGTGTTTACATATGTTAGCTTCATTAGGTAAGTATCCTATACATATATAGGTTATGTATGTGTAGGAGTCTTTTAATTTAGTTTAGTTTTCTTTATTGTTTTTATAAATAAAAAACTAACCTTCTGTTTTACTTTGTTATCCTCAGAAGTTTGCTCAGTTTGTCATCATTAAAAAGGGGCAACTTGTTGACCCTTATGAGGTTTTGATGATGATAGTTATGATTGAGCAAACTTCCATTTAATAAGGATTTTCTAGTGTTGTGATGTTTGCAGGTTTAGTAAGCGTTGAGGGCTGAAGTAGGAACTGAAACAAAGGAACTTTAGAGGATCCATGAGGATACAAGTAAATTTAGAAGAAGAGTTCCAGAAATGTAACTTCCAGAAGTTTCTTAACAGGAACTTCAAAACGGGTTGTAACGACCTGGTTCCGGTGTAATGCTGGGGCAAACCTTAAGATCTAGAATATATCAAGACTACAGGATTCCAGAACAAGAGTTTCAGAGAAGCAACATGAAGACAGAGAAATAGATGTATATTGCTCTAGGACTCATGTAAGTATGTTGGACATAAAAGTCGATCTGGAACAAGTCTATATAGAACCAAGGTGAACTCTAAACAGTCAATGAAATTAGAGTAACTGATTTGTCAGGAACTCAGAGACTGTCAGAGTTCAGGAACCTAATAGGAACTTAAGTATGCACGTCGTTAAAAGTCAGTTTTAATGATTTATATATTTACCTTATACGTGCATATCTTTTAGGGATTTGGTTTTACTGAATAAAGATATTTATCTTCTAATAAATCCCTTTTGGAAAAAGATAAGATTGTTTAAAAAGTATTTTAAACAAAAAGATAAGTTTTGAATAAAATCTGATTTTATGCTAAGTTTATCTTATTATTATTGACAGTTTTTATTCTTAACAAGAAGATATATTTTCGGAAAACTAATTTTTAGAAAATATCTTTTAAACTTATCTTTTCAGAAAATCTATCTTTTTCAAGATGAAATGAATAATTCGAATGTACTATAAATATGCTCATATGCATTCATTCAAAGCTGAGGCTGACGAAGTGTAGTGGTCGTGCTCAATGGTTTTATCCTTCACCAAGAAGCTAAGTCAGTCCTCCTGGTCAAAGTTCCTATCAGGTTTTTGGTTACAGTACGTCCAGTGAGTTCCAGACAGGTCTCGAGTGTCCAACATATTAGTTTTATCTCTTTATTCATAGATATGTATTTAGGGATATTCAATGAGATCTTGTAATGGGAAAAGGGTTTTGAGTGTTTTATATTTTGGGGTGAGATTGTGAATTCTCTTAAATTCACGTTTGTGATGAGTTTGAAATCTCGTAAAATTCGAGTGGTAGTTAGTCACCCCGAGTGTGTCTTGGGTTGCACAGTGAGAAAAAGGAACCTGAGTGTGTCTTAGGTCGAGAAAGGAACCTGAGTGTGTCTTGGGTCGAAAAAGGTGCCTGAGTTTGTCTTAGGTCTGATAGGATAGGTTCTTATCAATAAGCAAGTGTCTTAGGAGGAACTTGCGAAGCAAAGGTCTGTGTAATAGGTTGTACTAGGAGAGTTGCCTATTATAGTGGAATTTGTTTATAAGTCCCAATAGGGCCGAGGTTTTACTTCCATTTGGGCACTGGATGGTTTCCTCGTAAAACTTGTTGTGTGCTTTAAGTTCCTTTACGTTTTGTTTTTAATTTCCGCATAAGTTCCGCGATTGGAACCTACTACCATTCACCCCCTCTTGTAGTAGTTCATCTAAACTAACAATTGGTATCAGAGCAGGTGCTCTTGATAAACCGGGCAACCCCGAGGAGCAAGTTCCAGGCTAGGATGGATATCTACAAGGAATGCAGCGAATGGAACTCAACCCTAGAACGTTCCCAATACCACGTGAAGGCCAAAGTATGCTTGTGAAGCAGAAGAGATTCAAAGATGAACATCTTTGAGGTAAGTGTCTCGTCTTTGAAGTCTTGATTATATGCATGATAATATGTGTAAAAGTTTCTTGCAGTATTTCTAGTTAAATTTTGGATTTTGTTTTCAAAGTTTTTAAATCAATTTTGTGTAACCTCAAATTTGATTTATAGTGTGAAAAGTATTTTTCAGATTTACAAATTGATTTATTTTTAAAGAATCGGTTTACTAGAAATAATTCAAGGAACGTATTGTGTAGAATTATGCATATTTGGTCTCTTGGAACCTGGATTACCCCTTTATGGTAACTTAATTCTTTGGGCAAGGTAATGAACGTATATTTTGAATATTTTCCAAAGAATGACCTAATCATGTGTATGTATTATTCTGAATATTTATTATATAGACACATGATGTTTATTGTTAGTAAAGATAGTTGTTTTAATTATGGATTATTGACGTCTATTACTAACAAGAAGGTACCCAATATATATTGGGTAACCAAAGCCAAAAGATGACTGATTTTGCAGGCTATGTGAGTAGAGACAACTTATTAATAATGATGATCTTTGGTTGTTTGTATATAAGGAATTATGTGCAAGTTCCTCTCACTAGAAAGCCTTTATAAGAGGTTTGTAGTAGGTGAAGCGATAATATGGATAAGTGAGTAAGTCGCCTATACATCTCTCTGTAAATATTGGTCATGTGCTTTTGGTATGTATTAATCCTTCACAAATTCCTATTGAAATTCAATTCCCTATTCTTATGAAGGTTATTTGTGAATGGATGTAAAGAGAAGTTGTTTTGATAGTTATAATGTATATCATGACAAGCTAACTTCTCTTCTAGTTTTGTGTAAGTTATTATTGATTGTTTTGTAGGTTTGTCCATATAGATAAATCGGGGCATAAAAGTTTGTTCCTTTATGAATTCAATGCTGAAAGGAGTTGGAACTTGGTGAACTTGAAATGATAAAACGGATTAGCTTAGGGATACAGGAATAACTAAGCTTCTATATCAAGGTGCTATAGGAGTAAGAGTATAAATTTCTGTTCAGCTTCTTATTCAAGTTCTAGTCAAGTTCCTATTGTTAAAGTTCCTTGGAACAAAGCATTAATTCCTGTAGCAGACTCTCTTGAAAGATGATGGGTTAAGATGATTATCTTTGATTGCGTGTTGAAGATTCATAATTTCGTTCATGGAGCAACATCTAAAAGGGATTATTTCTTACAGGAACTTTATGCTGAAATATTTTTATGCTTTAGGTTTTATCTACCTCTTCTGACTAACCTACTGAAATTTTAAAGGCACAAAGGAATCTCTTGGGTTGTGAACTTTCAGGTTATATCTTTTGAATGATAATATGAGGGACTTTGACAAGGTGTTGAAGAATGTGAGATTAAATCAACACGTTCCTCTACCCAAGATACAACGGTCTAAAGGACCAGGCCAGAAGGACATGTTCCAACTTTATGTCAAAAGGAACATGGAAGAGTTGAAGGTTTATAATAGGAGGGAATTTGCATTATCTCGACAGCGAGGATCCAAAAGAGATGATGATAGCCAAATCAAGGTATCTCTTGCTATAAATCTGCAATGGAAGAACTTTGACTTATAATACTAACACGAAAGGTAAAATTTCTACATAACAGGAAGTTAGTAAGTCAAGTTCCTATCCCATTGTGAATATTTTTCTTGTCTAGTTTTTAATGCACATTCTGGTTTTCAATTTCTTGTAACTCTAGTTGTTTTATGGCTTCAAAATGACATCATCAATAAAGAGTGGAAATGTCACATATGAAGGGAGTCAAAAAGGGAACACATCATTTGTGGATCTCAAGGTGATTCCTAACAACAACCTGACATTTCTAGGTTTTATTGAAGATGAGATACCTCTATGCTTCAAACTGTGAACATGTTAATGTTTTCATGCCTGATAAACCTAGTAGGAACTCGATAATAGGTATATGTATATGTAAGTTCCAAACAGGTTAAGATCGAGAAGCATGAGAATGAAACACATGTTACATTCTCTTTCAACATCAGGTAGATGGTAAGCAACACTAATCCATTGGATCTTAGTGATATGGATATGTTTACCATGTGATATGTAGAGACTAATTGAAAGAGATGTCTTGTTAATAAGTAATGAAAGCAAATGAATACTTGGTTACTTTTCTTAATAGAAGAGATGATGAACTGTTTGTTGAAAGTCTTTTCTATCACAGAGTTCGTGGCTAAGTGTTCATCATTTATGAAGGTATAGATCTAACAATGGAACCTAGTTCCAGTAATGGTTGATGTTTGTTGCAGGAACACAGGATTGACAACAAGTTTCCAACTTTGAATCATGAAAGACACGAAGAAAACAAAGTTATATACTAATGGTCTTTGCAGGTTCTTTGGAATAGTTTCAATGCCTCTTGCTACATCATTAACACTGAAGCAATAAATCTTTGATTAACAAGACACCCTATGTTCCACTTAGGGATGTTTGATGATACAAGTGCCAAGGCGATTTATCTATAAACGCCGAGAATAGTAAAACATAAAGAGTTCACCCTATCTTGTTTAATGTGCAATAAGTGAACATATTTTGAGACTAACAGGTTTGTTCCCATCAAACAGGCTATAAAGATGAACTCACAAGTTCCTGTAGAACTAACTGAGTTCCTAGTAAAGAAATATGTCACTAAGAATAACAGCAAGGGATAGCTACATATGTTGAGGAACTTTTAGATGTTAAGTTCCAACTCATGCAGCAAAGTTCAATGAAATCAATACAAGAAAGCAAGTTCCAACGAAGTTCCAGAGCTGAGATAATATTTGTTCCGACCAGCAATATCTCAACAAACTATGGAACTAAAGTGTCTTATATGCATATGTAACCAAGGTCGAGCCTCACGACATTGAAGGATTTGAGGATAGAGCTTGAAGATTAGATGTGCAACAGAACTCGATGAGCTTAAAAGGAAGAAGGTGTGTATTACATTCTAAACCTATTCTATAACACTTAAAAAGGGTTGGAGATAAAAAAAGGGTGTTCTGGAAAAAGCTTGTTGAGTAAGGCACGTGAATGGAAAAAGGCCAGGTTGGTTCTTAAAGGAAACAACCAATACAAAGGTATGTATTGTTTTTAAGGAACTTATTGCTCGTGTAGCTAGACTTGAAGGTAATTGAACATTATTTTATCTTGCTGTTTATATGGGATTAGAGTTGTACCACATGAATGTCTTGGATTTCTTTTGTATAACATTTTGTTATAGATGTCTATGTGGAACATACTCTAAGATAGATTGCTATCCAAGTTCCTTCTTGAAAATTGAGCTTTAAAATTATCAATTTTTGTTTTCAAGATGGATTGAGTTATTAGTTGTACTAACATTGATTATATTTTTGGTACAACTAATGAGCCATTGTGCATTGGTTTTTGCTAATATATGATAAGAAAATATATTTGTAAGCATTAACCACTGACAATGGAACTTGAGTTAGAAGTGGAAGTTCATATTAGATTCGAAATCATCAAGGAACAGAACAACCACTTCAAGAACTCCAAGGTAAGCCATCATATCAACCTATGTATTAATAGTTACATCTTTATTGATATGAGACTACATAAGATATAAGTTCCTTTCACATGTCGGCATTAGATGAATTGGATTGATATATCTTTAGTATGGATGCAATATGTGAATTTGTGAATTGATTCTCTTATGGTTTTGTCTCGACTTATCATATTCTTGTTTATTGCTTAATGGAACAAGACTTGATAAAACATAACATGAGTATAAAGTATTTTTCCCTTAAGTTATACCAAGTTGGGGTTCCTATGCATGTTAAGCATAAAGTAAAGAATGTGCACTTATTTTTTATGTGTCACACTTAGTTCTTGTGTTGTAAAAGACATACTCACTTGCCTAAGAGTATTAGAGGTCTCATAATAGAACTATGGGTGCTTTCAAACACGAAGTTCCTAAGTTTCCAAAGGAACAATGGAAGAAACTTTGATGGAACAAGACAGGTAAGTTCCCAGACCGTTTGTAACTCACTTGTTTAAATTTCAGAGGGAACTAACCTATCTTTTAGCCAACTTTCAAGCATCCACGCCATATATCTTCAATCGCAACATTATTCTACAACTCTAAGTTGTGTGTCCGTGTTGCATATACTTTAATTTTCCCATATTCAGAAAATCGAAGATTCTTATTCACCCAATTCAATTTCATTTTTCCGTTCACACACTTTTACTTCTTATTCTTGATTCCCATGTGCTCTAAGTTTGTTGATCATCTTTTTATGATTTGATGAAACATGAAAAATGGTGATTATATTTTGAGGGGGAAGTTGAAGATAAAGAAAGAAGTATGTACTTGAAAAGGAAGAAGAATGGTAAGGGACTCAGGGGGAATAAGGTAGGAACCAAGAAATCAAAATGGTTCAGATCTGGTTGTGGAACTCAAGTGTATGAGTAAGTAATATCTTCATTGATTTAAAAATGTGTTATTCCAGGAAAGCATGCAAAATTTGTATAATGACACCCTTTAAAAAAAATTAAAAAAAAAAGAAAAGAAAAAGAAAAGGGTGATCAAATATTTAATTTCCTGGATATCTAAAGATGAAGAATATTGACTTTGATGTGGAGTACTCGTATACTTGGTGAGCTAGTGAAGGAACAACGACAAACGTTGAAGGAACTTGACTATGATGAAACTGAAATCTATTTAAGTTCCAGTATGCAGAATGTTCTTCAAAGAAGTTGGTGGTTGAAGTAAGGGAACTTGGTTATCAATTGGTAAGATGAATATGTGTTGTGTTTAGCAGGAGTTTCAAGAGTATGAAATGAAGAACAAATGTGGTGAACCTCTTCATCTTAAAAGGTCTAAACGAAGAGCACAAATTCCACCTCATGTTCCCTCTACTTATTTTGTTCCATATGCTTCTTTATATATCCTTTAAGCTTGCGCTTTCATTTGTCTATTCATGCAATCCATTTCTAAATTTTTAGCTCTGATCTTTACTTGAATTTTAACTTCTTATTTGTCAAGTTCAATTAAGGGTTTTGAAGTTGGGCCTTTGGATTGTGAGTTGGAAATTAGTGTGGAAATGGTATCCGTGTTTGAAAAGTGAGTACCTTGAGGCTTTTAGGAACAACAAGTGTTTAACCATTATATATTTACTTATTATATGGTGGTAGGTGTGACATATGACTTTAAGTGCGTATAATTTACGAAAAACAAACGTGTGGAACAATACCCTTTTTGATAATGACAAAAGGGGGAAGAATATGTATGATGCTTATGGTATGCAGTAATTAAGTCTAAAGTTATTACATCATGATTGTTGAAAGTATTTATATATTGATAAATGATGTGTATTGCTGAGTTCCTAACTATTAAATTCTTGTGTATGTTCTTAACTTGTTTAAATGTTATTTCCTTGAAAAACTAAGGGGGAATAAATGTACAACGATTATCCTTTAGTTGGTGATGAGCATCATTAGTTTGTCATCATCAAAAAGGGGGAAATTGTTGAGCAATTAGGTTTTGATGATTATAAACTAATGATGATTATCTATCTAACGTGTATGTTAAGTTGTGCATAGAAAGAGCAAGTTATGCTTGGAACAGGATACAAGGAACCTGAGTAATGACAGGTATATATGTAAGGAACTTGAGCAATATAGGATAAGCAATAGAGGAACAAGAACAACGATAAGTGTTATGGTTGATAAGCATGATGATGGCTAAGGAACCATGAAGGTGACTATGTAAACATGTGTCTACATATGTTAGCTTCATAAGGTAAGTATCCTATACATATATAGGTTATGTATGTGTAGGAGTCTTTTAATTTAGTTTAGTTTTCTTTATTGTTTTTATAAATAAAAAACTAACCTTCTGTTTTACTTTGTTATCCTCAGAAGTTTGCTCAGTTTGTCATCATTAAAAAGGGGCAACTTGTTGACCCTTATGAGGTTTTGATGATGATAGTTATGATTGAGCAAACTTCCATTTAATAAGGATTTTCTAGTGTTGTGATGTTTGCAGGTTTAGTAAGCGTTGAGGGCTGAAGTAGGAACTGAAACAGAGGAACTTTAGAGGATCCATGAGGATACAAGTAAAGTTAGAAGAAGAGTTCCAGAAATGGAACTTCCAGAAGTTTCTTAACAGGAACTTCGAAACGGGTTGTAACAACCTGGTTCCGGTGTAATGCTGGGGCAAACCCTAAGATCCAGAATTAGAAGTATATTTCTCTAGGACTCATGTAAGTATGTTGGACATAAAAGTCGGTCTGAAAAAAGTCTATATAGAACCAAGGTGAACTCCAAACAGTCAATGAAATTAGAGTAACTAACTTGTCAGGAACTCAGAGACTGTCAGAGTTCAGGAACCTAATAGGAACTTAAGTATGCACGTCGTTAAAAGTCGGTTTTAATGATATATATATTAACCTTATACGTGCATATCTTTTAGGGATTTGGTTTTACTGAATAAAGATATTTATCTTCTAATAAATCCCTTTTGGAAAAGATAAGATTGTTTAAAAAGTATTTTAAACAAAAAGATAAGTTTTGAATAAAATCTGATTTTATGCTAAGTTTATCTTATTATTATTGACAGTTTTTATTCTTAACAAGAAGATATATTTTCGGAAAACTGATTTTTAGAAAATATCTTTTAAACTTATCTTTTCAGAAAATCTATCTTTTTCAAGATGAAATGAATAATTCGAATGTACTATAAATATGCTCATATGCATTCATTCAAAGCTGAGGCTGACGAAGTGTAGTGGTCGTGCTCAATGGTTTTATCCTTCACCAAGAAGCTAAGTCAGTCCTCCTGGTCAAAGTTCCTATCAGGTTTTTGGTTACAGTACGTCCAGTTAGTTCCAGACAGGTCTCGAGTGTCCAACATATTAGTTTTATCTCTTTATTCATAGATATGTATTTAGGGATATTCAATGAGATCTTGTAATGGGAAAAAGGGTTTTGAGTGTTTTATATTTTGGGGTGAGATTGTGAATTCTCTTAAATTCACGTTTGTGATGAGTTTGAAATCTCGTAAAATTCGAGTGGTATTTAGTCACCCCGAGTGTGTCTTGGGTTGCACAGTGAGAAAAAGGAACCTGAGTGTGTCTTAGGTCGAGAAAGGAACTTGAGTGTGTCTTGGGTCGAAAAAGGTGCCTGAGTTTGTCTTAGGTCTGATAGGATAGGTTCTTATCAATCAGCAAGTGTAATAAGTCCAAATAAGTAACTTGCGAAGCAAAGGTCTGTGTAATAGGTTGTACTAGGAGAGTTGCCTATTATAGTGGAATTTGTTTATAAGTCCCAATAGGGCCGAGGTTTTACTTCCAGTTGGGCACTGGATGGTTTCCTCGTAAAACTTGTTGTGTGCTTTAAGTTCCTTTACGTTTTGTTTTTAATTTCCGCATAAGTTCCGCGATTGGAACCTACTACCATTCACCCCCCCTCTTGTAGTAGTTCATCTAAACTAACACTTACTTTCATTTAAGAGCTTTCGATACTATAATTAGCATTAAGGCTATTGACAGGAAGGTCTTCCCTTTAGTATTTCTCACTATCTCTTGAAATCATTTGTCAACAATGGTTTTTTTCCCTAGAAAAGGAGAAGACCTCCTCCTGAGATCTATCACAAACGCTTTCATTGATATATACAAGTGCAACATCCAAGTTGAGACTGACCATAAGGAGCTTGAGATGTTAAAGCAAAAGGAAAAAGAAGGATTTACTTCCTTCTTCAACAAGTGGAGAGAAACTTCTGGTAAGATGGTAGAAGTTCCTACTGAAAAGAAATTTGTGAGATGTTCGTCAAGAACCTTCAAGAAAAGTATTCAAAACATTTAAAGTACAAAGAAATTTGAACACTTTCAAGGCCATTTATGATATAGGTATTGACATTGAAGACGACCTTGCAAAACAAAAAGCTGCTAACAACATCAACAGTGGCTGGAAAGGCAAGAAGAACGACAATCCTTATTCTTCCATAACCACCCACTCAAATAATGTTAGCACCTTTAACTTGAATGAGGTCCTTGCTATGAACAACAAGGATAAAAGAAACCATTTAGGAGAATTTTCACACCTATTGGCATGAGTTATGCTACAGTGTTTGATCGACTTCATGCTAAAGGACTCATAACCCCTATTGGACAGTTTGGAGATCCACCAGTAGAAAGGAGGACGGCTAGTTGGAACCCCAACTCACCTGGCAAGTACCACCAAGGCAGGGGCCATCTCACTGAGAATTGCTGGAAATTGAAAGAAGCCATTCAAGATTTAATTGATAGCAATAAACTTCCATTGCCCCTTACTAGTAAGAAGCCAAGTATCAATAATGCTCCACTTTCAGACTCCGATCATTGGCAATTTTTGATGAGGAAAATCACGTTGATCCATCACTCCTCATCAAACTAATTGAAGAATTTCATGCCAGCAAAGAAGAGGAGGACACCTTTTTCGATGTCATGAGTGCTTTTCCTCCAACTGAAGAACCTGCCTCAAAAGAAGACATAAGGGTCTTCATAAACATAATGAGGGCGACGATGATCCAACTTCACTATTCCATTGAGGAAGCAAAGAAGATGGAGGAAAGACGCATCGCTGAAAAGATGACATCCACTAAAACTACTGAAAGAAAACATTTTCCCCTCAAAGTAGTTGAATCACCCAAACAGAGTAATAAGGCATACACACCTATTGGGACTTCTTATGAAAATATGTTTAAAATGCTCTTCGAGAATGGAAAGATCAAACCTCTCGAGCCAATCAAACCATTTGAATCGCTAAAAAGGATAGATAGGTTCTACTGTCCATACCTTCAATCTGGAGGACATACCAAAGAATACTGTTTCAAATTCAAGGACCTAATCCAAGGATTGATTGAAGCAAAAAGTTGGTTCAAATTTGGCCAGAAAAAGATGTTAGCATCAATGGAGTTTTTGAAAGCGATGATGAGGATGTCTACCTCAAAGACGTAGAAGAAACTCCACTCTCCACGATTTATTTGTCGATGATATTTAGGATGAAGAAAATTCCTCTATCGACGACATCACAAGATCAGGGAGAATGCAACATCCCATCGTGAATCAACCCAGTCCTACCACTCAACAAGTCCCTATTCCAATTATAGAAGACAACGACTTTGTCAAAAAATTGAAAAATACTAAGGTAGAAATATTTTGCTGAATATATATTTTCCATAAAAGCATACATACCAAATTAAAGTTCCACCATAAAGTACAATTAAAGCAGAATACAAAGGACATTGTGGAATGAATGGGGCAAAGAATTCCATCTTGCTCTGACCTCAGTAGTAATTGCATCATCATATACACCTATAAGGAAAGGAAAAAAATCAAATGCATTAATCACTTGATTGTGATTGTATGCACCCATTGCTCTTCCTGGTATTTGATCCAAAATCTGCCGAGCTCTCTTTATTGAATCAACACTGCATTTAGTCAAAGTAACAAACAAAAGTAGAAGAAATAAATACTAGTATGTAATTGAATTGAAATACTCTTGTTTAATTATAAAAGTGAATTGATAGATGATTAAAGGAATGGCATAAAAAGAGCTCATTATTTGTTAAAATAAGCAATTTAACATCATATAGTAGCGACAAATGCCTAAATATAAACTCAAGGATGAATATAAAATCCTTGTTTGTTAAAATAAGCAATTCAACAATGTGAATATAGTCCCAATGTTTCACTTCTATCCAAAATGCTTGGATGATCACATAGAGCAAGAACCTGATGCACTTTAATTAAAAGAAACATTACAAGTTATTTTTAGAGTAACTGCTCATGACACTCAAACACTATGGGCACTAACCTAATGAAAAAATGTGATTGGCTGTTGCGCAAGAGCTTGAGGATTCCCAATATTACAGAAAAGTATGTACACAAATGACGACAAGTTAAAGCCGTGAACTTGAGACACGATAAATGGCAATTATACCTCATCTAAAGGAAGAGAATCAGGCTGTTGACTCAATTGCTATCTCAATCTCTGCGAGAACAATATGATAGCAGATAGCACCATTAGATAAGTAATAAATTGCAATGATCACATCAACCAGAATAAGCAATACTCTCATTCAAATCGAGTCTTAATCCATGTCAGAATACATAGTGTTTTATGATAGCAAGCATGGAGCCACGGACTAAGGAAGAGAACCAAATATTCTTCCTGTGTCTAACATGCTATCATATCTTTCACTTAAATCAGAAGATTATACAGAGTAGTATGAATTACAGTAATTTTTAATGTAGAGATATAGAAAGAACTTAAGACTTTTCAGATCGAAACCTTTTTCCTTTTTCCTGTATAATTATTCTCCACGGAATGGAAATACAAGATTCATTGATATATATTCATTTTACTCCATAGCTTATTGTATAACACTAGTTTTTTTTTTTTTTTTTTTTTTTTTTTTTTTTTTTGAAACCGTAGTTGTTTTGAGATAGCCCAATATCAAGTCACTAGAGTAACTAGATACATAGTAATCAATAATCTTAGCAAATGGCAAGACAAATACAGTAATAATTAATGCATTTCGTTTCATACCTAGGCCTGGGTAACAATCGCTCCATAAACCGAACAAGGTACTATTGATTGTCCTATTTACTGTACATATTAAGTGTTAGGTTTGAGAAGTGTGGAGAACGGTTCAAGGGGGCTAAGGGGGTGCATAGCTTAGGAATTTAAGCTATGGGCTATTTCTTGGTGTTAAGCAATGGTGGATGGCAAGGGATGACTTCAAATGAGCATATCTCAATATCGAGGAATGATATTGAGATAATTCAAGTTGGAGGTGATAGCGGGTCTCTAGATCTTTCCAACGACATGTCATAAGCTTGATTTCATTCAGAATTGAGGGAGTTATGGTTATTTTAAGTAGAGTTGTCCGTGCAAAGCGGGAGTTCGACCCGAACTTTTGAAAGGTTCGGTCAAACCTAGCTTTTGAGGCAGACTCTGCGGTTTTTTGATTTCTAGAGGAGGATAGGTCAAACCTAGTAAGAATTTTGACCGAACCACCCCATGTTCGACCAAACTTTGGGTAGGTTTGGTCGAACCATTGATCCCCTGTTCGAGCATGCGGTTTTTTTTTTATTCGCTCGGGATGTAATCTTAGCCATTGATCTTCTTGCACTATATATACTCTTGTACTCTCATTGTAAAGAGAGAAATAGGATGAGGGGAAAGAAGTAAAGAGAGAGAGCCTCAATGTAAAACCCAAACACTTAGGGTTTGAGTGTTTGAGAGGGTGAGCTTGGGGTGGGAGCTTTCATGGGGATTGAAAGATTGTAATCTACATTAATCTTCATCTAATTATTGCTACATAATGGATTGGTGGGTTTTTTCTCCCGGCTTTTGGGTTTCCTATAGTAAATTCTCCAATAGAGACAAGGCAAAGCTATACATATTAGATTTTATGGTGTTTTATAACAACACAATCTCTCAACACTTTTTCTCCTTTTCTTTTCGTTTTTTCCATATACTTTATTTTATCAAGTATCAACTTAAATCAGTTTATCTGTTCATATATGACGAATATTTCAACAATAAATGAAGGTACCAATTTGAAAAATTGTGAAAAAGAAAATAAAAGACATGCATAAACAATATATTGTAAAAAAACAAGAAACAACAATAATTTTGCATCTTATTAATATAAGACATGCATAACCTTTTGATTGAAAATAAAGAGAAAGATGATGAGATAAATTAGAAGAAAATTCCAATATTCGTCTCTTTTTGTGTTGTTGTTGAGCATTACCCTCGCTGATAGTTAGTGGTGAATCCATCATTTTATATAAGTGGGTTCATATTCAATTAAATTTAAATAAATTAACAAATTACATTGATTAAAAAAATTAACAAATTACATGAAATTTGGTATATAAGTGGCGTATCTAACATTATTGACTTACAAGGCTAATAAATTATTATTTCTTCATCATTTAAATATTTTTAACATGATTTTTTTTTTATATATATTTTAAGTGGGGTTAATTGACCCCATTCTATTAAGCATAAATCCGTCATTGATGAAAGTTGTAATTTTGAGTGTAAAGTTCAATTCCTTGTTGAACATGCTAATCTAGTCTCCAATTAAGACCAATAGCTCTCGTAAAGTGGTTACACATTAGAGCAATATCTCTTTTTCTAAATCTAAAAATGTTTTGATATTTCTCACTAAAATCCGCTATATAACTTCTTTGTACTTTGTTACACTAGTTGTCCTACTAGTAATCCGCACCTGCTCCACTTCTCTGCCATAATTGATTATAAATTTGTTGTATATCACACAACATTGTAAAACAAATATCAATACAAAAATAATCATTGGGATTGTGAATTAATGTATAAGCTTAATTTGAATGAACTAAAGTATAATCACAAAAATAATCATAAAAATTAAATTGTTTCTATTATCACAAAAAAAATTTCAAACATCAAATTTGAGCCTCACCGTGATCATGAAGAAATTATGTCTTCGATAAGTGCAATCACTTGATATATCAAGGATCACTATTATGGAGATAATAATAAGTTCATTCTTTTGGGTTGTCATTGTCTAATGATAGATATGATAAATGATATTTAGGCTAGTCAAATAGTCAAAAGCCCAATAGAATGGATCATATGAGATCATACAACAAGGGCCGGGTATTAGGTTAAACAAGTAAGATGCCCATTAGTGGGCCTCATGAGGATATGTCAATGCAAGCCATGTAAGAAGTAGGGCTAGTGTAGTTAGAAGTGGGCTACGGGTTTGGGCTTTACACGGACTCTAATTATATATATAATATATAAATAGAGGTCATGCTTAGGGTTGATATAAGTCACAATTAACCTAAGTAGTGAATTGTGAAGTTAGTAACCAATCTCTCTCAACCCTTATCTCACACGCCGTCTCTCTCCCCTCACCCGTACAACCATACAGACCACCAAGGCAAGGTGGTTGCTCATGGTGGTGGTGGTGATGGTTTATGGCTTTATTGTTTCCTCTCCGTTGAAGGTTGATTGAAGTGTTCAGTCACAACTAACTTGCATCAGTGGAGGTTTAATTTGTGCCCGTGGACCAAATAGAGTAATCACGCTTAGGGTTCTTTATCTCCCATTATTTTTGCTCGATCGCATGTGGAGTCATGCTTCACAGGTACAATTATAATTTCTTTATGTGTTATGCATTGATCTTGGTGTTTAGATGCTTATGAATATGATTCATGCAATGCCGCTTAGAGGTATCTAAAGTCATACAGTGTATCAGTTTGCCTATGCATATATGCATATTGAATTTTAATCCTTTAATGTCCTTAAATTTTACTTCAATTAAGAGGGGGAATAAGTTAACAATGGTTTAATCTTTATATTAAATGGAAATTTAATTTTTGGAATTTGATTAAATGTGATTTAATTATGCTCTAAATAGCCTAAAAAGGATCGAATTTTGCCCTGTTATGCACAAAAATTTAAAAAAACCCTAATCTTAGATTCAAACTTTTAGAAATCCTAAGCCGTACCCTAAAATTTCAATTTTGTGTTTTGGTTTTTGAATAGGAGATACCCCAGTTTCTCATTGTGAGAAAGAAAAATTATTTCTCACATGACATTTTTGTGTATAAACCAACAACTTTTTTCAATTATGGAGCCTAATATAATGAAAAATTAATTATTTTATGCTTCATGAAAATGTCCCCATGAGATACAGGAAATTCCCTTTCGAATAATTTCGATTATTTTATGCTTCATGTTTTTAATCTAGTTGTTTTCGTGCATAAATTGTGAATTTTGCATGATCAATAATTTAATTTAATTAAATTTGATTGGGATTAATTTTATGAAGAACCCTAATTTTAAAACTAAATAGGGATTTAATTTTAATTATTGGACTGATTTAATTTAATTTTAGCAAAAGTTGTTTTAATTAAATTAAAAACAAAAAAATAATTAAAAGGCCAACAACCACGGTGTCTGCCGACCAATGTCAGTCTAAGAGGGAGGGGAGGGGAGGCAGTCCAAGGTGGCTAGGCAGCAGCGTGCAAGTGTTGCAAGACTGTTGTTGTGGATATTGTTGTTGTTGTTGTTGTTGTTGCTTCTTCTTCAGGTAGTGGCTAGCCGGCCACGCATGGTGGCCTGTAGCCAACATCAGCACTGCTTTCGCTACTGCTTTACAATAGTGGGAACTGGGAAAGCACACAGCCAGCGTGGCTAGCCACCAATCATGGTGGCCGGCAGTGTGCGGTGGTTTTAAAAAAAATATATTTTGTTTTAAAATATTTTCAAAATAAAATATGATTTTATTTTGGGGATAAATCATATTTCAAAAGTTGGTATTTGATAATTATCCATAATTAAAATTTTTAATTTTTCATAGGATTTGTTAGGATATTTTAAGCATATTCCAAAAGATTAAGATTGATTGCAGGCTAGGTAATTAGGCTAGAATCTCCTAAATTATTTAGGATAATCTTTGAGGATAAATATGATTTATCTTTTAAAAGTTATAATAATATTTTATTCTATCTCATGCCTAATTTAAAATATATGATATTTTATTGATGGTTCATATATTATCTAAATGCAGTAATTAAAATATGAGATATTGAGGTTCTGTGTTTCCTTAATTATGAACATTCGATGTTGTAGTTTAGGAAAGCATGATAAGTGATTTATTATATGACACTTTATAATATATGATATTATTTATTGCCATATATAAACTAGTATGGCCCATAGATTATAAATACGATCTGCGTATCGTGACGTATATATTTTTGTTATCTAAGTATGGTCTGCATACTGATAAAGTATTTTTGTAATTTTATTTTATTTTATTTTATTTAAGTAGTGAATAGAATAGAATAATATTATTACAGGTTGCAGTTAGTCCAAGAAGTTAATGGAGTGAAGGCCCAAAGGAGCAAGATGGATAAGATCCATGAAGGTTCAAGTCGGAGCTTTTGCTTTATTAGTTTTCTTAGGATTAAGGGGTCATACTATGCCATGTTTTATTTATGCATTAGTAGATAATGCATGTTAGATTTTATTGATGCTTGTGATGATGTGCTAGAGTTCACTAAATAATAAAAAACATAATGAATCTAGGTCCCGGTAATATTGAGGTTGCGTTTCCAACTACAAACCCAATAAACCTTTGATATTTATGATAGGTCATGCTAAAGTTGGGTGTCATTTTATATCTTGGGAGAGTTGGGGTAAATCAAGTTTTAAAATTTTAATTGGTTATACTTAACAAGGTTACCTAAAGAGTTTAGAACCTTGAAGCAAAGGGTAATAAATAAACATGTGATGGTTAATTATTCAACCAAGAGTTGCAATCAGTAAAGAGTTTTCTCACCTTGAAAATGTAATGGTTGATGGTAAGGCCAAAGTCCGGTCAATTATTGCACAAATAAAGGGTCTTGGAATCACTTAATTTAAATAGGGATCATTTAAATTGAATGAAGTGTTTTAAAGTTACCTATTTTATTTTTTTTATGGCACTTTAAATTTTAAACATAATTGAATTTTGCGTTTAATAATAAGTGATATTTCATTCTAATTTTTTTATTAAATTTAATCTCCTCAATTGAAAATAAAGTTGAGAATTGTTCTTAAAAGGTTAAAAGATAATCCATAAACCTATATTCCAATTTTTCTAAGATGGTTCTAAAAGACAAGTTTTAGAAACCCATGACACATGTCTAAGGTTGGTTTTATTCAAAATGTTTGAATAAAATGCCAACACATCTTCATTTTGAAAGTGTTTCAATTGATATAATGAGATGAGAGGTATAAACCCTCCAAAAAACAAGTATAGAAGTCCAATAAATCTCTTATTTTCAATATGATTGATTACAAGAAAGTGATTGGAAATCTCTATGATCAAAAGTTGATCAAATGACATTATTCTTCTTCCATTTCATATGGAGTTAAATAAATAATTAAACTCTAGTATGAATAATGATTGAATAGACTTAGCAAAATCATGAAAATTGCTTAAATAAGTTAAGCAAAGCATCACTTTGAACCTAAGATAAATGTTCTAAGTGGCTCAAAGGGAAAGGTTTAAGAATATATGAGAGTTGCATTAAGAAGTTATAAGGCAAGAAATACAAACAAGTTGCTACTTCTAAAACCTTAAACTACTTATACGCTAAAATTTGTTATGAACAACAAATGTTTCCAATTAAATGAACCAATTCCAATTGATTAGAAACTACCTCATAAAGTTGGAAGGTAAAAGAATGTAAATGTTCCAATTTAAGAAGTGTATTATAAAAATTGGTTTAGCATATCACTACTTCCTGGACATGAGATGTCATGTTTAGTTTTCTCTCATTGAGAATGTGGTTGAACTAAATGAAGAAGTTTGGATAACAGAGAAATAAATCTACAAGTTTAGAAGAAAATGTTGCTACTTCACAAGTAAAATCTACAAGTATGAAAGAAAAATTTGTAACTTTACAAGCAAAACTTACATTTAACCTTACCTAGTAATTTATTAGAATTAAATAAATGTTATTTATTCTTTCCATTATCAAAACACCATGCAATTTTAGTAATGACTTAGATTAAAAAACATGGAGTAAATGTTATTCTATGCTTTATTGAGTCACAATGTGTTTTGGAAATCTAAATAGGTTTAAAATTTCGATATGGTAGATATATATATATATATATATATATATATACACACACACTTTTGGCCTCTTATCCCGAAAGGAAGTGCGATGATGTTACAAAAACCCGTTCTTCATGCTAGATCAAAGTTGAAGTGTTTATAGTCTACGAAATGCATTATGAAGTAAGTTAAAACTCATATTTGAGGCCAAGTTATCTTAGAGCCTTTTCTGATCACTAATTAAGAATAAAACGTGCTCATACATTTTTAAACTTGATTAATAACGGACTCAAATGCGGCAAATGCAATGGTTCAATCTAATGGATCGTACATTGTTGAAAACTGAGCCAAACAGATAAACCAACCATCATATTTCGTGAATGGACTATAAAAATGGATATCCCTTTCAAAGAGATTTCCAACAGTATATTATAAGTTCAATTCCGAGCTACAACGAAGAAATTATGATAAAAACACTAAACCGGACCCTAAAACCGACACCCTTGCACTCCAACAACCAAATCTTTTGATTCATAAAAAATTTTAGCCTAATTTTAACGGAATTAAAAAGAAGACATTCATAGCTTTCCAATGATATCTCACACGCCTTAATTTGACTTTGCAATCAAAAGTTATGAAAGTTTTAAAAACGCATTTTCGTAAAAGGCAAACCGCATCCCAGCGCAACTCAATAAGTCGTGCGCGCCTGGCGCGCGCGACTTATTGAGATGCGCGCGGCACCCAGTGCAACTCCGAGAGTTGCGTGTGCCACCTAATGAAGTGGCTCTAAAAATCTAAACCTAGATCCCACTACCACAAAAAGGGGAATAAGCAACACACCATACATAACGGTCAAGTTTCATAGGCGATCTCTAGCATTATACAGAGCGCCTATGTAAGATAAGCGTTTTGTAGGTTAAAACTTATAGAGCGCCTGTCTAAGTCAATAGCTCTATATGATATATCCAAATATAACACCATATGATATAGATCGCCCCTTACAGATAACCGTTCTATAAGTATAATTTATTGAAAAAAAAAGAAAAAGAATTTTGTTTATTCCATTTCCACGACACTCTTAACAGTCTAACCCTACTTCATTCATTCCCTCCTAGCCGCCACTTCCCTCATTTCTCACCTCATTCACCATTCTCTCCTCTAACTTCATCCTCCCTCCTCTAACTTCATCCTCCCTCCTCTAATCCTAAACCCTTCTCTCCATTACCATCACTCCCCTGCTTTCAAACTCTAACTCCGGTGCGGTTTGGTTCGCGAAAGTCCGATCGTGATGATTTTTGGGTTGTATTGTCGCAATCATGATATATCTGGGTTGTTTGTGTGACACCCTTGTACTATTGAACCGTTAAATATCTGTTTTATCCTCTAATTTGATTTTTGATCTTTTCTACTACTAATTGCTCGTTTTGTTGAACAATTTTGATACTCATTTTTCCAGATTTTTCATTTTTTTGGTTGCCTTTTGAATTAGATGTTTGAATTTGAGTGCTAGTTGTTTACTTCACAGAATTAAGCGTCGAAATTCCGGCGAATTGTGGAAATAATTGTTTATTTTTTCCTAATTTTTTTGCTTTTTTTTATATGTTTTTGTGTTCGAATTTCCTGCATTTTCGAGTATTTAGGTGTTAATTCTGGTTAATTTTTGCTCATTTTGTGTTAGTTGAAATTAGAGTAGACCTGAAAACAGAGCTGGTCGGATGCAAACGGTGGTGTTCCTTCTCTTTCCTCTCAAACTAGCCCTCGTCATTCATCAATTCGTGTTGTAGGTGGTGTTCATATGATGCTAGAATTTCGATTCAAGTTTTTGATTTTGTTCTAATTTAAATTCCTGATTTTAATTTGAATTAAAATGTGGTTTTAATTCTCAATTTTTAATTTTAGATCTCAAATTTCTGATTTTCACTTTAGATTTGGTTTTAAATTTCAATTGTATAAGATCTAAGATTTCTTATTTTCATTTTACAATTTTAATTATATTAGATCAAGTGAGATGTTTGATCAAATTTGTGGGTTTTGTCATAATTTTGATTTTTCATCTCGATTTTCACGTAATATTTCCTTATCAGTTGATTTATTTGTTATAATTTTGATTAAGTTCTGATTTTTCATCTTTGAATTGCAAGTGTGTGGTGCATGTTCTCTATTTTTGTTCGTTTAATGGAAGGTGGTTGAGGTTGGTGGAAGCAAAGCGCTGCTGGGGGATGATTGCGGTGGTTTTCGATTTTGGAGGCATATTCATGTTGGTACACTTCTAGAGTAGTTGTTAGATCATTGATAATTAATTAGTTAAGTCAAAAGCCTTGTGCAATAATTTTTTTTCTCAAAGAATTTAGTTATTATCATTGAAATACTTGTATTTTAATTTTTGTACAAATAAAATGCTAATGTTATTGTTAGAGTATGAATTATTATTATTATTATTATTATTATTATAGTAATAATAATAATAATATTTTT
The DNA here is from genome assembly GCF_001683475.1 of Chenopodium quinoa. Lineage (NCBI taxonomy): Eukaryota > Viridiplantae > Streptophyta > Magnoliopsida > Caryophyllales > Amaranthaceae > Chenopodium > Chenopodium quinoa. The sequence goes on from NW_018745617.1 coordinate 2,955,365, forward strand.
TTATTAAAAAAGGTGAGGAATAGAGAGCGTCTATCTACGATAGGCGTTCTGTTTTTATGTAGCTAGAGAGCGCCTATGCAAAGATGGGCGCTCTGTTTTCCTAGTTTTTTAGTTACTTTTTATATTAAATATGAAGCGCCTATCTTAGATAGGCGCTCTGTTTAGTGTAAGATATGGATCGCCTCAAAGAGGCAGTCTATAGACTTTATAGGGCACCCCCTCAGGCGATCTATATTGCTCGTTTTAGGCGATCTCTATTCCTTATTTTGTGGTAGTGTCCCTACATCTATAAATAGGGGTCTTCGTTCAACCCGAAAGATGAACGAAAAATCAGAATTCTAACCCTAGAATTCTCAAAACCCTAATCTCTCAAGTTCTCTTACTATCGTACTACTTTTCTTCTCTCTTCCCAAGTACTTTCCAACCCTAATTGAATCCATTGAATTCCTTGGAGGTACGAAGAAGAAAGAAAGTCCATAAACGCATTAAACGGAGATTTAACATAAAAGAAGAACGGTTAGTTTCCCGAGCACTTAGATAAATCACTTTTCTTTTATTGTTTAAATAATTTTAATTGAATAAATTGTTTTTTTGATCACTTTAAACAGACTTTTAATTAATTAATTAATTCACATAGTATTCTTTCGTTAATCAAGATTAGAACTTGATAATTAATTGTTATTTTATCACTTAAGACAAGGCGAATATTGTTTATTTTGTTATTTTCACGAATATTGATTAAATAAGAATAATGATTGTTGACTCGAATGAACAATATAAGAGGGGGGTGAATTGTATTGTTGAGGAACTAGGGTAATTTTTGCGGAATTAATAAAGGAACTCAAACAAAAACTAAAAGTGCAAAGAGTGATTTTACGTGGAAAACTTCTTGGCCCTAATCAAGAAGAAAAACCACAACCACAAGGGATTTTAAACTCAACTCTTAATAATAATAAAGCAAACAACCTATTACAAATTAAGACTCTAACTTAAGTTCCTCCACGAACTCAAGTTCCCCTTTCAACTGATCCCTCAACCAGTTGAACTCTCTAACTCTCTCTTTCTTCTTGCTTCACTCAAAGCAATAAACACTCTTAGATTTTCCCCAAACTCTATCCCAATACAACTCAAGATTAAACTCTAAATGCTAAGTACTAAGACACTCAAGGACTTAAGTTGATTATAACTCTTTTTAAAAGCTAAAAGATTGTAATGCTCAAGAGTGTTTAAACTGAAAACCAAGTATATTTATAAGAGGAGAAGGAAGTTAAAAACTGTCGTTTTCCATAATCTCCACTAAGCCACAACTTCCATGAAACTAGGAAGTGCAGTTCGTGGGAGCTTGGGCAGCAAGCTAAACGAATTACCAGGAAGTGGTTTTACTGGCTTCCTAATTTTTCTCAACCTCTTTTGACAAAGTAAAACACACGTTGAAGAAGATATTTTTCCAAATAAGATTTTCCAAAGAATAAGATAAAATCAAAACATAAAATCTTTTTAACAAAAAGATATTTTAACTAAAAGATATTTTCGAGAATAATTAAGTTAAAATACGGAAAATAAAATCTTTACCAAATAAAATTAAATCCTATATCAATTATCATTGTACTTAACATAAATACAAGAAGCCTAAAATAAAGATAAAATACATTAGAATATCCTTGAGACTCTGTGAAGCTTCGACTCTGAAGCTTCAGTTCCTCACTCAAGGAGCTCGTCGTCTTGAAGCTTCAACTCTGGAGCTTCAGTTCCTCCCACAAGGAACTTGACATCTGATTAGCTTCTTTATTTTTCCATAGCAGACTTAGATTTCGAACCATGCTTCATTCTTACTCTAGAATCTCGTAGCATACATTTGTCAATAATCAAAGCTAAAATAGAAGTTAAATTAGTTATGATTTTCTTAGGTTCCTTGAGTCATCATCAAAACTTAGGGTCAACAACGACTTTTGCAATGTAATTTCTACGTGATTGATGCTTGTAAATAAAATCAAATAACTTAGTTTTAAGGAGCCATGTTGCATATACTGTTTGGTAATGAAATTGTTAAAAAGGAAGAGCTAGTAGAGGCCATACTAGGGCTAGAATAGCGATTCCCCCCTAAAGGAAACATTTATTTTAGTACCCTCGCTCCCGAACTCATTTCTGGTACACGTAGACCAATTTGGGAATGGGTAAACTTGTGATTCGTGCCAAACATCTCTTGATTTCTACTTGGGAGAAAGGCATGAACGGGGTTTATGAGTTTTCCTATAACTCATTGGCGACTCCTACTTGTTTCTTACAAAAAGCGTAATGATAGAATCAGTTCTAATTCAAGGTCCCCCAAATATTTAGGAATTCAAATCCTAATGCACCATAACAAGTGTAAAGTCCTAGGCTTTTAAAGGGCCATGAGTATTTAAGGAGAAAGATCCCCTATATATTTAAAAATGTCAATTGATTCGAATGAAAAATGAACATTGCATGCGAAAGATCCAAAGGGATGTAATTTCAATATCATTAGATTAAATCCATTGATATATGCAAATATCATTCTAATTTGAAAATTCTGATAAATTCACCAATTAGAGAAGTGATGATGTGAACTCAAGGTCAAATACATAACGATATAAGAAAACCAAAGGTTCAAAGACTGGAGACGGACAATGAAACTTCATTTGTGATATAATTATATCACTAGTGCTTAGTTGAAGCATAAGTGTGAAAGTTTTTAAAAAGTTCAAATGGTTTAGAATCATTTGGACAAGATAATAAATACACTATAGTATGACTGTAATGGTGAAATTTTGAGTCAAGACATTTACTTGGAAATATGTATTCAAATATTGCGATATGATCATCATAATGAGAATTTGAGCTTAGACCTTGATAAACATCCAAGAATTGTGAAATTGTTTAACAACAAACTGCGAAAGAAAACCTTATGAAGTGTCAATGAAAAGGAGCTATCGAACTATATGAGATATATTTTTATAATAGATGAAAATACCCTATCTTCCAACCATTATTCAGGGGATATACTTTTAAGATGAGCTAAAAAAACTAAACAAAACTACATATGTCAAATCAGAATATAGCAAAGGCTTCATATGTGATATGGATAAGAAAATTTCTTATAAAGTCTTCCTACAAAACAATGAATAAAAAGGTGCATTAAATCATTTGATAGACATTCGATTCCTATAAAGAGCACGGGGTACTACTACACAAGTCATACTTAGTACAAAATGTTTTTTGCTTAAGTGAATGCCCTTATGGAAAAGATGTAATTTCCAAAAGGTTAAGTGGGAGTAGTGTAAATCTCGAAAGAGTTCAAGAAAAGCAACAAACAAACATGGTTCAAACTATGGTTAGTTCACCCTATTCTAAATGTTCCTCTTCAAAAAGGTAAGTGGGAATATAAGAATCTCAAAAAGTTCAAGAGCCTTGAAAGAGTTCAAGAAAAGTTAATTCGAAAATCTTGAAGAAATTTGAGAAGTTATCAAAAAAAGTAACAAAATGAGCATGATTCACCTAATATTATAAATGACAACGCATGGTCTCATTAAGTGTAATAGGAATAATAACCATGTGTTGAAGGTAGTACGTTCCAAGTGCACATCCTCTATTGTCGTTTCTCATTGAAAACTAAACAAAGTTGTTGTATAAGTTTCTATTGTTGCTTAAAAACCTACAATGATGACTAGCATATGTAAAACTTAGCCAAAGAAATATGATTTCATGTTGACTAAGAGTTCTAAAATATTTATTTTGGAACATTATGATTATGCAATTAATAAAGATGATTCGAAAAATTATAGCTCCAAACGGTTTAAAAACCATGAAATTTGAAATAGATTCTTAGTCTGTAAGAAAGTGTATGACACTTGATGAATTTGCCTAATTGGGTGAGACCCATTATAAGCAAAACATACAAGAAAGAAAAGTGTTTTCTAAACAAAACAAAGACTTGTTAAATGATTCAACTAATTCATAGTATGACTATGACTACGATGAAACCTTTACAATAGTTACGTTGCTAAGATATATTAAAGATATTTTAGTAATTTCTACCTTATGAGATTTGGGTAGATGGATTTCAAAACACTTTCTTGAAATTTTTCATGAAAGAAGATTTGTATATGATACAATCAGAATGATTTTGAAAATCCAATAACCTTAGGGATGCATAAAAGATCCTTTAATGGATTGAAGTTAGCACCGTGGAGTTAAATGTTCTTAATTTTTGTAAGTTAATCAAAATTGTTTGATGTTCTCATAAATGAAGATGTTATGTATACAAGATGTTTAGTTAGAGCTATACATTATTCTTGGTCTAGTATAAAGATCATTTATTCATTTCTTGAAGAGTCGAGTGATGGTTAATACATTTTGTATGATAAACCTTGAAAAGGATGATGGATACATTTGGGATTCAAGACCTATAAAGATAGGTCACAATGGATGTTTGACCTTTATTGACAAAATTATTTTGATAAGATTCTTATGAGGTGCAACATTATATAAAAAAGAGTTTCAATCCCATATAACATGGCACAAAGCTTAACAAGATTCAATGTTTTGAGAAAGGTTGATGAAATTAAGGTTTTGAGTGATACTTCTTATGTAGTTTGCAAAGGATGCATCATGCATGTCATGAACTGTAATCGACTATTTAATTCACGTCATTTAAGAACAAGTGATGATAGATTTCAATCAAAATCCAAGGTAACGTTGGAATACAGATCAGAAATTCCTAAGTTCCTTGCGAAAGGACGAAGGAAGATTCTTAGTGTACGGAGATTAATAATATTATAAAATTTAGAAGTTGCAAAATTCATCTTTATAAGAATGTCTCATGAATTGTACTTACTAAACCCTTCCATGACCAAGGTATGAGAGTCATACCAAGGTTCTTGGATTGAAGCAAGTTATGTAATTAAAGTTGTGTATTTTTTAAGAAAACATATCATATAAGTAATACATCAACTTGCAGAATTTTATTTATCAATTGAAACAAAGTTTCAATCTTATTTAATCACGATTTTTGATATTGAATAAAATGTCCATACTAATTATGAATTAATGGGCTCATCGGGTTGATAACCTAGTGAATGAAACCCCACATGTGAACTAAATTCATATATTATTTAAGTTCCTAGTTCGAAATCATTAAAGTGGACATAAATAATTGCAATAAAAGGACTTGCATGTAAGATAAATTGGATAGCGCAGTTTCATGGGCTATAGAAGCGTAGTGACGCTCGGTAAATCACATGGATATGCATGAATGATGCATGATTGAACTATATACCTACTTTGAAGTTCATGTATAGAGATTCCGAATATATTAGTGGATTCCTTTGACATGAGTGGAGCACTGATTCCATTCAATGATTGATTTAACTATAGTACATTCAAACGTGTTCCAGTAACCGGAGATTATAAAGGATGTTTCTTGCTTACTTCAAAAGTGGAGTGGGAGCTTGGTTGCCACAAGATTGGATTGAGTCTACTTATTTAATTAGGAATGTGTCTTGGCCCCTTGAATAGGGAGAATTCAGAAAATGCATGGTTGTGCTCAAATGGATTACATAGTAATTATTTGTTTCGTAATTCAAACTAATTTAATATTTCAATAAAAGATTTGTAGATTAATATGACCATGACATGAGATGCAATCATATTATCAAATCGACGCACATTAACTTATGGAATTTGAATATTGCGCACTTGTCTCAGACAAGTGGGAGATTGAAGGAATTATGTCTTCAATAAGTGCAATTACTAGATATATCAAGGGTCACTATTATGGAGATAATAAATTCATTCTTTTGGGTCGTCATTGTCTAATTCTAGATATGATAAATGATATTTGGGCTAGTCAAATAGTCTAAAGCCCAAATAATGGATCCTATGAGGTCACACAACAAGGGTATTGGGTTAAACAAGTAAGAGGCCATTAATGGGCCTCATGAGGATATGTCAAGCCATGTAAGGAGTAGGGCTAGTGTAGTTAGAAGTGGGCTAGGAGTTTAGGCTTTATATGGACTATAATTATATATATGATGATGATGATGATATATATATATATATATATATATATATAGAGTGAGAGAGAGAGAGAGAGAGAGAGAGGTCATGCCTAGGGTTAATATAAGTTACAATTAACCTAAGTAGTGAATTGTGAAACAAGCAACCAAACACTCTCTCTCTCCCCTCATCCGTACAACCATACGGACCACCCGGGCAAGGTCCTTGCTCGTGGTGGTGGTGATGGTTTGCGGCTTTATTGTTTGCTCTCCTCTCTGTTGAAGGTTGATTGAAGTGTTCAGTCACGACTAACTAGCATTAGTGGAGATTTAATTTGTGCCTGGAAACGGCGCCATTTTGACCAGGGGTGAACTAGGTCGTTGAAGATAATCCTCCCTCATTAGTCAAACTAAATTTATAAACACTTAACCAACCTAAATACTAGTATAGAGGCAAGTCAAGGGTCAAACCCAAAGGAAGGGTAATGTTCAAGTGCTCTCAATTATGCGCCTAATCTAGGTCGAAGACAAAGATAAAGAGAGAACACTAACCAACTACCAAACAAAGAAACCAAATAAATAAAGCACTAGGAACGGGGATCAACAAGTAATCATGACAATTGTAGCAATTCGGGAACAAGATGCAAATCAATGGTTGCGAAGACTAATGGTAAGAGTAATCAAAAGAGCTCCACAAGTTATCTCTTAGAGGTCTAACTAGCGCCAACTACGAGAGACACTAACTAGGAACGTCACAAATCAAACTCAATCCATAATTGCAATTCCTAAATCAATGGTCCGTATCATTAGCAATTACAATGCAATCTAGCATAATTCTCAAGGCCTATCGAATCACACACATGCACAATTTCTATTAATCACTTTGATCTCAACAATTAATCAACATAATCCACAAATTAAGCACAATCAATCAATCATACAAGTTTCACCCAATCCCTAGCCAAACAACTACTCTAAAATTATCATCTATCAACAATCAACTAAAGGAATCAAGAATCAACAAAATATGGAGAATGATTATACTAATCAACAATCAAACATTAAAATCAAACCAAACAAATATGAAATCAAACAAAGCAATAAAGAGGAGAGAGAGAGTGATAAATTCTCATTTATTGATAATGGAGACCTTCAATACAATTGCCATCTTGAATCTTCAACCTCTCAAATAACCATTGAAATTCCCCACTTTCTCTCTCTAAAATCTACTCCTAAAACTAACCTTAAAACTAGAGAGAGAAGCTCTCAACTAAGCTAAAATTGTGAATTCTAATTCTAATTCTACTTCTAATTCTAAAATTGCCCCAAAAATCGGGTTAAAATAGTATTTATAGAAGGCGTAAAATAAAACCGAGCAAGACGAATACCTAGGGAGGCGCGCCCGCGTTCCCCTAGGTTTCTTCGATTCTTCTTGTGGCTTTGTGCGTTCACTAAGGTCTTTGAATGAACGTGTAAAATGATGATGATGATCACTAAGAGTGGCAGTCCCAAAAAGCACTTTATAGTGGGTTCAACACCCCATCTTCATGAAAGCACGGCTTGAGAGCGCAAGAGCTAGAACTTGGAGAACCCACTTCCTTACATCTTGAGCTTTCCTATTTTCATGAGCTTGCTCCAAAAGCATTTTCCACCTTAGTAATCCATCCATATCAAGACCTAAACCTCGTAAAATACCTACAACCAAGAAAAGAAAGCAAATAAAGGAGAAAAGACTAGAAAACCCATCAAAATGCACAAACCCACAAAGTAAGAGAGGAAAAGGTAAAACAAAGAGCAAAAGCATAAAACTAAGCATTTATTAAGAAGGAAATCTATGAAAGAAGGTAAAAAAAACCTAAATTATCATCAAATGGGTGCCATTTATGACACCCATCAGTGGACCAAGTAGAGGAATCACGTTTGGGGTTCTTTATCTCCCATTGTTTTGCTCGATTACATGTGGAATCACGCTTCAAAGGTACAATTATAATTTCTTTATGTGTTATGCACTGATATTGGTGTTTATATGCTTATGAAATGATTCATGCAATTCCGCTTAGAGTATCTAAAGTCATACAGATCATGCACTTAAAATATGGTGGTGTCTGTAAAGAGGGTGTTCCCATCATAGGGGATCTTTCTCCTTAGATGCCCGTGGCCTTTTAAAAGCCTAGGACTTTACACTTGTTAGGGTGTATTATGATTTTAATTCCTGACTGTTTGGGAGACCTTGAATTAGAAATGATAATTTTATCACGCCTTTTTGTAAGAAACAAGTAGGAGTCGCCAATGAGTTTAAGGAAAACTCATAAACCTCGTTCATGCCTTTCTCCCAAGTAGAGTTCAAGGGATAATTAGCACAAATATTAAGTTTACCCATGACCAAATTGGTCTACATAAACCAGAAATGAGTTTGGGAGAGAGGGTACTAAAATAACGTTCCTTTTAAGGAGGAATCGCTATTCTAGCCCTAGCTACGGCCTCTACTAGCTCTTCCTTTTTCACAATTTCATTACCAAACAATATATGCAACATGATACCTAAAACTAAGTTAGATGATTTTATTTACACACATTGATCAAGTAGGAATTACATTGCAAAGTCGTTATTCTTTATTTAATTCAAGTTCGTGAGAAAAACAAAATCAACAAGATTCGCCTTGGATTAAGTGATCACTCAACAATTAATTATTCAATTCTATTCTTATTTAACGCAAGATACTTTGTGGAATTGATTAATTAGAAATCCGTTTAAAGTGATCAAACAACACAAATTAATTAATTAAAGTTATTTTATACAATAAAAATAAAGGTGATTGATCTAAGTGCTCAGAAATTTACCACTTTTCTTTGCTAGATCTTCATTTGAACTCTTATGAAATCCTTCTTATTCGGGAACCTCCAATGTAGTAACAAATATTAAGAGGGGTGAGTGTTTAGGAAAACTGGGTTTGGTTGCACACAAGTTTACAAGATTTCTGCCAGCGTTTTAGGTTAATTTCTGTCTGTTTGAGCCTCGTATTAAGCCCTTATTTATAGGGAAGGGATACGAATAGGGTTTTGAGCATTCTGCCGCAGCAGGTATCGCGCGAGACTGACCAGTGCAAGTGATTTGGTTGCGCGCAACAGATTGTATTTCGCGCGGTATTATGGTAAGACTCTTTGAGATGCACGCGGATTTATCTGCGGCAGCATGAATTTTAACCTAGGCGCCTCTAAATCCATCATTCTTAGGGTTTAAGCTCGTCCTTAAGCCTAATTATGATTGGGGTTAGTTGATTGGACCTTAATGCTTTTACTTTTGGGTTAGGCTAGCTTATTTTTATGTTCTTTTAATTCAATCAATTATCCATAAGTGTTCATCACGTTAATCCAACACGAAGATGGTTTTATTTATCGTTATTGCACTTCCTATCGAGACAGGAGCCCAAAAGTAGATGTCAACAGTTATCCCCCACTTTGATCGAGTCTAGAATAGACGAGGATCAAAGTAGTCAAGAAAATAGACCCGAGACTTTTTTCTGTGAAGTTCTCAAAGAACAGAGAATATTTCAGAAACGTTTAAGGATGTCAAAACGGTCCTTAGTTTGCTAAATGCTTGAGACAAATTGCTGTTAAGGCCAGAAAAAGTATTTTCTAGTCTTAACGCGCTAAGAATCTGGATCAATCCTTTGCAATGGTAGAACGTTTTTACAAGTAAAGATGTTCTGGGTGATGTCATGTCATGAGAAGAAATCGGTTTAAAAGGGATTAAAAGGGGATGATGTCCTCCCAATCATGTCATCGTTGGTCTAAAGTCCTCGATATGTCATTGAAACTTTAGCCTAATTTTAACAAGTTTGTAAAGTTGATAAAAGGGTGTTTCGGCTTTCGCAGCCTGAATAAAGTTCTCAACAATTTTCTTGTCAAAACTCTATATTCGGTGTCCACAAGATAGAAATACATGTCTCAGGACTGGAGGCATATATCCAAATCCAGTAAGAGAGAAGCAAATCGGCAACTCTCTTAGCAGTTTTGTCCACAAGAGGAGTACACGTGTCACAGAGCTGGGAGCACGTGCCTACATAAATGCGACATCGCACGTAGCTCTTTAATCAGGGGTGGAAGACACCTTAACTGTCCTATAAGCCAATAAGCTCACTAACTACCGTATTTGCTTCCAATCAAGAAGTGTATGTTGTTGAATGGTTCTGCGCGTCTGTCGACGTGTGAGCTGATGCCTAAAGTAAAGTAAAGTAAGTATACCTTTTAGTTACGAGAGGTAGATCCCGTGTAAGCTGGGAAGAGGAGAAATTTTTCGCAACACCTACGCCATACATTTTTACGCTGTATGATAACGCCTCACAATTTTACACTATATGATAACGCCATCCTTTTTTCTTTAGACGTGAAAAAGGAAGAAAAGATCAGACAAATAAAGTCAGTACAGTAAAATGACAAACATTTCTATGTGATCTTTTACGTAAAGCACCACTATGGAACGTATTAAGACACTCTTACGAAAAACGTTCAAAACGTATGATTAGGGAAGGCACAAAGCATGGTGTTAATGTAGGATGATGCAAAAAAAAAATCAAAGAAGAAAACATACTACAAAATGCAAAGCAGTTAAAATAAATCTTGAAAATTTGCGCTCCATTACGTCTAACAACGAGCAAAAACCGTTAAAAATTAATCTAACATATCGAAATTCAAAAAACCGTCTTTTAAGTGACCAGTATTCGAGCGCAAATTACTGGGTTATGCTGGCCAGACACGCGCATTGCTTTAAGTTGCGATGGTTTGTCATGCGCAACTTGTTGATTTGTGCGCGACATTTAAATTAGCAAAAAGAAAATCGTTGAGCACGATTTTTCATTTTGCCCTCTTTCTCCTTCCTTCGCCATTTTATCTTCTTTCTCTCTCTAAAAAGCTCAAATTTCTTTCGTTTTTGAAGTTAAAGGAAGAAGATCTCATCCCCTATTCGTATTTTCCATAATCCAATGTAAGTTTTTACTAATTTTTATTCGTTTTTTGGCTGAATTTGGGTGATATTCGAATCGTAAAACCACAAAATTCGAATTTAGAGGGTTTTTTTTTATTCTATTCCTTTTTCTTGAATTTTTTTTCCATGTTATTATGCTATGTTTAAGGAGTATTTTGCAACAAATTTCATGAAAAATGGTTAAGTATTGAACCTTGTATGAGCATTTCTTCGTTCAAGTGCTTTCTTGCATTTTTTCCCTTTGATTTTAGTTTAATATGTGTTGTTTTGCTTGCTCATGTTGGTTATACTTGTTGATTATGAAGTAAATTATAGCATTAGAACTAGTATTACTTTCATGATTCACGTTTTGAAAATTTTGAATCCGAAAAATGGCGCGAATTATGCTCTTAGCTTATTTATGCCATGTGCGAACTTCAAAATTGTTAATTTGGTAGACGATAATTATGTTTGTGCTATTATTATTCGCCTATAAATAATTGATTCTTTGAAATTTAGGAATATAGTCTCTTAAATGCTTTAGTTAAAACTAGTATAGAATAACTTTTGTATTAAAAAGCTCCCGTTTACTGAGTTTAACTGCAGGTATCGTAGCCCTCAAGTATGGGTGGCATTCGATTTTTGTGTTCTGCCCTTTTGGTAGCCGTTATGCTGCTAAAATGGGTCTAGAACATTTTCATTTAACTTAGTTCTAGTTTATAGGAAATAAATTAATAGGGAACCTTTGTCCGTTTATAGTATGGATACCCCTCGGTTTGTCGATGCCGAAGAGGACTTAGGAGTTCCTGTTCCTGACGAGGAAGTTTTCCTTCGAAAAAGGGTGATATGTCCTCGTGAGGAGGTTTGAGAGCGACGCGCCACAACTGATCGACGTTGCTAGGAGGATATGGCCTGGGAGGCTCTTCCCTACTGGGACCCTCAGAGTGAGACCCAGACCATCACATCTCGATTAGGATTTGGCGTGGCATAGTGAATTTTTTCGCGTCTCCATTTTTTTGTTTCTCTATCTTTAAAACAAGCCGTAGCAGTATTATTTTTCATATGTTTGTTTTAGAGTGAGCCCAACAATCGTTTGTACGGCTCAGGTGACTCGAGGGGTCGTTTTGATAGTTAACTCGACGTGGTAAAGGAGGTGGTGGAGCTTTCGGGGATCACCCCCCAGCTAGCGGCTCTTCGAGATTTATCGAGTCAGCCTGCGTCGTGAGCTTTGCTTTGTGGATTGCTGGAGTTTTGGTGGGATTCTACTAACAATTTCCATTTCCCATGGGGAGAGATGACGGTTACCCCTTGTGATTTCTCCATGATTACGAGTTTTCCTTTTGGAGGTGAGCTTATAGTTATGGAAGTCGTATAGGGGTCAGACGAGATACTGCGTGACCTTGTGGGGGACCGCCTTGCAGCAGCTCCCACTTGTACGCGCAGTCTTGTCCATACTCAGTTCTTACCGACGAGTTGTCGGCTAATGAGGTTGATCGGCAGTGTACACCTGAGCAGCTGGCTCGAATATACATTGCTCTTGTTCTTTTGGTCACCATCTTGAGTGATCAGGGAGAGCGTTTCGCTATTAGGTTACTCATTTTCCTCAGTGATTTAGGGCAAGTAGGTAACCTGAGTTGGGTGGAGATGTCGTATGCCCGTATGCTTACAACTATGGGAAAGGCGACCTGGGTGATGGATTCCGCGGCGGCTACTGAGGTGCCTCGAATCTCCATCTCGTGGCATGGTCGTATCCTCGAGGTGCGTGTTCATTTTTAACTTTTGTTATCTTTTTAATCACCATTTCCGCCTTTTGATCTCATTTTCTTTCTTTTTAGGCTTGGGGGTACTCGTACTTGTCTTTCTTAGCCCCTAGGATGCTTGGGGCAGGTCGCTTTCTTATCGGCTATCATCTGGTCATGATTAAGAAGAAGCGAGCGACTTAAGCTGACGACTTTTGCTGGAGGATTCTTTCGGAGACTTGTGCATTGGTGAGTATCTTAACAACACATGTATATATTTATTGTTATTATTATTTTTTGATGATTTTTCATGTGGTTGTGTAGATCGATCTCCGTCCTTGGAGTTTGATGGTCGGAGTCCCTGAGGCTGTCTAGTCTGGCATGTTCGCTGCCATTTCTAGGCCCTTAATAATGGACTTTCGATGCTCCAGAGGACATACGCTTGGTTTTTAGGTGAGCGTGTTCTCTGGCAGGCTTTTTCCGAGGAGCCTTTGGTTCCTCAGATTCTCCGGTTCGAATATTGTGTCCGAACCTGCTGTCCACCGAGGATCGAGCTCAGACTATCCTTGGTTATCCAGCAGAGAAGCTGGCGCTACGGGATGAATCTTACCTGACATTCGTTGCATCTAGGCTGACTCCTTTTCCAGATTTTGTTCCGGTTGGTATTTTTACTCTCTCTTTTTTTCATTTATTTTTTTTAATTTTCGGAACTTTGACTCTTTTATTGTATTTTCAGCGAGTCGAGCTAGGCGGTTGGGTACCTCGTACAGCGAAGATCACGTATACCGATGCTTTTGGGTCGGTAATTTCATAAGATTCTCCTAGCAGCGGAGGATGAGAACATACCGTTCGTTCCTGAGACGGTTGAGTCGGTATGTTTATTTTGTATATGTATTTATTATTGGAAATTTTTTCAGAAACCACCCATTAAAAACACTTTTTTGTCAAAAACCACCCGAAAAATTTTTTGTTGTCTGGAACCACCCAATTTTAAAAATTAGTTGCAAAAGTCTATTTTCCAGCATTGACCGAGAACCCCGGCGTTGACCCTACCCACATGCCTTGCACATGGCATTTAATGAACCCTCCCTTATCTCTCTCCTCTTCCTTTTCTCTCCTCTCTCTTTTCAATCTCTCTCTTCTCTCTACAAGCTCCATTATTGTTCATGGAGGTCTCACTTTCACATCTAACGCCACCCATAGACCCTGCTACTCGCATCTCCTACAACTCAAACAACAGCCTAACACCGTAGCAACTTAGCCACACCTACCAGCGCACATCGCACCAGCCGCAATGCACAACATCCACACCGCCAGTGCAAGATCCGCACCGCCAACAACACCATAAATATCACTGTTTCGCCGCCTTCAAACATCAATTCGCCACCAATTGCAACAATTTTAGCATTTTAATTCCAGTAATTTGGCAAGGAGCATCTTTAATATTCGACCTATTGAAGACCTAGAAGGTGCGTCGCTAACAAAGAACGGTGACGCGACACCCAGAAAGACAGGGGAAGGGGGAGAGGTTGGCAAGAAAGGGGAAGTCAGGGGAAGGGGAGGGTTTGGCTGAAAATTTGTGGGGTTACCGGAAGAGGATTTAGGCTGCTGGAAGGTCTCACTAATTTCAAACCTTAGTCAACAACAATGGAGCTTGCTTGCATAGAGAGGAGAGAGATTGAACAGAGAGAGGAGAGAGAAAAGGAAGAGATTCATTAAAAGTCACGTGCATGGCACGTGGGTAGGGTCAACGCCGAGGTTCTGGGTCAATGCCGGAAAATAGACTCTTGTGGCTTTTGACAACTTGTTTCAAAAATTGGGTGGTTCCAAACAACAATTTTTTTTCGGGCGGTTTTTGACAAAAAAGTGTTTTTAACGGGTGGTTTCTGACAAAATTTCCTTTATTATTTTTTCTTTCATATACATTGTTTTGATAACTTTCCTTATATTATTTTTTTAACAAAATCTGCGAGAGACCGTGAACGGCATGTTGAGGACTTTGGGTGCTTTCTGAGCTGCTTATCGGAGAGCCCTCGTGGCTTTGTCATGCCGTGATCATCGGATGGTCATGGTACGCCTTTTTCTTTCCTTTTTTTTTGTCAAAGTTATTACACATTTTGTGTATTAATCTTTGTCTTGGATTTTGCAAGATGTACAACAGTCTTCCGGGAGTCGCCGAGCATAATGACTTCCTTTTGAATTTTTATTTTATTTTACTATGGGAAATAATTGTACATATATTATTATTTATTTTTGTACATATGACACTTTTTTTTTGTATATATCATATATTTTTTGTTCCCATGAGTTTATTTTCTTTTTTTTATTATGAAAATAAAAATTCCGAGGGAGGGAAAGGTTTCCCGACTCACCCCCCCTCAAAAATATAACAAAACACAAAAAATAAAGGGAAAAAGTAAAAGGGAAGGAAAAAATAAAAAGAAAGGAAAAAAGGAAGAGGAAAAGGTGAAAAGGAAATAGGAAATAAAGAAAAATAAAAATAAAATAAAATAAAGACAATAATAAAAAAAGAAGTTAGTAAGAAAATAAAATAATAAAATAAAAGACATAAGGAAAGAGGGAAAAGAAAGGAAACAAGTGTTAACAAAGTCAAGCGTATCATTAGTCATAAGATTTCGTCAATATTCCGTTATCTTGTGGTTCAAAAATACGAAATTAAGCTAAATAACATGTCGCGACAATCAAATTGAGCGCAACGAGATGGGTTGCGTGCGGCTGTCACGCACATGTAAATTAGATTGCAACTCATAAGATGCACGCGCCACCTGGAGCAAACTTTCCTTTGAGCGAAAATTGCTGAAATTTTTCCCCTTTTGGGTCTATTTAAACGTGGTTTCGTATAGGCTTTTGATCATCTCGCATTCATTCGTTAGTAGTACTATAAAGAAAAAAAATTAATCTCTCTACTTTCTCTCTCTCTCTTTTTTTTGGAACAATGGCGAAAACCTTTGAGCAACGTTTGAAACAATGGGTCACTTCCCTTTCAATTGAGGATAAATTAGCTTTCAAAATATACCACCTTGACCCTCTATTGAACTATATGCAATTAGTTATTAATTTTGACTTCCTTCATGCCGCTGTTAATCATTGGGATTCAAATGACCATCTTTTCCTTTTCAAAGGGGATGAAATAGTCCCATTACCTGGTGAGTTTGAGGCTCTAATAGGTTTTCCTGCAAATACTCTCCCCGTGACATATGCCCCTAACTTGTTAGATTACAAACCTGTTTTCCAAAGATTTTTTGGTTTGAATGACAATGGTGTGGCCAATATGAGTACTGAAGAAGGCGTGAATTTAGTTCAATTTATTGAAAATTTTGTCGCCCGTCGGGACAACTTAACTAAACAACCTTTTAAAATTCACGCTTAATGTTTTTGTCTTGTTGACAATTGTTTACTTAGGATAGGTAAAGAGTATGGAGATTATTCCATGGTGTCCGTAGTGGAGAAAATAGAGGGGTGTCACTCACCGGCCCTTTTAGCTCTAGAGGAAACTGTTCTTTGCTTGAGTCACCTTAGAGGAGACCCTAACAAGAATGGTTTCACGGGAAGTCCACTCCTATTACACGTACTTTTTTTTATTTGGCTCATGGAGCATTTGTGAATCGTTGATCAGCCACAAAATCTTAAGGCTAACGGAGTAAGAACATTCCCCGGACGTTGAATCCTCTACAAGCATAAGAATGAAGAAGAATGGACGTCGTTTTTCTGTCATGGGGTTCCTAACATATGCTTTGTGATTCCTTGGTGGAACATAAGTAGTATGATTAGGAATAGTTTTAATTGCCCCTACATTAGGCTTTTAGGCCTTTCTAGCACTACTTACATCTTTCCTTACAGGATGATGAGATAATATGGGATGAAACAGATTATTCCCCCACAAGATTGTGATTCCCCTAAGGATGTGATCTTTAAACCCGAACGAATTCGTCGTTGGATGGAATATTGGTCAAGTCTTCCTAGTTGGGTAGTGAAAAATCCCACGGCAAGTATTGTTTTATCCTCTTTTTACAAAGCTTGGATGAATGCGGCGGACAAGAGAGAGCTAAATAAGGCTCGATCACAAAATCAAGCCACTTTGTCCCGCAATCAACCTAAACCTTTGATGCATTCGACAACTAATACTCCTTCTAATGGCCAAAACAAAGGAGTGAGAAGAAAGTTAGACTTCTCCTCATCACCTTCTTTGATGCATTCGACCACTACTACTCCTTCTAATGGCCAAAAAAAGGAGTGAGAAGAAAGTTAGACTTCTCCTCATCACCTAGGCTCGTCCAAGGGAGCCAAAAAGAAAGGCTCCGCCTAAACCCGCGCAAAAGGGTGTGAAGATTAAGGAACCTTCACCAAATCCTTCTAAAAAGGCTTCAACAAATGACGAAGGAAAAGGGAAAAGAATTGAAAAAGCCCCTATTCCAAGGTTGAAGAAGAACGTTTGGGTTAAGAAGAAGAGCAAAGGGGAAAGCTCTAAGGTTGCCGAAAGTACTACTATGGAAACTACTTCTCCGTCCATTGTGACAATTGAGGATATAGTATAACCTTAGAGTGTTATACAATTATTAATAGTTTTAATTGGAATAAAGTGTAATCACTACTATGTTTTTTTTAATTATTATCTAGTTCAATGATGCCTTTTTTTTTTAAATGGAATAAAATGAGCTTTATTTATATTTTATTTATATGACCGATCAATAAATATTGCCTACGTATTCGTATCACGAAATCAAGTCTTTGCGTAGTTCTTTGTAAAATTATTATATATATTTTTTTATTTTTCTTTAATTCCCTTTGTAGAAATTAAATGAAAAATTAATCAAGCTTTGTTTATCAACCATAAATCAAAGTTTAATTTTTATTTTCCGAGTATACGATGATTGAGAAACGCCTCCTTTTTAAACGCAAGTAAAAATTGAGGTTTTATTCGAGCATAAAATTCGGGGGTCGCAGTTTGTCATCAGGTGGTGCGCGCAACATCCAAGGTTGCGTGTTCCTGCCACGCGCAACTGATTTAGTTACGCGTGACATCTGCGTGCAATTGTTTTAGTTGCGCACGACGCTTGTGCTACGAGTGTTTTTTTTAAAAAAAAAAATTAATTGTATTTTTACCCCCCCCCCCCCCTAAGTGTGAAGAGTTTTTCGTGATGTTCGAAAAAATATGAACACTTTGAATGGTATATTGTTTTCTAATTACCCCCCAAGTGTTGTGAACTTTAGCGTGGTGTTCGGTAAAGTGCATGACACTTAGAATCTTTATTTGAATGCTAAAAAAAAGGTTTGTTTACTGAATGAACGAGTTTATCCGGATTTCATATGTTATATTTTTTAAGTCGATCAATGTTTATTTATTGGCGAATTTCATCACCCCCAATATCCATTAATCTGACATCTCCTCCTCATAGAATTTCAATTACGTAGTAAGGTCATATCCAATTAGGTTTGAATTTCCTTCTTGGATCGGTTGGTGGACCTCTAACCTCTTTTAGTACAAAGTCACCTTCTTAAATATTTTGGGGTCGTACCCTTTTGTTAAAATGTCGCGCAATGTGTCGTTGGTAGACTTGTACATGATGCAAACCTCTTAATCGTCGTTCGTCGAGAAATAAAAGCTCTTCATACCTCGCTCTTACCCATTCAACTTCCGGCAGCTTACTTTCGAATACGATGCGTAGGGATGGTACTTCCAGTTCAACTGGTTGAATTGCGTCCATTCCGAAAACTAAGGAATATGGAGTTACTCCTATTAATGTTTCTATAACCCCATAAAGCGAAGTGTAGTTTATTCGGCCAGTCTTTATAAATTTTCGCCATTTTCTTAATGATGACTGTTATGTTTTTATTTGTTAATTCTACAGCTC
Source organism: Chenopodium quinoa (assembly GCF_001683475.1). Lineage (NCBI taxonomy): Eukaryota > Viridiplantae > Streptophyta > Magnoliopsida > Caryophyllales > Amaranthaceae > Chenopodium > Chenopodium quinoa. The sequence continues at coordinate 2,973,953 of NW_018745617.1, forward strand.
CGTTATTTTAAGGTTTGTATGGAGATGAGTGATGACGTTTTACTTTATAACAAGCTAAGAGGGTCTTAACTTCTGCTTTGAATTTAGATCCCTGATCACTAATAGTTTGTGTGGAACTCCATATCTACAAAATATGTTTCGCTCGAGAAATTTTGCTACATGTTTAGAAGTGATATTTACGTAAAAAGCAGCCTCTATCCACTTAGTAAAATAATTGATGGCTGCTAGTACGTACTCGTGTCCTCCTATTCCTGTTGGAGAAATTTTACCAATTATGTCAATTCCCCAAGTCGAGAAAGGCCAAGGGGAAGTAAGGTTGTACAGTTCGAATGGTGGGAGGTGTTGTAAGTTAGCGAACATTTGTCACTCTAGACATTTCTTGACATATTGTATGCAATCATGTTCCATAGTGGACCAATAGTACCCTTGCCATGAGATTATTTTAGCAAGTATTTTTCCGTTCATGTGAGGTCCACAAACACCTTTGTGAGTGTCTTCCATAAGGCGTGTGGATTCCGGTTGGTCTATACACAATAAGGTCTGACCATTAGGTCCCTTTTTGCATAATTGAACATTTAATAGACCATATTGGGTCGCGAGTGTTCTCATGACTCGTTGGTCTTTCGATGAATTATTTTCAGGATATGTTCCATGAGTAATATATTGGAGGATATAATCATACCAAGGATTGTCTCCTTCAATGTCATTTATTTCCTCTATTGCGTTGTAATATGCTGGTTCTTCTCTTCTATCAACGCACAATGGCATCATATTTAAGTGATCTAGAATGTTGATCAGTGAGGCTAATTTTGCTAGCGCATAGGTAAATTCATTATCATCCCTTGGGAGATATTTGAAATCAATATGTTCGAAATGCTCGATGAGTTGCTCTAGGTGTGCTTGGTAATCGGTATAATATCATAGTGGAGTTCTTTATTTTCCATCTTGTAAGTATATGATTTATTATCAAACTAGAATCTCTATACCTCTAATTTTTGCACACCTATGCTAGCTGCTGCTTCTAGTCCAATAATGCACGCTTTACATTCAGCGGCATCATTAGTAACCTCAAAGTCTAGTTGACAGAGATTGGATTATGTGCTCCATCTGGACTTTGAGTACCACTCCCACGCCACATCCTTTTTTATTAGATGCACCGTCAGAGTACATTACCCATTTGTCATCTTGCGTCATGAGAATCTCTTCATCCGGAAGATGAGTAGATTATGCATGACTTGTTTGAATAGGATGTTGGGCCAGAAAATCAGATATGACTTTCCCTTTTATTGACTTTTCAGGGATATATTTTAGTTTGAATTCGGCCAACATTACCAACCACTTGGATATTCTTCCTTGTATGGGTGGTTATTCGAACAAATACTTTATCGGATTTTGTTGTGAACTCACATGAGTAGTGTGTGCGTGGTAGCATATAATGTAGTAATTTTTTAGTTGCCCACATCAACGCTAAACTTGTTTTTTCCAAGGTGCTGTGTTTTATATCATATTGAATGAATTTTTTACTTGTAATATATTGCACGCTCAACTTTTTCTACCTCTTATGCTAACATGGCCCCTGTGGTCGTATCTGTGACTTTGATGTATAGCCTAAGACGTAGTTTGGGTATTGGTAGTCCTAAAATTGGTGGACTTTTGAGATAATATTTGATTTTCTCAAAGGCCTTTTGGCATTGATCGTCCCATTCATGTTTTTCCTCTTTTTTCAAATTTTTAAATATTGGCTCACAAGTCATAGTCAATTTGTTGATAAACCGACTTATGTACTGTAGTCATAGTCAATTTGTTGATAAACCGACTTATCGACAATTGCCTTTATTTTAGAGGGATCGATCTCAATACCGCGTGTGCTTACTACGTATTCGAGTAACTTGCCAGAAGTTACTCAGAAGGCGCATTTTTGTGGATTCAATCGCATTTTATATTCATTTATGCGAGTGAAGAATTTACATAAAGCTTTTATATGTCCCATTCTATCTTTAGACTTTACAATCATATCATCCACATACACTTCTATTTCTTTATGCATCATATCATGCAAGAGAGTCGTAGCAGTTCTTTGGTACGTAGCTTCTGCATTTTTTAGATCAAATGGCATGACTTTATAGCAATATGTACCCTAAGGGGTGATAAAGCATGCCTTTTATTCGTCTTCTTTTGCCATTAGAATTTGGTTGTAACCTGCGTATCCATCCATAAAGGATAACATCGCATGTTCAGCCGTGTTATCTACCAATATGCCAATATGAGTTAGTGAAAAATCTTCTTTAGGGCTAGCCTTGTTAAGGTCCCTAAAGTCGACACACATGCGAACTCATCCATCCTTTTTAGGGATTGGGACGATGTTCGCTACCCATTCTGGATAATTACATACGCGAATGAAACCTGTGTCTAATTGCTTTTGTACTTCTTCTTTTATTTTCATAGCGACATCAGGTTTCATTCGTCGAAGTTTTTGATTTACTGGTTTAGAAGTAAGGTTCAAGGGAATGGTATGTTTAGCAATTTCCCTATCTAATCCTGGCATGTCCTTGTATGACCAAGCGAACACGTCTTCGAATTCTTTGAGCGTCGATATGAGGATCGATCACTCTTCCGGATTTAAAGTTAAGCCAATTTTGACTTCTCTTTTGTTCTCATTTGTTCCTATGTTGATTGTTTCGGGATCTTCAATTATATGGTTCTTTTGTTCTCGTTCATTCATCAATTCAACCAATTTGTTAATATTATCATCTTCATTAGATTGATTGTTATTGTAATACCCCGTATTTTTATGTATTTTTATAAAGTATTTAAGTATTAATAAATGTATTGTCAAGGGCTCAAGTATTTTATTTAAATATTTTAAAGGGTTAAAGTATTTTAAATATAAATTTTTTTAAAAGTAAAATATGTTTTGGGCCAAACGTTTATTAATTATTGGGCAATGTAAATTATTCCTACGTACCCTTATTGGAATAACCCATTCCAAAACCCATAACTTAAGCCCTATCCCATAATTCAAGCCCACATTTTTATAAGCCCAAATTTAACCCTACACTCTCTACTCTATAAATACCTCATGAATCCCCAAAAATTTCCCACACAAAAAGGTTAGTCATATTTTCTCTCTCCTTTGTTTTATTAATTTGTGTAATTATAATTATTAATTTATGGGTTTTAATTTTATTGTTTGAAATTAATTTAATTAGTATCAAATTGTATTTTGATGATTAAACTTTATAATTTTCAGATTTTGTAAATTTTATAACCTAGGGTTTTTAATTATTGAAAATCATGATTTTAAGGTTTTTATGAATAATTGATTTAGGGCTTTTATAGTAATGATGTTTTGAAATTTTGGTGATTATAACTACTTATTAGTTTAACTTAATTCCAAATTATTTTAAACACGTAAATTCATATTTTAATCATTAGATTTCCGTTCGTTAATATTAATCCCGTTTTAATCCCGATCAGGTTCTAAACTCCTCCGATTTTGATAAAAAAAAAGTAGTGTTTTTCGAGTGGAAACAACATTTTAAGAATAATTTAAAGTAGTATAATTGTGATTTTTAATAAAAGGGTGTGATTATCCATTAAAAAGGAGTTTAATTAGGGGTTTTTAAATAATTTTCAAATTATTATAAGTTATTTAAAGTGAGTTTAAGTTGCTGGAAATTGTGTATACAAGGGTAATTAATATAGTATTTTTGTCCCTTTATGTAGGAGACTTGGTTCGAGAATTGTTGTAGAGTACTCGATTATTTTAAGAGCTTATTTGAGGTACGTACGCGTACTTAGCATATTTTGATGATGTAGAATCATGCTAGGTTTGATTTCAATCAATTACAAGTAGTATCATGCTAAGGTTTATGTATGGAATTGTGAATTTATGGTGTTTGTGATTGAATTGTGAAGCATGAATTATTTGTGATGGTTATGGATTGGAAAATTATATTTTGGGAATGTTGTGTTTGAACCACATTTTTATTTATGGCATGTTAGAAGGCATGATTAATTAAACTACATGTTTAATTATGTTTGGAATATTGAAAAGGAATTTTATTATGGTTCAAATAATTTTTATTGATGCTTTAAGCATGAGGAAGGAGCTATATAAGTGTCTATGTACACAAGGAATAAATTGTATGTTGGTGCCTTTGTGCACTTAAGGTGTTTTTAACACCGAGGGATAGGATTTTGGCGCATCATGCGTTTAAGGTGTCTTTGACACTTAGGTAGAATTAAAAAGGGTTCAACAATAAATAATATGTGGTCACTAATTATTCAAGAATTAAATTGGTATGTTTGTTTGATTGAATAATTATTGTTGATTGACTTATTATGCTTTGAGAGTCATCACCAAGTCTAATAATATGTAAATAACGTAAAGTGAAAGAGATTACGCACCAAAACTCTTGGAACGTATATACCTTGAGTATGAACAATGGGGGAAGTTATGGGGTTTTATATTTAACCATAACTTCCAATGGAGTACAGGACGCTGTACATTCCTTTTTATTTATTAGTATGCGCAGGAATTCCGCCACCTTTGAGTGGTTTTGTCGCTGGCACGATTAGCTCCCGTGTCAGTTAACCTCAATTTATTTAGGGGAGGGATAGTTGGAAACCCGTTCGATGCGTAATCAACGCTAAATGAATTATTTAGTGTCTAGTTAATGTGTCTTGTTGATTGTTGTGTGTGCTTGTAAACAGGTGCAATGAGGTAAGAGTGTGTTGATAGGTGAAAGCATGTTAGTGTGTTTAATTACGCTTATGTACTCAGCTTTGCTGATTGTGTGTGTTTGTGTGTTTGGCCATGTCTTTACTTTGGCCCTACGACGACCCATTTTCTAATGGAGAGTAGTGGGGACAAGTAGAGAGGAGGTTTTCAGGTGATGAAGCATATTCATGAATGGGCATGAGTGAAGAGCGAATCATGCTAGTTTCTATAAGTATATGATGGGTTTAACGCTTTAATTATTTATGATATTATTATCATGCATGACTAACGCAAAAGTTTTAAAGTCGGTTTGGTTTTAATAAGGGCCTACAATGGTTCCAAGTTGTAGGATGGTTTTATTTTACTTCGTTTGACTTTGGTTTTAACTTTACTTTCGTTGGTTGACTTTTCAAGTTGACTTGTTTTGAATGGTTTTGAAATTAGTCTTCCGCTGTGTGTCTTTGATGGTTTCCTTAGCCGTTTTCACGGTGGCGGTAATATCTTAGATATTCCTATTTAAATTTTTAAACAGGGCAAAACAGGTATTTTAAAAGAAAGGAATTTCTAGGGTGTTACAGTTATAACATTCAAAAGATTCAAGAGAATGCATATACTCGGAAATAGAGCTCATATTATTGAAAGCAAAATAAAGTACATCAAGAGAAGAATCCTTTTTATTAGGATCTTCGTCCTTAGAACTAGAAAATAAAGACTCAGTAATGGCCACAAGGCCTAAATTTTTAGCTTCCTTAAAATCTAAAGTGGAATCATCATCAGATTCTTCAAACATCTTCCCTTCGCCAGTGATGATTTCTAACTTATCACCTTTATGATTGGTTCATTTGAAATATTTCCTCCATCCATGCTCGAAGGTCTCATTAAAAGGGGTGATCAACGAAATAGGGTTAAAAGCTTCATCTTAGATGGAGTTCTGATTAGTCATTGTAGCAACATGATTTTGCTCTAGTCCAAATAGCAAGTTGAACGCTTGTCTATCATAGCACCCTAGAGTTGGGTGTTTTGATTGAACGATTTTGAAATCGTCATACAAGAAGTAGCAATCATGGAATATCTTGAATCCAGGCTTCTTGATACCTTCTAGAACTTGTTGTTCTAGAAATTCATAGCATGGGTAATCCTCTCCCTCCCTAATGAATTGTCCATTAAGGGTTTGATTGTAGGATGGGAGTAAAGTGATTATCCCTTTCTTATTTTTGGCTCTACGTGCTTTGATTTTAGCATCGTGAGATCCTAGTTCTTCTTTGGTTGGTTTGTATCCCAATCCAAAGGAGAATCTTTTCTTTAGGATAGGAAGTAAGAGAAACTTCTTTAATCCTATTCCCAAAGGCATCCCCAGAAAGTAACTACTCTTGAATAAGATGTTGTTTACTATTAGGGTGGAGTATAGATCAAGCTTGAATGGTTTTTCAAGGCTCTTCTCTATTTCTAGTGCGCAAATCGCCTCCGCGGCGAATCCCCACATGTCCTCTTCATCATTATCATGGTTTATTTCTAGAAGTGATTGACCGTTTATTGCTATTTTGAGAGGAGAAGCATGTATGGTCATAGGAAGACCTTGATAGTTTAACCTAACCATTTGATGAAGTGAGGATTGTATTGCACCAAGCTCATGTATCCAAGGACGTCTAAGAAAAAGATTGAATGTAGGTTTAATATCCATGACATGAAATTCAACCATCTTTTGAATTGGGCCTGTGGTAATTGGTAGCTTAACAGTTCCACACACCGATCTCCTTGAGTTGTCATACACCCTAATGCTTTGTGTTGTTGATTGGAAGTCTTTTTCTGGATGAAGGCCTAGATATTTTTTAGTTCGTAGTGGGCACACATTTACAGCTGACCCATTTTCCACCAAAGTAAGATGGAATTTGTATTCCTTGCACCTCATAGTTAAGTATAATGCATTGTTGTAGGTAGTCTCTTTTAAAGGAAAATCATCACTAGTAAAAATGATTGATTTATCGGATTTCTCGCTAGTAAGCAAGCTAACGAGATCCTGGGGAGTTGTGTATGTGCTTACAGACAAAGACGTTAGAGCGTTCATAAGAGAATTCTTATGTTCTTTAGAAGTACTTAGGAGTTCCCAAATGCTAACATTCGCCTTGGATTAGCGAATTTTTTTTACTAATGGATCTTCCACCTCAAGTGGAGATGGTATTGAATTTTAAGCTTGACCTTGAGTTTGATTTTGAGTGGTCGAAGATCCATTTGGTGGTGCTTGATAAACTTGCCCAGAACTAGTTAGATGATCTATTTCATTTGGGTTAGTTGTAGGACTCGTGAACCAACTTTCTTCTAGAGGCTTTGAATGTGCCTACATTTCAAGATGTTCCATGAGTTGTTCTTGATGCCATTGTTCATCCAAGGAGAGATTTGATAAATCTTGCGACTTCCCCAAAAAATGATCCCATGATTCTTGTCGGCGTACTTAGAGACATATACGTCTTGAAAGTCATCATCCCATAATCCACACACTTCGATAGTTGCCCCTATGAGTGTTGTGGCTAGAGGTTTACCTATAGGTGTGATATAGTTCAAAGAATTGAACGTATCACTTCCCATATGTTCCTCATTAATGTGAAATACCCCTAATAGGGATACATTATTGTTGGGTTTAGGCGTGGGAATTTTCCCATCGCTTACTAGATCTTGTACCTTGTGCTTTAGGACATATATAACAACATTCAGTATCATGCCCAACACCTCTATGATAAAGCACAATAAGCATTGCCATCCCATTGGGCATATCTTTTTTCTGGTGGAGTGGGTGACGTTAGTTGGCCCTGTTGGTGTAAGTAAACCTTTTTCGCTTAATTTTCTAACAACTCTTTGTAATTCACAGGGAATTGTGTAAATTTTCTTTTGTCCATCTTCTTCGAGGGACATTACTGTGATATCGAGTTGTGCTATTGTATTGCATAGAAGTTGCAAATACATTAATAGAGGATGAAATGTTATCATTCCCCTTTTTGTAGTTATTCTTAGGTTGATGATGAGGCTTATTTTCTTTTTCTGTAGCAAGATCATCTTCAATCCTAGTAGCCACAGAATAGACCTTTTGGAAAGTGTCTAAACCAAGGTAACTTAGATGTTTATTGTACTTTTCATGACAATTGTCAATGAATTTTTGTACTAACTCGAGTTCAGGTGGCCTTTGGTCAAGGTGGGCCGCCTTTTCTCCCCATCTACCATAGAAAGCAAGGAAACCTTCATTGTCGCCTTGCTTAAGCATTTCAAGTTCACGTAGAGTTGATTTATACTCTACGTTACTCTCATACTGGGTAATGAAAGTCGAGACTACATCTTCCCATGTTTCTTTGAAGTTTGGATCTAGCCCATAGTTCAACTCTCTCGTGGTTGGTCTAGAGATAAAAGGAAATTCAAAGCATAAAGCTTAGGATCAACTACCTTTAAAGCCATAGTGCCAGTAAAATACATTAAATGGTTTTGTGGATTATAGGTCACCTTGAATATTGGCAAGTCCGTAGCTACGAACTTTTCTGGTAAAGTGAGTTCTGTAGGAGGAGCAAACTTTTCTGCGTCAAAGTACTTGTTCTCCATTGTAGAACGAAGAACGAGCATCTCCAACGACTTTTCCTTGATGGATAATTGTTCCATCTTTGGTTACAAAGCTAAAGCTTCAGCATTTTTCTTTTCAGCTTTTTCAAGTTTCTTAATTCTTCTCTCCTCGGCCTCTTGAGTCTTTTCTTCTCTCAAGCGAGCAATCACTTCTTGAAGTTTCTCTATGGATTACATTGTTGTTGGACTAGAACTTGTTGTAGAGGGAAGGTGGTTTGAAAGGGGTGGATTGTTTGGTGGTAAATATAGAATGCGAGCGCCGGGAGACTTCGTTCCCAAGCTGAAAACCGGTCTTAAAAGAAGTACGAAATGATAAGTAAATCAATATGCTTGTTTAGGAGAAAAAAAGAAGAGGAAAAACGCAAGATATATTCGAACGGATAACATCGCCTTTAAACAATTCTTCAACGATGATATCGTTTGAACGAGCTAATTTGTTTTTCGCAAAATCAAAAAGGCTTGTAACAGAAGGCTCGCGCATACTAATCTTTTGCGCTAGTTGTGGTCGCGCAGCTTAATGAGTTGCGCGCGCCACCTGCTCGGGCAACCTTTTGTTTTCGAGCAGTTTTATTTGTTTTTTGTTTTTTTTGTATTTTTAACTAATTTTTTTCAATTTTTTTATGTTACCCTTCAAATATGACTCAAAATTACGAAGAGACAACTTTGTAATTGGGAACCTAAAACAAACTTACAAAAAGAAAAAAGATATCTTAACACGTCACACATATTCATGTAATCATATAAGCATTTAATAAGCCAAGGTTCACGTAATGCCATTCTAAGGTCATAAGCTTGGGTGTCCAAAAGTACCATATCTTAAGGAATGATGCACAAATCAATCACTCAACATGTTGACTCATGACATAGCCCTATCAACATTTTGTTGGCGATATGGGAGGGACGATTGTTATTGATTTTGGGATAGAAGCCTAGTGTTGGCAACCTCTAGTCAATGAGTCAATCCCCAAAGGTTAAAGTGTGTTATGATTATGCATGATGCAATGTTGCTTTTTTGGTTTTTACTTTCGTGAAAAAAGGAAGTATTATGCGTTCGAGTCTCGCTCTCTAACTAGAGATTATCCAAGTTAATTCTCATTACAATCCATAGGCAACCTAGTATTAGAAACCTTGAACCATAACTACGAACTAATCTTGTAACCTCTAAGTCCCCAGTGGAGTCTCCACTGTAAGGAGGGTGTTCCCATCGCAGGGGATCTTTCTCCTTAGATGCCCATGAACCTTTAAAAGCCTAGGACTTTACACTTGTTAAGGTTTATTATGATTTGAATTCCTAACTGTTTGGGGAATTAGAAATGATACTCTCATCATGCCTTTTTGTAAGAAACAAGTAGGAGTCGGCAATGGGTTTTAGGAAAACTCATAAACCTCGTTCATGCTATTCTCCCAAGTAGATTTCAAGGAATAAGTAGCACGAATCTTATATTTACGCATGCCCAAATTGGTCTACATAAACTAGAAATGAGTTCGGGAGCGAGGGTACTAAAATAACGTTCCTTTTAGGGAGGAATCGTTATTCTAGCCCTAGTTACGGCCTCTACTAGCTCTTCCTTTTTCACAATTTCATTACCAAACAATATATGCAACGTGATACCTAAACCTAAGTTAGTTGATTTTATTTAAACATATTGAGCACGTAGGAATTACATTGCAAAGTCGTTATTTTTTATTTAATTCAATTTCGTGAGAAAAACAAAATAAACAAGATTCCCCTTGGCTTAAGCGATCACTCAACAATTATTATATTCTTATTTAACGCAAGATACTATGTGAAATTGATTAATTAGGAATCTATTGAAATTGATCAAACAACACTAATTAATTAATTAAAGTTGTTTTAAACAATATACATAAAGGTGATTGATCTAAGTGCCCGGGAATTTACCACTTCTATTTGCTAGATCTTCATTTAGAACACTTATGAACTCCTTCTTGTTCGGGAACCTCCACCGTAGTAACAAATATTAAGAGGGGTGAGTGTTTAGGACAAGAGGGTTTGGTTGCACACAAGTTCACAAGATTTTTGCCAGCGTTTTAGGTTAATTTATGTATGTTTGAGCCTCATATTAAGCCCCTATTTATAGGGAAGGATACGATTAGGGTTTTGAGCATTCTGCCGCAGTAGGTATCGCACGCATCTGAATGGGTTTAGCGCGACTGACCAGCGCAAGTGATTTGGTTGTGCTGCTATAGGCAGCGCAACATATTGTCTTGCACGCGGTATTATGGTAAGATTCGATTTCATATTTTTATAAAATTCAGAATCTTCCGCAAGCGCATCACTGGAAGTTGCGCTGGCTGTTGTGCGTAACCTTGTGATTTACGCACGCCAGACCAGTGCGACTCTTTGCGATGCGCGCAGATTTATTTGCGGCAGCATCAATTTTAACCTAGGCGCCTATAAATCCGTCATTTTATATGGTTTTTAGCTCGGGCTTAAGCCTAATTATGATCAAGCTTAGTTGATTGGACCTTAATGCTTTTGCTTTTGGGTTAGACTAGCTTGTTTTTATGTTCTTGTAATTAAATCAATTATCCATAAGTGTTCTTCACGTTAATCTAACACGAATATGGTTTTATTTATCGTCATTGCACATCCTGTTGGAACAGGAGGCCAAAAGTAGATGTCTACAGCGTCCAAAGAGAAATAAGCTAGAGCAAAAGAGTCGCCAACAAGTTTTAAGAACTTATAAACCTTCCACGGGTGTGAAGTTTACACCCCTTTCCTGATCACAGAGATCTTTAACTCCGTAGTGGTCATGAACTATGACTGGATATTTGGGGATGATGGTACAAATCCAACCTAAAAGAGATTCAACCCGCCCTAAATAGGCCTCTACTTTATTCTTATCATATTCGCGTGCGCTTTCCAATTAACATGCAATCATTATATTAATCCTAAACATATTTAATCTCGTATTTACTTCCTATATACCCTCAGCCACTGTCCAATTCAACAAGGTGTTTGACATATTTTCATGTATTCCTAACAATTAATTCCCAATCTCATTCTCACCTTTTAATCCCAAACCTCCCATTTCAACATTTCAAATGCTCCATTTGTCTTAACAAACAACTAGGTTTTTCATCCTTGATGATTCCATATTTATATTTTGAATACACCAAACCAAATGGCTCCCTAATGTAATAGCAAATATCTTTTTCATATTAACACAAGAAATCCAAGTTTCAGCATTTACAATAGGAAAACAAAATGTATCATTATTACACTAAATCTAAAAATTGTACAAAAATAAAAGGTATGAAAAGGTTAGAAACTTGTGCTTAAAAGAAAATCTAAAAGTAGTAATCAGTACATGTGCAATATTTTTAAGCAACCAACAATCAATTCTTGAATGAAGTTGTTTTCTTTAAAAGCTTGGCTATACAGTTTGGAAAGCTTGACATAAGCATATGGAGCTTGGTTATTAGCTTCGAGTTTTGGATTTTGAGTGTTATTTATCAGATGAATATTAAACTACTGAATCACACAGAATTACCATACAAATGAGGTCATTTAATAAAACTAAAAGCGTTAATTTGAAGAAGAAAATCATATACTCACCAATACAACATTCAATTAATAAATCTTGAGCATCTTTAGCCACATGAACTTAAAGGGGAAACGTCTCCTAAATACAAGTAATAAATTAAATCAAGCCATAAAAGAAAATTACTATTGACTATTTCTATTCAAAACCAAGGTAATTGAATTTTTAAATCATAGGGAAATTGTCAAAAAGCTAGTTGCATAATAGCAAAAATTAAGAGAAACAATTATGCTTTAAGACATACTTTAATGCCAACTTAACTCATCATGAATGTACAATCAGAATTAAGATATTTAAGTAAAAATGGTAGTGCATAGCGTTTCCTGAAACCACAAGGCCCTTACTTGTGATATATTCAAATCCCAAATAAAATGTTAAAGTCTGTTGATATACATGCTTGATAATATAGTGCAACCAAGAGCTAGAGGCAAGCAAAAACATCTAATCAATTATTTACAGGTTTTATTATTCCAACACATTATGCCAAGGGTTTAGCTCACTCAAGGGATGTTAAAACAATTGCATCATACAGCTGAACCGAACAAAACAAATTAAATTTATAACACTACGGTTATAACATTACCTAATGATCTTGCAAGTTTGGTTGAGAATACCTTAATGAAATTCAAGAGTAGGAAATTCTATTTATTTGTCGAGGCAGGACTACCTTTAGGGAGTAAGCCCATCTTCTTTCACTTTTCCAACTATGTCTAATGGCTCCATCATACAAGTATGCAGCCTACATACAAACTCCGTAGTTTACAAAGTAGTTGCTACCAAAAAAAAAGTTATACCATTCAAATCTTAATAAACTAAAAGCTTACAATCTCTTTTAGAGTGTTTAAAGAAGGTAATAATAAACCTTTTCTTGTAAAATCTTTCAACCCTCATATTTACATCAGTCAGATCGAATTTGGCTAATCCAATTTTGTATGTAATTAAATATCGTACTCCTAGCATTTCTAGATTATATTTCAACCAATGTCATAACTGAGCACAATTGCACACTTACTTACTTAATTAGGTGGAGCTGAACAAGAAATCTACCAATTTACCCACTTTAATCCACCTAGACTACAATTTCCTCTTCATCAAAATTTTAAAGATTGAGTGATCCCCACTAAAATAAAATATTCATATCGGACAAACAACGTGCAATTCCAACGCTTAAAAGATTCACATGTCCATATAATTCATATAAGAAATATGCGTTGATTGAACTAATCTAGTTAGCAAAAATTCTTAGAAGTTAGGGAAAAGCATACATGAGGCAACTTAAAATTAATAAATCACAACCCATCAAAGACTCAAAGTATTATAAAATTGAAATAAAGCTAATACATAAAATTTACGATTCTAGACCCCATTAGTACCATTAAAGTATTTATATTAATAAATAAATATCATATATATTAATCCATGATCAAGATTCACCAAATTATAATACTCTAAGTAGCATATATCCAGGAGAAAACCCAAACAAAATCACTAAATCACAATTTCATACTTGCAACTATAAGTATCATCAAAGTACCTTGATTTAAACATATTCATTCTATTATGTGCCATCAACCAATAACAAATCAATTCAAAAATATCAATAAATAAACATTGTAGTTAATTATAAACTATGGATTAGATACAGAAATAACGTGATAATAATCATGGAATCCCCTGCCTCGAATGGCTATTTAACTCCAATTTCTACAGCAATAATCAATTTTATACATTTCAAACCAAAAATATTAGTAAAGTGTAGAATCAAGCTAGAATTACCAAAAAAAACCATAATATACCCAAGGATAGAACAACAAATTGTATTAAAAACAAGAAAAATCAGAGAAAAAAGGTGAAATTAAATTCAATAGCAGAAATCAGAATAAAGAACAGAATTCTTTTAATAAACCATCAAAATTACTTAATCTTTAGAAATTCTAAAATGTTACCCATTTCCTTGAATTAGCACCAAAAATAAACCCTAAATTAAATATATTGAGTGAAATAAAATTTAAAAAAATTTAAAAAAATTAGAGAAAAATTAAGGCGTATTTTCTGCCTTTAAAATACCCACTAATTTTTTTTTAAAAAAAATAGAGATAACCCATACACTTCATATATTAGAAAAATAAATTTGAATGTATCCTTTACAATTGAAAAACGATAGTTAACAGGATGGGGAAGGCATGGCAATCATATCAGATGAGCATTAGGTTATAACCCATACACTTTGATTTTGTTTTGCTCATGTAGCTAATTCTGGAAATGGGTTTAAACTTTATAACTTGTATTATTTTGCAGAGCATCTTGCATGGAGTTTCAACTGTGCTCCCAAATGCAGAGCAGAGGCATTGTGCAAGACACATCTTTGCACATCGGCATAATACATACGACGGAGATGAATTAAAGTTGCTTTTTTGGAAGGTTGTTAAGTCTTATAACATGGCTGACAACAATGAAAAACTAGGCCAAGTCAACATGGATGCTGCCAATGATTTCAAAGCCTACAATCCCAAAGTATTTTATAGGGCTTTCCTTAACCCTGACATCAAGACAGGTGCCATTACTAGTAACATTGCTGAGACTTTCAATGGTATTAAACGCGGGCCTGAGCCTTATCCGCAAACCAAGAGAAAGAGAGAGTCCACTTCACAAGTTCAAGGAGCACTACGTGAAAAAATGAAATTGGCACCGGTTCAAACCCGGTCTAAGGCACCGGTTTGAACCGGTGTCAATGTGGGGGTGCCAATAAGTGGTTTAAAAAGGCACCGGTTCAAACCGATGCCAAACCTCGGAATTGGCACCGGTTAACCGGTGCCAAAAATGGCCAAAAAAATTATTTTGTTGTTTTTGGCACCGGTTAACCGGTGCCAAAAGTGCCAAAAAAATATATAATTTTTTTTTTCCACTTAAAATTTAAATAAACTAAAATACATAACAACATCAAAACGTAACATAAATCGAATATCGATTAAAACAACATCAATATCATCGAAAATTTGCAATACATAATAAAAAAAAAATTACAACATATAAATACTTTGATTCCAACATATAAATACAAAAAAAAATTACAATATAAATTTTAAAAATAATTACAATATTGTTAATAAAAAAAAAAAACAAAACACCATTCATTCTTGTATCTTGCTTCTTCGATTTCAGATCTAAATAACATACCTGAACCAATTATATATATATATATATATATATATATATATATATAAAACCATTAATATAATTAAGCTTCGAAAAAAAACCCAGAATTTAATCCCAAAAATTGAAAAAAAAAAAAATCAAACCCAGAAAAAATTGAAATCGAAAAAACCTAAAAAAAAAACTTGAAATCGAAAAAAAATTCAAAATCTGAAAACAAAAACCCAGAAAACAAAAAAAATTTAAATCGAAAAAACCCTTAATATTTGATTTTAATCGAAAAAAACCCAGAAAACAAAAATTCATCAATCTGAAAACAAAAACCCAGAAACGCAAAAAAAAATTAAAATCGAAAAAAACCCTTACTATTTGGATTTTAATCGACAAAAACCCAGAAAACAAAAAAAATTGAAAGAGAAGAGAAACAAAAACCCAGAAACACAAAAAAATTGAAACAAAAAACCTTTAATGTTGAAACCCAGAAACGCAAAAAAATTGAAACAAAAAACCCTTAATGTTGTTGTTGTTGTTGTTGCGGGGGTGTTGTTGTTGTTGTTGTTGTTGCGGTGGTGTTGTTGATGTTGTAGAGAAAGAGAAGTGATTGGGACGGAGAGATCGAGAAGGAGAGCTAGAGGAGAAAGAAGGGAGAGCAGAGGAGAGAGAAGGGAGAGGAGAGAGTGAAAGAGGCGGACTGAGAGGAGAGAGAAGGAGCAAGCTAAGGTTTTAGGGTTTTAATTAAAGGAAGAGATAAGGCCGTTTTTTTTTAAATAATTAAAAGGTCCGGTTCACAAAGGCACCGGTTCAAACCGGTGGCCTTTATGTTTTTGGCACCGGTTTGAAGTGAACCGGTGCCTTTTATTCTGGTTCAGCTTCCCACCAATTTTGTAGGCCATTTTTGGCACCGGTTTTGACTGAACCGGTGCCAATTAGGGGGTGCCTTTTTGATATTTTCTACTAGTGGAGGTTCCATCCCAAAACAATATGGCAATAGGAGGAGTAGCTCCTTAGCCTTATAAAGTGTTTAATTCTCTCTTATTCAACCAATGTGGGACACTTACATGTGGTGACACTTGAGAGGTTTATTCTTCAACACTCCCCCTCACATGTAATGATCACTTGATCCAATTCAATTTGGCCCAGAATACTTAATGCCATTAAAGGTCCCAAACTTTGGGCCTGGCAATATACTCAAACCATTAGAGTTCCCATATCGTGGGTTTAGCTCTGATACCATATTAAACGCGGGTCTGAGCCGCATCCGCAAACCAAGAGAGAGAGTTCACTTCACAAGTCCAAGGAGGTTCCATCCCAAAACCATATGGCTATAGGAGGAGTAGCTCTTTAGCCTTATGAAGTGTTTAATTCTCTCTTCTTCAACTAATGTGGTGACACTTGAGAGGTTTATTCTTCAACAAATGGCTACATCATACAAGCAAGAACAACGCACCTACTATACTACTTGGAAGATATAAGATCAGCTTTGATGCAGAGGCTGGTTGTGAAGATGCAGGCAGTGATGAAAACAACCATAATGGTATGTCTACTAATTCAAGCTAAGCTAGACATTGAGAAGCAAGAGGTAGCTGAATGTGAGGTCATGCCATCTTCTGAAACCCTGTTCAATGTGAGCTATTACTTGGACCAATTGGTGGTTAATTTGGAAACCAAAAGCTGCACTTGTAGGAAATGGGACATGCTTTGCATCCCATGTTGCCATGCAGTTGCTTTAATTTATTTCATAGGCAAAGAAGCTGAGCCTTATGCTGATCAATGCAACCACATGGCCACCTACCTCAAAGCTTATGTAGGTATGTTACACTAACCAAGCTGATAACACTTCACTTTACTGTTGGGTTTGAGGAGTCCGACCCAACGCAGAAAGAAACCCGACCCAAAACCAAACTCATAATAATCATAACATAAAACATAATTAACATAAGTTTTTTTTTTATATTTTAACACCTGCTAAAAACCCGAAAATGGTTTTTAAAACCTCCAAAAAAAAAATGGGTGCTAACACCATACAAATTTCCAAAAAATTGGTATTACCACCACTTAACGGTTTTCGTTAAAAAACTCCGTTAAATGTGGTCCACAGTGACACGTGTCACTATTTTATTTGTTTAAAAAAAATAATAAATAAAATTAAAAAATTAAAAACCTAAAACTACCCCCAGCCCCACCCACCGCGCCACTACCGCTGTCCCTTAACCCACCCCCTGCCGGCGTCCGGCGTCCCAGAGAATCGCCCGTGCGCCGGCGACCCCACCCTCACCCCCCTTTCCTCCACCTATGCACCCCACCTCCTTCCATTTCTCCATTTTCGTTTCCCGACCCACCACCCCGAAACCGCCCTAAACGCCCCTCCCCCGGAAAACGGCCCTCCTCCCCTTCTTCCTCCCCCGGAAACGCCCTACCTCTCTTTTCCCCTTCCCTTAATCGATTCCCTACCACCCCAAACGAAACCCTAAAACCCGTTTAGGGTGGTTTCGGGGTTGTGGGTCGGGAAACGAAAATGGGGAAAGGGAAGGGGTGGGGTGCGTAGGTGGAGGAAAGGAGAGTGGGGGTGGGGTCGCCGGCGCCGGGCGATTCTCTGGGACGCCGGCAGGGGGTGGGTTTGGGGAGGACGGTGGTGGCGCGGTGGGTGGAGCTGGGGTGGCTGGGGTTAGTTTTAGGTTTTTTTATTTTTTTAAAAAAAAATTATTTTTTGTTTTTTAATTTTTTATTATTTTTTATTTTTTGGCCAATAATAAAGCGACACGTGTCTGTACGACCCTACTTAATGAATTTGTAAACGGAATCAGTTATGTGGTGGTAATACCCAATTTTTTGAAATTTGGGTGGTGTTAAAATCATTTATTTTTTTGGGAGGTGTTAAAAACCATTTTCGGGTTTTTAGCAGGTGTTAAAATCTAAAATAACCTTAACATAAACACAAGACTAAGTAAGAGATTATTACCTTTGTAGCATGCTTCGCTCACTTAATTAAGCTCTTACTTCGAAAGCTCCTTAGCCCCGCTCACACGGGAACCTCCTACGAAGTCCACCCGCAACGCGAGCACCAAACTTGGTCTATTGCCTTGGAGTTAGCAAGGTCCAACCTGCTCACTTAATTAAGCTCTTACTTCGAAAGCTCCTTAGCCCCGCTCACACGGGAACCTCCTACGAAGTCCACCCGCAACGCGAGCACCAAACTTGGTCTATTGCCTTGGAGTTAGCAAGGCCCAACCTAAACACGAGTAATTGTGTTCAAAGGTTTTCTCATTGTGATTCATTTTTCAACACTTACTCAAGTGAAGAATCCAAAGGTTGGTATTTATAGATAAAGCCTCACCAAAATTCCCATCATCTTTCCATGTGGGAGATTTGATTTTTTCCATTTTATTTTAAATCTAAAATAAAATAAATAATCAAGCTACTAATAAATCAACAAGTGTCAAGCTCACATGAGAGGTTAGGTGAGGACCATTTGGAGAAGGGTGGGGAACCAAACTTGCTCCCCACTCCCTCTCCCAAAACTGGCCAACACTACACTACACCCCACCCCCCAATTAACTTGCGCCACGTGGCAGCCCCACTTGGGCACCAAGGCACCCCAAGTGGAATGCCACGGCTGCTGCCACCCTCGGCTAGCAGGCCCAACACTTGCGTGCAGGCTATTGTAGCCGTGGGCTACTGCTAGCAAGGCCTCGCACCAATTGTGGGCTGCTAGCCGCAGCTTTCTAGCAAGCCCCGCACTTGGTGCGGGCTGCTAGCTTGGCCATGCCCCTAGCCCTCGGCTTTCCGATGCTAGGGGTATTTTGGTCATTATGTTCATTTATTAGTTATTTTCTCGTCTCGTCTTTTTATCATTTTTTACTCGACTTCCGACGCTCGGTTTCGACGCTCGAAGCTCAAATTTGCGACGTCTAAATATTAATTATTCAGGTGACTCATTAATTCCTTCTGAATTAATTCGTCGCTTTGGTTCATTAGTTGCTTGAGTGTGACCCGAAAGGTTCAGACAAGATTAAGCTGTAATATTAATTATACAATAATATTACTGATTGGAAGCGGCCTCCACCCATGCATTCCGATCACTTGGTCTTACTGAATAATTAGCTTTCTAATAATTCCGAACACTCTATCAGAAACACTTGTTCGAAGGACACCATTCCTTTCATTTACTACTTAGTCAAATATGTGTCCTATTATTATTGTTATGCCTTGTGTAATATTGTTTGGTGTTGTTAGTTAGTATTAATTTTATGTTTGGTTTAGGATTTATTCCCCCTTGTAAAATGGAAAGACATTGGCCTAAGGTCTCCTATCCAATTAACACACTTTCAATTAAAATTAGACTTGGGAGACCTAGGAGAAACATGATCAAGGATCCTTTTGAAAACCCCAAAAAGGCAGGAAGCATTACAAAGAATGGGTTGAAATTACCTGCTCCCTTTGTCACACAAAGGGCCATAACAAAAGAAAGTGTCCTCAGAGGGACACTATCCAAGCCCCTCCTCTTGCAGCTAAAAAACCTAGAGGGAGGCCTTGGAAGGAGTCTGTAGTCATAGAAGCTATAGCATCTGCTCAGGTTGCACCATCTTCTAGCCACCATTCAATGACATCACAACCTACTCAACTTGGTAGAGGTGGAAGGATGATTCACATGGGCAGGGGCTTAAGAGGTGGAAGGACAGGGTCTAGTTCTTGTAGGAGAAGTGGTAATGCAAATGGTGGAAGGGGAAGAGGTTTTGCAAGGGAAACACCCAGGGGAAGGGGCAGAGGTAGAGGCAAGAACCGGCTTCCTATTGGTTAAGGTAGTTTATTTGCACCTGATGGGTCAGCAATAACTTCAGTAAGTTGATTAAACTTTGTATTTGTTTCAATACTTAACATTAATGGCCAACTACTATTTGCTTATGCTATGGCCTGTTTGTAGACATCAAGTCAGCCTGGAGCACCAACATCAGGCCCAACTAGAGCAATTGGAAGACCAAGGCACATATTAGCTGTGGCTTGTTCCAGATGAGTCATTTAAGCTAGACTTCAACCTTGCATTAGCCAACTCAATAGTGGATGTCTCACCAAGTCCAAGTTTTAAAACTTTGTTTTAAGCAATCTTTTAGGTGAAATTGTTGTGTTAACTCGTATTTAGCAAACAATGTTTATGTGTAATGTATTCTTCACAATGACTATGACTTTGTAATATTTTGCAGACACTAACTACTCATGAATTGCAAATGATCTTCACAAAATGTCTATTAATTCATTAATTCATCATCATACATTAGATTAGGTGGCTTAGAAACAACATCTACCTAGCCTTATGCCCTAAATAAAGCATTAAAGCTACCTAAGCCACCATCATCAATACAATATAAATTTTAAGCTTTCAATAAACTAGAAACATTGCAAAAAAAATCCATAACACAAAGAGTGCTAGTGAGAAGTTTTTTTTCATTCCCTACAACCTTCATTAGTTCAATTCGAGTGTGGGAGAGTTCCATTTTTGTATCATTCAACTCCTCTGTCTTCATGTCCAATTTATTCTCCAAAACCTGTAATTTGTCACTCATGAGTACAACTTCCATTTCCTTCTCTGCAAGAAAAGTCTCTTTTTAAAGAGCTTAAATAGTAAATCAGCATCCACTACATTGCTTATATTAACCCAATGGAAAAGCCCATAATCACCCACCTGCATATATAAAACCCGCAATTCAATTGAAATTAAAAACCCTAATTCCTATAATTCAACAAAACAATTTTAATTGATTGGAGAATTTAACTCACCGCCCACTTAGGGCAACCATAAAACTTCTACCTGCATTATCACCAGTTTTCGTCGTTTGAACCACCGCAATAGACCCACATCTTCACTTCAATCGTGAAGACACCAACCCAACAACCCTTAAAGAAGAAGACCTACTTGACATTACACGAAAATGAAAAAGTCCGTTGATGGTGACAGGGGTTCTTCTTGCTTCACATAGAAAATGAAGTAAGAATGGAGAGAGGGGTCTATATTTAGGAGAGAGAGAAGAAACACTAGTACAAAAAAGTAAATTGGAAGCGGTTTAAATCCGCTTTGAAATCCTACAAAAACCCACAAAAAAAAATATCTGACATCAAATGGCAAGCTACTTTCAAAAATATAATTGGAAGTGGTTCAAACGGTAAACCGCTTCCCATTTGCTAAAAATTAAAAACCCTAATGTTTCTCACCCTTCCTTATTTCGCACCCTTCCTTCTTCTCCTCTCTCCTCTCTCCCTTCATTTATCACGTCTCTCTCCTCTCCTTTCCCCCCCAGCTCCTTCTTCTCTCTTTTCTCTCCACCCCAACTCCCTTCATTTCTCACGTCTCTCTCCTCTCATCTCCTCCCCCCAGCTTCTTCTTCATACTCCTCTCTCCACCCCAGCTTCCTTCATTTTACACGTCTCCCCTCCTCTCAAAGCCTCCCTTTTTCTCTCTCTTCTCTTCTTATCGACCAATACCCCCATCAACACCGCAATCGAGCACCACCGAGCAACAATCACTGAGTAACAGAAACAACCCCAACGACGCGACATCCTCCGACGCGACAACCATAGAGAACCATCACCATTTTTAAATCTAATATTAATTTATGTAAGAATTTAGATCTAGTTTTCTTTATTTCAAATTTCAACTTCTATATGCATTTTTGAATGGTTAGCTTATTTTTTTGAGTAAATTTTATTTATTCAAATTATAATTTAGGTTTAATTTCAATTTTATTTATTTTAAATTTCAATTCTGCTTTAATTTAGTAAATTAAGCTTTTTTAAAAAAAGTAATTTTTTTATGTTTCAAGTGCAGTGTTAGCTTTAGATTGCGGTGGTGGTGTCGTTTCTGGAGGTGGTGTCAGATTTGGTCAGTGGTGGCGTCAATTCTGTTGGTAGCAGTGTAGTAAATGCTTCGTGGTGGAGTTGGTGGCTTTTGGCTTTTTTAGTATAATTGTTTTTTTATTGAATTAAAATATAATATTACAACAATTTATTAATGGAGATATACGAAGTATATTTTTATACGTATGTTCATTTTCGTGTATCAATTTTGGTGAGAAAAAAAAAGCAAATTTTTTGTAAAGGCATAATGGGCAGCCGTTCAAGCATTAGCAATGGGAAGCCCCCTAAGCCAAGCAGTTCAAACCGCTTCCCATTAGGGGATTTGAACCGCTTTCTATTTACTTTGATCTACTAGTGAAAAGTCAAACAATTTAACATAAAATAAAAGAAAGGACCGTTGGAGATGCCACGTAGGATGGCTACTTGCTACAACAGGTCACTTAAATGGTAGGGTACTAGGGTGTGATAGAAATTAAAGGTATACAAAGTTAGGAGTGATGGTGAATAAACGAAAAGTAGAGATTATTATTGGCGTATACGTAGGATGGCCATTTTTTGTTAATATGTTCTTTTGATGGGATTTCTATTCTTATACACGTAAAACTAGATAATATTGACATGTTATGAGAAAAAAAAAATCCATTTGATAAGAAATGTAGGAAATAGGCAAAGCAAAGTCATTTAGGCCATATTTGGGCCATTTTGTATAAAATGCGTCTTAAACCTTAATAAAATGTTCTTTTGATTCAATTTTAAGCCTTAGACACATAAAACTAGGTAACATTGACATGTTATGAGAAAGAAATAGTTCCTTGATAAGAAATGTAGGAAATGGGCTAAATAGAAGTCATATAGGCCATATTTGGGCTATTTTGAGTAAAATGCGTCTTAAAACTTAATTAAAATGCTCTATTGATGTAATTTCAAGCCTTAGACATCTAATATTAGCC
The DNA here is from genome assembly GCF_001683475.1 of Chenopodium quinoa. NCBI lineage: Eukaryota > Viridiplantae > Streptophyta > Magnoliopsida > Caryophyllales > Amaranthaceae > Chenopodium > Chenopodium quinoa. The sequence goes on from NW_018745617.1 coordinate 2,996,794, forward strand.
AATATTAATATGTTATAAGAAATAAATAGTTCATTTGATAAGAAATGTAGAAAATGGGCAAAGTAGAAGTCATATAGGCCATTTTTCTATAAAAATACATATTGTTTAGCCTATTTAATTAATTCTTACATAATTTTTCAGTATTTCAAGTTTTGCAAGGTAAAAAAGGATGGTCTTTGACAATCAAGGAACTTAATGAATTGAAGTTCGTGACATGTTGGCGTCTTTTATCACCTTTAATATATAAATGTCATTTTTATTGTAAATTTATGTTAACTTTTTAACTATATTATTATTCATTAATTACTTCCTATCCCTTGTATATATATATATATATATATATATATATATATATATATATATATATATATATATATATATATATATATATATATATATATATATATATATATATATATATATAACACTTTTTTTTTATTGTATTACATTTGGGAATATTTATATCTATATATAAATTAGGGAATTTTGACTTTTACCACCTTCAAATAACCACTTAATTGAATTTACCACCTCCAAAAAAAAATATTTACTTTACCACCACCAAAATTTCCAAAAATTTGATTTTACCACCAACTAACGGATTCCGTCCATGAATCCATTAGTAGGGCCCACCTTTTTGACGTTTCTTCTTCATCTTCCCCGATTTCAATATTAACCCAGCCGGCAACGAAATTAACACATCGTGGTTGGTCGGAATTTCGTGTGGGGGCATGGGAGGGGTCGGAATTTGGTGTAACCTAGGGAGGTGGTCGGAATTAGGTGGTGGTTAGGGTTTTAGGAGTGCGGAATTTGGTGGTGGATAGGGTTTGAAGATTTGTCGGAATTAGGGGGGCTATATGTGTGGTCGGAATTTGGTGGCTAGGGTTTTGAGGTCGGAATTTGGTGAAAAGGGGGTCGAAATCCGGTGTGGGGGTTGTGGCTGTGCGGTGCGATGCAGTGTTAGCGGTTAGGTGGTGGGGTTGGTCGTAGTGATTAGGTGGTGGCTAGGGTTTTGAGGTCGGAATTTGGTGGAAAGGGGGTCGAAATCGGTGCGGTGGTTGTGCGGTGCGGTGCGGTGGTTGTGGCTGTGCGGTGCGGTGGTAGTTATTAGGTGGTGGGGTTGGTCGTAGCGGTTAGGTGGTGGGGGCTGGTCGTAGCAGTCAGGTGGTGGGGCTGGTCGTAGTCGGTCCGGTGGTGGGGTCTCGACGGTGGCAGCAACCACCAGTTGATGGATGGGGATTTTTTAAATTTTTTTTGTTTTTTTTTGTTTTTTTTTCTAAAGCTTACCCAATAATATGGCGACACGTGTGCAAGGTAGGCCCCACTAACAGATTTATGGACGGAATCCGTTAGTTGGAGGTGATTGGTGGGAAAACTGATGTTTTATTTTTTTATGAGGTGGTAAAGTAAATCTTTTTTTTGAAGGTGGTAAATTCAATTAAGTGGTTATTTGAAGGTGGTAAAAGTCAAAATTCCCTATAAATTATTGTTTTTAATATTATTTGTATCTTATTATAATATTTAATAATATTAGTATTATTGGTAATTATAATAATAATATTATTAATTATTTTTGTTAATATTATTGCAAGAAAACAGGAAAAAAAATTATACTAAAATGGTACCGGTTAACCGGTGCCAAAAGTTGCTGCCACCCAAAAAAAAATTTGCGCGGGGTTTGTTTTGCATCGTTTAACCGGTGGCCAAAATAAATAAAGGCACCGGTTAACCAGTGCCAAAACCGGTTTATACCAAAGTTTTTGAACCAGTGGCAAAGTGGGGAGGTATTGGCATCCCCCCACATTGTGACCGGTTCAAACCGGTGGCTTAAGCCGGGTTTGAACCGGTGCCAAACCGCTTTATTCTACTAGTGGTATGAGGCAAAGTTGGGATTAATGGTGGCAATTTTTCCTTTTTATTGTTATTATTTTTCGTATATATTTATAAATTAGATTATAAAAACATTCTCCCTCCGTTTTTAAATACTTGCTTCATTTTATTCTCTTGGGCAAGTATGCCGATGCTAACCTTTGATTAATAATATCTTAAATAATAAGTATAAATTCTAACAATTGAAAATTAATAATCTATTCATTGAAACGATTCTAACCAGGCAACAAGTGCCCAATGGACTATTTTTCTTATTTATAACCACAAACATTAGTCAAAGTAGGATAAATGAATAGTGCAAAAATTAAAAATAGAGCAATTAAAAAAAACGAAGGGAGTATCTATCATCATAAATTACATGAGTTGTAACAAACTAACAAAATATAAAAATGAATGCCAATCTGATCTAATCAAACATTCAAACCATATGCATATGAATTTATTTACTCCATCCGAGAATTCGAAATACAAAATAAAAATACTTGTAATTTAAAGCTCCTTATTCAAGGACCAACCCAACCAAAAGCTTAAGCTAACGCTTGAGGCCTAAGATTATGTTTTTATACTCTATCAATCTAAATTTAAATAAATAGAAGCACCTTTAAAATATAAAACAATGACAACTCTACAACATTAGTTCATTTTTGTATAACAAACATATATACTCCCTCCGTTTTTAAATACTTGCTCCACTTTCCTTTTCTGACCGTTTTTAAATACTTGCTCCATTTCCTTTTTTGGAAAGCATTTACAATATTTAATTCATTTCTCACACTTAGTGGACCCAACTTCTCTCATCCTATTTCTCCACTATTTTTGCTTTTTACAATTTTTTATTTTCTCAACTATCCCACTACCTCCATATTTTATTACTTTCTCCAATTTCTCCTAAAACTCTGTGTATGGAGAAATTAAGAAAATATTAAAAACGGAGGGAGTATTATAAGTACATGAATACATAGCTAGGTTGCTTGCACAATCCATAGTTACTGGTTACCTAAATAGTTTAAGTTCAATATCAATTTTTTTTTATCAACAAATAAAATATATAATTATTAATTTATTGACACAATAAAAAAAATTCAAATGAAAAAGAATTAAAAAAAAAACCAATTCATAAAAAAAATCAAAAAATATAAATGACATCATAAGTGCATTTCGCAGGAAATCTTTTTATGAGAGAGCAACACATATTCATCTTGGGGAGAGGATGATATCACCAATTATATGTTTTAGTAATAGTTAACAGAATTTGGTATGATTTTAGGGTACTTTTGAACCTTGTTTTCGTGACTGTTCGTCATTAAATTTCATTATTTATCCTATTTTTATGCAAATTTTGTGCCATCCATGTTTCACGAATTGTTTGTGTTTTTGATATAATATAGCTACTTTTAGCACTATATATGGACGTGATCAAACATGAGTGAACAAGGAGAAGGGCAAGCTTGGTTGATAGAGCAATGGAGGAAGAAGGATGAGTTTCTTAAAGAGAAATGAAAAGCTTTTGGAAAGCCTTGAAGGGTTGTTTTCACAAGAATCAACTTAAAATGACCATAACTTTTGTTCTACTCAAAATTTTGAAGTGATTCAAATTGGCAGGGGCGGATCTAGGGGGGTTTGAGGGGATTCATTGAACCCACAGATTTTTTGAAAAAAATTATGTTTTAATTTTTTTTTTTTCATAAAGCATGAAAAACGGATATATACAATTGATTGCATACATGAGAGTTAGAAAACAGCGGAGCTCAGTAGTTTTGGCCTGGCACATTACTTGCGCTTTGGGCTTAATGGTCAGAGGTTTGATTCTTTGTTACAGACTTTTTCTTTTTTTTCTTTGATAAAGGTTTGATTACCATGTAACCTACATTCAAATTTAATATTGCAACATTTGTAATTTTCAATATTTACTCACACACCTTCTATTGTTTTTTTTAATTTGTGATTCTCATGTTGGGAAAAAATATATACAGTCAAATGGTATCTTGTTAGATTCAATTTGTCTACAAAAATACTTTAATGATATCAACTTTCTTTAATTTTTACAAAAATGTGATCTAAGATATTTAAGTTATAGAATTTGCATTGACAAGCGTAAAATCCTCAACGTAGCAATTTAAAAAGAACGGGGGGCTAGCTATATCTTACGGAGTATTTTGTAACGATACCGAACCCCCACTTCTGAATTCCTGGATACGCCACTGCAAATTGGAGATTAAATTTCATCTCAAGAGCTTTCCAACGACTGGTCACATGCCGTATTCCAATGATAATGAAGAAGTTATGACCTTCCGAAAATAAGTTGTTTCTCCAGAAAAGGGTTGCACGTCCGTGCCAGGAAGTTGCACGTTCGTGCAAGTCCCTGCACGTCCTTGCAAGGTCAGGCAGTAGCTACTGCTCGTATTTTAACAGGTCTGCACGTCCGTGCAACCTTTAGCACGTCCGTGCCGACCTGTAGACGGGTCGTTCCCTCGTGTTCTCCGTCCTTTTACTTGGGGGTTATATAATACCCTTTTGGCTTCATTTGTAGAAGGGAGATCTTCTTAGTGTAGTTTTAGCTTAGGTTAGGATTTTTAGAGAGAGAAACTCTTATTCTCTATAGAGACCAAGTTAGATTTTTATCTTTGGTAGGCTCGACGACGGTCTATCATCTGTAGAGGGGAGATTTGAACACAAAACCTCTAATTCTAAAGGTTTGAGCATCTTAGCACCAAGCTACGTTGATACAAAATATTAATATGTATGACAAATAAATTTATCATCAAGAAAAAAGATAATCCGTCCGGACCCAAATACTAGTTGGTAATTAAGATATTTGAATGGTTGAATGCATTGGTAAGTGTGAAAAAAGATAAGAAATGTTACAAGTATTAAAAAAAAAAAAAAGATGAATTACTCGTTTGGATGGCATGAGGTCGGCGACCATGTTGTTTCCGCAGTTTAATTTATTATTATTATTATTATTATTATTTACTCACAGGTACATGCTAAAAGACTGGAATCATGCCTTCTTTGTTCTTCTCTCTTAAGTTGACCGCCCAAAACCGATTTCTCTGTTTCTCCCTATAGTGTTATGCAATGTACTGAATAAATATATTGCAAAATATCTCACTAGTTGACTTAGGAGAATTAATGCGTTTCTAGTCTCAGATTTCCCATATGTTTTTGTTCCAAGGCGCTTGATGTCTAATAACAACCTGATAGCTCACGAGCTTTTCTCTTGCATAAAAGCCTCCCGGCTATGCAAACGATTATATGAAGCTCTACAACTTATTGTGAAAAAAGCTTGTGATCATATCTGTATGTAGGGACTTCTTACATTAAGTGTTACAGGCTTTTAGTTTCTCTCCTTACTAGATTTATCTTATTCAACAGTGTGTTTCTATTCTTTCCTACTAGGTTTTGATCAACAATCATGCTTCTCCTTCTTTTCACCCATGTTGTGGTTTTTGTTAGGGTGATCCTTTGTCGCTTTACCTGTTTGTTCTTTGCATGGAAATGCTTTCTACCATGATCTATGAGGTTGAGAGGAACTCTTTTATTGGAAAGTCTTTGCATTTCTAGGGGAATCCATTATATTTCTCACCTGTCATTTGCAGATGATGTCTTGTCATTCTTCAGAGTTTTGCCTGCAACATGTGATCAGGTTATGTCTTTATTACAAGAATTATGTTAGGTTTTTGGTCAAATGGATTATTTGCAGAAGTCCTTAATAATATTCAATCCCAATACTTAGGAGGACTTTAGAGATTATTACTTGGCTCACAGCTTGAATCTTATTGTCAAACCTTTTCCAAGCTCATATTTGGGCTTATAGATGGATATTTGTCCAATGGTTTAGGTGGGCTTGGTCTTTGTAGTATGAGTTTCTTTAACTCTACCCTCTTAGCTAGGCAAAGCTGGCGTCTTATGCATCATCCGGAGTTTTTAATTTCTTGTCAAGACTTCTCTTCTCCAAGTATCTTTCTCGTCATTTTTTTAATCTTGGGAGGGCTTATCGATCACCCTTCATGAGGTGGTCGTGATCTGCTGGAGGACTTTTCAACTCAAGCCCATGGGATAGCTTGAAAGGTTGGCAATGGTTCTCGGGTTAGAGTTACGAAGGATGCTTGGTTTTTAATTCGGTTAAATTTAAAGATTCTTCTGATTCGAAACTTGTAAAACAATTGATGGATCTTCAAACCCTATTTTTTGCATTTTTAAGAATTTTTTGAAGATCATATGCATTTTGCCCTATTTTTTACATTATTGCTGTTTTTGCGAGTGTTTCTGTTTCGAACTAAGTTTCGTTTTTTTATTTGGTTGCATATGCTTAATTTTTAGTTATTTTATGTTAAATTTTGTGTTTGTTATGTTGTTGGGTTGCATATGCTTACTTTTCTTGTTGTGGCTTTGATGAGTTATTTGTATTGTTACTATTAAGGGTTACCTATATATATGTATGTATGTCAGGGTTAATTTTGTTTTTGTGAGTGTTAGGTTGAAGAAGCTTCAAATTTCTTTTGTACGAAAATTTATAATATGGGTTTATTTGAAATTAAAGGTTACTTACAATATGGATTACTCCGTACTTGTTTTTGTCTTTAGTTTTGGGTATGTTACAAAATGGGTTACTTGAAATTAGAAGTTACATGAAATTACGAGTTCCTTGAAATTTGGGGTTATCCATAATAGGGGTTACTTGAAATTAGGGAAAACTACTTGAACTTATGGGTTATTTGAACTTATGGATTACTTGAAATTAGGAGTATGCAGGTGAGTGTCAAACTCCATTATGCCCGTCAGACTCTGGCAGTGCTGCACCAAAAAGGCTTTGTCATAAGGTTTTCTTATTCTTAGATTTAAGGGAAAAAAAAATATTTCGTATAAATAATAAAGTGGTTCGAAGAAAGGCTCAACCAATGTCGTCATAATTTACATGAAAGTGTGTACTTATCTCAAGCTTTAAGACGTACCTTTACTAATAACTGCAAACTGCTTCTACCTTATGAAGTATACATGAATAATACAGTCCCTTATACTCTCCTAAGGTCAGCCAAGGTATTGAACTCATTATCGCACACAGTACAATTTCAATATACTTCAGACTTGCCGAGTTGCGGTGTGCCTTTGCCAATGCTAAAGGCCTAAAGCCTATAGTTAACTTGGGTTGCCTTTAGCTATAACAGAATAAAGGCACATCTACTCATGCTTCAACGAAAATCGGCATCTTATACTTCTCAAAATTGAATTAAATAGGAAAATTATGTTTGTCTACTCTGGTGTACTTGGTTCATAGCAGCTGACTGTTGATAAACTAACGTTGCATAAATCAACTCGTTCCAAGCATCAGGAACACCAGGAAGACACCAGTGGCTGCAATCTTGCTTTCTAGTAGACACCTTCATCCCCTTTATTCTCATCTTACCATAGACTGATGGGTGGCCATCTTTACGAAAATTCGTCAACCTTGTAACATTTAGTAATATCACAGGAACCTTCATGTGTTGGATAACGTCTTCGACAATTTTCATTTTTGTTGGGTAGTTATCAAGAAAGGGGCCACTTAAGATGGGTTCTGATTCACCATTGCATGAGCCTCCTGAGTCCCAATCTCCTCCCCTGTTTCAGGATTATAATAATTAGGAACTTAGATAACTCAGGTCTTTGAAAATTGTTCACCATGTTTCAATGACAACCAAGACCTTCCAGCCCTAGAATTAAAAACTAAAAACCCTAAAACTTCTCAGCATGTATCGTCAATGAATGGGAAACTCTGAATATATACGGAGGAATTTGGTCCAAACTCCAAAGGGTTATAAATACCTGAAATGTGCAGAAGAGTATGCACGATAAAAGACCATTTGCCTTTCAGGGTCCAAATTCTTATCTATCCATTCACCCCATGTCTTCAGGGCCTTCTTATAAGCCTCAACTGCATCAAATTTGGGATAGACATAATCACCTTCTTTATAGTAATTTTTCCTGCATCAACAGAGCTTTACATTAGGAGTGAAGGAAAGGGAACAACTAAATACAAATGATTTTTCAGCCACGATGATTCCACTGATCCATCAATTACAAAGCAGAATTTGACAGGAGATTCACGATCAGGAAGAAAGTCCAAAGTAACTAATTTCTAATAGCACATTTATAAGGAACAAACCAGTTAAAGACAAGGTGCAGTGTTTTCCACTTTCCAGAGCAATACAGGTTCTTCCCAAATCCTATGATGTTATACGTAGTATGCAACAAAATAGTTTCCACAACCCGCATTTATAACTATATTTCACAATATAAATCTTGAAGAAAGACGGTTGCATACCTACCCTCTCGAAGTTTTCCCATGAGTCCACCAGTGGCCAGTATTGAAAACGAGAATATCAGCCCGCTTCCACCGTTTAGCTGTCTTATCAATTTTATCGATCGATAATGTCGGGTTCGAGTTTCCTTGTCCATTGATGCGGGTTCCTTCTTTAACAAGGAAATGAGACCTCAAATATTCTATGGTACAGTTAAAATCCTGCATAAAGAAGTTTACATTAGAAAGCATAAGGAAGAACTCAATTTTCTAAGATGCACAGTCAGAATAAATAGTAAAATATCTCGACAACCAGCCATTTACATCAAACTACAAATATAATCAACTTAAACCTAATAGAGAAATTGTTAATTAAGTATCAAAGGGGAGAAGAGCAATACAGCATTGTAGCAACAACATCAAATTATCCCAATGCATATAAAGATGTCCTACACTCTTACCACAAGGGGAAAGGGGGTGGGGAAAAGGGATGTCAAATGTATGCAACCATAACCCTGTGATAACACAAAAGCTATTTCCTCCTTGATCTTATATAATTATATGCAATGAGTGACTGCTGCTCCACAATAAATATGAGCAGCAGATAATTAAATGAGCCACTTTAATTTAGCTCTAAAAATCCAAAAGCCATAGTGTAGTTATGTCTGACTCCAGTGGACAAGAAAAGCACTTCAAACCAAACAATCAAAATGGATGACATGCAAATTCAATTTCTGAATATATATATAATGAGATATCAGAAAGATGCAATTACCACAAACTTGAAGATGTAGAAACCTCTTCCTTTAGTTATTTTATAACCATGGACTTCATACATTTTGCTCTTATCAGGAAGTCCCTCACGAAGAAGACATAACATTGATTCAAACTGGTTCCGGTTCATAGAATCTCCAACAAGCAGCAATCTTTTATCCTTAATTCTGACCAAAAAGTCAGTTGCATTGAACCTACAAATTCAACCAAAGGAAATAAAATAATTGGTTTTATGTCCAGATCATGATAAAAGGTTTTAGCAAGGAAAGGTCAAGCCACTTTTGCATCAAGAAATCATTGGATTGCAGCCATTAGCATCTTCCAGAATGTTGAATGACAAAAAGAAAACAAACAGGACAGAAGTAGAAAGTACCAGACTGATTAGATGAGAACTTGTGAAGATGTATGCAACTGACATTCATCAAGACGAGTGATTTTATTAATTGGTAAAATTTTCCTAGATAATGACCCGCAACACAAGAAATGAAAAATTATCATCAATCAACTTTCACTGTTTCTTTTATCATCCGAGTAAAGATGATGGTCGATACCAACCAGATTTGTTGAATAAATAAAAAAATCCAGCATCAATAAAAAAATCCAGCTTCAATCATAGTATCATAATTCAGAAGAATCCTCTGACCAATTGCTGCTAACATATCACTGCCCTCGTGGCTTATTCAACAAATTTACTATGAGAACAAAGTCTAACCATATGAGCAATAAATAGCTTCATTCAGAATTTCAGCCTGCTACTTATATGCAGCTAAAAACGAGTGATTCGTTTTCAACTAAACCAAGTCTCACAGCTAACACACCATCACTTGTACGAGTATCTAGTATAGGCAGCAATGCATATGCCCTCCAATTCTCACTAATTATCTTCCTAAGTCATAGACAAAGCATTAAAAATTATAACTTCAATCAGAAAATAATTAACCTGGTTTGTCCACTCACATTCTTAAAATTTTAAATACTTCAGCTTAAATCATTACAGTGCCAACTAAATTTACAAAAACACAATATACTTCAGTTCTTATTAGCATAATCATTCAATTAATTAAAAAAATAAAGAAAAGCTGAATCTTACTACAACATTGTAGTACCATCATTCCATTCAAGCTCTTTGCTTATGCCTCTCACTTGTTTGTTAGTTAACTTTTCTTCCATATATTAAGTTAACTACATCATACCATTTAATATTTTTTTTTTTCCTTTAAAGATAGCCTTGTAGGTGAATTAACAATGAATCCATCTCATGTCTTGTGCATACGTACCATTCCTAAAGTTAGCTGACATACCCATCAAACATACAAATTACTGCCTCCGTTTCATATTATTTGCAAATAATATAAAATGGAGGTAGTATTTAATTCATAAAATAATCATCCAAGTAATTTAACTACCACCAAATTTTAACTTTAAGCTAAAAAAATTCAAATGAACATTATTGACCAATAGACATACCCAAATCAAAATCAATACACTACCCAACAAAAAAAATACTTCATCCGTTCTTTTTTTATTGCACCATGAGAGATTTCACGTTTGCCAATGCAATTTACTAGCTAATAATATCTTCAATTGTACTTTTGTAAAAATTATAAAAAATTGATATTTGAAAAAAAGATTTCGAGACGAATCTAACTAGATGTCACGTGACTATATTTTTCCGAATGGATAAATCACAAAAGATGGTCAAAGAATTAAATGAATAGTGTAAAAGTCCAAATAGTGCAATAAAATAAAAACGGAGGAAGTATATATAATAAAAAAAAAACAAAAATCACCTGGGAAGATCACAGCCGTCAGGCTTCCACCGCCATTTCATATAATCAAAATCGGGCCGTCCATTACTCTGACAATCATAAGCTTCATCAACAAAAGGACAAGAACCCGGTTGATAAACCGGGTACCCATCATCTTTAACCCATTTACCCATAAACAAATTACAATCTTTACCCGAATTCTTCACCATTTCTACTTCATCTTGACCCGAACCATTTTCACAGACAGATCCATTAACAAAACCCATGTTCTCATTTTTTGCAATCGGGTCAATATCAATCTCAATTTTCTCAATTTCTTCATTATTGGTATGATTGAATTCAACCGGTGTAGATTCAGGAGGTGGTGTAAGAGGCGGCAATGCGGTGGTGTTAGCGGCGGTGTAGGTGAGATCTGGGGTAATGGAGAGAGAAGAGAAGATGTTGAGAGAGTTTTGGGTGGTGAGGAGTAGGAGGAGTACGAGGAAGAATGAGATTAGGAGAAGAATGGAGGTGAATGAGAAAAGATTGAAATGTTTCTTGTGAAGTGGTTGTAATGTATCTCTATCTCCCATTTTGGGAGTTTGGAGATGGTGACTAGTGATTATACTTAAATAATGTTTTAAGGATTAACCGTCTTGTGTTACCAAACTGGTTTCTCTGTGTTTCTGTTTGTGGATACAGGAATACAGGATAAAGCCATAGGGGTGATTACTCGGGCCGATAAAAATGTGCTCAAACCCGCCCAAACTAATTGGGCCATGCGGGCTTTTTAGACCGGGTCAAAAAAATCAACTACAAATGCATAAAATCCTTTTTGTATTCCAAACCTGTCCAATTTTTTTTTTTAAAATCGAGTCGGGTCCGGGTCGGGCCCAATTTGAGCCTGGAAAATTCTACCCAAAACCCACACAAAATTGGGGCGGGCCAACAGGCCGACTTAAGTGTGATCAGCTCTAATACAAGATCGTAGAGGAGTTACCTCTCATTGGGCTCTCACTCGAGACCCGACCCGACCCGACATGATGGCATCCGACTCGAAAAATATTTGATTCATGTTCGACTTGTATGGACACAAAAATTTAGCATGATTCAGATTTAAAAATAGATCAGATTCGACATCACTGAATCCAACCTACACACCCCAATTGACAATTTCGACACCTCTACTGGATAGTTGTAATTGGTAAACAAATCTTGTACTCTGTAGTCTAGTTCCATTTTCCATTTGAGGTTACAATCTAGGGGTGTTTGGTTGGTTAAATTAGAATGGATTGATATGTAATTTCATACTACAAAATATATGGATTCTAAAATTGTTTGGTTTTTATTATTGGAATGAATTTTATATTTCATTAATAAAATAGAAAAATTTAGAGAAAGAGATGGGTATGGAGTAGAGTTAGAATCCCTTGGGTACGAGATTCCATAGTTAAAAAAAACTCAGCCAAAAAATAAAATAAAAATTGATGGAATATATTTTATCTCCATTCCAAATCATTCAACCAAACGACTCTTAAATCGATTAAGAGTTGTTTTGTTGTTAAAGTTGAATGGATTGGTACCAGACCTCTACAATGAAGGTATGGATTTTAAACCTCATAATAGAATAAAGTTTTTGGTTTATTTTTTAGAATGGTTTTTACATTTCAATTAATAAATGAATTGTGAATGTTAAGGCGTGAGGTGGCTATGGATTTACAGTGGGGATGGAATGGAATTAGAACCCTATTGGTATGAGAATCCATACCTAGATAAAATGTTTAACCAAACAATAAAATAGATAGAATGAAATCCATTTCCTTTCAAATTCATTCCTAAAGCTCCAACTAAACGACCCTTATTGCAATCAGTCGAGGGTTGTCAAATCAGATAACCAATTCGAAAAATTTAAATTAAAGAAAACCTGGTTAAAAATCATCAAATTTTCAATTTGAAATATCTACTACCTTCGTTAATGGTTATTTGCAACTTTGAAATATTTTATATCTCACAAATAATACCCCAAAGTTGCAGATAACTATTAACAGATGTAGTATACTAATCTATTAAAAAGGCGTTCTTAAGAACGTTTATGTGCCACGTAGACTCCTCATTACGTCAAGTCACCAACTCAATTCCTCAATATGCCATGTCACGATGCCTCAACTAAATTGAAAAAATATGGTTAAAGAGGTTCGAACACTCAATCTCTTAGAAAAAAAATCATTGCTTAACCATCTAACTAATTGTCATTTATCTTATAATTTTGCACACAAATTAATGTTATGCTACAAAAGTATTGAAATCACGTATAAACTATTAAAGATCTTTTAAAAAATAAACTGTTGCACGCACAACTAAAAAAATAACAACCCGAGACAATGTCCAGGTTATACACAAGTTCACCATTAAATATTGAATAAACTAATCCTAACTGCCTCAAGAAAACTATTCCTAACTTCCGGATTGGATCAACAAAACATGAATTGAACCAATCGGATTGAACTTACTTAGTATGAGGGTAATAGGCCTAAAATAAAAAGAAAATGGATATTATCATGGGCATATATATGTGCATAACCCATATGCTTGCTTGGAATGTGGATATAGTTTTGGGCTCGTACTTTTTACCCCTATTTGAAGGTAATACTCATGCCCTCTACATAACTATTACCCATTTTTATTTCATCCCATTCTATCTCCACTCTCCACCACAATCTAAGTACTTCTCTACCGTTGTATTTTCTCACCACCATTATCTTTCGCCGCCACCCTAACTCGTATCCCCCGTCAATTTTTTTGCCGTTAATCTCTTACCATCAGTCATCAGTGTCACAACCACTTTGGTTGAACAAGGCAAAAGCGTCGACCATCTCGCAAAGATGCGTAAGGCCTTTGGAATCCCGCTTGCCCGCACAAGCAAGTGGATGATCGGTCCATGGAGAATTATACAAGTAAGTGTAGGGAATATTTCAAGCATTACCTCTAGCTTGAACCCCAGTGTGATCATACACTAAAGTACGGTGACGTCCAAAGGGAAAGAAGATAGAGCAAAAGAGTCGCCAATAAGTTTTAGGAACTTGTAAACCGTTCACGAGGTAAAGGTTACACCCCTTATGATCCAGGAGATCGTCAACTCTAATAGGTTTGGAACCATGACTGGTAGTTCGGGGATGAAGGTACAAATCCAACCTAAAAGATATTGAACCTGCCCTAATAATAGGCCTCTACTTTATTCTGATCGTATTCATGTGCGCTTTCTGACTAACATGCAATCAATAGGTTAACCCTAAACCTGTTTAATCTATGTTGGTTGAATATAATGCATAAATAAATCTATGATTGGCGATCACTTTAATTATAATCAAATTAACCCTAAACAAGATTATTAATTATCTTATTAAGCGTGATTACAAGTATCAATTCCCTTTAAACATGCATAAAAGGTGTGATCAAGCAATAACAATAAATATCAATATCAAGTAACATTATAATAATCATAAAAATAATTATAACAATTATAAAAATAATCATAATAATAATTATAATCAATAATCATATTAAAGCATAATAATAATAGCAAGATCCTAGGCATGATACTAACAAGATTAATAACAAACCCTAGCATGTCACTAAACAATAAAGATCAAAGTTTTAACCCTAACAGGATACTAACATAAATATTAGGAAAGAAAATAAAAGGCATCGCAGGAAACACAATTGTCATATTTGATATTAGAAATTACCCTAAACATGATACTAGGAAGATCAAAACGCCCTAACATGACACTATGAATCATAATAACAACCTAGACATGATTTCTATATCATAATATCAATAAATTAATTAAAGCACTTACTTAGATGCCTCGTATCTCTTTCTAATAACAAAATACACGCGTTAGTAACTTCAAGGAAAATAATAAACAAAACAATTAAATTAAATAATTGAAAGAGAGATTTGGGACCAAACCCTCAGAAATTAAAACCTTTCACGTGTAGGGCGAAGGCAACTTCAAACTTGGCTAGGTGTGTCTAGTGCTAATGTATGAGGAATTGTGTTTGTAAAAAGCTAGGCTTAGAAAGAGAGAGAGAATCAAGAATTTCATGGTGAGAGTTGATGAGAAGAGAATACAAATTGATGGAAATTGATGATTGTTGAGAATTGATGATTGAAAACAGAATTTTAAGAGACTATTTATAAAGAAAATTAGTCGGATGGATAAAAAAACGAATCAGAGTTTCGACAAGAATAAAAATCGATTAGTGTCAGGCGCTAATAATCAGTTTCACGTGTTTTGTTTTTATCATATCTTTTGATCCAGAAGTCCAAATAAGGCATATAATATGTCGTTGGAAAGTTCTTGAAGTATACTTTCCAACCAAATTGGAATAAGATTAAAATATTTTGTAGATAAGATATGGACAAAATAGTGAAAGGGTGTCAGTTTTGGATAGAGTTTCATATCTAATTCATATCTTTTTCGTTATAGCTCGGATTTAATATTATAATCTATCATTGGAAAGATAATTTCAAGATCTATCCAACCATATAAAATTTGGACAAAGATTATGAGGCACGAAAATAAAAACTGAATATATTCCACTTCGTACAAAACACGGATTCTAAAAAGGAGTACTTTTATTCAATTTCAAACTCTTTAAAACATAATTATCAATCCTAACTCCATTAGGATTTAAAAGAACCTTCTACAGTATTCTAGAAGACTATAATCAATCCTAATAGCTTTAGGAATGATAATTAATAATAGGCCCTCCTCTAGATCATTGAGCCGCATATAAAAACCAAACCAGGCCCAGTTTAGTATTTTGGCCATAACTTCCTCATTATTCATCGGAATTGGGCTTATAATATATCGTTGGAAAGGTCTTTTCAAACCCCATCCAACTACACTATTATTGGACGCATATCATGAACCAAACTAAACTGTAATGCACGTTTTTCAAAAATAGGGTAAGAAAAGAAATATTTTCAAAAATAGAAATAAGAGATATTTTAATAAAAACATCATCATCATTAGACTTTTCACACTTTCGCCTTGTTCGATAATCAAATGACATGAAAGGTATTCATCACTGGCTTTGGTTTTGGGGAGACACATTTGGGTGTCTACAGTAAGGCTAAATCAACTCATACTCATGTCTAAGGCTTGTGAGATTATGTGGGATTACCCCATGTTCTTAAACCTTGGTTCCATCAAGTGCTTAGCTAACTAGGCCTTGGGCTTATGGCTAGCACGTGCGAGCGCACCAAGAGAACCTTGTAGTGTTTGCATGAGCAAAACTCCATAACAAATTTTAGTATTGATTGAGAGGACTTATTAGGACCCTAATAGATCATACAAGACCTAAGGGTTAAGGTTGAGTTCAAGATTAGTGTCTGGGACCCCATTATTGTATTGCAATATTACTGTTAGTTGGGTGTGTGTTTAATGGTGATTCTTAGCCGGAATAAATAAAATAAAGCTCTCTATATAGGGGGCGACTAGTGCTCACTCAAGGGTCGGTGGCCAACCAAAAGGTCATCACCCTATGGCTAGGGGCCATGGGCGTAGTCTTCATATGAGAGGCCCTATGGGGGCTATAGAAAATGATGATAGCTAAGACAGCCATCCAATAGGACAAACTGACTCGGTGGTCCCGATTAAGGTGAACGTTGGTTGGACCGACCTATCCAATGGCTTAGTATGAAGTATGCCAACCCTACGAAGCGTGGATTGATGACGGGAGTGCTTGGGTTCGTGTAAGGAGGACTTCTTGGTCACTACTATGGTGGAGACCATGGGAGATTGCACTAGTGGGAAAAATGTTATTAAAAACTGACATAAAAGGGTGGCTTTTAGGAACTATCACGTGTTTGATATGATCGTAAAAATATATTATTTGTATATATTAAACTCTTGATTTAATATTGACATTTGATAATTTAAGAGTAGATATAATAAGTAATTTTCTTTCCTAGACATGATTGCTACTATTTTATTTATTTGTTTGTAGGAAAGAAAATATCGTCATCAAATTGCATTTTACGCCACTCCGATTAAGTGAAGTAAAGTTTACAAGCCAGTTGACTCTCAAGTATTTCAAGCTTAATATTGTTTTATTGTGTAGGCTATTACATTTGGGCCTTGAATGAAAATATCTTCTGTTTGGGTCTAATTTACTCCAATTGGGCCAGTCCATAAATGATTCAATAACAAAGCTAAAGGTCAAAGTTCAACTATCCAATCAATGCCAAGTCAGTCAAAGGCCTAGTCAACGTGGCCAGCCCACTTGACTCGAGGCCTACTTTATCCCTTATGTTAAGGTATATAAAGCAATCAATCTTCTTTCTCTACATTCATTCACTTAGAACCTCAAGCAATTAATACTCTTGGATAGCTTTCTTTCTCTAAACACTGTATTGACTTCAGCATCGGAGGGGCCTTCCTCGGCACAGTCCCCGAGGCCAATTTACGTTTGTTTACTATGCAGGAAAACCTCGTCCTAGCCATCAATTGGACCGATTTCAGTCTTCTGCTCACCAGAAAGGACCTATCCGAAGGTCCCATTGTTTTCACCCGAAACAATTCGGCGCTATTTGTGGGGAAGACTTTAAAAAAAATAAGCCAATCTCAATCGTTCTACGCAATCTTAGTAACAATGGCTAAGAACCGCAAGAACAGTAAAAATATTAACAAATCCAGTGCTTCCCCTTCGAGGAAGAACCCAATCCATTTGAGTGCAGGGAAAGGTCCACTTTCCGCACCATCTCTGTCTCCATCGCCCCCGACGGAGAGGGTGCCCTCGGAGAATCTCAATCTCCATCTCCGCCTTGTCATTCTCGAAAGCGGACAAGCTCTCATCACCAGAGCCAATCGGATGACAAGAGCCACCCTCAAAGCATCCATTCTCACTCCCAACCGAGGACTTCTCAAACGGGGCCCTCGACAGAAGAGGTGGCAAGAATCGTGGCGACCCTCATGGCGGTCATGAAGTCCTAGGCTAGCAACATGCCACCACCCCGCGATTGTTCGCCCCTTCAGCCGAGATAGCTGGGGAGGAGAACCGATCAAGGGGAGGGGGGAAAGCCTCCCTATTTCAGAAAGTTGGGGGACAAATGGGAGGAGGACATCTGGAGAACTAACAAGGAAAGAAAAAGGAATCCCTAGTTCTTCGCAGAATCCACCCATCCCGATTCTCACAGGTATAAAAGCAGCAATTCTGCCTCGACACGAATTGATTCTGCTCGTCGAAGCGTCCACGAACGCCTAGGCTCCAGGGAGTTGAGCGTGCATAGTCGCCTCTCCTACCCCGATCACACCGAGCCGCACCCTAAGTCTTCCCAGCCGAGGACGAAAATCACTTGTACTTCTTTAAGAGGGCGGACCGAGGTCCCAACGGCTAACAACAAGGAAAGGTCGTAATGCTTCCCACCAGTTCTCCATTTGAAAAATGGATTCTGGAAGAGCATGTGCCGACGGTGAAAACCCCGTCGCACATTACATATGATGGAACTTTATCCGAAGGACCATATTTCCTCCTACGAGGGGGATATGCATCTGAACCCTAGGCTCAAAGCGACCTGGTGTAAATACTTTCCTACCACTCTCAAAGGTGTCGCGCAAGCGTAGATCACCAAGGGGGTCAAGGAAGGTTCGATTACTGGGTGGGACGACCTGTCTGCCAAGTTTAGAAACAAGTTTTATATGGCAAACTGCCGAGAGAAAACGACTGCAAAGCTCATGGGCCTGTAGCAAGGGGAGACCGAGAGTCTCCGAGACTATTTAACTCGCTTCAGCAACGAGTCATCCGGAATCACAAGTTTGGACCAAGGGCTAGCCGTCTTTGCTTTGAAAAACGGACTATAAGCTAGCAAGTTCCTTAACTTCATGGTCATGCATCCACCGTGGACCTTGAAGGAAGCCTTGGATGCCTCAGATAAATTCATCCGAGCCGAGGAATGGAACAAAACAAAGACCCATCCCTTGACAGGGGCTGGGAAAGTAAAGCAACAATAATCTGAAGGCCAAGGCTAGAAGAAAAGGAAGGCAAAAGCCTCAAAACCGTCTTCAGCCTTTAAGCGAAAGATAGACAAGTCTTCCTCGCGTACGGGCAGATACGAGTCTTAAACTCCTCTCGCCCTTCCTCGCGCTAAGATTACAGCGTGATGAAGGACGAGCAAAAATATAGAAAGTCGAGGCCACTCCCACAGTGGCATCAGCAGAATTACAAGGACCGATGGTGTGATTTCCATGAATCACCAGGACATCACACTGAGGATTGTATCCAACTGAAAGATCAGATTGAGGATATGGTCCGAAAAGGTTACCTGAAAAGATACCTTGCGTATCACCGCTAGGAAAAGAAAGCAGAGAATACCGAGAAAAATTATCTGCAAGAAATTGACTTCCCCCGAAAGAACAAAACCCAGGAAAAAGAGAATCCTGACATCCTTGCTATTTTTGGGGGGGAAAAATTCTCGAAGAGAGCAAAAACGCCACTTGAGGGCACTGACCCATCAAGTTAATAACGCTGACATTTGAGCACCTCAGTCTCCGATGTCGAACATGACGTTCACAGCCGAAGACTGTCGGGGGGTGACATTCCCCCATGAGGAATTGAGGATCCACTAGTTATAATCACAATTGTCGCTAACCACAACGTTTGGTGAACCTTCGTCGACGGTGGTAGAGGCGCGAACATTTTGTTTCGTTCGGCCTATAACCAACTAAATTTAAAGACCAAGAATTTAACTCTGGTACCTTACCCGATATCTGGTTTCAACGAGTCTTCATCATATCCCGACGGGAAGATAACTCATCCTGTCACCATCGGTCGCGACAAAGCAGTCAGGAACGTTATGGCCAAATTTTTTGTCATGGACGTTCCATCAGTGTTCAACGTGATCATGGGGAGACCTATGATTCACGACATCCAAGGGGTAGTCTCAATGTATCATCAGCTGATGATATACGTTTCAGACGCTAGCTATCCCGAAAGAATTCAAGGCAGCCAAAAGGAAGCTGCCCGATGCAACTACCTCAAGCCATCCACAAGTCGTTTCGGAGATGAAAAGGATGAGGAGGAAAAAGAAAAAGAAATG
The DNA here is from genome assembly GCF_001683475.1 of Chenopodium quinoa. Classification (NCBI taxonomy): domain Eukaryota; kingdom Viridiplantae; phylum Streptophyta; class Magnoliopsida; order Caryophyllales; family Amaranthaceae; genus Chenopodium; species Chenopodium quinoa. The sequence continues at coordinate 3,016,592 of NW_018745617.1, forward strand.
GAGTGAAGCGCGAAGAAGCGAAAAGGCCTAAGTGCTTTATCCTAAGGCGCCTCATCAAAAGACAAATCTTCGGGGAAGGAAAGAATCGGCTAATCATCTGAGCCGAAAGACTCAGAAGGTTAGACGAAGTCTAGGACACCTGCTGATATTAATAACAGGCTTGATTGCAAAGAATCCGACCCCAAAGCGATGGAGATGGATCAGCAGACTGAGTCAATAGAGTAGGCTGAAGGAGACCTTGAAAAATGCATTAGTATCGCACTGGATCTCGATCCGAATGTCCGGGTGGAGCTCATCCAACTCATTTGGGACAACAAAGATGTGTTCTCTTTCTCGGCAGCAGACATGCCCGGGATTGACACGAATCTCATCTCTCATAAGCTTAACATCGACCCCACGTGCCGACCCATTAAGCAAAAGAAGCGGGATTACTTTGCAAGTAAGAACCAAGACATTACAGCCGAGGTCAAAAGTTGTTGGATGCAGGCTTCATTGAACTCTGCTAGTATCCAGAATGGCTGGCCAATGTGGTGATGATTCAGAAGGTAAATGACACCTAGAGAATGTGCGTTGACTTTACGGACCTAAATAAGGCTTGTCCGAAGGACTTTTACCCCTCTTTGAGGATTGATCAACTAGTAAACATTACCTGAGAGTCTGAGACATTGCCTTAAGCTGGCCTTGTGTCTTAGATATCCATTCTCTCGAATAAACTGAAAACAAGAAGAGAAATACTCCCTCCGTCCCAAATTACTCGCAACGGTTTGACTTTTTGCACTATTCACACATCTCCCTTTGATAATCTTTGTTAACTATTATATAAAAGTAAATGTAATCATGTAAGATGTTGTTGAGTCTATTTTATTATATAGTTTCTTAATATAATATTTTTATAACTTATATAAATATATAATTAAAGATATCAATGGTCAAACATGTGCATCGACAAGCGTGTCCAGTCAAAATATAAAATTAAGATGTTAATATTTAAAATTGAAATGGGAAATATTAGATCTGAAAATTAAAGTAAATTCCAAATCGAAAAAAATAATTAAAAAAAAAAAAAAGATCAGGTCAGATTCAGGTTGACCCGAACCCGAAAAAATCAGGTTAGGGTTGAGCTTTTTGACCCGAAAAGTTAAATGGGTCAGGTTCAGGTCAGGGGTATTCGACCCGAAATTGAATTGACCCGAACACGAACCCGACCTGATCCGTTTGCCAGCCCTAATATGAGGATAGGCGCTATATAGATATGTAAAAAAAGAACGCCTATCTATGATAGGCGTTCTCTTTTCCTTACTTATTTTTTTAAAAAAAAATTATTATTATTATTATTATTATTAATTATTATTATTAAATAATAAAAATAATAATTCGTAAATAATTAATAAAACACCATAATGAATCAACAATAACAATTTATTAGTTACAAAAATTATATACAAGATTGCCCTAAAAAAAATTATATACTAGATTACCAGTATTTCAATTAAAAATTACAATAGTACAAGTTTAGACAACCACCATTGCCGTCAACACCTTCCAAGCACCCCACCACAACAAATGGCGATACAACTACCTCCTTTGCAACACCTCTACTCGCGTTCTAATTTTTTCAACAACATTTCAGACAGCCACCACTGCAATCACAACAGCCGAAACCCACTGCTCACCTACGCCCCCGAATCAACCACTGCACCCACAAATCTACACTACAACAAGAGCCAACATTGCCAAAAAAATACGTTACATAATTATTGTTACTGTTATTGTTACTACTCCAATATAGCAAAATAAAAAATCAAACCAAATCTAAAGGTGAAAATCAAAAATTTGAGATTAAAAATCAATATTTGAGAATTAAAATGAATTGTAAAATGAATATCAGAAATTTAAATCAGAAAAAAAATTCTAATTTTAGATCGATCGAAAATTGCAAAAGTCGGAAATTAAAACATGAAAAGTGATTGATAAAAGATGAAAAATATGAAAATTATAACATGATTAATAAACACCCACAAAGTAACCGCATCAAACACCCACAAATCTAATAATAATTGAGAAGTAAAACGAAATTTTAAAATGTAAACAAAAAAACCCAAAAAAAATCATATCAATCATTTTGTAACATTAATAAAAAATAAAAAAAAATAAAAAACGAATTCGAACATTGCAAGTTTGAAACAAAAAATCGAATTAGAACTTGGAAATTTGAACAAAAATGAGATTAATCTTCATATACCTTTTTGCATCTTTAGACTTCTCAATTCGTTTTAGATCAATATTTAAACATTGAAATTCGAACACAGATTCAGGCCTGGCTCGGTCAATGGCGGCAATTCGTGGAAAGAATTAGTTCAACCCACCGCGGACAAACCGATCAGACAACGCGCGCGCTATAAGACTCCTTGGTCGAAGGGTTTTTGGTGGTGATTAAAAGGGCTTCTATGGTGGTGAACGGGGGTTTCTGGGTTGGCTTTGATCTATTGCGGGTTGGAGCCATTGGAGCTGGTGATGGCTGCAGAACATGGTGGTATGAGGGATGAATTTAGAAGAGAGGGAAGGAGTTAGGGTTAGAGGAGAGAGATGGGTAATGAAGAAAACAGAAGGTGACGGCTAGCTCTTGATAGGAAATGAGTTAGGGTAACTGCGTACTAGTATATGCTTTTTTTTTTTTTTTTTTTTTTTATATTATTATAATATCATAGAACGGTTAGCTAAGAGAGGCGCTCTATATGTATGGTGTAAATTTTTGATATATCCTGTAGAGCGGTTAACTGTGGAAGGCGCTCTATAGGTTCAACATACAAAGCGCTTATCTCACATAGGCGCTCTATATCATTCTAGAGATCGCCTATGCAACTTGACAATTGGGTATTGTGTGTTACTTATTCTAGTTTTTGTGGTAGTGAAAACTCGCTTCCATGGTTTGGTGAATTCAACAATCTCGGATGTACCCTTTGTTGCAAAGAGCGTTCAATCGGGTAGATGGAGCATGAATTCCCAGAGGGTTATGTCCATATGTAGAACACGTATGGGTTTCAGAAAAGTGAGAAAAAATTCAATCAGGAAGCAGGATCGAGCAAACAATACGAAAAACTGGTCGAAATTAGAACGCATATTTCTGGCTCGGTATTGGGGGAAGTTGGCGCCAGCAAACAGAGATTGGCGCCAGATTTTAGCTGTAGCGCCTGGCGCCAATGCTGGCGTCTGGCGCCAATACTCTGGCCCCTGACGCTAATTCCCACATGCCTCAGCAGCTTTCTGTGCTTGATAAAATTTTCCAGTTTCGCGCGGTGTTATTTCGGTCCTAGTTGTGAAAGATATTTCTCAAATTTCCTATGTGTAAAATCCTATGTTTTTAACTCATTACGGATGGTCTTTCCAATGAGATCTTTTTTATGCATATGACAATAATGTTAATCAAAATTACGCACATGAAATACTTAGAACGTTTCAAGTCTCATCCACTCATTCTAAATCATTGCCGAAACAAATTCAAGAATTAAAATAGAAATCCTCCCCAGCGGAGTCGCCAAAAACTGTAGGGAATAATTTCAAGCGTTAACCCCCTAGCTTGAACCCCACTGTGATCATACACTAAAGTACGGTGGCATCCAAAAGGAAAGAAGATAGAGCAAAAGAGTCGCCAACAAGTTTTAGGAACTTGTAAACCGTTCACAGGGTGAAGGTTACACCCCTTAACGATCCATGAGATCGTCAACTCCATAAGGTTTTGAACCAAATAAGGGTTCGGGGATGAAGGTATAAATCCAACCTAAAAGAGATTGAACCTGCCCTAATAATAGGCCTCTACTGTATTCAGATCGTATTCATGTGCGCTTTTCGATTAACATGCAATCCATAGGATTAACCCTAAACATGTTCATCTATGTTTGTTGAATTTAATGTGCAAATAAATCTATTATTGGCGATCACTTGAATTATAATCACATTAACCCTAAACAAGATTATCAATTATCTTATTAAGCGTGATTACAAGTACCAATTTCCTTTAAACATGCATAAAAAGATGTGATCAAACAATAACAATAAAAATATCAAGCAACATAATATAATCATCATAATTAAAACCATAATAATAATAATAAATTAAAATTAAAATAATCATAATAATCATCAAAACAATAATCATAACAATAATCATCATAATAATAATTATAATAATCATGTTAATCATAATAATGATAATTATCAAAATAAAATTATAATCATAATAAAAACAATTATAAAAATAATCATAAATCATGTTAAAGCATAATAAAAATAGCAAGATCCTAGGCATGATACTAACAAGATTAATAACAAACCCTAACATGTCACTAAGCAATAAAAATCAAATATTTAACCCTAACATGATACTAACAATCATAAATATTAGGAAGAAAATAGGAAGCATCATACTTTCAATCATACTTGATATTAAAACTACCCTAGACATGATACTAGGAATCATAATAACAATCTAAGCATTCTCTCTACATCATAAGATCAATGAATCAATTAAAGTACTTACTTTGATGCCTTGTATCTCTTTCTAATAACAAAAAGCACGCGTTAGTAATTTCAAGGAAAATAATAAACAAAACAATTAAATTAAATAATTGAAAGAGAGATTTGGGGCCAAACCCTCAGAAATTAAACCTTTCACGTCTAGGGCGAAGGCAAATTCGAATATGGCTAGGTGTTTCTAGATCTTGCGAATGCGGAATTTTGTATGTAAAAAGCAAGTTTAGAAAAAGGGAGAGAGAGAAAGATGGTGAATGATTAAAGAGAAAGAGAGAATCGAAAACTGATTGTAGGTGAATATAATTGAAAAGCTAGTTGTTGATGAATGAAAACGGAGTTTTTAATACATTATTTATAGAGAAAATCAGCCAAAAAGATAAAATAAACAACACAGAGCATTGGCGCACCTAAAACAGAGCTGGCGCCAACGCTGGCTTATTGGCGCCAGACGCCAATGCTAGCGCCTTAGCGCCAGGCGCCAATGCCTGGCGTTAGGCGCTAACCCTGTTTTTGACGCGTTTTCTAAAATCAGATAAATTTTGCCGTACAGGAGGATAAAATCGTATCTTTTCTCAAAAATGTTCTTTGATTTTAATTAAAACTCTGAAAAGTCAACAAAAGTCAATTTATCAATGCTAATTGAATTAGGAATGAAAAGAACCTTCTAGAAGAATCTAGAAGACTAAAACCATTCCTAATCGTATTAGGAATGATAAATCATATTAGGCCCTCCCCTAGATCATTGGGCCGCATATAAGGCTCAAACTGGGCCCAGTTTAGTAAATTGGCCATAACTTCCTCAATATTCATCGGAATTGGGCTTATAATATATCGTTGGAAATCTCTTGTCAAGCCCCATCCAACTACACTACTATTGGATCCATATTATGGACCAACCAAACTGGATTGGCTGTTTTCTTAAAATAAGTTTTCAAAAAACAGAGAGAAGAGAAAAGAAATTAAAATTATCCGCAACACTAAACTTTCCACACTTTCGATTCATTCGATTATGATTCGACGCGAAAGGTACTCATCACCGTGTTTGGTTTTGGGGAGACACAAATGGGTGTCTACAATACTGTGATTGACTTGACCAACTGACTTGACCAAGTTTGACTTGTGTATGACTTGTGATTGTGTGTGTCTAGAAAGAGTGTGTGCACTGACACAAACAATTAAAAATGCAAAAGCAAAAATTTTCCGTCATTTTTGTCATGAGTGGAGGGTACTAACTTTCTCCCGAAAAAGAAAGACGTAAAAACTGAACTTTTATTCTGGAACTTCCCTCGAAATTAATGTATGCATGATGCATGTTCTTAGGCGAGGAGGCTAAGGACAATTACGTCATGTGACACGATAGATGAATGAACTTAGGTCATGGAGCTAAGCATCATATATGGTGTAAAGAAACGATCTTGAACGTTACTTAGGTCTGGAAGCTAAGCACGTATATAGATGAAGTGATCGATGAGTATCCCATAATGAATGTTACATAGGTCAAGGAGCTTAACACGATATGCGATGTATGAAACAATGAACATTGCTTAGGTCTAGAAGCTAAGCAAGTTTACAATGTCTCTTTTGATGTTGTCTTGAAAGATGACGAAACATGCGCATCGTTGAAGTAAGATTTCATGATAGAGGGTTCCTAGAAGGAAAGGTGATACTAAGGCTGGCTGCAAGGGTTATGGTGATGGAAATATATGTGAGAAGGGTCAAAGATGATGACTCTTTAGGCTAGGTAGGCTAAATGATGTGGGTTCAAGCCCCTAAGTCTAGCTCTATATGGATAGGGGTAAGCATTAGATATTCTTTAACTCGATAAAGCATGGATATGAATATAAATGTGAATATGAATGTGGCCGCACTTCGATGTGAGGTTGCCTACGTATCCGTTAGGAATCAGGCCGAACGTAGCTCTAACTGAACTTTGCACAAGTGTATGTACACCTCAAAGAGGTCTTTCAAGGGTTTTAATGTGGTTAAGCTGATGATTTAAGGAAGAAAGGGGTAAAAGGCTCAAGACCCGTGAGAAGTCGTCCCCAAGATATGCAATTATGGATTAGACTTTGCAAGTTTTATTTTTCATATATTTTTTGTTTTGAATTTCTTTTTTTTTTCTTTTTTTTCATTCTTTTGAATAAATGTAGGCAATATCAGATCATGCGGTCCATCACTCACTTAGCATTCATGTTTCTCAGGCACGGTACCAAGCACTCGATGAGAGACGCAATTTGAGACGTGTTCATATCAAAGACATTGGAACACTTGCCTTTAGACATTGTTTTATTGTTGCTTTGCTGCTTTTTTACTTGCTTTTTGAATGTTATACAATTACATATCTTCCAATCCCAGGGTTAAGTGAATATGGGTTGAAGAAATGAAGGCCAAACGTTAGACGAGGCTCAAAATGGTTGATGAAGAAATGGAATGTGATTGAACGGTTAACAGGGAATGGCAGGGTTGCAAAGGTGCCTCAATTCATTGGTGTACCTTGTGTTTAGTTCGGTAATTGATTGTTTTTTTTAGAATGAGTGAATGAAAAATGCTATGACCGAGAAGTAAAGGAAATTACTCATTTTATTAATGGAATAAAGGTGAACACAACACAAAACTCAGAATAGGAAATCTATGCTAGACTTGAAAGGGGGAAAAAAATTCCAAAACAATTCCAAAAAAAATCATGAAATCCTACACGAAAGGCTTTCCACGAGCTTGTCTTCATTGCTGCTTATCATTTCTTGCCGCCTGGAGGGACTGAAAGTTTGTTGGCATCAACAAGATCTTGAATAGCGTCTTTCAACTTTCAGCATTATTCGGTAGAGTGACCCCTTCCTTGATGGAACTTGCAATGGGCGTTAGGGTTCCACTTGGCTATCCTTTCTTCAGGTTTAGGCTATGGAAATGGCCTAATAGGTGTGATCAAGCCTTGACTGTAAAGGCGATCAAAGGCCGCATCATAGGTCATTCCTAAAGGAGTGTAGGTTCTCATTTTCTTGGGCAATGGAGAATCAAGAGCTAAAGAGCTAATACTTCATTGAGATTAATTTGGCTTATATTGTTTGTAGTATTTTCGTTCTTAGAAGACAAAGAAGAAGGAATGTCTTTCTTCTTATTTTTTCAAGTGTTATTATTGTTACTACCGGCAGTCTTTATTAGATCATCCTCGATATTGATGCCAATGTCATATACATCTTCAAAAGTGTTCAAAGGAAGAAATTTGAGATGTTGCTTGTACTTGTGAGTCAAATTTTGGATGAAGAGGAGAATCATCTCTTTTTCTTTGGGAGGATCTATAAAGAGTGCAGCTGTTTCCCTCCACCTATTCAGATAAGCGGTGAAGCCTTCATTCTCTTTCTGTTTGAGAATGAAGAGTACACGTTCAGAAGTTCTAGCTTGAATGTTACACTTGTAACGATTCATGAAACTTTCGGTGACATCTTCGCAAGTTGCAATGTGTTTGACATCTAGAGAATAAAACCATTGTTGGCAAGCATGCTCTAAGGAGAGAGGGAACACCATAGGGAAAAGTGTTACGTCCAATCTCTTGAGAGCCATGGTTGTAGAGAACGCCTTTAAACGGAACATTGGGTTGTCAGTTGGCTTGAACTTGGGGATATCAGCAGTGGAGAACTTCTCAGGCAGTCTGTCCTTCATATCCAAGGGAGTGGGAGGCCGTTCCACATAGGTGAAATCCTCATAAATCTTGCTCATTTGCTCTTTGATCTTGTCCATTGCAGCCGCGGTAACTTTGTTTTTCTCTACAGTGTTGACTCTGGTAGTGAGTGCTTGTAACATGTTAGACATTGTCTCAATGGACTTGTTAATGTTCTTAATACGTGTCACGGTACAAGCTTCCGTGACATGGCATTGATTGCCGTGACGCGCTGATCATTTCCAGTTTTTTTTTCTTTTTTTTTGCTGGATATCCGCCGTGCCACGGTGAACATTGCCGTGATACGGTAAACATTCCTGCGGCGCGGTGGATGCTGACGTGGCACGATTTTTTTTTTTTTGCTGGAAATCCACCGTGCCACGGTAAACATTCTTGCAGCGCGGTGGATGCTGACGTGGCACAATATTTTTTATTTTATTGTTTTTTTTTGTTGGAAATCCACCATGACACGGTAAACATTCCCACGGCGCGGTGGATGCTGACGTGGAACGACATTTTTTATTTTTTATTTTTTTTTAGTTTGCCCTAATTACTAAGTGAGTACGGTCCATTGGCAATCGTTAGTCATAAAATAATCCACACATAGACAAAGAAAGATCGTTAAGGTTAGGATCAAAACGATCAAATATACACACATAGAACACGTAGGCACAATGATGAAAAGAAGAGTTCGTAACCTAAAGTCAAATTCTATGTTCCACTATAGTCAGGTTTATTTGGTGTCAAAAGGGTACCATGGTTAAGAGTTCGGACGCGTTAGCAAGGCAGCCTCCCTTGAGGGTGTATGCCAACGGGCGGCTCCGCGAGTTCGTGATGAAATCGAACTCGACTCCATGGTTTAGGTGGATTTAAAAACTTGGATGAAACCTTATTGCCATGAGCGTTTTTGGGTTGATAGAGCATAAATCCCCCGGGGCTAAGACGTATGTAGAACACACATGTTTTTTCAGAAAAATCGAAGGAAGCTGACCGTGAGAAGAGAATTAAAGCCACTGGAAGGATTTCAGGACTGCTGCGACACGACAGAGGACACCGTGTCACGGTGCAAAACACCGCGTGACGTGCCCAGTGCCGTGACACGGCAAGCTCTGCCGTGGCGCGACAGTCAGGAAATCTGACCGGTGTCTCTGTTTTCTTCGTTCACGACCAGGTTATCCAATTTTTCCTACGGGACAGACCTGAAATACGACGTCAAAACGTCTATGCATATGTAAAAATGACAATTTAATCACAGGAATATTTTCAATAATCTTTCAAGTCTCATCTACTCATCTTAATTAAATACCGATCACTCAAATCGATAAATAACCAAGAATCCTCCCTAGTGGAGTCGCCAAATTGTAGGCGTCGTTCAAAGTGCGCCTACCTTAAAGCATGTGGTGAATATGCTTGGCACTCATAGGAAGTTGGAATTGACATAATACGATTAGGGACAAGGAAAGTAGGGAGCTAATATGTCCGATTTATATTGTATTTTACCCCCGTCCCTTGGTCATAATTAGTAGTGTTTTTGGCTCTTTAGAGCCACTTTTATTACTAATTGGTGTTTTCTAGTGTTTTCGTAGATTTTGTTGATTTTGTAGGGATTTTCACGTTTGGAGCATTTTCCCGAGATATTATGGAGCAACTACGAGCATTGGAGAAGCACGACCAGATTCTATAGCCCAGGGCCGGTTAGAGTCATCGAACCGGTGATTAAGGGCTCGGTATATGTGATACCGGGGCATTTAGACCGAGTATTCAAGACCCGAAGAGGAAACTCATATTGGCCCGAAGAATTGGAGCCCAATCGTAGTCTAAATAGTGGCCCAAGAGTGCCGCCTAGCCAAAGAGGCTGGCGCCCGGCGGCGCTCCTGGCCGGGCGAGGGAAGCAAGGCTAGCGCCCGGCCGGGCGCAAGATTCATACTTGAGAGGAAAAAGGCGCGCCCGATCAGGCGGTGCCTCGCCCGACCGGGCGCGTGTTATTATTAGGAGTTAATTATCGACGTTTAAGTTTGTTTTAGTTTAGGATTCTTGCTTAGTATAAATACTTCTCCGTTAAGCGAGTTTAGTATCATCTTTTACCTTTTTCTTAATTCTTTCTTAGATTTCTCTCTCTACTTAGCTTTTAAATTAGTTTCTCTCTCATATACTTTGTTCTTAACTCTATTCTTAATTCTAGATTTCTTTGGTAACGATTCCTCTTCTCTTAATCTTAGTTATTTATTTTATTCCTTTGATCATGTCTTGTTTTATTGCTTTGATTAGTTTAGTTTTTATTATGTGTGAGTATTTTTATTTCTAGGGTTTGTGGGGATCCATAAATAATATGAAGGGGTAATTTATTGTTGTTAATTGTCAATGCTAGATTAATTTCCTATTGATTGATTTAATGCTATGTGACTAGATTTGCGCAAATCTTTTATGCATGAGTTTAACAATATTGATTCGAGATTCGACAGATGAGAACTGATGTTTAGGTCTAGTTTCAATAGGCAGGTTAATTTATAAATGGTTAAGTCGAGATTCGAGAGATGAGATTTAATACCAATAAATTAATTGTGTGATTGTAATACGTAGAGAAAGCCCTTTATGATCTGATTAATTTATGCATTGATGATTGATTATTATAATTTACCCTGGAATATTATTTATTGGTGAACGTATGCCCTAGGCCTTTTATTCATTGTTTTCTCCCTACTCTTAATCATCGTAGTTTAGTTTCCTTTGATTACAATATATTGGTTACTTTATAATCTAGATTATAATGTTTAATTAGGAATAGGAAGTCTCGTTTCTCTGTGGATTCGACCCTACTTCCCTATCTACATTAGTTAGAGGATTTAGGAATTACTTTTGATTAGACGATACGACTTTAGCATGTCAGGAGCCGCCAATAAGTTTTTAAGGAACTTTTAAACCATTCACGGATCATAAAGGCAACCACGAATATAGGGACAACAAATTGCAACAACGATTAACCCGTGAAGGTTACACCCCATTTATAATCCATGAGATTACTAGCTCCATATGGTTCGGAACCATGAAAGGAGGATCGGGGATGATGGTAAGAAGTGAGTCATGGAGTCACATTCGCCCGTATTGGCCTCTACTCGATTCTTATAGTGAAAAGTAATTCCTGCGATCTCAAAGGCATGCAAACAAAATATTCAATTTGCTTTAAACTATTATTATGCTAAATTGGTTGAATATTAATGCAACATATAGTTCTAAAATATTGTGATCACTTGGTTTAATAACAATATTAAAAAGGAACCCAAACCGGTTGTCCAAATTATCTTATTAGGCGTGATTTTCAATTACATATTCCCTTTAAACATGCAATATGGTGATCATAAAATATAATAAAATAAACATTAATATTGGAAGCAATTCAACAATAATATCGTTAGTCAAATCAAATAATAATAATAACCCTAATCATGATACTAGCAATATAAAATAAAATAAGTAATTAAATTAATTAATTACTCACATTCCGCACGTTCCTTAAAATTGCTACATCATGAATAAATTGTTAGTAACTTCAATAAAAAAATATAAATCAAATGAAAATTAAATTAAATAAATGTAGATTTGATTTGGTCCAAACCCTTAGTTATTTATATCTTTCACGCCTTGGTTTAAGGACGGAACCTCGGGTGTTGTATGGACTCCTTGGAGTGCTTAAGGGAAGAATGGTGTAATTAGGAATATAGGTTTAAGGCTTAGACTATGAGAGAAAGAGAAGAGAATGATTTTTTGAGTAAAAGAGAGAAAGAGAGAAGGATTTGATGACCCAAACTGTAGAAAGGAATGGGTTTTTTATAGGGAAAATGAGTAGAGGGAACACACGGAACCCTAAAAAGATAAAAAAAAACCCCAAAAAAATAACACCGCGACACGGCAGAGAACATCGTGACACGGTGCCAGGCACCGTCAAACGGGGGAAAATCCCGTGACATGGAGAAAATTGGAGTGACACTGGACATATTTGACCTACGGGAAGTGAAAACGCGTGAAGGGATTACGCTGAAAAGACACGAGAAAATTCCGTGACACGACACACGTACCATGACACAACATTTTCCACCGTGGCACGGTACAGTACACCGTGCCACGGTAAAAAAGTACGCGGAAATTTCACGGAATATCCCCGTGTCACGGAATGGGCACCGTGACACGGGAAATTGTATTGTGACACGGTGCAAAATCCTGTGACACGGTGGATTAAACGTGCAGAATTGCAAAAAAAAAGGCATTGTGTCACGGCAATAAGCCCCGTGACACGTCAGCATTTGCCGCGTCGCGACATTTTAGCTGCTGCGCGGTAATTCCAGTTTTTTACCCGTTTAAAATCATCATAAATTTTGATCCGTAACTCAAAATAAGGCAGATAATATATCATTGGAAATCTTATCAAGTATAATTTCTAACCCAATTAGAATCAGGTCAAAATAATTTTTAGATTTTAAGATATGGCCATTTTAGTAGAAGAGTATCAATTTTAGGTCGAGTTTAGTGTTTTGCTCATATCTTCTTCGTTATAGCTCGAAATTGGGCTTATGATATATGGATGGAAATATTTTTGAAAGGCCTATACAACCAAATAATAATTGGATCAAAATTATAAGACCAAAAAATAAGTTTCTCTCGGTTTTGCGATGTGGACACGAAAAGTGGAAAACAAGTTATGTTTTAGGGAAAAAAGCTAGGAAATGGATTGGTATATGAAATGTATTGGATAGAACATGGATTTAAGCACTCCAAAGATTAAATACTCAACCCAACCAATAATGGCGGTGAAAGGTTGTTCATCATCGGGTTTGGTTTTGGGGAGACATTTTTAGGTGTCTACAAGGAATCTTGGATGGACTCCCAAGAGGAGTCTTCGAAGGAGTCTTTCCCTCCTTCGGTTCCTGAATTTTGATGCCCCCAGTCGGCATTGGAGTGGCAGCAAACCTGCTAGGAAGGACCAGTGCCCTTTTCTTTCTCGGGGGCCCCATCATTTCGTCGTCTGAAGAACTGTCAGACGAAAGATCCTCGGCAGTAGCAGGAGCTTTCCCTTCACGTCTTACTCTGCCGCCATCTGTCTCATTAGACTTTGGAAAATGGGGGTTAGGAAACAAGATAAGCAAACAGATAAGAAAACCTTCAGCAAAAAAAATGCTAAGGCAAAGAGTCTGGAGGACTCACGAAAGTCTTCAACAGACGCTCGTCCTCAGCAGCCCCGTCTTCTTCCCTCTCTACGGCAGCAGAAGTCCCAATTCCGCTCTCAAAAGCCTCGGCTACCTCAGCAGCAGTAGCAGCAACCTCTTCTTCTTCAGGAGTCATGCAGAAGAAAGGATCATGCTTCTCCCACCAAGGTTTCTACTTCAAATAGTCAGAAGAGGGGGTGATCAAAAACCTCTTGGAGTGCAGAGTAAGAGGACGATCTTTCGGCTCGGTAATGTCAGGCTTGTTGTTCGTTACAACCCTGTTGGCATCAATTCCGAGACACCTGTAGTCAACACCAGTGTTACCCTCGTGCAGCACTAAAAAACAAAGATCAAGTAAGTCAGCAGAACAAAAACAGATGCTGAAAATACTCAAAACTAAAGCGAAAAAAAAAGAAAAATAAAGTCCTCGGCCCCAGCCAAAGATTCTTACAACCTCGGTACTTTCAGCTGAGGCCGACAACATCAAGCATGTGCTCCTAAAAGGCATAATGGAAGCACGACAACCAAGTCTCGGGCATATAATACATTCATCCCATTCCCCCAGGATTCCTCTTCTTGCTGAAGAGGGACAATTGCATATAATTGGGATCCCATCCTCTTCAGAGCCAAGACCCTTCATCTCCGGATCAGGCTCCGTCAAGTATCTAGGAGCACCGAAAAAATTTAGGATGGTCCACATCCGAAGGATCCTTGACCCAGATCCATTAGCCTCTCCATTCCTTGTCTGAAGTATCATTCGGCCACATGGTGAGGTGCTTCCTTGCACTCTCAATACGCCACCAGCCAGGGTCGTGGTCCTCATGCTCGCTCTGAAGGTTCTGCACAAGATTGTTCAGCTTCCTGAAGTAGTGTAGCTTGGCTTGAGGGCGTTAAACAAACACACCCAGAGATACGTCATTATCCTTCGGATACTGATGGGAGTTAATTGACACAAAGAGATACGGTACGATTTCAGCACCCCTGCCACAAAGGGGTGCAAGGGGAAACAAAGCCCGTATTGCAGTTGCCGAGTGTACACCCCTACATAGCCAGGGGTGGACATAAGTTATGTCGGCTGTAGTGGGCATTCGGCACCAGTACCCATCCTCTTCCAAGATACCGTAGAAGATCTCAATTTTCTCGGCAAAGTGGTAGGTGAACTTATTAATCACCCACCAATCATAGGGCCTGAAAGCATCATCCTGAAGTTCTGCTCAATATCTCCTCATTCTTCAGCCCCAGGGAGCAACTCCTAAGGAGCTGCGGCCGGATTCTTTGCTCGGCCAGAAGTACTAGTCTCCTCCGTCCCTTGAAGAGGCACCGAAGAAATCGGCACAACGCTGGTCCTTGCTCCACCAGCAGGAACAGTAGCCTCAGCCTGATGTCAACTGGGTCGAGAAACTTCCTCACCCTCATCCCTCTCGGAATTCATAGGACGTCGCGTCGAACCTCGAGCCATAATTCGACCACTCGAAAAATCGAGAGAAAATTGGGAAAAAGATAGGTGTTTTGAAAGTCAAGGAAAACCGAAGAAAATTCAAAGAAAATTACATTTATCTGAAGCAAAATTTGTCAATCTACAAGTTCGGAGCAACGAATTTTGGTTTCGGCGGAATGAATTTCAGAGAATAAGCAAAGAATTGAAATCTGAAGTAAGGGTTTGCACGAGGTTTAGTGGGAATTTGTGAAGAAATGAGGAAAGAGAGTGTATAAGTAGCTTAAATCTTTCCAGAAATGGAATTATGGGAGTCCGCGCCACTAAAATCCTACTAACTCCTCGTTAAGTAACCGTTAATTACATTCCCTCCAATTAAACTAACCAGTAATCCTTCCAACTTCCTTAATTACTCTTAAAGCAGCCGTTATTTCATTAATGACAGCCAAATTCAAATTTTTTAAATTTGTTAAAAAAAAATCATTTACTTTCCTCCATTTTTGCAAGTCAAAACCCGACCCGTCATGTTTCCAAATCGGGTCTAAGGGACAAGTTGTTTGGGTCCAATTTACTCCAATTGGGTCAGTCCATAAATGATTCAATAACAAATCCCAAGGTCAAGGTTCAACTATCCAATCCATGCCAAGTCAGTCAAAGGCCCAGTTATCGTGCAGTGGCTAGCTCACTTGACTTGAGGCCCACTTTATCCCTTATGTCAAGGTATAAAAGCAATGAATCTTCTCTCTCTACATTCATTCACTTAGAACATCAAGCAATTAATACTCTTGGATAGCTTTCTCTTTCTAAACACTATATTGACTTTGGCATCGGAGGGGCCTTCCTCGACACAACCCCCGAGGCCAGTTTACGTGTGTTTGCTGTGCAGGAAATCCTCGGCTCAGCCATCAATTGGACCGAGTTTAGTCTTCAGCCCACCAGAAAGGACCTATCCGAAGGTCCTATTATTTTCACCCTAAACATCTTCCTACTTAGCTGAGTGAAGGAAAGAGGTAGCTCAAGAACATCTCTTCTTGCGGTTAAAACACACAGTTCTCGACTGACTTTCGCGGATACCAAACTGTCTAGCAAGATGATAAAGACGAAATCAGATAATTATTAGAGCGAAATACTCGGAAATATCATATCCGTATTTTTATGAGGAGAGTTCTTGGGAGTTATCAGATCCGTATTTTTAGGGATTTTTCTGGGCTAGGTTTCACCAATAAATGGAGGAATTTATTTGAAATTTTGGGGGATATCTAGCAACTAACAGAGAGAAGCGAGAGGAGAAGAAACAAACAGAGAACCCTAGCAGAGGGGGACGAATAGGAGGCAACTCGGTTCAATTTGTGTTAACTCTACTTCTTACTAGAAGATCTGGTATTGTAATTGTAATTTTGATTTGGATTTTCTTATTATTGGATTGTCATTTTCTCATCCACTTTTGTTTAGTTTGCTAGTTAGATGATGTGCTTTGATAATTAAAGAGAAGAAGTTAGTGCTTTGAATTCCTCTTATTAATTCCTTGCTACATTAGTTTAGAAGTTGGTAGTGGAATTTGGCTTATTAATTAAATTTATCTAGCTATAATATGTCATTACTTCTTGCTTTGATCATTAGTCATAATATGAATTGTATATTTCTACTTTTGTTATTCAATTTTCGTATCTTAGTATGTCAGGCCAGATTAACAAGGGTAGGGAGAAACATTATGCATTGGACTATATGTTGTATTGTGAGAATAGTATAGATTTTTTTGTAATTATTGGGTATTATGCTTACGTCTTGATTGGATTGATAATTTGGTTTATTGATATGAATTGGTTGAATTATATTTTAGACCGGCCATCTTTAATATAATATTCTAGTTTTATAGCTAGGATTTTAACTTGTGGCACGTAATTGTCCTTATTATTTTCCCTTGTTAGCAATTAGGTGTTTAATAGGTGACTAAAGCTTGTTATAATGCCTAAGATTATCAACCCTTTGAGTTGCACGAATCCGAGCTTGTGAGATTTGTGGCTTAAGTTAATTACTCCCTTGTTATTAATGCTACTAATTAATCAAGTCTAGAGAGCTTGTTCTAGGTTATAAGTTGGCAAGACAATATTCCAAGAGCTTGTTTGGTCTATTTGCAATTAAAGGAAGTTTTGAATGCTTGTTTGTGTTCATTGGTTAACATTATGATATAGTCATGATTATATATAATTCAATGATCAGTTGATACTCCAACGTTATAATACATCTCCTGATTCCCTATTTCATTATTCTTGATTTTATCGTATTTCAATTTTTTACTAGTTTATTTCTCCGTACTTTATTTTTTATCTAGTTAATGGTTTATTTATTAGATCATATCATTATATCTTTAAAACAGGGATTTCTAACTTACAAAAGTAATAATTTGATAATCCAATTCTCTGTGGGATCAACCCTAGCTAACCCTTCTACATTTTAGGAGGTTTTAGTTAGGTTTATTTTTTATAGACACGCGACAGTCGTACCAGCGCTGCTATTACGGAGGCTTTAGCCGGGAATATTATTAGCAACTAGCACTTCATAGACATAATTGAAAGCTGGCGTATGTATTGGCTAGTTGCGATAGTCCACTTTTTAAAGTGAAAGTTATTATTCGCAACTGGCCGAGTGTTAGGCCCGCTGCTAATATTAGTCTTTTTTGTACCTTCACACCTTACTAATTTACCCTTAGGATTTATACCTTCACACCTTACTAAAAAAAGGTAGAACTTTCGTATTTTGTTATGGACTACGAATTACTTGAGTACGATTAGAAATAAAGGTAAGAACAATAGAAATTATACGTTGATACTTTACCTCTTAGCCTTTTGAAAAATGTGGGGATAAAATAGTTGTCTGGATCTCGAAATTTCTTCCTCTAAAACTACAAAAGATGAGGTACTTGTAGGCTTAAAATCGATGAAGATAGAGTTTCAAAATAAGATAGGGTTTAGAAAACGCATAACACGGGTCAACAGTTTTGCGGTTTTTATTTTTATCATAATATTTGATGCAGAACTCGAAATAAGATGAATAATATACCATTGGAAAGCTCTCAGAGTCAACTTTATTTCCAACCAAGCCAATTTGAATCAAATTTATATATTATAAGATAGGTCAAAATAGTAGGGTAGTGTCATCAGTTTTGATGGAGTTTAGTTTTTTGATCATATCTTATTCGTTTTTAAATCGAAATTGAGATTTTAATATCATTGGAAAGCTTATTTTAAGGGCTATCCAACCATTTAAGATTTGGATTAAAAATCAAACTTGTTCGATTTTGGGCCGCGAATTCTGAAAAGCAGAAATTGGGGGAACATTTATGGATTTGGGGATAAAATAAGGGGTTTGGGTTTTTGAAATGGCTAAAATGGGTTAGAAAAATAATAGTGGGGCTAGAACAAAAGGTCTATTCAAGTAATTCTTAAATTCATCATTTGAACCGGACCAAATTAGGCAATGAATGTTGTTTTGTCATCGGACTTTGTTCAGGGATTCATTTTAGGTGTCTACACTTAGATTTTCCTAGAAAGTAACAACACTAAGGGAAAGTAGACAATCTAGTTGGCTCGACAGTTGGATGCCACATAAGCACCACTGATGCATGGCTCCAAAAATATAGGAGCATGTCATAGTAAGGTATGTGATACGGTTATTGACGGTTACTTGGTCAAGCAAAACGTGGATGACTTTCCCATTATACGTGGACAAGGCCAGATATATCCAATTGCAATAACTTAGATTATTGGTGTAGTGGGTAGTTATCGTTACTAATTGGGTTGTAGTTGTTAGTGCTCATAAATAGGTCAAGACATTCATTTGCTGGGTAGAGAATCCTTAGAGCTCTTGAAAGAAACTCCTTATTGTACTTGTAAGTTGTAACCCACTAGTAAATAATAGATGGAAAATTGTTACAAAATTACTTTTATATAATTAAATATAAATAAATGCTACAAAATTATTACCTTTATAAAATATTATACCTAATGAGTCAGTATTGTACTAAAGACCATTATAATCGTCGACAAGTACAGTTTTGTAAAACGTATAAAAGTACGAAATATTACACCCAAGGAGTCAGTATTGTACTAAAGACCGTTATAATCGTCGATAAGTACAGTTTTGACGACATATAGGAGGAAGTATAAATCAAGGGTTGTGAGACAAATGGAAATGTCTCACAACTATTAAAATAACATAAAAGTATAAGGAAGTGAGTGAATGAAGGAGAGAGATAGGAAGAGAGAAAAAAGAGAAAAAAGGTGGTGTGGGCCCCACTAAAACTTTTCAGACATGTATCACGTGCAAAAACGGACAAAATTTTTTGGGGACTACTACCACTGAGTTTATATTTTGTTCCACTAAAACTCCAGTGGAGCTTTTTGAAGTACCACTAAGACTATATTTTGTATCACTAAGAGTGTATTTTGTACCACTGAAATAAACTCCAGTGATATTATTTGATAACTCAATGAGACAATTTTAAACTGGCGCCTGAAAAACCTATATTACCCTTGTGAGACATGACTTTATTGTCTCTCAACCCTCCATTTATATAACCTCGACATATAGTTATGTTTTATGGGATCTTGTTATTCACAAATACAATTAGGAATGGCAACGGATCGGATTCGGGTCGGATGGAGCTCCACCCGCATCCACCCGAATTAATCATCCGCTCCACCCGATCCACCCGTCACCCGCAAAACCCATCACCCGCATCCGATCCATCCGTCATCCGCGGATGAAACGGGTGGATCGGATGCTTAACGAGTGATAATTATAATATTTCAAAAAAAAATAAATTATAATCCTACTCTAACTATAAAATCTAATACGTTAAATAAAAAAAATAAAAAAAAAACTTTTAGCCAATTTTAAACTTAAAAAGTAAACCATTAATTAAATTTTTATTCCAAACTATAGCAATAAAAATAATCATGAACTTACCTTTTTTTTAACGGAATCATGAACTTATTTCGCTACTACATAATTAGGAATTGAGGGAGGTTTTATATTTTTTAAAATAAAATTAAAAAAATTTTAGAATTTTTTTTTTTAGAAATATATAGTACATATATAGTGTAGTATACTAGTATATAAGAAAATTGGGAATTATATATATATATACACACAGATGGACTGCGGATCGGGTGATAAACGAATGATGGAAGAACGGAGCCCACTCGAATCCGATCCGATCCGTCACCCGCTTCATCTGTCACCCGCCCTTCATCCATTTAATGCGGATTTTCGTCCATTTATTTATTTCGGGTGGATCGGATTTGCGGATATCCATTTAGAATTGCCATCCCTAAATACAACATTATTCACATACTCTACTCCGACTAGATTTTGTGGTTTATAGTTATTTTTGTGGGATTATATTAGGATCATACCAAGGATCAACACATATACTATATTTTAATTATACTTACCTCTGTTTTTTTTAGTTGACACATATTCCTTTTTAATTTTTTTTTTTTTTGAGTTGACACGTTTATTTTTTGGGTAAGTTTAATACCTTATATTTACTAGCTTAGCTACCCCACTTGCTTTATTATTCTCTCTCCTCTCCATAATACGTGTGCCTAAATTTAACGTGTCAACTTAGGACATGTTCACATTTACTTAATTTTAGTTCAGTTCAACTCCAATTAGTTCAGTTCAGTTCAGCTCAGCTTAGTTCAGTAAATGTGAACAAGCCCTAAATGGAAATGGAGAAAGTATTATCCATTATAATTTTTACTTATTAATGATTAATATTTGGAATTGTACAAGAAACTATAATTGGATGCTAAATTGCCAAGTACTCCCTCTGTTTTTTTTTATTTGCATCACTTTTTTTTATGAGTGTTTTTTTTTAAATGCATCACTTCTGTGATTGAAAACATTATATTATATTTTATCATTTTTCCCGCTTAACGTATTTTATCATTTCTCTCTCTTCCATGGTCCCCACTAAAATAATAAAAATATTTATTCTTTCTCACATACTTTCTCTTTTATGGTCTCCATCTAACTTTTTTACAATAATAATATATTCACCCACGCACTCAAAATATTATATAAATCTCCTAAAATTTTGTGCAATCCAAAGTGATGCAAATAAAAAAACGGAGGGAGTAAATGGTTTGGTTTCGGGTTATGGTTAAAATGATTAGCGGGCCGGTTTCGAAAATTATCAAAACAATTCGATTGTTTTTTTTATATATATTTTTAATGCGCGTCTTGATCAGATCGAGCTATAATCAATTCGGGTGAAAATTATCAAAATGATAAAATATAAAACATATTCTTAGGTCTCAATCATCAGCTTAAACACGTGATACCATATTAGTCAACTCAACCGAATTGAAGAGGAGGAATAAAAGAGAGAGGGGGTCAAAGAGTCAATTCAAAGGACGCAAGGGCATGTCATTCCGGCCATAGTAATTAGGGGCATTTTGGTAGTTGACTTTTCATAAGGAACAATAGAAGAGCGTTGAACTTTTAAATGTTTGAACTCTAGAACAGCGTTGAACTTTTAAAAGGTTTACAGATTAAAGAAGATATAGGAGAGGTGCTATCTTGGTTATTTTTGATTTTTTAAAAAATGTCAATCCCTCCAAATTCTCCTTGGAGAGGTTGTGCTGCAAACTACCCACAACCTTTAGACGAATGCGAAGAGCTGGGAGTCCAATGTTTAGTAGAAACAATTACTACTTCAACTGCCGGCTCCTAGATCCTCCTTTAGCTGACATTGAGTACCGGAACAGCACCAGAGATGCAGATGTCAGCCGGCATGTGTTCAGGTGGGATCGTGCCCATTACAATGAGGTGTTTCGAGATGGATTTCAGGCGAGGCGTCAACAAGGGACCCCGGACAATATCTTTTACAATTTAGAACACTACATAAACAATGGTGGGCGTCCTCTAGGTAATTCTCCGGAACCTGTTAATTATGCCTTTGTCAGCACCACGATCAATAGCGGCTGGCACCCTCCGCTCCAGCTTCCCCGCAATCAAGATAGTATAGTTGTGGAAACACTACGCCAAAAACATTATATAACAGCACATGATTAATAGCAGTTCAACTAAAACCGCTCTAAAAAGTACCTCCATTAACTTCTAATGGCAGTTTTGGGTTTTAAGGAAGTTTTTAAAGCGGTTATAATAGAACCGCTATCAAAAGTAAAGAAAAAAGGCGCCTGAAATTAAAGCCTACAACCCGCAAAAACTCAAAACCCTCGCAAAAACTCAAACCCTTGCAAAAAACTCAAAACTACCAACCCTCTCAAACCCTCGCAAAAAACTCAAACTGAAAACCCTCTCAAACCAGAATCCCTCATCCGGCAACCTCACTACCTCCGGCGACGTCACTACCGGTCCGGCGACCTCCCTTTCTCTGTTTCTCTCTCCTCTCCTCCATTACTCCCTTTCTTCGCCATCTTCGTCGCCATCTTCGCAACTCTAAGACTCCAATCTGCAGGTTCGAAATTCTTAATTCTTATTATCGATTTTCTGTAATTTTTTTCGAATTTCACTTCTTATCATTTTTTGGTGGATGATTTCGGATTAGGGTAAGAGGAATTCGAGTGAGGTAAGGTTTGAAGAGGAGTTTTGATGTGGTTGATGTTTCTGTTTTCGTTTGCGAGGGTTTGGTTAATTTGGTTAATTTGTTGAATTTATTGTTGGATGTACTTTTTTTTGTTGAATGTAATTTGATATGTATTTTTACTTTGTTGAATTTCTATTTTTTTGGTTGAATGTGTTTCGAATATCTTTTTTTTTTTATTTATTTTTGAATTAGCTTGTTGAATATATTCTGAAATTGTAGTTCTAATAGCCTCAAACCCAAATCTTCCGATTCATGATTTTTCCTAAAACCCAAGTGTTTCATGATTTTTGTTGTAGATTCTAAACAGCCCAACAAAGACGGGAGCACCTTTGGCAAGTAAGACTGGACGAGGCGAGTCTGTGGACTTCGCTCTGGTATGCGAGGACGACTGGACGAGGCGAGTAAGGCGACCCTTGGCCGCGGCGAACAACATCGAGTCACCGACGACAACTGACTTAGTTCAGTTTAATCAGAGGTTAGTTTTCTTTTGTATTTGTTGAATATTTGATTGTATTTTAGTTTGTAAAGTTGTATTTTGTAATTGTAATTGTGAATTTGTGATTGTAATTGGAAATTTGTGATTTGTGATTTGTGATTTTGTGATTGTTGATTTGTTGTTGAGGACTTGAATTTGTGATTGAAATTGGAAAATAAAGAAAGATACAAAATGAAAGAAAATGAGATTAAATGTCTTTGAAATTAAAGAAGGATGAAAAAGAAAATAGAATGAAGTTTTTGAAATTGAATTTTGGACTAGTAAAATTGTTGCGATACAACTGTACTACATACAGTGCAATGTACATTAGACATTTGAAGGTGGTGATTTTTTCATGAGCAACTTTTCAGGATTATTTCATCTTTTTATTTTTCTTTTGATTGATTTGGCACATATGCAAAATGGTAAGTTTGGATATGTTGTGTGTGCGCTCTTCTTTTGAGTTTTGCCTAAACAAGATAAAGGTTATTTTACAAGTCACATTTCTTTGTATATTTTGTGTATGGGCTGTAACCTGTAACACACAGTAAGGTAATTTTGCCATTTTTGTTGGTTATTACGGTTGAAATTGGAAAATGGTGTAAGATACAAAATGAAAGAAAATGAGCTTAAATATTTAATGATTAAATGTAAGACAAAATGATACAACCGTTTGATTCTGGTTGTACACTTTATTTTTTTTGTTGGTTTTGATATGTAGACACATTTTTTCACAAACATAGACAGGATTAATAAAGGCTACGTGTGTATTGTTATTGCTACATCATAGTTGTCATGGATCGAAATTGGATGCATGCTCGGCGTAATAGTGATGAGTATGAGCATGGAGTAGAAGAGTTCATTGAATTTGCAAGAAAACATGCTGAGGACGCAACACATATTTTATGTCCATGTGTTGATTGTAATAGTATGGTTCGACTTAATATTGAGGACGTAAAAGTTCACTTGATGGCTAAAGGCATTAATCAATTTTACAAGTGTTGGTTACATCATGGTGAGATATTAGGGGAGGTTCCTAATGTGCACGGTATGATGGATTTTGAAACTGGGATGGAAGTAGAGATGGATGGAGAATCTTCCGGTGAAGATAATGAGTTTGAAGAAATGGCAAAAGCTTTGGAGGAAAACTTTGCAGATTGTCCAGAGATGTTTGATAACTTGTGTAGTGATGCAAAGAAACCTTTGTATTCGGGATGCACTAAATATAGTAGATTATCTGCTATTATCAAATTGTTTAATGTCAAAGCAAGTAATGGAATAACAGATAAAGGCTTTGCTGGTTTCTTAGATGCAATACATGAAATGCTCCCACATGGAAACCTACTTCCAACTCGCACCTATGATGCTAAAAAGATGCTAAGCTCTATTGGCTTGACTTATGGAAGAATCCATGCATGTCCAAACGACTGCATCTTGTATCGCAAAGAGTATTCGTTGTTGGAGTATTGTCCCAAATGTAAAGCTCCAAGATATAAGAAAAAGAAGATTCCGGCCAAAGTAATGTGGTATTTTCCAATTTTGCCAAGGTTTAGACGACTTTTTAGCATTCCAGAAACTGCAAAGAGTTTGACATGGCATGCGGATGAACGGAAGAATGATGGTATGTTAAGACATCCGGCCGATTCCCCACAATTGATCAAAATTGACAAGGATTTCCATGATTTTGGTAAGGAGCCTAGAAATCTAAGACTTTCCCTTGCAAGTGATGGTGTGAACCCTCATGGTAATCAAAGTAGCACTCATAGTACATGGCCGGTAATCTTAATGATTTATAACCTTTCTCCTTCTTTAATTATGAAACGGAAGTATATGATGCTTTCAATGTTAATATCAGGACCTAGACAACCTGGCCATGATATAGACATTTATTTGGCTCCTTTGATTGAAGATCTAAAATTGATGTGGGATTCTGGCATTGAAGTGTTTGATGCGCATCGTAATGAAACTTTTAATTTGAGAGCCATGCTTTTCGGCACAATAAATGATTTTCCCGCCTATGGTAACTTGTCAGGTTATACTGTGAAAGGTTATAAATCATGCCCTATATGTCAAGAGAACACAACTTCAACTAAGTTGAAAAACTCAGGAAAAAAGGAAAGGAAAAATTCTGGGAAAGTTGTCTACTTGGGAAATCGTAAGTTTTTACCGGTGCAACATCGTTATCGAAGGTGGAGGAAAGCTTTTGATGGTAATGCTGAAGAGGGTAGAGCTCCGGTTCCTCCAACAGGTCTCCAGATATTACAAAAAGTAGAGGTCTTAGATGTAAATCATGGAAAGTTGCACTCCTCCCAGGTTCCAACTCGTGGCTATAAGAAGAGGTCGATTTTTTTTATCTTCCTTATTGGAAGGACTTACATGTTAGACATTTTCTTGATGTCATGCACATTGAGAAAAATGTTTGTGAAAGTCTTGTTAGCACACTACTCAATACACCAGGCAAGAGCAAAGACTCGCTTCATGCTAGAAAAGATTTAGTCGACATGGGAATTAGACCTGAGTTACATCCTGTTATGCATGGTGATCGTACATATCTTCCTCCAGCGTGCTATACTCTAAGTAAAAAAGAGAAAAAAATATTTTGTGAGTGTTTACATGGTGTGAAGGTTCCTGATGGATATTCTTCCAATATTAAAAATCTTGTGTCTTTGAAAGATAATAAACTTTTAGGTTTGAAATCTCATGATTACCATGTACTCATGGAGCATTTTCTTCCTATTGCTATTCGCTCCATTTTGCCTGAAGATGTTCGAAATGCCATTACAAGACTTTGCATTTTCTTTGGTGAGATATGTAGAAAAGAAATCAACCCTTTAAAGCTACCTAACTTGCAAAAGGAAGTTATTGTTACTTTATGTCAGTTGGAGATGTATTTTCCACCTTCTTTCTTTGATATAATGGTCCATTTAACAATACACTTGGTTAGAGAAATTCAGTTGTGTGGGCCTGCATATCTAAGATACATGTATCCTATTGAGAGATACATGAAGATTTTGAAGGATTACGTAAAGAGTGGAAGCCATCCGGAAGGTTGTATGGTTGAGCGCTACCTTGTAGAGGAGGCAATTGATCTTTAAAGTGATTACCTCTCTTTTATTGATGCGGTTGGAATTCCAAATCCTAGGCATGATGGAAGTTTGAATGGGCAAGGGAAAGGGATCATGGGAAATAAGGTGTTGACTATAAACCCTGAAATGTGGCATCGCGCGCACTTGTATGTCTTGCATAATAGTTCGGAGGTTGATCCATATGTGGAAGAACATATGGATTACTTAAGGACCCTTTATCCAATTAAGAGTGAGAAGTGGATTACTGACAAACACAATTCATGCTTTATTGAGTGGTTAAAGGCTCGAGTTGGAGATGAAATAGCTCAATCACCTTTTGATGTTTCTGATAGACTTAAATGGTTGTCCCGAGGTCCTAGTAAAGATGTCTTCTCATATTCTGGTTACCAAATAAATGGGTTTACATTCTGTACAAAGGGTAGGGACAATGAAACTACAACACAAAATAGTGGGGTGTCAATTGTAGCACAAGCTATGCATATCTCAAGCACAAAAGACAAGAACCCCATTTATGCAAATATGTCTTACTATGGAGTAATTGAAAACATTTGGGAATTGGACTATGGGCTGTTTAGAATTCCTATATTTGGTTGTAAGTGGGCTGATAACAATAATGGAGTTCGTTTTGACCATAAAGCCGGTTTCACATTTGTTGATCTCAATAGAGTGGGTAGTAAGGATGATCCATTCATATTGGCCAGTCAAGCAACACAAGTTTTCTATGTTACTGACCCAGCTAATAAAATATGGTCTTTTGTTTTGTCGTCGAACAAAAGATATCCTATCGATGATGAGGACCATGAATTAGATGAAAGGGAAGATCCTTCGTTTGTACTGCCATCACAACCACTCGATGATCAAGTTGTTGAAGAAGATTTTTATAAAAGAGATGATCATGAGGAGGGGATATGGGTACATGCGGAGGAAGGAGCTACCAAATCCAAGAAAAAAAGAAAAAAAACTTGACATGGTACTATATTTGCTTCTGCTTTTTGCTTTTGCTTCTGTTAATATTACTTCTGGTTCTGCTTTTGGTTTTGCTATTTTTGCTTCTCGTTCTGCCTTTTGATTTTGCTTCTACTTGTGGTTCTGCTTTTGGTTCTTCTTTTGGTTCTACCTTTTGACATGGTACTAAACATGTTCCCCAACGTTTGCTAGATTCATTATTCGAAGAACTCAAGGTACTATTCTCAATTGTGCTCAAAATTTATATTATTGTTACATTTGTGCACATGCCTAATAACTAAGTTTGTTAATATTCTCTTGACCTTTGTGCTTGTAGTTGATATACAAGGTTGACGAAAGTAGGAGGAAATTTATGATGACCAAAGCTAATATTGCTTGGAGAAACTTTAAGTCTTCGCTCTCAAGAGAATGGATATGGACTGAAGATATGGAGATACGTAAGACACCGCCAAAACAATACGATTTCATCAAGTTAAATGACTAGACTGAATTTGTAACAAGTCGGCTAAAAGAAGAATGGAAGGTAATTTACGACTTGATTGTGTAGTATAGATACTTTCTACCACACCTATATTGACCATTTTGTAATCATCGTTTGACGAATAGGAGAAGAGTGAAGCTGCTAGAAAGTCTGCAAAAGGAAACATTTATCCTAAAAAACGAGCTCGTAGAGGATATGCTCGATTTGAGCAAGATGTTGTAAGTTAACATTCTTTTATAATCTATGTTGCAATATCTTTGACCCACAAATTATACCTACAACAAGAATTATTTGTGTTTTTCTCAGCTTGAGGAGTTGGCTAAGAAAGGCATCCATGAATCGTCCTTAGGCCGAGGACAGCTGTGGAAGTTAATCAGGAGGGATAAGGATGGAAATGTTGTTGATGAAGGAGCAAAATCAGTAGCTTCACGTATTGTATGTATTTTATTTCAATAAGTTTTTATTTTTAAGTAATTGTTATTTCGATTACCAAGTTGTTCATGGTATAGTCATTGATACAGGATTACTTTATGAGTTTGTCTAAGCAAGGAGGGATGGAAGACATTGGGCGAGGAGATGTGTTGTCAAGGGCGTTGGAGAAAAAAGAGCACGGTGGTCGTGTCATAGGTGTTGGAGTAGGAGTGACTAATACGAGCTACTTTGGAATGATTCAAACAAAGAAGGAATATATGGATCAAGTCAGAAAATTGTGCTCTCGTGTGCAATCATTGGAAAGCGAAATGAAAAAGATCAAAAAGATAAATAATGATGAGGAAACATGTCAAAACGGAGAGGAAGAGGATGATTGTCAAGCCACACAAAAGCATGGGGACAAGGAGGATTGTCACACCTGTCAAATTTCTGATTTCGATTGTCAGCCTTCTGAAATCAACATCCCACAGGTTACCTAAACTTGTATTCTGGTTTTGTATTGTGGTTTTGTACCAAAGTAGCTGTACTAAAATTTCATATTTTGTTTTATATAGGGTATAACTCCTTGCCAATTAGCGTTGTCAGATCCTTCTTACCGTATGGTTGCCTCAGGGAAGGTCCATAACTTCAGAATGGAAACTATGGTGCATAATACACCAATACCATCAGGATATGTGAAAGTTGGTATTGACTACGCTGTAGAGGAGAATACACCTTTGCCAATGCCAATCGAAGGAGTAGCTGATGTGATCAAAGATGCAATAGGCAGTATCGTGTTATGGCCCATAGAACTTATTGTTCTAGATAAGGTGATACAAATTCTTCCTTGAATTGTATAATATTTTTGGCGGTTCCATGTTTATTTTATTGTTATGTTGAAAGGTTATGAACCCTTTAGAAGAAAAGGATAAAGAAGAAGGCCAAGATAAACAAGGGAAGGATAAACTAGGCAAGGAATCTATAAAACCACGACCAGTGACATGTCTACGCAAACGAAAGCCACAAAGTCTAGAAAACTCAGAAAAGGTAAAGAATCCATTAACTCTTGATGCATTTTTTATAAATCACACAAAGTCCTTATTTTTCTTGTATTTTAAATCTAATAAGTTATTTTCTTTATAGCTGGTTAAAGTTCATGAAGGCCATGAAAAATGCTCTAATGCAAACAATGAACCCATTGAGTCGCAAAAGGTTGATCACCCATCAAACCGAACACCTACTTCACCTCCCATTCAATCACAAAAGGTTAATTTAATAGAACTCAAGTTTCTTTTCAGTAGTTAGTTTTTGCTGAGTAATTAGTTTTTTAACATATTCATATTGCACAATGTGTGTTTTTATTAATAGGAAATGAAATCGTTTGACAATGAGAAGGAAAAGGTTGATCGATGTATTGAAGCATTAGTTATTGCAAATGCTCAACCAGAGATGATAATGTTTTTCAAGTATGCTGCAAAAATTGCTTTAGATGAACAAATTAGAGTTCCCATTGATATTGGGATACGAAGTCAGTGCAAGGAGGTGTATCTTGGTACGGAGAAAATTTTTGATTTCCTTGTACAAGACCAAATCGGACTTTGTCATATGAAGATATATATGTCATAAGTTTCGATACCATTGAACTACAAATTCTTACTTAGTAGCTTACAAATTTTAATTATTTTAATTACTTGTAGAATTACCTCGCTAACTCACTTGCCTCGTTATTTGTTTTCAAATGAATTAGAAGGATGTATTCGGTTGCTGGCATTAGTGGTGTCTCTTCCTTTTTTGGTTTTATATGTCCATCTGGGATATCACAAGTGACTCAATTTCAAAAGGGGGACATGAAGAAGATCAAGGATCACAATATGAAAAGAAGTCACTACATGGTGGATGTCTTTAAAGACAATGCATCAAAAGGAAAAATTTTCCTCGCTCCATATAATGCCGGGTACCCTTTTTTTTTGGTGATATTATCGTTCCCATGTCTACTCTCAATATTCATTTTTTATTTGTCTCAAATAGGATGCATTGGGTATTGTGTGCTATTGATCCTTTCAATAACATCGTATACTACTTTGATTCCTTACACAATGAAGAGGAAATAGGCACGGGAAAAGGCGTTAGTGAGGATTTGCGTGAAATCATAGATGTGTATGTGCTTTTTTCTTATCAACTATAACTACCTCCATTGACACATTAACTTTATGTATGTCTACTTAGTTTGGTCTATTTATTTCTTTAGTGCTCTGTTTCAATTTCGGAGTGAAATGGAAATTGCAACGAAATTGAAGATGGATACTAAATGGAAGACAATAAAGGTATTAACAATTTGATAATTTAGTGTAGATATGAAATGATGAAATGTATGTATGAAATAATTTAGTACACAAACGCACCAAGATTCCCGAAAGTGTAAGTTTGTATTTGTGTCAATTGTGTGGTTTTACTGCCATATTCTTCCAAGTTTTACTACCATGAGCTATTGTTCATTGTCCTATGCTGTTGTTGTTTGCTAGCTTGTTGTTTGCTAGCAGCTGCTCGTTGTTGGTGTTGTTGCTTGGTTGCTTCTGGTGTGTTGCAAGTGCTTGGTGTTTTGTTCTGCTGGGTGTTGCTGTGTTGTTGTTGTTTGTTGTTGTTTGCTGCTGCATAGTGTATGTGCTGCATAGTGTGTTGTTGTTGTAGCTTAGTGTTGTGTTTGAGATAAGATAATGGTTTGATTTCGGTTTGGGTTATACTTTGAATTATCATGGATTTGTTATTGATGTTGATATTATCCTAAGCAAATTGTTTTTTTATGTAGTATTTTGCAGGATGCCAGTTTTCCCATTACGATGAAACTCAACTTGATGATGTTAGACTTGAGTGGGTGCGTTACGTGTTTCAACATATCTAGTCTAAAAGAGTTGTTATAAGTAAATCACTCTTATTTTCCCAAAGTTTGAGTTTCGATGCAAAAAAGTACTATACATCTTGGGAAAATATTTTTTGTAAAGGAACATTTTGTAAAGGTGATGAATTGTGTTGGGAAAATATTTTTTTGTAAAGGAACATTTTGTAGAGGTGATGATTTTGTAAAGGAACATTTTTCTTTTTTGTAAATTATTATTATTATTATTACAGGTTTTGCTATATTATTATTGAATTATTTAGTAATTCAATTTTTTTTAAATAGTTGCAAACTTATAATAGCGGTTACAAAAATTGTACTACTTATCAAAGCATATTTATTATAATTTTGGTGTTTGAACCTTTTAACAGCAGTTGTAATGAAATTTGAATTTTGGCGCAAAAGGCATTATTTAATGGCGGTTACAAAAAGTACGCCATTATAGAAAACTTTTCCCACTTTTTCTGATTAATGTTTTATAGCGGTTATACATCCGCCATTAAAAGTGTCATATCCTTTTAACAGCGTTTAGATGAATGGCGGTTGGGTAACCGTTGTTAAAGGGTATTTTAACGCCATTAAAGCCAATTTTTGGCGTAGTGAAACATGGCGGTATGAGATCTACGCACCTGATGGAATTTGGATTGCTGCAACTCTTAGTGATCGTTACCAGTTTCCCTCCCAAGATGAGGTTTGTTATGTTGCCGGTATTGCACCTCAATACACCCGATCTGCCCAACTCTTTAGGCTTTTAATTAACACTGGCTCAAGGTTAGTATTTTAAAAAAACACTTTGTTATTGCATTGAATTTGAACACATACTTATTTAAAATTAACTACTAAAGTTTTAAATTTGTTGATATCATTAATACACTAAACTATTATTGTGTTTGTTAAATATGAATACGACATTATCTTAAATGAACATTAGATTAAGATTAGTGTCTGTGGGATGTAAGATAGTAATAAACTTTTTTCATATAATTAATTTGTGATAACATAAAAATGAGGCAACTCATTATTTGGAAGAAACTAATGCAATGCATACAAGAAAATGGATATGATAAGGGAAAAATTATTAAAACTACAATTGAAAGAAAAAAGTATTGTTGATTAGTTGTGTTGATAATATTTAAAAAGGAAATTTTGTAAAAAACAACCTATTATAATCCAAAATTTGCGAGAAACTACCTATTAAAAAAAATGTTGTAATTGACTACCTAATTTTTGAAAAATGTTGTAATTTACTACCTTTACGCCAGATAATGAAGGAGTTTGACCAAAATTCTCCGGCGTTGACTTGGTCACGTGACTCTTGGTGAAAGAAAAGTGTCATTAAGTGTCACGTGATGGTCATGTGACCAATGCAATACCGGAGAAGTTTGGTCAAACTCCTTCATAATCCGGCGTAAGGTAGTAAATTACAACATTTTTCGAAAATTAGGTAGTCAATTACAACATTTTTTTTAATAGGTAGTTTCTCTCAAATTCTAGACTATAATAGGTAGTTTTTCACAAAATTTCCTATTTAAAAATAGTAATTACATTGATCATGTATGTTATTCCCAATAAAACTATAGAATATATATGTCGTATGACTTTTTTTTATTAATGAATTAATTTAATTCAAAATAAAAAAAAAAAGAATAATTGTCCAGAATAATCCAACATTTGCCTCATTCGCCCAAAATACTCCCACCTTATTTTTAATAATCCGACCTTTATACTCAATCCCCTTAAAATGCTCGCAAGTTACCTGTAACCGGTTGAGTAGGTAATTATTATTTTTAATTAAGTTAAATTTACATGTGTCACCACATGCTTGGTCAAAAAATAAGTTTGAATTTTAATTTTGTCTTAAGAAATGATTATTAGTGATTAACTACTCCGATCCCTCTGTCCCTTAATTACATTCCTAGCTACTTTCCTTTTTGGGTGTTTCAAAATTACATTCCTACTTTTCCTTTATAGTAAGTGAATTTTTACCAAATATCCCCAAATTATCCCTAAATAGTTGTGATGTGACATTACTTTAATTATTTTTCTGTTTTGCAATTAATGGTTGCACAGTTTCCATAATATAATTTTCTCACTCATATTTTCTCACTCATAACATTTTGAATCCATGTGCAACACTATAATTGAATATGATTGGTCCTTTTATTTTTCATAAACAAATGTGATTAGTCCTTTTTCTTTTCAAAGAACTGTGACATGTGCTTGCTTTAATACCATTATATCTTTGTTTTATTCAAAAACAGCAATAAATGTCTTGTAATTCCCATTTTACTTTCGAATCATGGGTTTTAAGGTTACTCCAAGTTCCTTAATTTCCATTTAAATTTAGAAATAGGGATGCAATTAAGGGACGAAGGGAGTATTTCAACTTTTTTCTGAAAAAAAAACAAAAAAACAAAAAACAAAACCAGCCCCAGCCCCACTGCGACCCTAGCCATCTCCCACCCTTATCATGGGCCTTGAGCCACTAGCCTTACCATGACCAGAACCCAGCTCCCTCACTGACCGGATGTTAGCTCACCCTCTGCCCTATACCCCCTTCCGTCACCACTAAACCACCACACGCAATACCAAAATCAAGGTGTGGTCAAAATCGAGGCATAGGAAGGGGATAGGGCCGAAATCGGGACGTGGGGAACGGGAGGTAGCCGGAAAAAAAAGAAGGGGAAGGGAGCTAGGATCGGGATGGAGAAGGGGTTTCCAAGGGTTGGAGATGGTTATATGGTCGCCAGTGTTTTTATTTTCGAATCACAGTCTGGTAGGTTTTCGCGAGTGGGGGAGGGAGGGAAGTAGGTGATTAAGGCCAGGGGTGGGGGTTTGGCATTGCACCGAAGCCGACATTGGGTGTTAGGTGGCCAGAGCCGCGGGGTAGGGGACTCAGGTAATGGGGACAATGGTTGGGCAGCTGGTGGAGTTGTTTTTAAAACATTAATCTTTTTTATTTTTCTTTAATAAAAATGATAATGTTTTTTACCAATCACAAGTCGCCACATGTTAGGTAAATAACTTTGTATTACAAATTACATGACCGATTTGGACCATTTTGAGCGGACTTGATGTAAAGGTCGGATTATTAAAAAATAATCAAAAGGTGAGATTATTTTGGGCGGGTGAGGCAAAGGTCGGATTATTCTAGGCAATTATTCCCCCCCCCCCCCCCCACAAAAAAAAATGTACTTCCTGAAAATAAGTTAGGTAAAATAACTTTAAAAAACTTATTAAAGTCATCGTTATACATTATATTGGCGAGAAATTTTTATAATGATAACTTGACATATGTCTGAAATGATCGATGTAAATATGATCTGATTTGATGATATTTTATAGATTTCTTGAAAAATAAAAAAAAAAGTTATAATTTGATAAATTATTGTAGAAATATATTTAACAAGAAAGTAACTCAATTGTATTGCTTCATAAGAATTCAAATCAACACCTTGAATATAAATGTTTTATTTTTCATTTAACCCTAACTATTATACAACTATATATATACATGTAATTAAAATGTTAATAGTATTTTTGGATCCGTTATTTTATATATACTCTCTACCATATTTCAACCTTTTAAATTTTGGCTTATTTTGGTCTTCCAAAAAATAGTCTTAAAATCTTGTGTAACTATTGTAAGTAAATAGAACATGATATACAAAGGAATACAATTATTAACATAATATATAAGATTAGGAATAAAGTTATTATAGTTGTATTGTACAAATATTCCAATAATAAAAGAGTTTTGCTAAAATATGGGAGGAGGAGTTTTGGAGGGAATAAACGGGTCCAGGAAATGACATGTGTCAATTCTGGTGTCTATTTTAGTATTATGTGGAGGTGATTATTGGGCGGGCCAGAAAGGCCAAGGGAAAAAGTAAAGCCCATTCCTATATGTGTAATTTCTCGCCCAAACTAGCTAGGTCGTGCAGGCTTTTATGGCCAATTTTGAGCCGGTAAAAAATCCAATTACAATTGCATAAAATCGATTTTCCAAGCCTGCCCAAAATTTTAAAAAAATTGGCAGGGCCTAACTTGATTTCGACCCGGAAAATTATACCCAAAACTCGCCCAAAATCGGATTGGTCTCACCATGATCAAGTCTAGTATTATGTTATTGATTGTATTATCATGAGACATCGACATTTGATATTCCAATTTCTCGCCATACGTCGTGCGATTGAGCCACATACACGACAATTAAGCATAAACATGACATGTTAGATGTAAGGTAAGTGATATCAAATAGATTTAGAAGGATAGACATTATTCTAGAATTTTATTTAGATAAATTTTTATTTTTTCACATACACAAAATTATTATTTATAATTTTCAATACTTTTCTTATAAAATTGTAATTTTTGCATCATAAAATCCGTATTAATATATGTTTTAAAGCAAGATACATTTGTAATATATGTAAGTCAATTAGAAAATTTATAGAGTGTGAAAGATGTATAGCTCAAGTGGTTAAAGTTTTCCTCTCGATTCCAGGTGATGCTAAATCAATAATTCTCATCACTTGCCTTGTGGCTCTCTAAATACTTGTGTATGTGATAAAAGAGATCATATGCCTTTTATGTGTAATGGTTGTATTCTCTATGTGATACGGTTTAACATTCAAGCAAATTATTTTTAAAAAAATTTTATCATCACCAATTCGGGGCATCGTCTGGGAATATAACTCGTTTATATATGAACCTATAAATTGAATGTTTAAGTTTATTTTTATAATGATAATCATGTTTATCTATGAAGTACTTAACGTTCATTTTGTTCCACATGTTTATCATTAATGTAACAAATATCTAGGGCCTGGACCAACCCGTTTTAGCTAATCCAAGGTGTAGCATATTAATTGGCGTTAATATGTCACGATTTTTACCATCACCTTACCGTCACCGCATAACGACCATAACCACCACCCGTGCAACCACTGCACAACCACTAGGAATTACCGCCCAACCACCAGATCTCCATAAACACTATCGCGCAACCACTGCACGACCTTTAGAGCCACCCATCGCATCACATTATGAGAGTTAGCACCACTACACAGCTATGAACACCATTTCACAAGCAAGTTCCTTTCCCTAAAGGTTAAATATGGGCCCACTTTACTTGCTTTGCAACTAGGGTGTCTTTTGTTTGGCCGGCTGGCCAATTTATAGTCACCAAGGTGGCCCATCACCGGCATAGCCATGGGTGGGGAGGAGAGAGAAGGAAATATTGGTGGTGGTAGAGGAAGAAGACATTATTATACGTTTATTTTGGAGGAAAAATTGAACGAAGAGAATATCAATTGGATTTGCCTCTGTGATATATCATGCCTCGTTCCAATGTCATCTTTAAAAAATATTGTGCACATAGTCATTTGACTCATTTCAATATACATCATTTTGTAGATTTTATTATTGTATAATTAAAAATCTATTAACTATTACTAAAACAGAAAATGGTGTTGTCATCACTACCCACGGGTTGCTCTCTTTATAAAAAAAATTCCCGCCTAAAATGCAATGATGATGTCATTTTTTTTTTTTTTGTAGAGCTATCATATTGAACATTTTTGTAATTTAAATATTAGAAGTTTCTACCTTACAACTAAAACCTATCATTTTATCGTAGGAAATTAAAACAATTTTAAATAGCACACTAATAAATGACCTACTACATTCAACTATGAATTAGACAAGTCGAACAGATACTATATCATAATTTAAAAAAAAAGATTTTAAATTACAAAATATACATAATTTTTATTTATATAAATGTATAATAGCGATTTATTATTATAATGTACAAATTAAAAATTGGATTTATATCTTTAAAAAAATATAGATTTATATAAATCATGTATCGCACGTAGAGATGTCAAAAACCGACCCGAACTAGTGAATCCGAGCCGTTTTGAACTGTTTCGAAAAGGAACCGAACCGATAAGAACTTGTTATTTTAAAACTGTAAACCGAACCGATTTTTCAAAACTTGAAACTGAACCGATCCGAATGTTTGAGAACGATAATGAACCGTACCTGTTATCAAGCCAAACTCATACAACCCGAAACCGAGAACAACTCGAAACCGAGTACTTCCGAACCCGGTAGCAACCCGACCCATTGTAAACTGAAACCGTTTAAACCCGACAAAAACCCGATAAACCCAAATCGCTTACAACCTGTAGCTAGTTAGGACCGAACCATTTATAACCCGTACTAAATTATGACTGAACAGTTTACAACCCGTAACCGGTAATAATCAAACCGTTTATAGCTTGTAAGTCCGTAACCAATTATGGCCGTAGAGGATTTTTTTTTTTTTTTTTTTGTATATTTTATCGATAGTAAAACAAAAAGGGTTTAATTTGAAATATAAAGTATTTACTACCTCCGTTACACATTATTTGCAACGATTTGACATAAAGTAGAGAGGAAAAATGTCTAATCGTTGCAAATAATGTGTAACGGAGGTAGTATATTGAATAGGTTTGGAATTTTGATGTCAATGAAACTCTTATGATAAAATATTATCGTCCTTTTACGAGTAATGGCTTGTGGAACACTAAATTGTATTAAAAAAATCTGAATCAAAAAGTAAATCTAGATTTGTTAATATCATTTGATCTTGAAAATCATTATACAAAAAAGGGACATAAAGCTAAACAACTAATTAATCCTCCATATGATCTACTAGAATAAATAATTAAAGAATGCAGAGGGTATAGTAGAAGATATACGTTAATGAAACCCATTTAAAACTGGCAAAATAAGTTGTCAAACCGATTGAGTTCAACTCGAATCGATTATGACCTGAACCGATTAAAACCCGACCCGATTAGGACCCGATATGTTTTGACCCAAAACCCGATTTAAATTGATAAACCCCGTTTTTAAACCGACATAATTTAACCCGAACCGATTATGACCCGGACGAATTATAACCCGACCCGATTAGAATCCGACCCGAAAAGAAACTGTGATAAAAATAAACCAAACCGATACGACCCGAAATTATTTAAAACCGACCCGAACTGACCCGATAATAATTCCAACCCGTTAAAAACGACCCGTTGCAAACCAAAAACCGATAAACCGAACCCAAAACCCGATTGACACCCCTAATCGCACGGGTTCTAACCTAGCATTCATGATAAAATAAGTGATTAATGGTTCAAATATTAGTGAATTGAGGAAGCACAATTAACTTTGTTTGAACTAAAATTCTTTAAATAAATCAGAATAAATTGAACAGAGGGAGAAGATATATACACATTATAGTATTCTACATCTCATAACAAGTATACCCAAAAATATTTACGAAACTTTTATAATTCGATCCAGGTATACAAGACGAGAAAGAGTGGACAATGTATTAATCATAAACTCGAATTTCAGCCCACAATTCCATCCGGAAAGGCAGATCAGCATTCAAAGGCCAATAAGTTATTATATAGATGAAAATGGCACAAGGCGAAGTCTAAGCATTAGCAGATATCATCCAAACGATGGCCCCTATAACACCACTTCCTTTCAAAAGAGGGATCTAAGAACCACCTCCCTCATAGATTGGTACATGGATGGGGTGGGTAACTTAGAGAGTTATGTAGATGCTGCATTTCGTTCCTCGCGGAAAAATGAAGCATACCTATTCATGAAGAATGAGTATTTGCTACTGAACTATGCACCTGGGTCAACAAATGACAGAGTAGTTAATGGACCGCTTCTTATACGCGACGGGTTCCCTTCACTAAAGGGTACCCCCTTTGCAGAGTATGGAATAGACTGTGCTTTTGGGTCTCATAATCACAATGAGTCTTTCATCTTCTCCGGAATATTCTGTGCCCGGATAAACTTTGCTCCGGGCACTACAGACGACTATATAATTGATGGTCCTATGATTATCACTAGGATGTTCTCGTTCTTTAGAAAGACGGTCTTCGAAAACGGGGTAGATGCTGCATTTGAGTCCTCAACTAAATATGAAGCTTATCTCTTTAAAGGTGATCAATATGCTCTTATAAACTATAATAATGGTGGTTCTAGTTCAACACCTCGTTTTATTGCCATCCGTCCTATATCGCAGGGCTTTGGTGGTTTGAGAAACACCATCTTTGAAAGCGGGTTCGATGCAGCATTTTCTTCACACTACAACCATAAAGAGGCCTACCTGTTTAAAGGAGATTCATATGCACTCATGAACTTCGCTCCTGGTTCAACAAATGACTACATTATTGGCGGGGTCAAGAAAATCCTTCCTAACAACTGGCCTTCTTTACGACCCATATTGCCTCGGTACAACCGTGGTATTGACCTACCTGCTGATGAACCAAGTTCTGTTGGTCAGCCTGGAGGTCATCAGGAATTGTGAAACACAGTGCAAGACATTAGTAGTTGCTATACATATTTAGAGTTTGCCTACAAGTTTTTACTTCTCACATGAGAAGGTTTTTCTTGTTTCATGCTTAGTATATTTTTTAATTTTGTAGTTTCATGTTTAAGAATTTTTTGGATATTGTTAGTTGTACCCTTTATGAATAAAAACTACTACCGCAATGTAGTACCACTTGCAAATACCAATGATAAAGATGAGTTAATGAGTATATGATAATTACATTACTTGTAAGATTTTATAAACCTCCTCAAATTGGAGTGTATTCCATTTATTCATATATATATGGTTACAAAGATACTCCTAATCACGTTAAGAAGTCTCAGAAGATATTTATAGAATATTCACAAAAGTATATCCTTCTATTACATAATATCTAGAATATTTATCATATACTCTATCACACCCCTGCAATCATAACGGGAGGACGATGAATGCTAAGACTTGATCTGAAATCCAAGAACAGTTGTCAAGGTAGGCCTTTCGTGAAGATGTCTGCAAACTGATATCGAGTTGGAACGTGCAGGACCCATACTTGCCCCAACGCCACCTTTCTTAATCGAAATGAATATCCATTTCGACGTGCTTGATACGTTGGTGCTTTACAAGATTATGAGATAAATAAATTGCACTTACATCATCATAATAAATAATAGCAGCCTGCTCTAAAGAAGATTATGAAGCCAGTAAGCCTCGACAACAACATTCGTGACATCCTGTATTCTGCCTCAGTACTTGATATAGAAAGAGTAGCCTGATGCTTAGAAGACCAAGAAATAAGATTGTACCCTAGAAAACAACACTATCCTAAAATCGAACGACGAGTGTTTGGACACCCGCCCAAATTTGCATTGGTATATGTGATCAAATTCATAAGTGATGAAGGATATAAATGTAACCTGTGATCAATGGAGCCCTAAATGTAATGCAGGGTGCATTTCAATGCATCATAATGACCCTCTCTATGGTCATGCATGAATAAACAAACTTGCTGAACATGAGTAAAAGTAAGGTACTGTAATGAACCTGCAAGACTACGATAAAGTGTTGGGTTATGAAATTTAGGCCTTGTCTGTGCACTAAACTTGGATTGAGTATCCACAGGGGTTGTCGTAGGTTTACAACTAGCCATACCTGTGCGCTCTTAAATTTCCAATGCATAATTATGATGAGACATAAACAAATATGATGGAGTACGAGTAACACCAATGGCCACAAATTCAGATGACCTAAATCAGTCATTGGAAATCTTGTACGTAAGTGAGAGATGATGCGTTCATGTAACAGATCTGAGGATGTAACCAACACAATATCATCAACATATAATAGTATATGCCATATCATTCCCATGCCGGAAAATGAGTAAAGAAGTGTAACTCTTAGCAAACCACTAATACGACCAAGTCCTTCAAGCTTGTTTTAGACAATAGAGAGACTTATGGAGCTTGCAAACATAGCCTGGGAACCTCTTGTCAACAAACCCGACTGGGGGTTAATGCATATACACACACTCATTCAAGTCACCATGTAAAAAGCTTTTTTAACATCAAGTTGGTGAATAGACCACTTACGAGTCATAGCCAAATTCAATACCGTGCAAATGGTAGTCGGTTTAACAATCAGAATGTTTCATCACAATCAACACCTTCAAAGATTTTCCATCACAAACAAGACGAGCTTTGTGTTGTTCTAGATCACCGTTAACATTCAATTTATGACGAAATAACCACATGCAACTAGCAATATTTACCCTCGTTGGCCTAGACACCAATTCACAAGTCCTAATTTCAATTAAAGCATTATATTCATCACGCATCGCGAGATTCCAATTGGGATCTGATAAAGCTTATTTGTTATTTCTATGAAGCGGGGAACGATAAAAGTATTGACCGGGGGTAGTGACAGGCTGACAGCTAAACCAAATTTTGGGTTCGGTTTAAAGATACCATGCTTTGAGCGGTTTGCATTTATGGCGATGAAGGTAGAGGTCTAGTTGGTGTATAGGTGGTTGGCCTCAAAGTAGGGGCGGTGTGCAAGTGTAAGGTGAGGGAGGAGTAGACTATGTGCAACTGATTGTGTTGCTGCCTTGCTGGGGTCGAGTAAGGCTGCCTGAATACCACCGGAAGCTGCCCCAGGGTGGAGGAAGCTACCTGGCACGCTGGAATTTTTGCGGCAACACGCTCAGGACAGTGAGGAGCTGTCTTGCAAGCTGGGGAGGCAGTATCAGCTGAGGAGTGATGCGGCAGGGGGCTCCACAATCCAAAAGCGGCTAGGTGAGGTGCGCGGCAGCCATCCCTGCTTGTGAGGGTTGTGAACTCGATAAAAAAATCGGGTTTTGCAAGAGAGGTGAGGGATTATCCGCACTCTAAAAATCACAGTCATTTGATCAAAATTGAGTGATGTTTCGAAAGTGCTAAGTTGAGTTGAATGACTTAAAGTGAAATGAAAATTATTACGAAGTATCATTATTATTATAACGCTGTATTAGTTTAATTTATTTTTACGAACTGAATTGATTTTTTTGCTAAAATTAACTTATTTTTATTAAAGTGGAATTATTTTAACAAAATTTTCCAGTTCAATCATATCATGGACTATACAATGAGTTAATGACCTTGAGGCTTACGTCAAATACAACCTTATAATATACAGAGGTTCGGTAGAACAATCAGGTCAATCACTTTACAAGTAGAGAAGCCAAGCTACAAAACGCTGGAAAAATCACCAAAATAAACACATGATGGGTTGGTCCATACTGCCAGCCTTAACCATGGGCAGACCAACTGGATATGATATTGCCAAATATCAGCTCGGCTCAACATCAAATTGGATTACACTTAAACTGCACCAAAAACTACACAGCCCCATAATACCTAAATCAGCTTGAACCTTAAATTACTACAACTACAATTAATCTCTTTTCTCATAATAGACTGAACATAGACCCAAATACGAGCAGGTCACAACCGGCTGGCTCATCCGTCATCATCCATTGGGAATATTACCCAAGAGGCCAAGAGCTTAGTCGACACAGCACCTATCACATACGAGTAACTTTTTTTGAAGCCTTCATCAACCCAAGAAGACCAAAGATGACCCAAACCAAACTGATCCAAATCTATTAGGGTGGGGGAAATAATACAAACCTTGCATAGTAAGACCGAAGGTAAAGCTAGGATCATGCTAAGCCGTGTAAGCCCTCGTGTTGTGTCGTATCAATATACCTCGTGACCAAACGAGTTGTGTTTGGTATAAGCCAAGATAAAGCCATATTGGGTTATGCTTGTGTTGATCTTTCATAAACGAAACTTGTGCACGACTCAACTCACATGTCATGTCATTCCAGTATGTTTTGTATCAACGGGCCCTTAATAATTTTTTAGATTTTGGTAAATTGGTCAAAAATATGCAGGTCAGCCCACCATGCTCAATACGGGCTTGTGTCTGTGCCAAATTTTTGAAAATTGATTTTTGTGCACACAGGGCTCCGCATATTCTTAGGTGCACACTCATGCACCTAGAAATAGGTGTAACAACAGTGCAATATGAACATTAGCTTTCTTCTCCTCTATTTTTCTCCTTCGTTTTTTTATTTTCTCTCTCCTTTGTTTTTTTAATTTTCCCCTTACTTTTTTAAACTTTATTGATTGAATTTGTTTCTTACAACATGAAAGTAGTTTATAACTATGAATTTTTGTGTGAATTTCGATTTTATGCTTTATTTTCGATTAATTAAGGTTCATATGAATCTTTGAATTCACAAATTATACTCTGCTTTTTCTCCTTCCTTCTTTAATTCCTTTTTCCTCTATTTTTATTCTTTCTATTTTTCTCGTTTTTTCGATTTAACGATTGAATTTGTTTCTTACAGTATGGAATTGGTTGTTTATTTGATTTTTTGAACAAAAACTTTTGTATACACCCGCTTTACACTAATATTATTGTACATCGAGCAGTATAAGGGTAACTTTTA
The DNA here is from genome assembly GCF_001683475.1 of Chenopodium quinoa. Taxonomy (NCBI): domain Eukaryota; kingdom Viridiplantae; phylum Streptophyta; class Magnoliopsida; order Caryophyllales; family Amaranthaceae; genus Chenopodium; species Chenopodium quinoa. The sequence goes on from NW_018745617.1 coordinate 3,059,714, forward strand.
CCTAATTTAAGGGTAACTTTCTGCCTTTTTTGGGTAACTTTAAACATAATACAATTTTTATATATATAGACAATAAGAAAAGTTTTATAATGGTAATTTAATTATATTCAATCACTAATAATTGATTTTTAGTCATTTAAAATGTGATTCTTTATTAATAATTTTTATTTGTATTGGATTACTTTTATGCATATTAGGGTAACTTTTATTTATTTTAGGGGTAACTTTTGATCAAATTAGTCTATCTTTGTAGTGGATGTACAATAATTATTGTACACCCGATTTTTTTTAAAGTTTGTGTTTTTTGAATTCATATGAATTGAATTTTTTAGCTTTGATCAATTTCATTTGTGTATGAATTTCATCTGATTTTCTGCATTTTTTTTTTATCAATGAACATAATCATGCAAAATATGAACATATGCATAAGTTCCCTTAAATGTGAACCTTAGCTTTTCAGAAAGTGAACATAGGCATAAAACATATGAACATATGCATTTCAGAAAATAAACATAACAATATAAAATATGAACGTAAGCATTGGTTTTCTTAAAGTGAATATAACCATTTAAAAGGTAAACATATGCGTAAAAAAATATGAACATATGCATTTCAGAAAGAGAACATATGCATACAGACATAATGAGAATATTTATGAACAACAAATATTTACTATGAATATTTACATTTTGAACATATAAAATATTATTATGAATATAAGACATTTAATTATGAACATAAAAAATTGAAGAAATAAAAAATAATATTATTATGAAACATATGCATCATAAGTATTAAAAATATGAACATATGCATTCAAAATATGAACATATGCATTGGTTCATTTTTTAATGCGTATGAACATAATTAAGCATTTCAGAAGGTGAACATATAGATAAAAAAAAATATGAACATATGGATTTAGAAAGTGAATATAAGCATTTCAGAAAGTTTACAAAAGGATTCAAAATATGAACATAAGAATTCAAAATATGAACATATTCATTTCGGAATGTGAACGTAAGGTATCCGTTAGATTTCACTATTTTTTTTTTTTGAAAATTCCAATAAAAAATTTCGAACAATAGAGTATCGAACAATATTCAAACAAAATTTAGTGATAATCATATAAATTCAAACAACATTAAGTGAAATTTACATAAAATTGCTTTTTTTTAGGGAGTATCCTTTTGATTTTGCATTTCTTCTCTAATATCCATTGATGTTTTTGCAGTTTTTTAGTGAGAGAAAATGAAATAGAGAAGAGAGAAAGTGAAAAAGAGGAGAGAGAAAATCATATATAGAAGAAGAGTTTTGAGCTTGGAGGTGACGTTACATGTATTGGGTGTGGGTGGGTGTATTTTAGTTTCCGTGTTTTTTAATTTTAAGGTTTTTTTTAATTGGGTTGTGTGTAATTGGACTTTTGAGCTGCGTTGTTACACTTATCTAAGGTGCATAAGGGTGCACCTTAGACTAATTGCACATGGCTCATTGGCGTGCCTCCTATGTCGTGTGGTTGTGAAACGTGTCGAGTTGGCCCATTTTCATGTCAGGCATAACCTTATGTCAACTTGGCCCATGCACAACTCTAAACATAAGCATCCAACTTCCAAACACAAACTACTAAGCAGTAGTGAATACTGTGATGAAATTAGCTTGAAGTAGTGAAGTTCAAAGTTGGTGAGAATTCAATAATTTATCAATGATGTAAAGAATCAAGTTCACAGTTACCAAATCTAAAATGAATGATGCAACAAAGAGCCCCAATCCAGCTTATATCATGCAAATTGCAAAAACAACAAATCTCTGGTCTTTAACAGATTGAGAATAGACAGATAGTCTCCCACCATGTGAGACTTTTAATGTAATGAAAAATAGTGTCCAATATATGATCACCATACACGTCTACTTACCAAATAATGGCTCTATTACTATTAAGCCCCACTTTCTCAATATACCTCCAAATTTCTAATCATGCACCACCCACTAGACTCGTCAAAGATTTGAAAGTGATCTGCCTTCTGACACTTTTCAATGGTCCGTCCTTGTAATTTTCTATCATTCACCTCACGGGTTTCAGGGTCGGGCTTTCCGAGCCCGAGTTCAGGCTGACTTCTAGGGTGAGGCTCTTTTTATCACCCCTAGTTCAACCTAATCCTCGCCTGATTTTCCGTCTCCTCAACCACTAGATAGATCAATAACAAATTGCACGTCAATTCAATAGATTACCACATAAGCAAATCTATGATAGACAGTGAAAACTAATGCATGTCAAATTTATATATAGTTGAAACCATGATTAATGTGGTGGTCCTAAGCTATCTAATAATTTCTACTCAAACTTGTAGACATACATAAAGGGGGGTAGAGAGAAGGAAGGAGGCAAATAGAATTGAATAACGGACACCTCTTTATAAGGTATTCTATCCGATTCTTTTAATTTCAACTCATAGCCACCCACCCATCTATCAGAATGAAACATTCTGGCATAATTCTATACTTCATCATTATTATTACAACTTTCTGTTTATTCGCCAAATACACAAGCCTATCCTCATCGCCTCTATTTTCTGTAGCGTCTCCTACAAACGATCTACAAGGACTAGCATCAAGGAGAGCTTTGAGCAGACATCTGACTCAACATGAGTCAAGAGCAGTCAAGGTGAGCTTATGAATAATTGTCACATTTTATATACCATCATCAAGTTCATATCATACTATCATTCACAAGACAGTATAAAGTATCGGCATCATAATAAACATGCAGGTTTTGGATGCAACGAAGCACTCACCTCACCAAGAAGCATACAGAAGAGAAGAGCCCCTGAAGAATGGCCACGCCAATGATGATGGTGAAGAAGAATTAGTCTATCATATAGATTATCATGGCGTGACGACCCATCCTGGTCCAAATCCTAAACATGGAAAACCATAGAACAGTCATCAGGTTGTCATCAACTATATTGAATACATGTAACATGATATAGATAATCAATGCTGTTATTAAGATTTTCTTTTTACATTGAACAATATTAGCCTATTCTTTATGTAAAAAATTACAGATCATTGCATACCTCAAAAGCCTCAATCATGTCACTTCTTCTGTATTCAACACCTTATGCAAGTCTGAAATCTTAGCAACAAAGCAAGCACAATAGCAGTGTAAGAAAATGAATCCTTCTGCAAAATATCAGTGCTCATAGCCAAGTTTATATTGAAAAGGGTAAGTTACCAAAATCAGAATAAAGCTTTGTTGATCAGAGCTTTTAGAGAAGATAGTAATCATAAATAGAGATACACATCAGTCTAACAGGTAGTGGTGAAACCAAAATTCGAAAAAAAAAATGGTTTGTTAAGTAATATGGTTAATTAATGATGTAAGGAAAGCATTCCATTCATATATCGCATCCGGGCCTCCTTGTACAAGGCATGCAAAGTCTTAAAGCTCTCTTTTGCATCGTCAAAGAGATCTTCACTACAAAAGTTTGACTTAACATGGGCAAATGCAGCTTCAGCATCATCCTTGTGTTGATTAATAAATGATAAAATGTTACAAACTCGATCTGAATTAAAGTTACAAAAATTCTGAACATATACGTCTCTCCCATTGAGAAGCTCAAGCCATCTAAGCCAATGAAAAGGATCATCATCTCTTTCAACTGCCTTTTGCAGATATTCGAGAGAATCTGTGAAGCTGCATAGCTCATTGATTTTATCACTTGCTAATTTGAAAGTGGCTCTCTGGTTCTTTTCATGCCATTCTATAGTGTCGATAGGCAAAGAACTAGCAGCAGCCAAACAAGCTTTTCGAAATATGGGCTCAGTACTGCTAAGAAGCCTCATTGCGATATGCAAGATATACACAGAAATAGATAGCATGCCAGAAGTATCATGAGCAAAAGTATCAGACCCTGTTTTTCGGCTCCACAGATAAAGTGCAATATGGGCAAATCCTTCCCACCTGATATCATCAAAATTGAGTAGCCGAAAAGGCAATCAGTAAACTTGTTAACACTAATTTAAGATGGATATTTGGTGGTTTGATCTAAACCAGAAGAATTTCATACCCAATAGAAGACAAGAATGTTAATGAATTCAATGAATGAACGCTGAGAATGATATCCATGATGTAATATAGCAAAAACAAAAAGATAAAAGATTGCATGAGTGCAGGACCTGCTGCCTTGAAATGGTGGAGCATCTCATTTGGGTTTTGCAACAGGATGATTAGAATTGGACTCAAAACTAAACATGTGGTTATAAAATCAACATTGTTTGAGGTTAAAGATATTGACCAATAACTGTGTATATACTCTATACTGCATGAATAGCTGAATAAGATACTCTCATATTAATCTCAAAACGAGGACAAGAAGTTAGATCTATAGACACAAAAAATCAGGACGAACAACGAATTAATCAGATATGAAATGAAGTAACTTCCACTGGCGGTTATAGCTCTACAAGTTAACACCAGAAATGCAGTTGGTTTAATACATTAGGGAAGAAACTAAAATAGTAAGATCATAACAAAGGATCTTCATAGCATAGAAAGATCATAACAAATGATTACAAATGGAATGGGGACACTGTAGAAGAATTGGGATGTTTATCATACACTTATGGCTAAAAAAGAAGACATTGATGCGATTTAGAGACCTTCTAGGGCTCACTTAGTGATCCTAGGCAGAGGGCCTCTTTTTGCAAATTTTGTGTAATTGTTTATCAATTACATAGTTTTGATTTGACATAATATAATGCATCATTAGCATTATTTCCACTTCGTATTAATTGCATCTCTGACATTGAAAAAAGTAAACATTTCACTTTTATTTTTTGTGGGAAATCAAACTATTTTGTAATCACTTTTAATCATTTGTCTTTCTAAAAGTTATCAAGTTATAGTCTTTTGGCACATGTCTTAGGATAAATCTAACAAAGATATTTTCTACCAAGAACGACCCCTATCTCGATTCCCATCACCATCGCACTAGAATCATTGTAGTACTTCTATGAATATAAAATAGATTATATAAAAAAGATTGACAGTTTTAAAAACTTTGGAAAAGGAGTTAAAGATTCTTTTTTTTTTTTATCATTATGTTAAATGACAAACAAGAGGGTTTTTATTTAGAAGGTAAGGAAGAAGGATCCTATTGAACAATCACCCTCACATAGGTAAATCCAGTCAATCATTACTAGTGGATTTGGATCTCATGACCAAAGTCACAGACCAAACCTTGTGTAATGGACTCAGGCCGATTTCACTCAACAATGCTCATTATTAATAGAAGGACTGCTTCTTCATTAACTAAACGATTAAGGGATACAAGTAGTAGCTTGAGGCTACAAATCTCCTAGCAACTTGAGGTTGCAACTCTCTAAGTTTTCCTTACCAATTTTCTGCCTGCCTTTTCTACTAACAATACCCATACTAGTTATACTAAGATGACCCCCCCCCCTAAAGCCGGTCTATTACATTGTAATAGACCGGCTTTAGGGTGGGGGGGGGGGGGGGTTCAGCCACAACCTATACGGGTCTACGCTAGAAGAGTCAAACAAGGGTATCAACAACACAAACCACAAAGAGCAAGGGACAAAATCAATTAAGAAGAGGAGAAGGAAAGAAAGCAACCTTGGTTCTAGGATGTTTATTTATGTTTTTCTATATTAGCTAAGTTTCACATGTTAAGCCTTAAGGTCATCCTTGACCATCTTAGTATAAGTAGTATGGGTAAGGAAAAGGCAGGCAGAAAATTGTTAAGGAAAACTTGGAGAGTTGCAACCTCAAGTTGATAGGAGATTTGTAGCCTCAAGCTACTACTTGTATCCCTTAATCGTTTAGTTAATGAAGAAGCAATCCTTCTGTTAATAATGAGCATCGTTAAGTGAAATCGGCCTTAGTCCATTACACCTTGCTTGGCTTTTAAAAAAAGTAAAAAATAAAAAATCTTTCTAAGCATATTTATTTAAGGAAAAGAAGTTATTTTTTATTTTTATTTTTTTTTATTATCTTTTAATTTTCTCTTCAACACTAAACAGGTAGTTCTGTAATAGTTCATTGCAGATTGCATTTGTACTTGTGAGGATAAGATTGTGCACCTATTAGCATCCTCAAACCCTATAAGCATGGAGTAGGAACCAAGCTAGGTAGTGAAGCAGCTGTACTTTGCAAAACTGCACTATTTACTACTAAAGCAAGCTCTGGTTATTGGGCAGGTCGGGTTAGGGTCGGTGAGGTTCATTTGCAGATTGGGTTGCGGGTTGATAATGGGCGGTCCAACAAAATGTCAATTAAAATAATTTATGGACAAAGTCATTATTAAGTATAAATGAATACGAATTTATCTATGTAATTATTTTTATGTTATCTATTTTCTTATTAAATTGGAAAAAACAATTTGGCCTTATATTGACCCTACCCAATAAAGGTCCTATCCATTAAAAGTCCTTTAAGCTTAGCCTGACACTATTATCATTGGGCTACCCTACCCAATAACCAAGTCTACTTAGACAATAATATGCTAAAATTATTAAAGCAACTAGAGAACTAGAAGATCCTAGGCAAGGTCGATAAATAGATTTCAGTTCTGCTGCAATGACAAGTGCAACATGCTTTAGCACTCAATTGGAAGGCTAATTGACGAGTTCTATGACAGATATTCCAAGCACATTTGGCCCCACACTACAAAGCCCATCACCCAAAGTACAGGACATGCACCAATGTATGATTCAATTAACTATGGTTTCCGGACTGTAGACAGTGTAAATTCACTTCTCAAGCTGATTTAAGAGGGTAGTGCTAGCTTGCTAGGGAACAGAGTCAGCCAAAATCTTAATCTCAGATTGCCCTTGGCACTGATTTCTTTTGCAGCAACATGGAGAAAATTGACATAGTCAATCTATGACGTTGAATATGGCTTAGTAAGTGTCATTTGTGGCTTGGTACCTATTTTTTACTTCAATTAACCCTTAATTAAACCAGACATGTAACAAATTGTGTAACCTTTAGTACTTCCTTGCTTCCGAATCATTTCAGCTCAAGGGAATTTACCTAATATTGATTTTTATCACTTTTAAGACAACGCGCAAGGGAATCCAGAGCTGCTTGGAAGAAGCTACCCAAGGTCAATTGGTATCATGTTATGCATCAGCAAATTGAAGAAAATGACAGAGATGAAAATGGTGAGTATCACAGGAAATTGAAGATAAATGTAAAATATTTGAGAGACTGGACGCTCTCTCAAAGCTTAATAAATTAAGCTAAAATAAACTTCTCATGATTCTTCTCTTCCTAACTTCCTCTATTTATACAGACTTCTGAATTCCCCTTTCCCTATAACTTGATTCCAGCCTCTTTTTTTTTCTCATGCTTCCTAACTGATTCATTTTGCATTTCTGATTAAGATTATGCACATCCTATGGCTGGTTCATTAAATATTAGAGGAAAGTCTCTGGACGGCTCTCGCATTGCTACCATCACCATATGTGCAAGTTATCAACACCAAAATGAGTCCCCAGAGAACACCACAAACAGTGAACAAATCATTTAATCATCACATAGATTTAGAGCCTTCATATTGGCCCCCCTTAACTCACACTAGACTTATGCTCTCAATACCTTATATTGAAGTTTAATGTAGAAAAACCAGCATTAATTGAATAAAATTGTTGTAGATCCCTGGCTCCAATATCTAAAAGCAAAATTCACCTCAAAATAATTATGCTGTAAAGTAATTGCACAGCACTTATTCAAAATACAGTTTCTTAAACTGTAGTCAAAGCAATCATCATATAGGCCTTTGATTTTAATAGAATACTAATTTGTTACACTCACACAAGATAAACCATTGACCATTGTTTATAGAGATAATGTAAAATCAGCAATAATCAAGTTCTACATTGTCAGAAGGAGGTTCAGTGACTTACTCAAAAGGAGGCTCAACCTCAATCGCAAGAGTAAGATGTACAGAGGACTCATAAACCTTGCTGCTTTCACCGAGATCTGCAACTGTACATGCTTCATGAGCAAAACCCCTTGGAAGATAAAGGACATCACCTTCATCAAGCAAAATTTGTCTGCTTTGCACCAGTAACTCCTGAGGAACCTCAAGACACTCATATAGTCGAGGTAATTCGATAATTGGTTTTGGATAGACTGTCCACTGCTTAACTCCATAAAGTTGACAGACAAAGACACAATGATCATCATAATGGCAGGATAAACCTTGAGAATTAGGTGGTGTAACATATAAATTAGCACCTACTGATGGTTGACCAAACATAGAAGCAATTTCTCGTGTGACTGCAGCAATATCACTATTGCGGAACTCCATACCACGTACAGCTGTAGTATAACCCTTCCTGTATGCTCCCTCACACTTTAAGATGTCCTCTGCAGAGAAAGCCCTGGGACCTTCAATGCCATTTCTTAAATATTCCTGAAAGTAATGCTCCTCAAGTTTAGAATGCATGCTAGTCTTTACCACACGTATGTCCTGCTGATATATTATTGGGGAACCAAGTGTGTCCCTTACATCATTAAGTAAACTCAAGCAGTCTATTTCGTTTAAAGCTACAGGAGGACAGGAAACCATTCCTCGTAGGATAGAAGAAAGACATTTAGGCAATTCTTCTTCAGATGTAAGTGAATGCATAAATGAGCTGAAAATGGCATGTGGTGCCTCCGGATATTTTGGTTGATTCCTAATCAGAAAAGGTGATGATTCCCAGTGCTCCAACATGAAGTTTGTAAAACTCGTTGACGAAGGCCCAAATATGTGTCCCATGACAACTTCTGAAGGCATGGAGTTTATAACAGAAAGGGCATCCATTGACAGCCTAAAAATGCTTTCTGCCAAGCTCTTAGCTGTAAGGTTGCTCTTGTAGCAGCATTTTACTTTAGAGACATTCAGAATTTCAGAAGCTAGCAATTTTGCACGTACTTTAGACCATATTTCTCCCAAATAAGGAAAAGTTGCTTCTTTTAGCTTCCTTGGAATGCTTTTGAGCTGTTCGGGGTGGCAGAAGTTGATAAGAGTAGCAGCAGCATTGAGTAGTAGCAATGGAATTTTTTCTTGTTTATGTTTAACTCCTAGGAAAAAATTACCCTCGTTTTCGACGAGATTTATATACAGGGAAGACACCAGGGATTTTTGAACCTGAAGGAACCCAAGCCTAAAACATATTATACCATATCATAAATATTGGCATACATAATTTTAAGTACGAGTAAAAAGTGGATTCCATAAGAAAAAGAGTGACAGAAAATTTAAAAAGCACATGAATACCTGAAGGCTTTATAAACAATCCACCCAGGAAACAATTGGTTACATGATTGTGAAAGATCAGAAATATTATATATCTCAAATGTCTGCATATTCTTGTCAATTGAATCAATGTTGTTTTCTCAGCTATCAAATATTTTGCAATTTTAAGCCATAAAGTTCCTCTTTTTTTTTTTTTTTTTTATTTGAGACAGTCATGTAGTTCCTTTATTTGGGATGATTTGTACATAAAGGATAATTTCAATTATTACAAAACAGGAGGAAAAATTAACCAAACCCGCTAGCTTGGTTCAAAGGATCTTTGCTAGAGAATATCAATAGCCAACACGAATTTTTGACATGATGACAAAGCAATACCACACCAAACAAATACAATTACAGTGTGTCCAAATTGGCAATTCAGAGGGAAATGAAAGGGATGAGAAAACGAGGGACTAATTATCCCTTGTACAGTATGTAAGTTTGGGAAAATTTTGGAAGGACATTATTATTTATAAGCTCACTTCTTCCCTCCCCTTCCTTCTCCTTCCCTTTCCTCCCTTTCTCTCTATGATAATGCTATCCGAACAAAGTGTAAAAGAAGCCACATAGGCACATACTAAGGCTAATGTAAGAGCCTAAATATTTCGGATGGTTCTCAAGTGAAAATATGGTTTATAGCCAGCTTGCTTCTATCTTCAAAAGCACATTACAAATTGGTGGTCATGAAGTCATGCTAGATGAGCAATAAGATGCAGCCATGACATCTTATTAGCAAAATTTAAAAGCCGATTCCCACCACATTCCCCATTGCATATGATCTCAGCTTCAACAGCCATACAATAGACCACGACTACATGACACGAAGGAGCACTCATTCACAGGCTCACAGTTCTGTTAGTTTGTTACTACTTACTAGAGTACAATATTTAAACCTTGGCTCCCGAAATTTATGCACTATTTGAAACATCAGCTCACAAAATTTTCTATCATATTTGAATGTCAAAACTCAAACCCTTAGCTAGATAAATTTCTGTTTTAGTACTTATACCACAATAACCAACACTGAAAAAATCCTTATTATTGACTCATAAATGTATGTGGTTCAATAATATAATGTGCAATACATATTAACATCCAAATAAACCAAATTAAATCAAAAAACAATAAAAACAGCAACAGAAATTTAAAAAAGGAGGAGACACTTACATAATATAATTCAAACCAGAAACATCCAACAATCTTTGACACCCCAAAGAAGTGATAGAAAGATCCAAAATCGCATTACAAACAAGTTTCTTAGTTTCCATCATTTCAAACCTCAAAATATTCAACACCAAACCCTTTACAATCCCTGAATCCCCAGCAACCCTCTCATTGGCCTCAATCGAAACAAGTGATACCGCCCCAACAATCTTCACGGCCGTGCGTATGATTTCTTCGTCACTTGAGTGGAGCATGAGAGGTAGAAGAGAGAGAATTGGATTGAGAAGGGGTGAATTTGAGGTAAAGGGTGAATTGGGGTGTAGAAAACGGAGGAGTTTGTTTGAGGAATTGAGGATTAAGGGTTTGGATAAAGGGTTTAATGGGGTTTTGAGGGAAGCTAGAGTTATGGAGAAGAGGGTGATGATGTTGGGGTTGTTCTGCCATGGCTGCTTCTTGCGAGCTTTGGGTATTGTTGTTTGCTTTGGTTCCATTTTTTTGGTTTCTACTATTGTTCTGCTGTTTCTGTTTGTTAGCTCCTCGCCTCCTCGTACTTATCTGTGCGGTTTGCGGACTAGTTTAGGGATGTTCTCTTCAGTTTCGATTATAATTTCAGAGTATTCATTTTAGTTTAATCTAGTTCAGTAAATCAGAACAGTCTTAAGTTTACCTTATATTTACTTATCTGAACTTATCTGATTTGATCTAATCTGATCTGAATTAATTCATAACAATGTGTTTTCCATATTGATATTATTGGGATTATAATACATTTGGTATAATTTATGTTAAGATATTATTTTAATAAATTACATACTTGTAATTTGCCGAATAATCTTGTGTGGACCTGTTTACATAACATCAATTGTTGTGTATATTCCTCAAGTCCACAATGTAAACCAGGTCTTTATTTAAAAGTTTGTAGTAATCTTCTTAGAAGTCCTCCAAGTTTCAATACTAAAGTGTTTTCGGTATTTTTTATTTTGTCAATTTTTACCTTATATTTGACTATTAAGAGCCAAAATGACTCCAAAATCTTAACTAAGAAATTTTCTTGAATTGACAATTGTGACACACGAGATATTTCATATACTAAGGTTATTTTTTGGAAACTGACTCATTTCTAGTAATTACTAGGTTAGGTTCCGAGCTATGCACGGTAACTTTCAATAACTATTCTTTAATTAACATTATATTTAATTATAAAAAACAATATGGCTAAGTTTTTTTTTTTTTTTTGACGGTAAGCAAGAGCATTTTATTAATTAAACAAGAAGGCTTAAATCAGCTAGCCAAAACCAAAGCAGAAACATCATTTGGAAATTCCTCAAGCCAAACTCTAAGATCACTAAATCGATTACATAACTTGGCAAGCCCATGGGCAACACCATTGCCACTTCTCTTCACAAAGGAGTAAGATACATCCTGACAAAGCAGAGTGAGTTGCAAAATGTCCTTAACCACCATCCCAAAAGCCGTCGGATGCACTACCCCCTTCACCAAATGATTATGGAGCTTTAAGCAATCATCGGTTTCTAAACACACCTTCCGAAAGCCCGCTTCAATTGTAATGTTCAAAGCATGGCGCAAAGCAAGGGCCTCCGCAACATCAGCGTCGAAAACACCCTTCCATTCGCAAACACGTAGAGGCCACCATATCCGATTTCATCTCTCATCACACCCCCCCAAACCCACACCACTAGGCGAGAACACAGCAGCATCTGAATTGACTTTTATTATACCCCTCAAAGGAGGCTTCCACCTAGCTTCAAGGATAGGAGATGGAGGGCTTAAGTTACCAACCTCTTCGCCAGCACAAATTCCCCCACCAATTAAACCAACTGATTTGCAAATAACATCACTCAAAACAATTCGCTTTCTATAAAAAAAAACCCACCTACTATGGCGCACCCGATCACCCGACACAAATACACCAAAATATACACCACCAATTTGCATCCTTATGCAACTCACGCACAGCAGCACACCACTCTCTGAAGCTCTCCCCAGCATATCTCCCCACATCCAAACGCAAAGGAGAAGTATACCATATCATCTTCACATCCCCACAATTTACCAACATATGTAGAGTTGATTCACTCCCCTCCCCACAAATCGAGCAGACTTGGTCAACCTCCATACCTCTGCGATCTAAATTAGCACGAGCAGCTGCAACATCTTTAATTTCTCTCCAAGCAAACAACTTGATTTTCTAAGGAATTTCAGCACTCCATATAACCTTCCAATCAAATTGCCTTTCACTATGAGAGGTGGTAGGCTCATTTTTCATTTGATCATCAGTAATTAAATAGTAAGCACTTCTTACCGAGTAACTGCCATCCTTCGTATAATGCCAAGTCCAAGAATCCCTACAATCATAAAGGGGGATAGGAATACTTAGGATTTTGCACACTTCATTCTGAGAAAAGTTGGCGTTAAGGGCTGCAATATCCCAACTCCTATCATGCCAAAGCTGTCGCACATAACTCAAATTCTGCTCATTCTTATCTTTCCTAGAAATAGGTTTAAAATCAGGGAGACCCGGGATCCAGGCATCTTTCCAGATATGGATTGATGATCCATCACCAATATTCTTTCTTGCACCCCTCATAAGAACTTCACGAGCACCCAAAATAGACCTCCATGTATAGCTCGAATTCGGACTCACTTTTGCCTCCATCAAAGTCGAGTTAGAAAAATATTTTCCTTTAAGCACCTTAGACATAAGGGACTTCTCATTGGATAACACACGCTAAGCTTGCTTTTCAAGTAGATCCTTATTAAAATTTCTCATATTTCGGAAACCAAGCCCACCTTGCTTTTTCGATATGTACAGTTTATCCCAAGAGACCCAACAAATTTTTTTCTCCTCTCCTTTTTGGCCCCAAAAAAACTGTTGACATAACCTTTCAACTACATCTAAAATGCTAGCCGGGATCGAAAAACATTACATAGCATAAGTCGGAATTGCTTGGGCAATTGATTTGATCAAAATTTCCTTTCCGTCTTAAGATAGATATTTCTCCTTCCACCCCTTTAGTTTCTTCCAAATCCGATCTTCAATATTCTGGAAAACCTGTTTCTTTGATCCACCAATGTAAGTTGGTAAACCAAGATATTTGTTATGTCTTTCGACAGCCTTAAATGATAACTTCATCTGAAGTATATTTTTCCGTTCTTGCTCAATGTTTCGGCTAAAAGACACCTCCGATTTATCCATATTCCATTTCTGACTCGAAGCCACCTCATAAGTAGAAAGAATCCCTAGCACATTCTCAATTTCCTCTTCCGTCGCCCTCACAAACAGCAAGCTATCATCTGCGAAAAATAAATGAGAAATAGGTTGAACATGTCTCCCAATTTTAACCCCATGGATTAACTTCCTATTTTCCGCATCTCTAAGTAGAGCCGACAGTCCCTCAGCCCACAATATAAATAAAAAAGGAGAAATCGGATCCCCTTGTCTGAGACCTCGACTAGACTTGGACTTTCTCGACGGTTGGCCATTAATTAGAACATCAAAGGAGGCCGTACTAACACACTTCATCACCAACCCCACAAAAGAATCCGGCATACCCAGTTTAAGCATCATCTTCTGTAAGAACTCTCATTCAACTCTATTATACGCCTTGCTCATATCAAGTTTGAGCCCAAGATAGCCTTTTTTTCCCCTTTTTTTTTTCTTCCTGAGATAATGAAAACATTCATAGGCCACCAACACATTATCAGTGATCAAACACCCCGGAACAAATCCACTCTGCGACTCATGGATGATGAACGGAAGTACTAATTTCAACCTGTTTGCTAGCACCTTCGTAACAATTTTGTATAAAACATTACACAAGCTAACAGACCTATAATCAACAGGAGACTCACACTCTTTCTTTTTTGGGATTAAAACAATACGAGTCTGGTTAATAAAAGCTATATCCCCATTATTATTTAAAATATCAAGCACTTTCCCAACTACATCATTCCCAACAACATCCCAAAATTTTTGAAAAAATATTGTAGACATACCATCGGGCCTAGGGGCCTTAGTCGAGTGCATTTGGAAAAGCGCATCTCGAACCTCATCCGCGCGAAAAGGGGCAGCCAAGCTCGTATAATGTCTCTCATCAACAATAGGCGTCACTTTCTCCATCACTGGCTCGGTTTCAATATTACTATTTGTAATCCCCCATATTTTTAACTTAATCATAATTTATTTATATATTATTCTTACAAATATTTTTATGTCAGTTTCATTAAATAAATTATTTTTATGAAAAGATTTAAGTAAACTAATGTGTTTTTACTAATTTACAAACAATTTTAACATTATAGCCCAAAACCCAAATATTACCCAAAGCCCAAATAAAACCCTCAAAAACCCTTACCCTTCTTCTTCTCTCTCTCACGTAAAAAAAAAAAAAGAGCTTTCACTCTCTTCGTTCTCCTTCATTCACGAGCAGCAAACAAGAAAAAAAAAAAAAAAAAAAAAACTCCTTGAAGCTTCTGCCGCCGCACCAGCCACCCGAACCACCGGCCGCCTGCACACCCGAACCTCCGGCCACCACCGCCTGCACAGCCACGCCTCCCCTGCAGCTCGCCTCTTCTTCTTCTTCTTCCCTTTTCTATATTTCTTGTTATTTTGATTAAAGATTCAATTTTTATTTGATTTCAATTATAAAATTATTGTTATTAGGCTTTGATAGTATGTATAAATTACAAAAGACTATAAATTTATGGGTTTTGTATGTCTAAAGTATTAAATAAAATTTCAGATTTGGTATATGTATGAATTTAAGGTTTAAAGTATTAATCAAGTCATCTAATCATACTATGTTTAAATTACATTAAAGTATAATTATCTTAATCATATATAAATTTTCAGATTTATTAAAAGTAGTGTTAATTTCATGTTTTTATGCTTCTAAACCTATAAAATAATTATTGTGAGTATTTTGTGATTGAAAAGCTTTGAACTTTAAATTCTAACTTTAAAAATAATTTTCAGATTTCATACCTTTTATTTTGAAGCCTCTAATTGTATTGAATTGATATATTCTTTGTTTTTTTTAACACACTAACTTGCTATATAATGATTGTTTCAAGTAATTATGCTTACGGGGTTATTTTATATACTTAAAACAAAATTCCAGATTTATTTACCCACTTTAAAGTTGCTGTAATTTGATATAAAACACTATATTTTCATAATTCTAACATATAAACTTAAAGTTGGGATGTTATATTACTAACTTTGATTATTGGGGACAATTTAAAGGCTTTATTTTGATGATTTAAGAGGTTTTAAAGTAGTTTAGTATTGCTGTAATTTTAATTGCTTTGGTATTGATTTATTTCTAATTGTTTGGTTTAGGAGAGGACTTTGTAGAAGGCGACTTCTAGTTTTAAAGTGGCCAACCGGATTGTTTACACAAGGTACGTACAAGTTACGAAACCTTGCTTGTAGGTGCATGTTTAAGGACGGATCGAGAACTTAGTATCATGTATAGGATTGTCTGGGTTAAATTGTCTGGTTATACATTGTGAATTTCAAATGATGTGCACTAGTTTATAATGCAAGTATTATTTGTGCTTTAATTATGCAAGGTGCGCCTAAAGGCAAAGGTATGTGATTGGTGTATAGATCAAAGTATTACTCATTCATGATTATGTAAACAGGATGAGTAAAGGAGAAATTCAAGTCTTGTAAGACGAGGTTAAGGTTTTGGGGTGCCTTATGCACTCAAGGTGTTTATACACCGAGGTAGTAATGGAATAACTAATAAATGTTGTTTATCACTAATAAATCAAGAATCTAAATTGAGAATTTGCCATGTTTGATTGAATTGTTTTTAGGGTGTTTGTATTGAAATGTATATGAGTCATCACCAAGTCTAAACCTGTAAATCACGTAAAGTGCAAGATGGATGAGCAATAAAACTCTGGAATGGTGCACATATGGAGTAATGACAATCAGGGGTTGGGGTACATGGGGTATTAGCCGTGTACTTTTATCGAGGCTGTCTGATCTACGAGTCTCCTATTTCAAATATTATTTTTCTAAAACTATGAGTTAGGTGAGATCTCATACTAACTACGGTCACGGAGTCGTGCCCGTGGTCGTTGGATGTTTATTGATGTTTCCGAAAGGAGGCATGGGGTTTTTCTTTATTGATGTTCCAAATGGGACATGGGTTGAACAACCTTGTCTATTGCTAAATCCAATGAAATAAATAAATGAGTCAGTTAATATTAATTAGTGAGGTCTTAATAAATTTAATAATCGAGTCATGAATTGAGTCTATATTTAATGATGCTTGTGCTTGATTATTAGTAGCATGTTAGGTATTTTCTTAATTTATTTCGCAGCTGGTATGTACTCAGCTTTGCTGACTGCGTGCTTTTGTGTGTGTCTTTCTTTGGTCATGGCCTTCGCCTTTCAATGACCCTGTGACGATCCAATTTTTACACTTGTAATATTGGGGAGCAGAATAACCCCAGGTTCTTACACATGCAGCATTCATCAGGGTTGTGAGATCTTGAGTAGAGAGTTGGTTGTTTGCATTTTATTTCTTTTGCAAGTTTGAATTTATTTTAATTCAATTTTATTTGACACTAATTCTTTTGGGTTTGAATTTATTTGAACACTGAATTTAATCACTTACTACTTTTATTGGGTTTTGAATAAGGGCCTTAATGGTTCCAACTTGTAATACTTATTTTGATTTAATTCCTTTGTTTTGAGGTTTATTTATAACTGTTTTGGTTTTCCGCTGCTAATTTCTGAGATAGCCTTAACGTTTGAACACGTGGCGGTAGCACACCAGTAATTCTCTTGAAATTGTTCAGATTATATACAGGTTTCTCACAGGTTTTTAAGAGAGAATTATTGGGGTGTTACACTACTTCTTGCAAAGAGATCTTCAAAAAAATTAACAAAAGCCTTCGAAATCCGCTCTTCATCATCATAGGAGTTACCAGCCGCATCCTTGATGTGGTGAATATTATTTCTCGCCTCTCTTTGTTTTGCCTTCTGATGAAAGAAAGATGTATTCTTATCACCGTGCTTCAACCATTCTTGCCTACTCCGTTGCTTCCAGTACATTTCCTCCCTATTTTCAAACTCATCCATACGGTCATCTAAAGCCCTCATTTGAGAAATTACTTCCTCCGATTGATACTCACCCATCAAATGCTTCATCTGAGCTTTACACGCATTTAGTTCCTTCACAAAATCCCCAAATTTCTCCCTACTCCATGCACTTAAACATGTAGAAGTAAATGCAATTTTCGAACATAAGTCCCCTCCACGTTCCCAAGCCTTCGAAATAATCTCAGCACAGTTTTCATCACGGAGCCACATTTCTTCAAAACAATACAACTTTTTTTTTTCTTTTTTTTTTTCTTTTGCTTTGGCACAGCTTCTTTAATACACAATAGGATAGGTAAATGATCCGACCCTCTCTTAGTGAGATGAGTAACAAACGAGCCCATGAACATCTCTCTCCAGAGCTAATTTGCAAAAAATCTATCAAGTCTTTCTTGGATATTTTCCTCCCCACCCCTATTATTAGTCCACGTATAGCTATGCCCAATAAAACCCAAATCCTCAAAATGGCAGTAGCTCATGGCATTGCGCAATATCTCTGCCTCCTCTACACAAAAACTCCTTCCACTAATTTTTTCCCCTAAGTGAAGCATCAAGTTAAAATCCCCTCCACATAACCATGGCTTGTCATCTGACCCCTTTAAGCTCTCCAAAAGTACACTAGTCTTGTACTTGTTTTCGTCCTCCGGATGCCCGTACACACCAGTAAATCTCCACTCATCATTCCCCTGAGATCCTACCCCAACATCAATATGATTTAAAGAGAAGGATTTCACTGCCACCGTCAACTCATTTTTTCATAACAAAGCCAGACCCCCCCCGTCTCCTACCCTCCCCTTCACACTCCACAATAAAACCCGAAGTAAACTTTATTTTTTGTTTTATTTTTTCCATTTCAAAAGCTGTCAACTTAGTTTCCAAAAGAAAAACAATTTGGGGATTTTCTAAGAAAATAATACATTTTAACGCATTAAATGCAGCAAAACTCCCCAAACCCCTGCAGTTCCACGAGAGGATGTAACTCATCTATCACCGAGAGCCCAAGTAGTGGGGCTGGCCACCTTTTCAACAGGTACGGACACCAATCTCCTCTTATTCCCTCCCTCCTGCTCACTATTAAAAGTTTCAACATTATTTTGATCAGGTTCACACTCTCTCCTTTTTTCTCCATAAATCAGCACATCACTCTTCATACTATGATCATCATCCCTCTGCGTTCTTTTCCGCCCTTTTGCCCCCTTTCCACCCCCCTTTTTACTACTATCATCAATTTCCAATTGCCCCTTCTCCAAAGTCCTTGTTTCCCCACTAGTAAACAAAAAGACATCACTCTCTGCTTTCTTCCCCGAGTCTTCACTATTTGCAAAAAGATTGGCAGAGCTATCAACGCTCAATTCCACCTCCCCTATCTTATTAACCATATCTTGCACCTGGGCATACACCTCTGAATTCGAGCATTTCTCCTTCGGCTTTGTAATAAACAGGGCCTTCGCACACCCTTTTTTGTCCACCCCTTCCGGCTGCACATTAATTCCTGCATTATACTTCTAAGGCGAAGCTTTCATCCATGCCCCAAAAGCGATATTCGAATTATCTATTTCTTTGATCTCATCACATTCCTTTATCCCATGTCCCATAAGCCCACAACAATAACAGAACAAAGGCAACTTCTCATCTTTCACGTCAAAGAATTCTTCAACACCCCCTCTTAATTTCAATTTCACATGCTTGATTAGAGGTTTTCTCACATCAATTAGAAAACGAATTCTAATTGATTTATCAGTGCCTAGTTGAGCAGCATTATCCAATTTTACAAAAACTTCTACTTTATTACCAATTTTTTCAACATTAGCAATATTTAAGCGACCTTTAAGAGGAAGGTTGTACACTCTAATCCACATTGGCAAATGAAAAAGTTGAGTGTCAGAGGACTTTACCGAATCAGCAATTTCACCAAGAATCAGGGCATGTCTATCAAAGTGCCATGGTTGTTCATCAATCACCCTATGCTTATCTCTCCAATGATAAAATTGGAACATGAAAAGGTTTTTGCCAATATTGGTAATGTCCACACCATGTTTAGGTTGCCAAACACCTTTGATAGTTGCGATAAAGGCATTGGTATTGATATTACGACTCGTCCAAATTCTTCCAATTAAAGCTAGTTCAACACGATCGTCCTCGTCATCCTCACCCGTATCGTCCCAATCGATTGCTTCATTCAAATCAGAATTAGTTATGATCTCCTTAATTCCATTCTCCTCTCCTTCCTTCCCTACCCCGGCAAGAGATTGTGAGCTATCTCCCATAATTGATCGTACAAAAACTAGAACGAGAGAATAACAATGCTGTGAAGGAACAAATTCACACAAAACAGAAGAGGAAACTCGATCCACAATCGAGAAAAGCCTTGAAAAACAAGAAAACCTAGCCCCAAGCGACTAGAAGAAACCCTCCCAAGGAAAACCTAGAGGGAAAAAAAGTCGTATATATATAATTTGGTAAATGAATTTATTATGAAAGTCTATTATTAGAAAAATAGATATTTTAAAATGTGTATGTATGCATATTTATATATATTTCACCAACAAATATATATCGTTTCTTCTTGTTAACTAAATAAAGTCTTAACAATATGTATTTAACCCGTAAAACTTTGTTTTATTTATGGTAGAGTAGTACGTAAGTCTACATATGTCATAATTTTTTTTTTGTGATCACGAGGGGCAAGCCTCAAGAAGAAATTACAAAGCGAAAACAAGGAAAAAAAATAGAAAACAGAAAAAACAAAACAGAGAACAAAGAAAAAACACAAACCAAAACTAAACACTCCTAGCTAATCAGAGCACTACTCAACAATTTATTCCAAGCTACTTAAAATCAAGTTGACGAAGAAGGCACCATCCGAAGCCTTGTTACTCCCCGCAAGTCCTCCAATAAAACGGCTCGAATTTCCCCCGGGATCGCCTCAAAGAAGACTATTTTCTCAATGGACGTTACTTCGAAATTAAATAACCAATCGGTCGTTCGATTAGCTTCTCGATAGAAATGTCCTATTGTAAGTTCCCAATCTCGATTCTCAATCAGGGCCTTACACTTACGGATGATATGAATAAAAGGGGAGTTGGTTGGGATAGGAATCATAGGATCCACCAACATTCTGACAACAATCTCTGAGTCAACTATGATACTTACTTTCCGATGTCCACCATTCCAAGCCACTGCTAAGCCACGCATGACAGCCAAAAGCTTTGCCTTAGTATTCAAAAAGTTGCCACAGTTCATCGCAAAAGCCTCATACAACTCACCACGATGGCCTCTAATTAAACCTCCAGCGCCTGCAGGGCCTAGGTTGCCTTTAGAGGCCCCGTCTATATTAAGTCTGACCCAGTTCTCCCTAGGAGGAATCCACCTAATTAGCATTTCTTTCCGCTTCCTCTTACCAGGAGAAGTACATAGCAAATTGTCTTCATAAGCTCTTTTTATGTCTCCTACTCGAGTCATAATAAAACTCACTTGGTCTATAGGAATAGCAGAAGCCCTCTCAAAGCTTTGCTCTTTTCTCCACCTCCATAACCACCAGCACGATGTGGCAAACACCAAAGGCCAGTCCTGATACCCATATGCTTCTTCTTGGCCTGGCCTAAGTTATTCATTAACCAGGTTCGGAACAAATCAGTGTTCCAATTAGCAGTAGCATCAAATCCCTTTTTTCTCCAAATCAATTGAGAAGCCGGGCACTCTATAAGTATATGATTCATATTCTCCTCAATATATCCACAAGTATAACAACGAGGATCCATATCAATATGTCTCAAAAATCGATTTGAATTTGTCATAAGATTATCCTTGCAAGCCAACCATAAAAAGAACCTGATTCTCTGAGGAGCTAGTAATTTCCAGATTTGATCCCACTTCACTGTTCCAGATGCTTGATTTCCTTGCTCCATCCTAATAATCTACATAGCTGAATTGATTGTAAATCCACCAGAGGAAGAGCCATTCCAGAAGATGTTATCAATGGAATAATCCTCATCTTCAATCAGTTCATGTGACATTATATTTTTCAATACATCACCTGGAAAATAGTCAGCAAAGTATTCAAAGATCCAACCCCTGTTAGGGTCCCACATCTCGCGAACCATCCTTTCTAAAGAAGAATTAGGAGGATCTGCAATGGTTAATTCCACCAAGGGAACCTTGGTTGCCCACTTTTGTTTCCAGAAAGATGTGGAATTTGGCCATTGCTAACCGTTACATCAATGCCCCTTCGCAGCACATCCACGTTTTCCACCATTCCCCTCCAAGCATTAACATCTCCACGTCGCAGTGACCTTTACAATATTTGTGGCGAATTACACGTGACCACAATGCCTCAGGTAGAACGCGCCACCCTAGTTTGGTTAGAAAAGCTGCATTAGCTTGCCTCACTTACCTAAGTCCTAACCCCCCTTTCCTTCTTCAGAGTAGTCACTCTGTTCCAGGCTACAACATGCATTTTTTTTTGTTCACTATTGCTGCCCCATAAGAACCCTCGAGTGATTGCATACATATGTCATAAATTATATTAAGAGTTTATGGTATCAATATATATTTGGAAGGATACACTAAATTTTTTCTAATTTTTTTGTAAGGAAAATCTTTTGTATCCTTTTATTTATGTATAAGATTTATTTCCTATATAGGTATTAAAAAAAATAAAATAATAAAAAAAAGAACTAAGGCACACATCGGAAGATGACACGTGTTTTTGCTGGTGTGTCTTTCAGTGTATAGTTATTGATTGATGATTGATTAATTGAATAATTGATTGATGATTTGTTATTTTGACCTCAGATTGGATTCTCAAGGGCCAAAATACTAGACCTGGCAATCTTAACCTAAACCCAATGACCCAACATAAATGACCCAACTTGTGACCCGAAATTGACCCAAAATTGACTCGAAACCTAAAATCCACCCAACTCGAAGTGGACTTGACCCAATCTTGACTTGATAGTGTTGATACCCGAAGTTTGAAAATTTTTGCCTACACCCCGAAGTTGGTAGAGATGCCTACACCCCCACTCCTTCTTAATGACGTCATCTTGGTTGTTTTTTCCGTTGTGAATTGCCTATAAAATAATGTTCATTTTCATCACTGTAAATGTTCACTTTTGTATTATTAAATGTTCATTTCTGTATAATAATTATTAAATGCTCAATTATGCTAATACGACATGAAATATTAAAATTACTGTAGTTTTATGTTTGTGTTTCTAGTTAACTATTTATAGTAGTAATCAAGGACAAAGAAAAAGTTTATTTCCTTCTTAATAAAGTTCATTTATAGTAGTGCCACCAAAAATTGAATAATTGGATATTAAACTAAGAGTACAATACAATTCTACATATATTATATATCAAACACAATAAAGTGAATAAACTTCTCGATCCTGATAAAACTCAAGCTTGTATCATTTATTCATATTGTGCGACTCCATGTCCTTTTGGTTTTCTTCTTTTTGTCATCTTCTTTCCTTGCTATTGTGCGGCCTAACACACTATATGCACAAGTCTTATTTAATTAAAATAAAATACTATATTAAATTTGAGCAAGAATAAAGATTGAAATGATCCAATTTTCATATGAATATAAACACGGATAAGTATGAAAATTGACATGGTCGTTCAGTATATAAATGAATATGTATTAATATATGAATGAACATGTATTAATGTTAAAATGATCATCTATTAATGTGAAAATGAACAACTATTAATACATGAATGAACATATTTATAAATATGAACATTTATTAATATATAAATGAACATATACTTCGTATTAGTTTGAAAATGACCATAAAAGATAATTATGGATGAACACATACATAAAAAATATACGTAAATAAACACTCTTGAAGCTATCAGTATGTGATTGACTATATATCCATATGAGAAAAGAATCAAAATGAACCTGAAATATTTAAAGTAGATAACAAAAACATGAACATTTATCAAAATTTAATAATCGTGTGTTAATATGTGAATGACCATATACTATTATGTGATTGAACATCTACCAAAATAAAAATAAACATTTATCAATATATTATGATATGCCAGTATACTAATATATAAATGAACATTTTATCAAAATGAAAACGAACATGCATAAAAAAAAATTAAAATAAATAAATAAATAAAAACAACGAACCAAATTTGTTAATACTTATATTCCTTCCAGAATTTTTTTTTCTTCTCTGAAAGTGTTTCCTTCATTCTACAAATAAAAATAAAATAAAAAATAAAATACAAAGAATGTATTGATTTAATTAACTAGTTTTAGAACAAAAACTACTAAAAATATAGTATTATACTTACATTGATACCATTTCCATGATTGATATTTCAACTATGTTCCTGAAATACAATCGCAACAAACTAGAGTTTATACTATTTTTAATTCCAAACTTGAAGAAAATAACTTACTCTTGTAGAATTTTGCCATTGTTTTGTTGAATTTTGAAGTGATTGAACAATTTTTTGTAATAATTTTGTCATTAAAGTTTTTGATGAGAGAAAAAATGGTTGAGAAATGGGTGAGGAGAGAGAAAATGGCTGAGAAATGAGTGAGGAGAGAGAAAATGCAAATAGAGGTTTTGTACAATATGAAGGTAATTGGGTAAAATGTAGCATTTTGATGGGAGTGTAGGTAGAGATCCATGCCTTAGGGTGTAGGGATAGATAATTACCCGAAGTTGGCTCAACTGTACCCAATCTGATCTTGATCCGACCCAAACATGACTCGGTATATGAACCCAAAAATTCACCCGACTTAAACTAACCCGACCCAAATTGATCCAACAATACCCAAACTTGACCTCGACATGATCATATATTGACCCAAACTAACCCAATTAACATTTGACCCAAAATGACCCGATTGCCAAGTATACAAAAGACTCCCTAAATCTTTAGCCAAGCAACGTTCTTAACGTATAAATCAAGAAAGATTAAAACAAAAAGAAGTAATGAGTGGGCCCCAATAACGGTTTTCCTAATTGAAACTATCTATGTAATAGTGGTAAAAAAATTAAAAACTAAAGCAGGTAAAATAAAAAATAAATAAATATGGTAGGTAAATAAAAAAAAAATACTACGGAGTATTGTTTATTAAGATGTCATAATTATGACCAAAAATCCAAAATAACAAGTAAAATGACCTAATTAAACGTTTATTAAATGTCCCAATATGAAAATGCCTAAAATATATACAATGATGTGTTTTGAACAAATTAAATAT
Organism: Chenopodium quinoa; assembly: GCF_001683475.1. NCBI lineage: Eukaryota > Viridiplantae > Streptophyta > Magnoliopsida > Caryophyllales > Amaranthaceae > Chenopodium > Chenopodium quinoa. The sequence continues at coordinate 3,084,570 of NW_018745617.1, forward strand.
ATAATCAGATACATATGATACTGAACCCATTTCAATTCTAGAGTTTAGGAACGACCAATTTGACCGATTCAAGTTCTAGTTCCCTTTCCTAGATATTTGACGGGGTACTAGTTATGCTCACCCCTTATTCACATAACTAGGTAAATAACTAAATACACTTTTTCACACAATCACATCAAATGAAGTGCTACAAGTTACAAATCAATAATAAAAATAACTTGTCTATGCATGTCTTGAACTTTTGAAGCTCTTATTTATACTGGTGATTCCAACACCAAATTCACATGTAATACCTTTTTTTTTTGAAAGAAATTCACATGTAATACCTTGTTCTTGTATAATTTCACTTAGCTTTCTTTACCCCAGTAATGGAGCCCGATGAATCGATCGATATCGAATCGTATCGTAAGAATAAGTGTGCCAAAAACAGGCATGCTGTTAGAGGAACATAATCTCTAGCAGCACATTGCTTATTACTTGCATCAGATTTCCCTGTTTGTGGTCCATTTGACCAAAACAAGTAGTTCAACAATTCAGCACCTTTGTCACCCGTAAATCGATCCGGTACGAATGTTTCTGGGTCATCGAAGATCTTTGGATCCCTCATTACAATTGTTTGATACCCACAAAGTAACTCACCCTTCTTAACCGCGAACCTTGTATCGTGTGTTTGTAACTCAAAATCCTTCCTAGCACGTCCAAATTGTAGAGGTACGGGTGGTTGAAATCGTAGTGTTTCGTACACGAATGATGCCACGTTAGGCATGTCTTGGACTGCACTAAAGCTCAACAATGAAGGTGAGGTACATTTTTCCCTTACTTCCTTCCTTAGGGTATTTTGAATTTCGCTGTTGTTTAACCCTAGATTGTTAACCAAGGCAGGTAAAAACCGCGAAAATCCACCAAATGCATTAAACCCTATGATGAATAACAAGTTATGTATTGCTTCTTGTTCAGTCAACCCAAACTCTGTTTTGCCTCGTTGAATGACTTCTTGTGCTTCCTTAGACACGAAGCTTACGAGCTTGTTATAGTCCCCTTTAACCAAGAAAAAAGGGTATGTCCATGAATGTAAGAAGATTTCTTCAAGAGGTTGGAATAAGTTTATGTTGACTATCGGAAGGAGTTGTATAGCAAGCCATTTATCGATCATAACATGGCCTGTTTCGGCGAGTTCTGGTGAGTAGTTTGCAGGGTCGGCTCTAAGCATTCCTTGTGCAAGGAAGTTGAATAGGCACTTCTGTAACGGGTTTAACACGTTGGCATTGCCATCTTTGGAGATCGATTGTTCGACCGTGTTCCACATGATCTCTAAATTTGATATGAGTGAAGACACCCATACTCCTGAGCTTTTCCTTAGAATGTCTGTTGTAAAGTTCTTAATCTGTTCACATCAACAAAATATATCAGCAACTTGTAAGTAAATGTTTTAATTTGTTAATCACTTTGTCTCTTAATGTTTGCACCATTTGACCCAAAAAACTATCACATAAAGTGGGCCAAGGTGTAAACAAAAGGGTACTACGGGCTTGTTCTCTTTAGCTTAATTTCATTTCAGTCCAGTTCAGTTCCAATCAGTTTATTTTCTAATTTCTTTCTCTCATAAACAATTCAGTTCATTTCAATTCAGCTCAGTTCAATAAATCAAAATAAGTCTTAAGGGAGTAGTAATAAGACTTTTAATGACTTAGGGCCTATTCACATTTACTGAACTGATTGGAGCTGAAATGAACTGAACTGAACTAAACTGATTGGAGCTGAACTGAACTGATTGGAGCTGAAATGAACTGAACTAAACTGAAATGAATATTTTATGAGAGAGGGAAATTAAGAGCTGAACTGAACTGAATTGATTGGAGCTGAACTAAACTGAAATTAAGTAAATGTGAACAGACCCTTAAACTAATACAAATTAAAGTACGATACTTTACTACTTAAGGATACAATCATCTCGTTAATAGTTTTCAATTTATACGATGACTTCTTTAATAAGTTGTATCACGAGTTGAATAAATAAATAAAAAGTGTCATGAAACAAATAAAAAGGAGTGTAGTAAATTATTTTAAAAAGTTTTTTATTTAAACGTATTTAAATATTTCTCGCGAGTAATACTTATATTGAAACTTAAATTAAAAATGTGGAGTGGATAATAATAAATAAAGGCTAATGATATATGTAGCTATTAGGACTATTTATAAACATTAAATATACCTATTAAAACGGAATTAAGTTGGAAATTTATGACAAAATTACACACAAATCGGTGTAATTAATGTTAATTTATCCTAAATATTTCCTTTTTAGTTTTTTTTTAACATAGCACTTAGGGTAATGTTTATAATTTTCCATAAATAAAAGTATATTAAAAAATTTATAAAAATGTTTAGTATAGTTAAGATATTGTTTTATTTATTTAAAATACAAATTACAACTAAAATAAGGTTTACTAGATTTAGATAAGTTTAGATGAATTCAGATACTCCATAAGTTCAAATACATTAACATAGAATAAGATATGTTCAAATAAGTAAAAATTATTATATTCGGAAAAACATGCAAATGCTATGCGACGAAGAATCGAAGAGGCTACTGTACCTTTATAGCTTTTCACTAAAGCAAGATAGTAACAAAACACAAGGGCCACATCCATGTGAAAAGTCAGCCCATTTTTTGGAGCAACATTCACCCCAACAAGGCAACAATAGGCCATACCAAAACATTTTGTACCACATGAAAAAAACGTAACATGCACACGATGTATACTGCGAAATACTTACCACAATACAAGTATACAACGTTAATTTTCAATTGAAACGTTTGTAGTTTTGGGTTTGTCGCACATTTTATCTCTATTATATAAGCTTGTAGTGTGCATTAAAAAAAAATCTTGATATCCTTCTAAGCTTATACAAATACTGTAATTTTGAATAAAAAGGGCAAGCTCATATCTAAATATCTTCATTTATCAACCTTTTTCTTTTCAAATTACAAATTAGTAATTATCTCATGAACTTTTAACAATATACCTGTAAATTTAATTATTTCTCTCTTTTGATGTAAGAAAATACGAAGTATAATTTATCCATCTTCTCTACTTTTACTTCACTATCTCGCAATCAAACATCAAATAAGCTCACGGCTATCATGTGACAAAGTTCTCTAAGCATTTATGTTCTAACTATCCTTCTTATCATTCTCTTATGTATGGCCATATCATATGCTACACTTATTTATTTAATTAATGTAAAGAGAGAATTTTCTTCGTTTTTGTTAACAAAGAATTGCAAAAGTAAATTTAATTAAATATAAATAGTTTTTCTTACTTCACCTTAAAAAAATAATATTCAATAAAAATAGTTTCAGTTTAGTAAAAAATAAGTTTAGTTCAGTAAAAATAATTTCAGTTCAGTAAAATTAATTTCAGTTCGGTAAAATTAATTTTAGTAAAATAAAAATCAGTAACTTTAAAAAAGAAATATAATAGAAATTCTAAAAAATAATAATTTCAGTTCAACAAAAATAATTTCAATTCAGTAAAATTAATTTAAGTTTACTAAAAATAATTTAAGTTTAGTAAATATAATTTCAGTTCAATAAACATAATTTCAATTAAGAAAAAATAAGTTGAACTGAATGGGGCCTTATATTCCATACAAAGATTAGTGAAGTGGGCCTACCTATTAAGAGTTGATAAGTATTAAATTGAGTTTATATTGAAGTTATTTAGTTTTTAAAGAAAATTATAGATTCTGTAGTATATTTGAGGTTGAATTATTAGACTATGTATTCACCTTATTTTTATTTTAATTTAAGTTATTTTTGTCGCATTGAATTTTTTCTTTTGTTAAATGAAAAATTTATTCTAAACTGAAATTAATTTTTTATTAAATTAAAATATTTATACTAGATTTAAATTATTCTTAATTTTCTCATTGATATTTATTTTCTAAAGTTACTGAATTTTATTGATTATTAAAAATTATTTATTTTGAAATTTATATTAAACTAAAATTAGTTTTTTCTATATGTGATTGAGTTTCTTAACTTGTTTGAGTAGAAAAAAAGCCCTAATCATAAATAATTTAAATAAACAATTAAACACACATCATCTATCAAGTCACCAGTCACGATTTTTCAATTAATGTATTTCCTTTTAGTCTTTTAGCAATTTGGTCATATTTGCATTTTTTTGTAATGATTGTATACTTTATTTACTTGATTAGTATCACCACTTACCTTTTGTGTTAATTTTTTGGGCTATTAAATGTCCTTTTCTTTGTAAAGGGAAAAGAGCACCTCTGAGTAGAGGGAGTACACAATATATTTTTCTCAAAACAAGATTATTATGGAGTACCGAGTACGTAACACAATTTTCTCAAATTTTATATCAAAACTATTTTAAAAGTATATTACAGTATTTAAAACACTAGGCATTGCCCAATCTTTTAGGAATATATTCCAGATGAAAATTTTTATAATATGATGTGTAGTCGGTGAGAATATATTTAATTTTTAGAAAAGAGTGAACGAAGTTAAAAAAAAGAGAGGATAGTAAGGTTAGTACTAGTAGGAGAGAGATTCCATAAATAATATTTGTGTAGTAGAGGAAGAGAGAAATAATATTTCATAAAATAATAATGGGTAATCACCAAATAAGAAAATATTCATTTACTCCGTAATATGTAATGGACATAAATCAAAAGTGTTGCGATTAATATAAATGAAAAGAGTAGTTATAGCCTTATAGGTGCATGTGTTGTGTACTTGTGCCTATATTTTCAATTCACAGATTTCACACTCAAAGTATTAAGGTCAAGTGCCAAAAAATTGTGATCTATTCTGTACTCTACAGGAAACTAGCTATTTCACTTTATAAGTACAAAAAATCATATTGCTTTCGTTATCTTTATAACTACCTTCATTTCTTATTAACCACCACACAAAAAAAATAAAAATAATAAAAATAAAAATAATAATACCCCTTTGTTTTAATTGATTAAAATGGATTTTTTTTTAAAAGGCATCAAGACAGATGATGAGAATCGATCCAGATTTCTTGAAATCAGAAGATGAACCATAACCACTTGAGTTATTTTTTAATAGTATTTTTAATTTTGGGCAGAGGTTTAATACTTCTAAGTTTTGATAAGGTAGAGCAAACGGAGTGTGTAGATTTGTGGGACCAAATATTTGGAACCTAATCATATAAAACAATTTTATGCAACATTCCAAAAGCAAAAAAAAAAACTGAATGAGTACATTTTTTTTTTAAAGATAGTTGAAACTTGAAAGTGGAGGACCATAAACGTGTTTCGTGTTTTATTGCACAGTAGAGTGGCTACCAAATTTATCAATAAACTCTAATTTATCTCAGTTCTATTATTTTTCAAATATAGACAATTAAGACAGCTAGCTTGTTAAAAGAAAAGAACGTGCTTTTCCAGCTTTAAATGTAACAATATTTTCTTGCACAAAAAATGTAACAATATTTTCTTGCACAATTTTGCTACTACTATATGTATATTATTGAGATATTTAATGATTCAATATCTATTTTGAATACCGCAAATTATTTAATGAAGAATATGAAGATAATATGAATTCCACATATTATTTAATGAAGATAATATGGATTCCACAAATCATTTCAAGATATTTAATGAAGGTATTATATGGGTTGGTGTGTGCATGTGGCCAGGGGTGATCCACAGATATTTTATAAACCTATTACAGTATTATTACTCCGTATTATTTGGGTAGAATAAAATAAAACTTTTGTTTTTTAGTTACAGAGAACTCTGTATCAATTGCTCTAATAAGGATTATATTCGGATACATACCTTGCAATAATAGGGTCAATTTCATTTTAGGGAAATATTATCCGCATGAAAAATTAAAATATAATGTTTTTTTTTTTTGTGAAAAAATTAAAATATAATGTTAAACCACTGTTTTATTTCTTTCACCTACTTTTTTCAAAATAAATGTTAATATTGAAAAAAAAATTCCTATTCCCCCTTTTATTTTTATTTACTACTATTTAAAATTTTGAGTCGTTTTCAAATAATGCAATTATTGAAAAACGGAAGAACTATAAATGACAAATTTTCATACAAGACAAATTCTTATTTGATTTTTTTTTTTGAGGTAATTATTTGATATTTTCTTATTTGAAGGAGAAATTGCATTTTATTTGAAAAGGGAGATTTTTTACATGTAATTTATTGTGAATATAATTATATGTAGCCGTACTTTATCTTAATTAGAAAGAATGGAGGAAAGAACTTAAATCCATAAGAATAATAAAAGATTTGAAATTGAGTCTTTGAGCTCAAACTATTCAAAGGTATGGAACAAACCAAGAACTCTATTTATTTTCGGTTGCATAATGGTGACATTATGAAATCAATTACGATTGTAAATTTGCAATATAACAATACCAACAAAAAATGTTCTTACAATAGTTTTAATTTAGAACCTTTCTATTACAAGTTCACAACATGTCAACATACACGATCATAACTTTTAAATAAGAACTATGAAAGAGTTACTTTGGCAATCTTAAGACCATGAGACCATCATAGTCTTTGGTTTATAAAGATCAATGAGAAATGTATGTAGACGAAATTTGATCTCAAGTTTTGATTATTTATCATCTCTTAAACTAGCCGTTTCAACAAAGCTAAATTTTTGAAAGAATATGTTCAAACACTATTCAATTCATCTAGCATAGTTAATTAATATGTAAATCAAGTAGATGATAATATGATACAATTAAAAATAAAGTATGAATCAAAATGTAAATCATTATATAATATAGTTTAATTCCATACCTTAGCATGTTTTTCCTCAGCTGTATCAAGATAAACACCAACCCTCATATCTCCCGTAAACTTTGTACTAGGCATATAATCTCCAACAAGAATGTCCTTCTTTTCAATAATGTTCATATCAAATAGATGAGAGAAAGATGGAACATCTAAGACAGCAATTACTTTTGGATTAACATCAACAAAGAAAGGGAAGCAAGGAGGGATATTTGTCCTAAACACACTACTATTATGTTTCTCCCTTTTCTTCTTAAAGAAAGTGTCTTGCCCTTGGAACCAAAAGTAGTTTAGCCTATCACCAATCGGCCCGAGTAGCGGCAACCCGTAGCTTCCGGGGATGGACCGGAGCGGGAGGTTGCCGCCACTCGGTGGAGGTGTTGGTGTTATGGTGGTGGGGATTGGGTTTGGGGCTGACATGGTTGATATGGTCAGCATTTTGGACCCTTAAGGTGGTTTGCCTTGGCTTAGCTTAGCTTGTTGTGTCGTTTGTTATTGTGAAGTAGTGGAGTTTGTTGTTGTTTTTTGGGTTTTGGCTATTTTTTTGTATTTGTATTTTGGTGTAACACGAATAAATGTAGCATGGGATAGTTTATAATAATGTTATGTGTAGGTGTCCGAATTAAGTTAATGAGATCTTAAGTGATAAGGCATGGAAAGATTTGATTGGACAAGAACGTGGGAAGCTACAAGTTTTCTAGCGAGTTGTACTTCCACGAGTTGTACTCTGCATTTATTCATTACTCTGTATTATTCATTCCATTCCGCAATAATTCACATAATATATTAAACACAAGTTTAAAAAAAATTGAATGAGTTAATCAATTACGAAGTACTAAATTATAAAAGGCGTGTATGGTTTGATGTAAATTTACGTGTTTGAGTGCAACTAGTCAAATCGTCTATAAAATAACAAGGTTTTCTTATAACATTGACGAAGTAACCCCTATCAATATCAATAAATATATACTAAAAGATACACCGGCAATGACATATGTCATCTCCGATCTTGGTATGTCCTTAGTGGGATTTTTTAAAATAAAATTCTTAAAAAAAACAAATCTTATACAAAAATATTTCTCTTATCTTATACAATATAGTTAAAAAAAAAAATTGACATATCTTTAGGACAAATAATTATAGCTATAAAAAAATATTCATAACATAATTTGCAATACATTCTTATAAAAAAATATTCATATTTTTTACCTAAAAATATTTGTCTATATAGTCAATGATTAGACACCATAATTTTTTTTATGATTCTACTACATTTAAATTTTTATATTCAAATCATTAAAATACTAAAATATTAATATGTTAATATGAAAATAGCTCCAAATTAAACATATGTAAAACTATTTAAGTAATAAAACAATATTTTGTAAAATTTAACTATAGTAAATTGTTATTCCTTATTAATATTTTCTTCCTCATTCTCAATCTTTTTCTTTCTTCCAAGGCTTCTTATAGAAAATAAAAATTCTCCAAAATAATTTATATAACAAATCTTTCTGTTGACTAATAATATAAATTTGTCCTACACAAACCAATAAAATTTGCTTTTCATACATTTCAATATTTAAATATTAGTTCACAAATTTTGTATTTTTTTAACACATGTATCATTATATACACCATTTTATATCTAACAAATCTTTCAGAATCTTTTCTTTTGATCAAATTTTGTCAGCAATGTTTTTAGATATTTTTTTGTTTATAATAAACAAATTATAATAATACTTTAATAATGGATATTAATATTATCGTGCATGGCACGAGAACTAACCCTAGTAACACTAACAAAGTAATAACCCCTAAGATAGCTGGTCATATTGTTACTGTTGATGAAAATGACATTTGGTTTGTGAAGGAGTGGAAACTAATTTTCTCCATGGTGAAAATTTCACTCTTGACACTAAAACATTTTCATTTACAAAATAAGGGAAGACATAGTACATTTTGCTACCCTCTCCTTATCTCTTTTTTCTTTCCTTTTATTCATTTTGTCCTTTTAATCTCTCCTATTCAATCTCTCTTTGAATTTTTTTAGTAAGAAAAAGAACTAAGTTGAAATTGTAATTTTTCTTGAAAACATGTTTTCCACATAAATTCATATATATTTCATTGAAATGCTTTTCATCAAATTAAGGGCTTGTTTAGTTCAACTTATTTTACTTATATGATGATTTGATTTTATTTGATCTGGTTTAATTATCTGATTTGACCAAGCTTTGAACTTATATGTGTAATTACATATATAATTATTGTATATATCAAGAGGGGTCTTGTTAGATTCGTAATAATGTGTAATGTATTAATATGTAATTTTCATAATTTTGTTTATAGCGACAAAAAATACCGAATAAAAACGATGATCCGATCAGAACTTATTTCTTCTGAAATAAGTAAATAAGTTGAACCAAACAATGCCTTAATGGAGCCTTAATGTTAAGTGAGGTAGGTGAGAATTAACTAGGTAAAAGGAAAGTGATACATCTTAATTAAAACTTTCATTTATAGAAAGTGATGCATGCATGGATCTAAAAACATAGAGGATAATATATATATATATATATATATATATATATATATATATATATATATATATATATATATATATATATATATATTAACAGTCCTTTACTATGTTTATGAGTGCATAATATATATATATATTTTTTGACACAGACTAAAGCAGAAAACAAGAAACTAAGCTAAAGCTAGGTAATTAAAAAGCATAGCAGAATCAGGTCTCGAGTTTATAGCATTTGTAGCAGCCATCTTTGCCATTTGATGAGCCTCTTCAACCTTTGATCTTTGTTCTTTACAAATTATACACCACTCCAAGTTATGGCCAATCCTGCTTATTTCATTGATCGTCCAATATATCATTTTGTCTTGTGGCCCTTTTCCTTGTAGAATATCCACCAAATTGCTAGCATCCATTTTAATTATTATGCTTTGGAGTCCAGCTTCCCAGCACCATTTGATTGCCTGTAGGCAAGCAATAGATTCTGCTTGTAAGGCTGAGTTTGCAACTCCATATGAGCATCCTTTTATATTTGTCAAGAATCCATTATACTCCAACGCCCATCCTGCTCCTCTTCTTTTTGTAGTTTTATTCCAAGCCCCATCAATTTGTATCAAAATTCTAGATGAGCCTATCTCTTGTTGTCCTATGCTTGCAATTTTGTACCCTGGTAGCCTACTGATGCATTCCTCTGGTGGATGAAGAAACTCCAAATCTTGAAGATCAATATGTTCAAAATCGCTTTGATTTTGTATACTATGTTTCACCTTCTCAAGTATCCTTGTTATATGAGTTCTAGTTCCATGGAAACTGAACTCATTCCTAGCCAACCATATCTCCCAAATTGTTGCTAGGAAGGTAGTAATGCGAGTACTACCTTTACCATCCAAGCTGTAGAATTGCTGGATATACCAAATTATCCAATCTTTGATTGAAATATTCGGGCTCATAGTAGAAATAATCCCAAGGCTACCACATTTCCACACTCGTTTTGCTACTGTACATAGCCTCAGAGTATGGTTTATATTTTCTTCTTCTCCACAGATCTCACAGGTCCCATTTTCACATATGCTTCGAAAGTGTAGATTGCTTTTAACAGCTAGACCATTATAGAAGATTTTTCAGACAAAATTTTTCCGTTTTGGTAAAATTTTTTTATTCCAAAAAAACTTCAGAAACTTTACCTCTGAGTCTGTAACTCTGTCATTGTTCGAAAACTGACTCATAAGGAAGGCATACCCTGATTTTGTAGTGAACGTCCTTGAGTTCGTGTAGTTCCAATGTAGAATGTCCTCTATTTCCTTCTCTGGTAGATCCAGAGCTCCTATTTCCACAGCATCCTTTGCATTGAATGCCTTTCTGAGCTCCCCTTCTTTCCATGTCCAAGATGACTTGTTAATAAATCTGTCGACCTTCCAAGTCATTGCTTGTCTCAGAGTAACCTCCGAATTGGCTTTTGATATTCTACCATTCACCCATATATCTTTGAGCACTCCTATTTTTGCTCCATTTCCAACTTTCCATGCACGCCCCTTCATAAAATGTACTTCACTCTTACGAATACTCCTCATCCCCCATGACATATTTCTGTTGTTACCTTTTTGTAATCTTCCAGTTTTGAGCATCGATCCACCCTTTGTAGAGAACACTTTTGCTACTAGTTGTGGGTTATTATGCATTCTCCACGATTGTTTCATGAGTAGAGTATCATTTAGGACATCTACGTTTCTTACTCCCAAACCTCCCGTTCCACGGGGAAGTTGAACAATGCTCTTCCTAACCTAGTGTATTCCCTTGTTACCCTTATTTCCCCAAAGAAAGTTATATATTAAGCTCTCTATTTTAGAGACAATGCTTTATGGTAGCTTGAAGCTATTCTTCACATGAGCAACCATTGCTATTAAAACCGTATTTGCTTAAATAATCTTTAAGGAGAAAGAGAGCTTACAGGAGTTCCAAGCCATAATTCCCATAGCGATTTTATCTACCACATATAAAAAGTTCGAGCTCTTGTTACCTTTTAAGTCAATAAGCACCCTAGATGAGTATCTAGGTTCTCCATATCTCTCATCCTTAGAATGTTCTTAAATGCCAACTTATCTTGATTTGAAGTGCTTGGGCTAAACTTGACAAAAGATTTGTTGAGGTTTATTTGCTCCCCTGAAATTCGACAAAACCTCTGAATAGTCGACACCACTTCATGGCATGCCTTATTTGAGGCTTGAAAAAACAAGAGTGCGTCATCTGCAAAGAATAAGTGACTAATTCTTGGAGCATTTCTCGCAATTTTAATACCTTTGAAAAGATTAATATCCTCTCCAATTTTGAGCATCCTCGAGAGTATATCCATACAAAACAGGAAAAGGTATGGAGATAGTGGGTCTCCCTGTCGAAGCCCACACTTTGGTTTAAAGATTTCCGAGGTGTTTCCATTAATAAGAACCTAATACGAAACCATAGAGAAACATTGGGAGCATAAAGAGATCCAATGCTCCGGGAATCCATATTTCCTTAAAACAATGGCTAAAAAATCCCATCTCACTCGATCATAAGCCTTTCTCATATCCATTTTAATCACCCCTAAATCTTGCCCTTTTTTCCTTTTGTTTATGAGATTTATGATTTCATGGCTTAGTAGTGTATTATCCGCCATATGCCTTCCTGGCACAAAAGCGTGATGGTATTCCGAAATTAAATTTGGTAAGACCTGTTTGATCTTATTGACCATACACTTCGAGATGCATTTGTAAATTGTATTACAAAGACTTTTGGGTCTTAGGTGCCCAACCTCTTCCGGATTATCCACTTTTGGAATCATAACAAGGATTGATTGATTCCAAGATTTTAACAAGAAGCCACTATTAAAAAAAAAACTGGTAATCCCCTTCACCACTGATTCCCCAATAGTGTCCCAGTGTTGTTTAAAAAATTCTGCATTAAACCCATCCGGCCCCGAAGATTTGTCATTTTTGATACTAAACATGGTTGTTTTAATCTCTTCCGGAGTAATCCTTTGCTCAAAAATTCTTTTCTCTGACTCCGTAATGCAAGGTAACTCTAATTCCCTTAGAACAAGATTAATTTCCTCCTCTTCATTACCACTAAAGCTAGGATCATACACTTCTTTTAGAAAATCAACCACCACTTTAGTCACGTTTTCCTTCCCTTCAACCCACCTATTACTAGAGTCCTTAAGCATATAAATATCATTCCTCTTTTGTCTTTGTTTGACTTGAGAAAACATCAGTTTGGAAGACACATCCCCTTTTTTTAACCCATTCCTTTTTTAGCCTTTGTTTCCAATATAAAAAATCCACATCAATTTTGCTAATACTAGAATTAAACGTATGCAAAAATTCATTACCTTCCTCCAGAGTGCTTATCCTCATTGCTTCTTGTTCGAGAGTTTCTGAAATATTAGCCCAATTAATCCCCCAGAATTTTTTATACTTCACACACCACTTTCTTATCAATGGTCTAAGCTCACGTAGTTTTGGTTCCACAATGAACATACTTGATCCCTATACTGCACTCTTCTCCCATATACTCCTAATTAGAGAGCCAATTTCCTCGAATTTGAGGCACCAATTCTCTATTTGATACGGTCTTCTGTTTGTTTATATTAAGGAATGGACAATACTGAGAGGTGTATTAGTTAAGTTATTGTAAAATAAAGGAGTATAATTTAATATTAAGCAAAATCTGCTCATTTGGTAAAAAAAAAAAAAAAAAAAAAAAAAAAAAAAAAAAAAAAAAAAAAAAAAAACTCTTACCTAGCTCATAGATATTCTTGAGGTCTAAGATTCAAATTTTGCCAAGTGAAGTGCTTGGGTGTGAAAATTCCCTTATCGTTCCTTCTTACTCCCAAATATCTTCATTGTAAATACTAGACTATAAAAGTTGTGAAGGTTAAGAGCTCCAACCAAGTTCATTCTTCATCCTATTTACAAAGAACCTCTACATTTCAATTGACAAGTATTCAATAATTCATACAATTTCTTTTTATTTGTCCCATATTGAAGTTTACTTTTGAGATTTCTTCATTGTTCTATTTGGTTAAATTTCTTACAACCCACATGTCCTCTCTCATCTCATCAACCTCACTTGCAATCTTTTGTGTATAATTTTTGTATTATTTCTAATAAATGAACTTTATTTACTCTATGGGGTAATTAAAAAAAAGGATATGTGGAGTAAATAGGCATATCACAGATGAGATACATTGAGACACTTTATGCTCCAAAAAAAATGATAAAGCACACGTTAATTAGATTTCCTAGCCCAAAAATACTTGGGTTTGGGAGAATTTTTGGCTTGAAAAATTTAGGCTCGGCCTAACCCGATTTTCAAAAAAGTAAATGGGTTTAGACAACCCGAAAAACTAATTTCTAATTAAAATTTTAGCCCAAAAATCCCGATTTGTTTGGTTTGAAATACCTAGCGAAATTCTTAGGTCATCTCAATGGGCTCGGGCACTGGGAAAACGCTTTTTTGCCTGAACTTCGGCCTTGCCAGCCTAAAATGGGCGAAGCTTTTAGGCAAGGCCCATCCCATGATCACATTTAACCTTAATACAACCACCAATTCCCTTTAATTTGCACAAAATAATAAGAAAATAAAAGAGAGAGTTGATGTTGTGAGTATGTGTGATGGGTTCTACGGTGTGCGAACATAGCTCGGAACCATAATCCTCCCTTGGACGAGATACACAAATTAAAGCGACTAAAGCAAAACATGCATATAATCAATAAAGCAATAAACACATAAAGGAGGGAGGGAGATAGAGAGTGGAGGGAAAAGATGTTCATACCCTTGAAGTGTGTTTTCCACTTAGCACGAACACAAACTCACGAACGGAGCTAGAGCCTCAAACGCGACTCCTCCAATGTAGTCCACCCAAACTCCCAAACTTGGTTAATATTACCCGCTAGGGTAATGTTAACACTATTAACAAGAGGATCTCTGTTTAAAGTTTTCTCAATGCAGATGTCTTTTTTTATAGCTCAACTCTTGCAATCAATTCTGATCCCCAAGGCAAGCCTTGGGTATTTAAAGGAAAAACAACCCCTCCTTTTTGATATTTCAACAATGTGGGAGTGTAGGGAATATTTTAAGCATTACCCCTAACTTGAACCCCACTGTTGTAGGGAATAATTTCAAGCCTTTAAAATCCCACTAGCTTGAACCCCACTGTGATCATACACTAAAGTATGGTGGCGTCCAAAAGGGAAGAAGATAGAGCAAGAGAGTCGCCAACAAGTTTTTAAGGAACTTGTAAACCGTTCACGAGGTGAAGGTTACACCCCTTAACGATCCAAGAGATCGTCAACTCCATAAGGTCTAGAACCAAATAAGGGTTCGGGGATGATGGTACAAATCCAACCTAAAAGAGATTGAACCTGCCCTAATAATAGGCCTCTACTTTATTCTGCTCGTATTCATGTGCGCTTTTTAATGAACATGCAATCAATAAGATTAATCCTAAACCTGTTTATCTATGTTGGTTGAATTTAATGCACAAATAAACTATTATTGGCGATCACTTGAATTATAATCGAAATTAACCCTAAACAAGATTATTAAATATCTTATTAAGCGTGATTACAAGTACCAATTCCCTTTAAACATGCAATAAAAGGTGATCAAGCAATAACAATAAATAATGTATCAAACAACATAATAAATAATCATAAATAAAATAATCATCATCAAAATAACAATAATAATTATATTCACAATCATCATAAATTATAATAATTATAATCATAATCATGTTCATGTTAAAGCATAATAATAGCAAGATCCTAGGCATGATACTAACAAGATTAATAACAAACCCTAGCATGTCACTAAGCAATAAAAATCAAATCTTTAACCCTAACATGATACTAACAATCATAAATATTAGGAAGAACATAGAAAGCATCGCAGGAATCATAATAAGCATATTTGATATTGAAGTTACCCTAGACATGATACTAGGAATATCATAATAACGATATAAACATGATGTCTACATCATAATATCAATTAAAACCATTAAAGCACTTACTTTGATGCCTCGTACCTCTTTCTAATTACAAAATACACACGTTAGTAACTTCAAAGGAAAATAATAAATCAACAATTAAATCAAATAATGGAAAGAGAGATCTGGGACCAAACCCTCAGAAATTAAAACCTTTCACGTCTAGGGCGAAGGCAACTTCGAATATGGCTAGGTGTATCTAAGTCTTGCGAATGCGGAATTTTGTATTAAAAAAGCAAAGTAAGAAAGAATTGAATGTTTAAGAGAGATGAATGATTCAATTGGTGAATGAATGAATGTAGATGATGATCATTGGTGAATGAAAACGGAGTTTTTAATACGATATTTATAGAGAAAATCAGCCAAAAAAGATAAATTAACAAAACAGAGTATGACGCTCAGAAAACAGAGCTGACGCTAACCCTGGCTAGCTGGCGCCAGGCGCCAGCACTAGCGCCAGGCGCCAAGCCTGGTTCCATGCGCCAAGGCCTGGGGTTGGACGCCAAGCTTGATTTCAACGCGTTTTCGAAAATCCGATAAGTTTACCGTACTGGAAAATAAAATAATATAATTCCTTCGAAAATGCTATTTGATTTTAATTAAAACTCTGAAAAGTCAACAAAGTCAACTTATCAATGCTAATTGAATTAGGAATGAAAAGAACCTTCTAGAAGAATCTAGAAGACTAAAACCATTCCTAATTGCATTCGAAATGATAAATCATATTAGACCCTCCCCTAGATCATTGGGCCGTATATAAAGCTCAAACCGGGCCCAGTTTAGTAAATTGGCCATAACTTCCTTAATATTCATCGGAATTGGGCTTATAATATATCGTTGGAAAGGTCTTTGCAAGCCCCATCCAACTACATCACTATTAGACCTATATCATGGACCAACCAAACTGGATTGGCTGTTTTCTTAAAATAAAGTTTTCAAAAACAGAGAGAAGGGAAAAGAAAAATAAAACTTTCCGCAACACTAGACCTTTCCACACTTTCGTTTCATTCGATTATTATTCGATGTGAAAGGTACTCATCACCGGGTTTGGTTTTGGGGAGACACAAATGGGTGTCTACAGAAGCCCCCACTTTGACTGAGTTTGGAGAAACGCAAGTTTCGAAAACAAAAGTCAAAGTAGCGATAGGGACGGAGAATGATTCAGAACGTTCTGTGATCCTAAATCACTTTTGTAACGCCGATACCTGTAAAACTATCGTTAGTTAAACAGATAAAAGAGTTAAGAAACGCGTATCTTGCACCGTCGAGCACACGTCTCTGAAAGTAACCGATTTGCTGCCGCTTTACTGTTTTGATGACCTCCTGCAAGCTAGAGAATGCCATCTCGCTTGAAAACCGCTACGCCTGTAACTGCTTCCAAATTAGAAGATTGCTTCGCCTGAAACTATCCTCTCCGCAATGATAATATTCCACATCCTAGGGAACATTATCGAAGATAATTTCTCTTGAAACAATCCTCATCCGCATTGACAATATTCCACATCATAGGGAATATCATCGAAGATTATTTCGCTTGAAATAATCCTCAGTTGCTCGTGACAACTCTCCGCAAGCTAGGGAACGTTGTCGAAGATATCTTCTCTTGAAGTCATCCTCATTTGATGCGATAATTTTCCAAAGGAAATTACCGAAGATCCACGCCTGTCGATCTTTAAAAAGTTCGCCTGAACTTTGCTTCCGCTATGCCTGTACGTCGGCGCTCTTGTTGCTTTGAACCTGTATGTCGGTGCCTTTTGCTAATGAGCCAATGCTTAGGCGCTTTAAGCTAAGTGAGACGATCTCTTATCAGGTCGATCACTTTATGTAATCAAGCCGATTACTAAATCATGTCAAATTGCTTAGAGGGGCTAACTGGCGTACCAAGGAACCCAAAATATGTTGCAGAAGGCTAGCACAACCTCATCAGGTGGCTGGATGCTTTGGCGTCGCTGAAAAACCATCAGCGCCAGCTATTAGGCGTTAGCGCCAGGCGCTGATGTTGGTGCCAGGCGCCAAGCCCAACTTGTGACGCCAATGCATAGGGACTGGCGCCAGCACGAGAATTTCTTTAAATACCCAATTTCTCTTCATTTCGCTGCTCTGTTTGTCGCGAAACTGCTCGAGGAAACCGAAAGCTTTAATTACTCATTGCTTGCTCGTTTCTCAACCGAATTCACTCAAATTTGTTGCAAATAAAAGCTCTTCTCATCTATTTTCATGATCTATGTAAGTTTTCTTCAAAATCACATTAGTTTTTATGAATTCTTGGCATGTTTATTCACGAATTTCATGAAAATTCGAAATTTATAATGCTCAATTTGCTTTGTTTGTCAAGTTTTATGCCATGAATTTGCTTGATTATGTTTGTATATTGCCTTGGGAGTAATTTGAGACTTTTTTGACTCAATTTGGTGAAGAAATGAGCAATTTGCCATTGTTGGACCTCTTAAGGTCGTGAAGAACAATGTGACTCGTTCTTGATGTTTTTGCTAGCAATTCTTGTCCAATTTGTCACAATAATTACTATAGTATTGCAAAAAATTGCTTGATTGCTTGAAAAAAATGTTGTCATGCTCAATTTGAATTTGTGCTCTGTTTTAGTACTACGTACTCTGTTTTTTGCGAACATAGTATCATGCGGCTAGGCGAACCTTAGATACTATAGAACTTTAATTTATGATGATTCTGCACAATATAGCATGAATAGACAACGAGGCTCGGGTTCACGGTCCCGAAACACTAGACGGGAGCATGAGCCCGTAGAGGACGATGCCACGCCGTCCACTTCACTCGGTCGGCTTCCGGAATGGGACGAGCGGAGTCTGTTCTTCACCCCTGTCCAACACATTTCCGAGAGGGTGAGACAGGGTACCGAGCCCGGGAGGACACGGCATCACGGCTCTGGCTGTGACGGTTTAGGCGATTTATACAGGATGCACATCTCCAAGGATCCTGAGACGAGGCTCCTATGGGAGTCTTGTGGGTTAGCTACTCTGTTTGAGACCTCTGAGGCTATGGTCGCCTCCAGCGGGGGTCATCACGTAGTGCGCGCTTTGGTGGAGTTCTTCTGGGACACCACCAACACCTTTCATTTCCCTTGGGGCGAGATGATGGTCACCCCTACGGACTTCAGTCTCATCACAGGACTGGAGTTCACTTCTGTGCCACTGCCGTTTGACGGTGGGATGGACGTCTTCTCTTTAGAGGTCGAGGAGTTGTTGGGGCCAATCGCTATTCGGGCTCGAGCTGAGGTCGAGGCGACTCAGTTCAGTGCTACGGGAATTCGCCGCTCGACGCTGGCAACGGCTCTTAACGACGATGCGACCACCCGAGAGCAGCGGGTGCGCATCTTTGTGCTGATGTTGTTGTCAGGGACATTCTCTCCTGACAAGGGTAGTAGGGCATTGCTTTACTACCTTCCTGCTGTCCGTGATCTCCAGCGGATCGGGACTTATGACTGGGCCAGCTTGGCGTATGCTGACTTCGTTCGTGCGCTGAGGGACCCGTGTCGTCACCGGTCCTTTAAGACGAATGTCGCTTTGTCTGCTTTTTGGAAGGTCGTAGAGGTAAACATTATTCCCTATAAAGTTTAGCCCTACATATTAGTTAGCATTTACTCACACTTTTAACTCCTTGTAGATCTGGTTCTACGAGTATTTTCCTTCCGTTGCGCCGGCGAGACCATCGCCGAGGGGATTTCCAGTGAGCGCCTCTTGGGGCGGCCACCACGTGGACATGTCTACTGCACGGGTCCGGAGCTGAATCATCTCGGTACGTCTTTTATTCTTTATCTTGCTTTTCCGCGGTGTTTTAGATATATTTTTGCCTGATTGATGCTTTTTATAGGGACCTGAGGTGGTATACCGAACGTGGGGCGGTTGGACAGTCCCTGGATTAGCCGCACAATACTCTGCTGAGCGTCGCTATTTTCTGGGGACCTATGGAGCGGTCGCGTACTTAGGAGAGAGGATCGCTAGACAGCACTCTTCTGATGTCTTCGTCGTTCCTGCCGCTCCACCATGTCATATGTTCGATGAGGCGCGGTTGTCGAGCATGTATGAGGGAGCTGGTACCCCTTGGCGGTCCCATGTGATCCTTGGGCGGTGTTATGCTGAGGAGCTACTAGCTTTGTTAGCTCCAGCCCCTGTACCGGCTGAGGATGTGAGGGTAAGATTCTTAGCTTTTTATTTTTCGCTAAGTAGCCCCCAAGTAATGCTTTACTGATTTTTTTTTGCTTTATTAGGATGGTGCTGCTGAGTTCGTGCCACCCCGTATGTCTATACACTACCAGGGGATGTACGGGCCGATCGAGGAGATGATTTCTCCAGCTCCCGAGGGCGAGCGCTTCGTAGAGCGTTCGATTCCTCGCCACCAGACTCGAGTAAGCCTAGTTTTTTTTCAGAATTTTGTGTTCATATATCATGCATTTTTACTGACTTATTTTTTCTGACAGTTTTCACGCGAGGTGGTTTCGGCTATGGCACGATGCATAGATGCCTTCTGGAGCCAGCTCGTTCGGAAGAGGAACGCGACCACCTGTCGTCGGGATGATGTCGTCCGAGAGGTAGCCTTTCTTTACTCATTATTTTTGCATTGCTACTTCAATTTTACTTTGTTTCTGATTTAACTCTTTTTGCAGAGCCAGCCTATCGCTTCTCACACCCGTACGAGACCTGAGGGGCGGAGGGATCCAGCGAGGTCTAGCTCGAGACGTCGTCGGACTTCGTCAGGGGGTAGAGGCGGTCGCTCTGAGGCTGCTCGAGCCGACGTTGCAGAGGGCTCGGGATCTTCTTCTGAGGGTGGTCACACTGCACCGGTAGGAGAGGCTACTTCGGCTTTCAGAGGTGGTGGGATGTACGAGGTGGGCTCGTCATCGCAGCAGCCTCCGCGGCCTCAGCCTCAGGTTGATCCTGGCTGGAGTGGTCCTATCTTGAGTCTTCCTCCTCCTACGGAGACTGGAGCTGGTGCTGGAGCTCGAGCTGGAGCCGGTGGAGAGGCGACTCCTCGTACGGCGCAATTTTATGACATGATGGGCCTACGTCCTCCGGCACCGTAGTTTGTTCCTATATTTTATTTTGACTTTTTTATAGAACTTTGCCTTTGACTCATTATTTAGACACATTTTGTATTATTATGAATTTATTTATTGTTGTGTGTATGTTTGTGTGTGCAAGAAAAGTGTGACAACAATTTTGCGCAAAAAATTCCGTCAGTTTTATTATTGATGGAGGGTATCCGACTCTCTCCCCCAAAAAAGAAAAAATAAAAAAGGAAAAAATTAAATAGAATGTGGGGTGTTTGGTTTAAAATAAAGTCCAAAAAGAATAATATAAATTAAAAAAATAATAGCTATATTTAATTAATTAAGAAAAGGATAAAAAAAAAGAAGAAGGGTGTTTAATGAGAATTAAACGGAGCCATAAAGTCATTAACCAACTCGAGTTTAATATTAAAAACGCAAGCTGAGTACGCGCGGCTGTCTTGGTGACTTTGCGCCAGCTGGCGCCACACTATGGCGTGTGGCGCCAGGCGCTACACTTAGCGTGTGGCGCCAAGCTCTGGCGGTTGGCGCCAATCACGGGTGTTTGACGCCAATTGACGCTGACTCTGTGTTTCATTCTGATTAAAAATCTTTGCAATTTGTGCATAAATAGCCCCCTGCCCAGCCGATTCTTCTCATAATTCCAGCGAATAAGATTATTCTCTTCTTTAGAAAAAATAATAATCATGTCTTTAGCCACTAAAACCTTCACCTAGTACACTCATGAATGGTGTCGATCTCTTAATGCTAGAGACAGAAAAGAATTAGATTTATTTCACTTGGGGAATTTATGGCATCAAAGGGGTAAATCTAGACCTAGACTTCATACATACTGCTCTAGAATTTTGGAATGTTGATACTCATTGTTTCAGAATAGGGTATGATGAGATTAGCCCTTTGCCAGAGGAATTTGGTGCTATTTTAGGCTTCCCTGCAATAGACCTCGTAATAATCCCTAGAGTAGATACATACTATTATAAGGATTTTGAGCGCTTCTTTAATTTAAAGGAAAGGGATTTATCAAAAATAGTGAATGGCAACATAGTTAATTTGAAAGAATTCGCACGCCATTATTTTGGTAAACCTCTTTCTGAATCTTTTCATATATACAGAAGAAGGGCGTTCTTATTTTGCATGCTCAATCAATTTTTTCTTAGTAGTGGTAAAAATAATGAGGGTCAATCAATTATAACCACTGTTTTAGAACAAATTGAATCAGGGAGAAATCCAATGCCATTAATAGTTGGAGAGACTATGATTAGTCTAGATGAATTGAAAAGGGACCCAAAAGCGCCTCTTCGCGGTTCTCCAATTTTATTACAGGTAGAAAAATAATATTTTTAATTACAGAAATCAAAAAATATATTTTTGTATTGTAATAATTTATTTGCATTGCAATTTTTTTTTTACAGATGTGGCTAATGGAGAGGCTAGGATTAATTAGCCCTCCGGACGATATTGAAAAATATACTCCCAATTGCTTCGTGAGGAGGAAGAAGCGCATCCCTAAAATCGGGCGCCATGGGTGGAGAAAAGTATTTGAATCACGTGATTTTGCTATCAAGTGGGTCGTCCCATGGTGGAAAATAGAAAGGATGGTTGGTGTTAACAAGCAACCTTTCTGCCGTCTTCCAAGCTTGTCTCGTGTTACTTATTATTATCCCTGCACGGTAAAAAGACAATACGACTTGCTTCAAAATATTCCTTCCGGGGATCTTCGTCCTCCCTTTGAGTACCCTATTTCTCAAGAAGTAGCCAGATTTGATGTTTACTAGAATGTTAGACCTTTATGGGAAGTGATTACCCAAAAGGTTCCTCCTTCTTTGCCCAATGATGTAAAGAAGTGGTTGCTGAAGAAATTTTCGATTGATCAGGGTAGAACCGATGTGAAGAATCGTCTAGGTGACAGGGTGACTCCTGCCAAAGAACGCTTAGGTTCAAGAATTGAATTCAAAACACCTACAATTCCTAAGAAGAAAAATACTACCAAAGACAAAGGAAAAAGGAAAGCTAACACCACAGACAAAAAAGTTTGGGTGGAAAAGAAGCATGGAGTGCTAGCTAAAGGGGAGACCATATACTCCAATATTGAATGTAGGTCCTCTAAAGGATGCCTACTAGCTAAAGTGATGGATGAAGAGGAGGAAGCCGAAAAGAATTGGAAAAGAGCTATAAAGGAAAAGAAAGATTAAAAGCGTTGCTTAGCTTTAGATTTATTAGACTTAGATTGTTATTTTTATTTAAAGTTAATTTATTTCAGCCTTATTTAAATTCAATCAATAATGAAATTTTATTTTATTAATGAAATTTTAGCTTTCAATTAAATTGTTTTAATTTAAATTTATTTTATTAAAGCAATGAAAATCGAAAAAATTAATTTTCCAGAAATTCCTCGAGTACGGAAGTCGAAAATTTTCCGAAAAACACCGAAATTCGCCCAGATTTTATTCCTAAATTGGCGCTAGTCATTGGAATTTGGCGCCTGCAATTGAAGTCTGGCGCCAGGCGCCAATTCCATCGGCTGGCGCTGATGACTTCTGGCCGCCGCCAGGCTCTGTTTTGCGACGCCAATAATTCGCCAATTTTCTGTTGACTTTTTAATTGATTTTGGAACGCGGAGATGTCGAAAAATAAAGTGGCCGCACCCGTAAAGGGTTGCCTACGTATCCTTTCGTAAGGAATCAGGCCGAACGTAGCTCTCTTGAGTATCCTACTCAAGTAATTATGGGTAGTATTTTTTATGTTGGTCAAGATTAGTCATGTTTGAGAATTCATTGCCATCCATATCAGTTAGTTTCGCTGCACCTCCTGACAGGATTGTTTTGACAATGTAGGGGCCGGACCAGTTAGGTCTAAATTTTCCCCTTGGGTCTAAAACATTTTTCCTTAGTGATTTTAATACCAAATCTCCTACTTTGATATTTCTTGTCTTGACCTTCTTATTAAAATGCCTAGCCATACGAGTTTGGTAACACTGAGTGTGATGTAGAGCTTCTAGTCGTTTTTCGTCGAGTAGAATCAATTCTTCATATCTTGCCCTAGTCCATTCTGCTTCATCGAGTTTACTCTCTAACGCAATGTGTAGAGATGGTATTTCTAGTTCGACAGGTTGTACGACATCCATTCCATATACTAAGGAAAATGGCGTATTTCCCGTTGATGTACGGATTGACGTGCAATAACCCCACAATGCGAAGTGAAGCTTGTCAGGCCAATCCTTATAATTTTCTGTCATTTTCTCGATGATAGTCTTTAGATTTTTATTAGCTGCCTCGACTGCTCCGTTTGCTTGAGGTCTATAAGGGGAAGATTGATGATGTTAAATGCCGTATTTTTGTAGCAATTCTTCACATTCGGCTTGAAAGTGAGTTCCATTGTCACTTATCATTTCATGTGGGACTCCATATCGACAAATAATATTTCTCTCGATAAAGAGTGCTACATGTTTTGCAGTGAGTTTAGCGTATGATTGCGCTTCGACCCACTTCGTAAAGTAATCGATTGCTACTAGAATAAATTCGTGGCCTCCTGTTCCTGGGGGAGTGATTTTGCCAATTATGTCAATTCCCCATGTAGAGAATGGCCATGGCGATGTGTAGGTGTAGAGCAAAGATGGAGGGACATGTTGTAAATTGGCATAAATTTGGCACTTAGGGCATCTTTTTACGTATTGATGGCAATCCCTATTCATTGTAGTCCAATAATATCCTTCTCGCATTATTTTCTGGAGTAACATTTTTCCATTTACATGAGTGCCACAGATTCCTTCGTGAACTATTTTCATTAATCTTTGTGCATCCACCTTTCCTACACATAGGAGAGCTCGACCTTTAGGTACCCTTTTATGTAGCTCATTGTCTATGAGTACATATTGAGAAGCCAAAAGTCTTAATGCTCGCTTTGCTATTTTGTCAGCATGAGGAGGGCATTCACCATTTGTGACATAGTTGAGTATGTCTGTGTACCACGGTTCTTCTTCTTCGCCTTGGACTAAGTCGTCGTCTTCTATAGCCTGGATATATGCTGGTTTGTGCCTTTTTTCGATAGTTAGAGGCATTTGCTCGATTTCCTTGGGAATCCTAACCATTGAGGCTAATCTTGCCAAGGCATCAGCAAATTGGTTTTCTTCTCTAGGTAGATATGTGTATTCTACCTTCTCTAACTGATCGGTAAGAGTTTCTAGATAGGTTTGGTAAGGGGCTAGGCTTTTGCTCCTTACTTTCCACCTTTTAGATATCTGATTGATGATCAAAGAAGAGTCTCTGAATATCCTTAACTTCTTTACTCCCGATGCCAAAGCTGTTTCAAGGCCTACCACGCATGCTTCATATTCAGCAGCGTTGTTGGTAACGTCGAAATCAAGCTTTATTGAGATTGGAACGTGCTCTTCTTTAGGTGATACTAGTAGCACTCCGACGCCACATCCCTTTTGGTTTGAGGCTCCGTCAAAATACAAGGTCCAATTATCATCTTCAGTGACCATTAAGTCTTCATCTGGAAATTCATTGTCCTGTATTGGTGTCGAGTCTTCTATTGGAAAAT
Organism: Chenopodium quinoa; assembly: GCF_001683475.1. Lineage (NCBI taxonomy): Eukaryota > Viridiplantae > Streptophyta > Magnoliopsida > Caryophyllales > Amaranthaceae > Chenopodium > Chenopodium quinoa. The sequence goes on from NW_018745617.1 coordinate 3,109,542, forward strand.
CTGCTAGAAAGTTTGACACCACGGATCCTTTAATGGCTTTTTGTGGCATAAACCGTACATTGAACTGGGCTAGGTTGACTATCCATCTTGATATGCGTCCATTGAGTGTAGATTTCTCGAACAGGTACTTGAGTGGATCCAATCGGGAGACTACGAAAACGGTATGTACCAACATGTAATGTCTTAACTTAGTTGTGGCCCACACCAAGGCGAGGCACAATTTCTCGAGCGGTGTATAGTGTGTTTCGTATTCGAGCATCTTTTTACTTAGGTAATAGATTGCGTTTTCTTTGCCTTCTACCTCTTGTGCTAGCATGGCTCCCATTGTCTCTTTGATAACCATCAAGTATAACCTAAGAGGTATTTCGGGAAGTGCTGGCGCTAATACGGGAGAATTTGCGAGATAGGCTTTGATCTTTTCAAAGGCTTTTTGACACTCATCATCCCATATTATAGGTACATTTTTCTTGAGCTTCTTGAAGATTGGTTCACATATCGTCGTTAGTTTTGATATGAACCTACTAATACATTGCAACCGGCCAATAAATCCTCGAATTTGTTTCTCGGTCTTGGGCGATGGCATTGACATGATTGCTTTAATCTTGGTTGGATCTACTTCTATTCCTCTAGAGCTTATGACGTATCCCAAGAGCTTGCCTGAGGTGACTCCAAAAGCACATTTTGATGGATTCAACCTCATGTTATATTTTGTTAGCCTTTTGAAGAATTTCCTTAAGGCTATTTGATGGCCTGGACGGTCTTTTGATTTTACAATCATGTCGTCGACATATACCTCGACTTATTTGTGCATCATGTCATGGAGTAAGGCAGTTGCTGCACGTTGGTAAGTAGCACCCGCGTTTTTCAACCCGAATGGCATTATCGTGTAGCAGTAAGTGCCCCATGGTGTTATAAAGGTTGTTTTCTCCATGTCTTCTTCTGCCATTAGAATCTGGTTATACCCTGCGTATCCATCCATGAATGAGAGAAGCGCGTGATTTGCTGTGTTGTCTACCAGCATATCGATGTGTGGCAAAGGGAAGTCGTCCTTTGGAATTGCCTTATTTAGATCTCGATAGTCGACACACATCCTTACCCTTCCGTCTTTCTTTGGAACTGGGACGACGTTGGCAACCCATTCGGGGTATTTGGATACCTTGATGAAACCTGCAGTTATTTGTTTTTGAACTTATTCTTTTATTTTAAGTGCTACGTCGGGTTTCATTCGACGCAACTTTTGTTTTACGGGTCCTGGAATTAGTGGTATAGTGTGTTGAGCTATTTCTCTATTAATGCCTGACATATCTTCATATGACCAAGCAAATACATCGACAAATTCTTTAAGCAAGTTAATTAAATCGGTTCTTTCTTGTTTATTCAATGTTAATCCGATTTTAATTCTCTTTTATGAGTTGAATCATTCGAGATGTCAACTGTTTCAGTTTCTTTAATTACCGGTGTTTTCTTTTCGAGTGTTTCCATTGCTTTAATAATTTCTTTGTCTTTTTCATCGTTAACTAAGCAGTGCTCATCATCTTGGGTCAGAGAAGAACACAAGAAGTAAGGAGAATGAGAATATTATTGTACTCTGAGATCATTACATCAAAGAGTGATATGTCCTCAGGGACTGGATCACTAACTATCCTAGGAGAAGAAATAGGAGTGGGAGGTGTTACTACTAAAGACTTAGAAGACTCTAAAGGGGAAGACTCTGACTCAGACTCTGACTCAGACGACTCTTCGAACATTGGTCCTTGCCCTGTCATGATTGATATCTTCTTTCCGCTTGGAGTAGTCACTTTGATAGTCTTGCGCCACCCTTGTAGTGATCCTTCGGCTGGAGTAATTAGCTTCGAGGGGTCGAAGCTTTCACTTTGTAGGACGGTTTGAATGAGCGAGGAGTTATCTTCTTCGTAAGTTGGCTCATTCTTTGCTCGTCCAAACAGTAATCCCATGACGTTAAAGTAAAAGCATGGGGGTGCTTTCTCCTTGTGGACGGGAGTTGGGATTTCATCAGTGAAGTAGCAATCCAAGAAAATCTCGAATCCTGGTTGTCTTATGGCGTTTACAACAAATGGCTCGGGAAATTCATGGCACGTATAGTCCTCTCCTTCTTTTATGAACTGACCATTAAGCGTAAGAGGGTACTGATCCATTGGAATTTCTTTCTTTTGAATGCGAGCATCCCTACGTGCTTTCAACTTATCCTGTGCTCGCTTGAGATCTTTTCGAGTCGGTTCGAAACCAAGTCCGAAAGTATCTAGCTTAGGGAGGCCAGGTGACTCCAGCGATTTTGCGATCCCTTTCTTCTTTCCTAGGGTCATCCCAGGGAAGTGTCCTTGTTTCTTCAGCATGGTGTTGACAATCATGTTGGAATGGGGGTCATGGCAAAGAGATGTCCTTTCATCCTCCTGGATTAAGGATACTTCTTCGTTAAAGCCCCATAGGTCTTCATCATCTTCGTCGTGCTCCACATTAATGATTGGATTTTCTATGGATTTTATTCTCATTGGCGAAGCATCGATAGTGATTGGAATTCCTCCAATTATGGCTTTTACTTGTTGATGGAGAGATGAAGGGACGGCCTTGATCATGAAGCCAAGGGCGTCCCAACAACAAGTTGAATGAGGCTTTGATGTCTACTACTTGAAAAGTAGTAGCATGTTCTATTGCTCCTGCCGTTACATTTAGGGTTATTTTTCCAAGAGCTTGACAACGAGTATTATCGTAGGCTCTTATTACTTATGTGGACGGAGTTAAGTCTTCATCCCTTATGCCGAGTATCCTCGCAGTTCTAAGTGGAAAGATATTGATAGCCGATCCATTGTCTACAAGAGTCATGGGAACATTCATCCTTTTGCAGACTACCGTGAGGTTTAATGCCTTGTAATGTCTGTCACCTTCTGGGGGTAAATCTTTGTCAGAGAAGGTGATTAAATTAATCGGACTAGGAAGGTCACTTGTGAGGAAGTTGGCTAGTCCCTCAGGAGTAGTGTCAGAATCTATCCCGATTTTATCTAAGGCATTCATTACAGCCAACCTATGTTCTCGAGATGTTGCCAGAAGTTTCCACACATTCATCTCAACTTTTGTCTTCTTAAACTGTTTAACAATATCATTGTCTTTGATGATAGGTATGGGAACTTGTTGTACGGTGGGCATAGGTTGCGATGAAACGGGAAGTTGCATTCTCCCAGATCTTGTGAGGACATCTATTGATGAATCTTCTTCAGCCCAAATGTCATCTGTGGTGTATGATACAGAAGGTGAAGGTCCCACTATATCCTTTAGGTAGACATCTTCTTCATCACTGTCTTAAACTCCATTGATGGTTATATCCTCTTCTTGTTGGGTTTGGACTAATTTCTTTTCATCAATCATTTTCTGTACCAAATCCTTGAATTTGAAACAGTTTTCTATGGTGTGCCCCCCTGATTGATGATATTGGCAGTAATATCTATCTGTCCTTTTTAATGACTCGAATGGTCTCAGTTCGAGAGGTTTGACCTCGCCACTCTCGGAGAGCATTTTGAACATTTGCGCATATGGGATCCCAATTGGAGTGTAGATTCTATTGCTCTTCTTGGGTTTTTCAGTGACTTTTAAGGGAAAATACTTTGCCTCATAAGTCGTTCTCACTGGTGTGAATTCTCTTTTAGGTTCTTCTTTTGGAAGTGGAAGCTCATCATATTTCTTATGGAGTTCGTTCATAACTTTGAGAGCTTCACGTAGTAGTTGCGATGCCTCCTTCATAGACAGTGTGAGCAATTGTATATCTTCCTTATTGCTGGTTCTGGAAGGCTATCTTTGACATCGAAGAAGGTCTCCTCTTCTTTTTCTATGGCATTAGTTTCTTCAACAGGTTTAATGAGAGATGAAGGGTCAATCTCGTTTTCCTCGTCGAAGATAGCCAGAGTATGAGCTAGAGGTGCATTGTCGATGCTTGGCTTCTTACTGGCAGGGGGCAACGGCAATTTTTTATTGTCGATTAGGTCTTGGATGGCTTCTTTAAGCTTCCAACAGCTTTCAGTAGAAAGGCCCCTACCTTGGTGATACTTGCAGTGTGCGTTGGGGTTCCAGTTAACCGACCTCTTCTCGACTGGTGGGTCCCCAAATGGTCCAATGGGAGTTATAAGACCTTTTGCATTTAATCGATCAAATGCGGTGTCATAACTCATGCCAATAGGAGTGAAGTTCCTCCTAAATGGTTTCTTCTGTCCTTGGTTGTTCATGGCAAGGACTTCTCCTAAATTAAAGGTGCTAACATTATTTGAGTGGGCGGTTTTGGAAGAAGAAGGATTATCGTTCTTCTTTCCTTTCCAGCCACTGTTGGAGTTATTGTTGGGAGCTTTTGACTTAGCCAAGTCATCTTCAATATTGATCCCAATGTCATAAACAGCCTTAAAGGTATGGAGATTATTTTGATATTTAAGATGCTTATAATATTTTTCTTGGAGATTCTTGATAAACAGTCTCACAGACTCTTTTTCACTTGGCACCTCAATCATTTTAGCTGAGGTTTCTCTCCACTTGTTAAAGAAAGAGGTGAAGCCTTCATTCTCTTTCTGTTTGAGGATTTCAAGTTCTCTATGGTCAGTCTCGACTTGAATGTTGCACTTGTACCTATCAACGAAAGTGTTTGCTATAGACTCCCAGGAGAGGTCTTTTCTTTCTCGAGAGAAAAGAACAATTGTTGGCAAACGGTCTCGAGAGATAGTGAGAAAAGAGAAGGGAAGACTTTCTTATCAATACCCTTGATACTCATTATTGTTTCAAATGCTCTTAAATGGAAGTAAGGGTTGTCAATTGCTCTGAATTTTGGGATGTCGTTGGCGTTGAACTTCTGCGGACGAAGATCTTTGTCCACCGAGACCCCTTGTGATGTAAGCTCTTGAAACTTGTAGTCACTAGACAACTTGCTTAAACTCTCTTGCATGAGGTCCATTTGTTGTTGCTTCACGGGATCGTCGATCCTAAGTGCGAGAAGCTTAAGTGTCTGAGTCACAGTAGCCAGTTGGTTCTTAAGTTCATTGACTTCTTCTTGAGTTGCCATTATGACTCTTGCTTTCCTCTTGCGAGCTATAGGTTTGTCGAAAAGTTGGACTTGTACGAAGAGGTTATCTTTGATTAATCGTCCTTCTTTTCTTAACCACGCGCTGTAAATTAAACCATTTTGCGTTTTAATTACTTGACTCGAATCAACTTGACTTTATGGTTTATTTTAATGGAAAAAAGTGGAAAAAGAAAAAGGGTGCATATTTTTGGCAAAAATAACGTACATATTTTTAGGGAACTAAGTATTATTATTTTTATGTTGGAGGATTAATATCCGACTTACCCCCCTAAAAAAATGACGAAAAAACGCGCACACAAGGCTCTCTTAATCATGGTCAAAGTATGTGTATTGGTGTGTGCATTGAGTATAAGTGACATGCTTGGACTCTTGTGTAAGACCATGGGACTTAGTGTCTAAACTCGATCATTGGTTCAATTAAACATTATTGACAGCAAAATTAACGGAATTAAACAGAAAACTGATTAATTAGACCTTAGGTGATGACTCGACAAATAATCCGAGCTGTCGGCCAAGCGACAGGACTGGCGTCACACTGTGGAGCTTGGCGCCAGAAAAAATAGCTGTCGTCAGGCGCTACACTCCATAGTGTGGCGCTACAGCTCAGACCTTGGCGCCAATAGTGGAGCTTCGGTCTGGGACCGTTTTCGGTATTATTAGTCAACTGGGGTATGCCTAAAGTCGTACTAGGTAAATTCCGATTGAAAAATTAGACTTTACTGACTCAAATTAAAAAATTAATTAATTAATTAATTAGGAAAAGTTCTTTAAGTCATTAATTTATTTAATCTCAACACAAGTCAACAAACGGTTAAGAGAAACATAGAATATATATATGCACAACAAATAATGCACAATTAGTCAAGTAGGCACGATATGATGCAATGCGTTTGCAACCTATATAACCATGGCTCTAGTTCTCTAAAGTTCGGGATATGGTTTAGTCAAAGAGGGTCCATGGTTAATTTTCCGGATGCACCGCGCGGAAGCCTAACCGTGAAGGGTTGGCGCGAGTGGATGGGACACCGCAAGCTTTAGAAAAAAACTTGCTTCCATGGTTTGGTGAATTCAACATCTCGGATGTACCCTTTGTTGCACGGAGCGTTCAATCGGGTAGATGGAGCATGAATTCCCAGAGGGTTATGTCCATATGTAGAACACATATGGGTTTCAGAAAAGTGAGAAATAATTCAATCAGGAAGTAGGATCGAGCAAACAATACGAAAAACCGATCAAAGTTAGAACGCATATTTCTGGCTCGGTATTGGGGGAAATTGGCGCCAGCAATCAGAGACTGGCGCCAGATTTTAACTGTAGCGCCTGGCGCCAATACTGGCGTCTGGCGCTACAACTAAAACACTGGCGCCAAGCTCTGGCCCCTGACGCTACTTCCCACATGCCTCAGCAACTTTATGTGCTCGATAAAATCTTCCAGTTTCGCGCGGTGTTATTTCAGTCCTAGCTGTGAAAGACATTCCTCAAATTAAATCAAGCAATAACAATAAATAATGTATCAAGCAACATAATAAATAATCATAACAATAATAATCATAAATAAAATAATCATCATCAAAACAACAATAATAATTATATTCACAATCATCATAAATTATAATAATTATAATCATAATCATGTTCATGTTAAAGCATAATAATAGCAAGATCCTAGGCATGATACTAACAAGATTAATAACAAACCCTAGCATGTCACTAAGCAATAAAAATCTAATCTTTAACCCTAACATGATACTAACAATCATAAATATTAGGAAGAACATAGGAAGCATCGCAGGAATCATAATAAGCATATTTGATATTGGAGTTACCCTAGACATGATACTAGGAATATCATAATAACAATATAAACATGATGTCTACATCATAATATCAATTAAAACCATTAAAGCACTTACTTTGATGCCTCGTACCTCTTTCTAATTACAAAATACACACGTTAGTAACTTCAAAGGAAAATAATAAATCAACAATTAAATCAAATAATGGAAAGAGAGATTTGAGACCAAACCCTCATAAATTAAAACCTTTCACGTCTAGGGCGAAGGCAACTTCGAACATGGCTAGGTGTATCTAAGTCTTGCGAATGCGGAATTTTGTATTAAAAAAGCAAAGTAAGAAAGAATTGAATGTTTAAGAGAGATGAATGATTCAATTGGTGAATGAATGAATGTAGACGATGATCATTGGTGAATGAAAACGGAGTTTTTAATACGATATTTATAGAGAAAATAAGCCAAAAAAGATAAATTAACAAAATAGAGTCTGACGCTCAGGAAACAGAGCTCGCGCCAACCCTGGCTAGCTGGTGTCAGGCGCCAACACTAGCGCCAGGCGCCAATGGCTAGCGCCAGGCGCCAAGGCCTGGGGTTGGACGCCAAGATTGATTTCAACGCGTTTTCGAAAATCTGATAAGTTTACCGTATTGGAGGATAAAATAATATAATTTCTTTGAAAATGCTATTTGATTTTAATTAAAACTTTGAAAAGTCAACAAAGTCAACTTATCAATGCTAATTGAATTAGGAATGAAAAGAACCTTTTAGAAGAATCTAGAAGACTAAAACCATTCCTAATTGCATTAGGAATGATAAATCATATTAAGCACTCCCCTAGATCATTGGGCCGTTTATAAAGCTTAAACCGGGCCCAGTTTAGTAAATTGGCCATAACTTCCTCAATATTCATCGGAATTGGGCTTATAATGTATCGTTAGAAAGGTCTTTGCAAGCCCCATCCAACTACACCACTATTGGATCCATATCATGGACCAACCAAACTGGATTGTCTGTTTCCCTTAAAATAAAGTTTTTCAAAAACAGAGAGAAGGGAAAAGAAAAATAAAACTTTCCGCAACACTAGACCTTTCCACACTTTCGTTTCATTCGATTATGATTCGATGTGAAAGGTACTCATCACCGGGTTTGGTTTTGGGGAGACACAAATGGTGTCTACAACTGTGATCATACATTAAAGCATGGTGGCGTCCAAAGGGAAGGAATCTAGAGCAAAAGAGTCGCCAACAAGTTTTAGGAACTTGTAAACCGTTCACAGGGTGAAGGTTACACCTCTTAACGATCCAAGAGATCGTTAACTCCAATAGGTCTGGAACCAAGACTGGAAGTTCGGGGATGAAGGTAAAAATCCAACCTAAAAGATATTGAACCTGGCCTAATAGTAGGCCTCTAATTTATCCTGATCGAATTCATGTGCACTTTTTGTCTAACATGCAATTAATTAATAGGTTTACCCTAAACATGTTTAATCTACATTGGTTGAATATTAATGCACAAAAAAATTTATTATTGGCGATCACTTGAATTATAATTAACCCCAAACAAGATTATTAATTATCTTATTAGGCGTGATTACAAGTAAAAATTCCCTTTAAATATGCATGAAAGGCGTGATCAAGCAATAACAATAAATATATATCAAGCAACATAATAATAATCATCATCATCATAATAATAATAATAATCATAATAAAAATCACAATCATGTGAAAGCATATTAATAGCAAGATCCTAGGCATGATACTAATAAGATTAATAACAAACCCTAACATGTCACTAAGAAATAAAAATTAAATATTAGCCTAACATGATACTAGCATGAATATTAGGAAAGAAAAGGAAGCATCGCAGGAATCACAATTGTCATATTTGATATTAGATATTATAGTTGTTACCCTAAACATGATACTAGGAAGATCAAAACACCCTAACATGTCATTAGGAATCATAATAACGATCTAGAATAATAACAATAAATTAATTAAAGCACTTACTTGGATGCCTCATATCTCTTTCTAATAACAAAATACACGCGTTAGTAACTTCAAGGAAAATAATAAACAATTAAATTAAATAATTGAAATAAAGAATTAAAGAAAGTTTAGACTAGATTTGGGACCAAACCCTTAGAAATTAAAACCTTTCACGTCTAGGGCGAAAGCAACTTCGAACTTAGCTAGGTGTGTCTAGATCTTGTGAATGCAGAATTGTGTATGCAAAAGGGTTCGTTTATAAAAGAGAGAGAGAGAGAGAGAGAGAGAGAGAGAGAGAGAGAGAGAGTAAGCTTTAGCTTAGAGAGAGAAAAGAATTAGAAAACTAGAGAGTAGATGATAATCGATAGTTATTGATGGAAATTGATGAGAATTGATGATGAAAAACGGATTTTTAGGAGGCTATTTATAGAGAAAATCAGCTGGATGGATAAAAAACACGAATCAGTGTCTCGACGAGAATAAAACACTATTGGCGCCAGACACTGGACATTAGCGCTAGGTGTTGAAGGTTAGCGCCAGGCGCTAGGCACTAATAGCTGGCGTCAAGCGCTAATAGCCATTTTCACGCGTTTTCTTAATTTTGATAAAAATTAGCCATATAGAAGGGAAAAATAATATTTTCTTTAAAAACACTTGTTTTATTCTAATTAAAACTCTAAAAAGTTAACCAAAGTCAATTTATCAATGCTAATTAAATTAGGAATGAATAGAACCTTCTAGAAGAATCTAGAAGACTAAAATCAATTTTAATTGCATTAGGAACGATAAATCAATATTAGGACCTCCTCTAGATCATTGGGCCACACTTAAATATCAAACCGGGCCCAATTAAGTAATTTGGCCATAACTTCCTCATTATTCATCGGAATTGGGCTTATAATATATCGTTGGAAAGCTCTTTTCAAGCCCCATCCAACTACACTATTATTGGACCCTTGATGTGGACCAAACCAAACTGGATTGACTGTTTTCTTAAAATAGGTTTTCAAAAACAGAGAGAAAGAAAAGAAATAAAAACTATCCGCAACACTAGACCTTCCACACTTCCACCTCATTCGATTATGATTCGACGGAAAGGTACTCATCACTGGGTTTGGTTTTGGGGAGACATAAATGGGTGTCTATAGGGAGCAAATTTGAAAAATAAATGCGTTTAATTTAATTCTAAAATAAATGAAAAACAAATAACAAAAAGTCAAACAACAAGTGGTACTCACATAGGAGGGTTAGGTGAGGACTACAAGGGAGGACCTTAAGGCTCTCCTTTCACCCCAAGCAAAACAAAACCATATATGCGCGCGCCAAGTGGCAGCCTAGCTAGCGGATTGCCTTGAGCGAAAAGGCCTGTCGTTGTTGGCAGCTTTGTGCTCTTTGTTGGGCCTGCTAGCCTAGGAATATGAAGGTAAGCCTCGCAAGCATGCGGGCTGCTATGCTATTGGACGTTGTTGCGGCTATTGCAAGCCCGCACGCCCTTGTCGGCTGCTGGTGCTTACTAGCCGGAGCAAGTGCTAGCAATGCCCAGCACGCTACACACGTAGTTGTTAACCTTGCTAGGTTGAGCTGGCACATTCCACACTCGGTCAACGTGCCCAGCTCGCCCATGATCATGGCTTACTGGGCTTGCGACCAGCGCTCGCACTCGGCCAATAGGCGTAGCTAGTGCATGCGCACACCAAGCTAGGCTTGCGTCCAGTGCTTGCTTTGTGGCAACATGTGGAAACCTTGACCTCGCATGGCTAGGCCATTGTGAGGCTAGGTGTTAGAATCCGACTCCCTTTGATGTATTAGTTGTCCTTGAATTTTTTGTCTAGAGTTTACTTTATGTTTTCTAGGCCCGAGATCCCATTATTGTGTTGATGTTAGTCTAGTGTTCACTAGGGATTCTCCTTGTTATCGAATTAAATCTCTTTAGAGGGTGAATAATAATTGAATGAAATCTTACACCGTTTACCAAGTGTTTCCTTTCTTTTATACTTGTTTATTGTTAGACCTTTATAGATATTGTGTCTTACTTGCATATTAGTTCCCCTCCACACTAACTTGATTGACTAATAACTCGTGGTTCAGACCCGCTTGTGCCCGCCTTGAAGTATCAATGTCACAAGCCCCGGCCACCCGCACTCCATCACCTAAATCGACGCGAGTGCTTTTGAGATTTAATTGCCAATTTGTGTTACTTTGTGCTCACAATCCCCTCTTCCACACAAGTCTAGCGTTCTTGCCTCCAAAAGGCTAAAGCGCGCCGCACCTTTTGAGGCCCAAAATCTCAGACCATGACAGTTTTATCAGAGCTGAGGTCCAAACCTCTTTGCAATGAACCTCTGTAGGCACCAATGAGGGCTACACAAAGATGGAATTCTTAGAATAAAGGCTTTGCTAGGCTCAAGGTCAAGGCGGATCAATGATCCGAGCAAGCCGCACAAATTGTGAAATTGATGGATGATCGAGATGCACTCTGTGAACAATTGAACCTTGTGAAAGGAATGGTGTCCTTTGAACAAGTGTATTATTCTGATAGCGGGTTCAGAATTATTAGAAAGTTAATATATTCAGTAAGGTCAAGTGATCGGAATGCCTGGGTGGAGGCCGCTTCCGATCAGTAATATTAATATAATTAATATTACAGCTTAATCTTGACTGCACTCTTCGGGTCACACCCAAGAAAAATATACGAACCAACTCGAAAAATTAATTCGGAAGAAATTAATTTGTCGCTCGAGTGTTAAATATTTAGACGTCGGTAATTCGAGCTTAGAGCGTCGAAACCGATCGTCTGAAGTCGAGTCGAAGATAATAAGAAGACGAGACGAGAAAATAGTAATAAATCAACAATGACCAAAATACCCCTAGCATCAGAACATCGAGTGCTAGGGGGTATAGCCGAGCTAGCAGCCCGCACCAAGTACGGGGCTTGCTAGCAAGCTGCGGCTAGCAGCCCGCACCTAGTGCGTGGCGTGCTAGCATGCTGCAGCTAGCAACCCGCACTAGGTGCGAGGCAAGCTAGCAGCAGCCCTCGGTTGCAGCAGCACGCACGCAAGTGCAGGGGCCTGCTGGCCGAAGGTGCTAGCAAGCAGCCCGCACTTTGTGGTGCGTGGATAGCTAGGCCAAGGCTAGGGGCAGCAGCAAAATGAGAAGCCCACTTGGGTGCCTTGGTGCCCAAGTGGGGGTTGCCATGTGGCGCAAGGTGAGGGAGAGAGTGGGGAGCAAGTTTGGTCCCCATCTCCAAGTGGTCCTCACCTACTCCCTCATGTATGCTTGACACTTGTTGATTTATTACTAGTTTGCTTAATAATTTTATTTTAGCTTTAAAATAAAATGTGAATATCTCATTGTCCCACATTGATGGGAGAGATTTTCATACTCTCATCATTCCCTATAAATACCCAACTTTGGGCATTAGAAATGATGCTTGAGTGGGAGTTAAAAAGAGCATTCCATAATTTTGGGAAACTCTTAAACTCATATAACACTCGGGTTTTGGTCGAACCTTGCTAACCCCAAGGTAGAGGACCTTAAAGTTGCGTTCGCCCTTTTTTGGGTGGATACCGTCGGAGGCGCGGCGCTTGACGTGCTCGTAGCTTTCAAGTAAGAGCCCCGTTTTTTGGGCGAAGCTCGCTTCGAGGGTAAGATTCGTTATCTTTTGTTTGTGATTATTTATTTATGCTTTATGATTTTAATTATTGCGAGTGGTTCCTCGGGTCGGGGTTTGTTTCCGCGGTGAGTCGGACTCACTAAACCCCAACAGCGGTATCGGAGCCCCGCTCGTTTATTTTTATAGTCATGTTTTTCAAGGTTTATTTTGGCTTAATTTTCTGGTTTAAGTTGCTAATTAGATTAGTAGCTCAGTTTTATTTATTTTAATCCCGTTTTTAATGTCGAGTTTGGCCCAGAACCCAGATTTTCGCCCAAGACTAGTGATTTTAGCCAAATTCTGACCAGAAATGCCTTTTTCGAGGGTTTTTTCGTTTTTGACGAAAAATTTTAAGTCTTTTCTAACCTTGAAATTAATGGCATAAATTGTTGATTATATGGTTGATTATTTGCATTACTTTCTGAATTTTTATGTCCCCTTAAAGCACACTTACTTGGTAGTATTTGATGCTTAAAGGTTGATTTATTTTCACATAATTGCAAACTAATTGCTTTTTAGTGTGAAAGTTTTATTTTTGAGGCTTCCTAAGTGTTAAAGATTCAATCTTTATTTGTGATAAGTGATTGAAACTTTAAAAACCACTAAATTCCACGTTATTTTGTGTTAAACTTTGATGTTTTAATCATTTTGAGTTGATTGGAAACATAAAAGTTTCGATTTTTGTTATAGAAATTTGGTTATCTTCATGTTGGAAGATATAATTTTCAAGGATTCACAAAAAAATTTAGATGTTGGAATTTTCATTATGAGCATTAAAGTTCATATTTTTCCAACTTCCCTTTACTTTGTCAAATTCTCAAGTTTAATTTAAATTGATTAAATTGAAAGTGAGAAATTGCCTCAATTTTATGTTGCACCAAGCTAAACCAATTTAATTAAGAATGGTTCTTGGAATTACTTTGGTTATTTGCACTTTGAGAATTTTATTAAGTTAGACTTGTTTAAAATTTTATTTTGCTCTCTAAATTAGTTCAAAAATTAATTTAGAATTAATTATTGTTGTCTCGCGAAAAGGGATCAAATCCCAAGGTCGTGGCACGCAAAACGAGGTAATGCATCACCTTGGCGAACCGGGCTGCATAGCAGCCCATATGTGGCTGCCAAGGTGGCAGCGCCGCCTTGCTTCCGGCCACACGCGCGGCTGTGCCGTGGCAGCAGCTTGCGGGCGTGTGCCGTGGGTCGTGTGTTCGTTTTTTTGGCATGTGCGTATGCTTGGTGCGGTGAGGTGACTAGCTGTAATATTGCTTATTTTGCCGTTTTATTTATTTTAATTAATTTTGTTTATTTTAATTAAAATTTTGGGAGGCTAGGCCTCGGTTTTGAGCGGCATTGGAAAAATTTCATTTTGACAAGTTTGGGTGCTACCGACTTAATTAATTAGATTAATTAAGGAAATGCGGAATTTAGTGGGAGCTTCAATTATTAATGACATAAATTATATAATCGGTTAAACAACTTTGACTAGTTTTAATTAGGCGTGTTAATCGGATTAACCACCTAGATTAGTTACTAGTGCGCGCGTTGTTTAAATGCATTTTACTTTGTTTTAATTTGTAAATTGCATGGGCATTCACAAATAGTGAATGGATGAATGGAATATATATATATATATATTCTCTCTCACAGGTTTTATGAAATGGCAACTAGTGGGACCCGACTAGGATAGAAAATACGGACTACGTGCCGTTATGTATTTTTGTAAATCTAAATACGGTCTACGCACCGTTAAGTATTTTTGTACTTTAATATTTAGATCATTCCTAGTTGTAGACACTAGTTTTTGCATAGTTTGGTTAAGTCTTGAAGACGGCGTATCTTGGAAGACAAAGCCTTGAATTGCAAATGAAGACCTTTTGAAGATATGAAGATCACAAGGGGTCATGCTAGTTGCCAATATGCATCTATAATTTCGCTTTATATTTTATGCTTATATATATGTGTGTGAATTATTCGTTAGATGCATGTTTAGGTTTTCTTGATGTTGCGATGATTAGTTAAGTTCACTTAAATCAACCAACATAGAAATCCTAGGTCCCTAATAATATTGAGTCAAACTTGCCTATCCAAAACAACACTTACTAACCGAACGAGAGTGATGGTAGGCTACGCCAAAGCGAGGTGCCATCACTTCTCCAAGGGGCATAAGGCACACCGGGTGTGCACGTTGGTTTTGGTTTAACTCATCAGTATGAGTGTTTAAGACAAGCCAAAGCATGCGTAACCACTCTTTGTTTCTTCGGATCTTGGAATCGCCTTATTTTCACAAAATAGGGACAAACGTGTGAATAAGACGTTAAATAAGTATTGAAAATTTGCATGAATAAAATTCAATCTTATTTAAGTATTTTGAATGGTTTTTCATTAAAATTCTTTCAATTGTAGAATCATGTCTTCAACTAATGACAACGACCTTATGTACCTGGAAACTTCCCGAAAAGTTACCATTTTTGCTCAATTTGGTGAACTTCAAGGAATGGGAAGATGAACTCCGAAAGACACTCAGTAATTGCTACCTAGAGCATATCTTGGACACTCCGATCCCGAGTTTCTACTCGAAAGGGATCATGAGTGATGAAGCTCATGAAGAATGGAGTATAGATTGCAAGAGAGTTTCCAAACTCATGGCAAACTCCATCCCGGATCAATGGAGAGGGGTTTTCTCCGGCTATTTTCCGGACATGATGCTCAAAGCTCTTGAGGATGTAGTCAATTTTAGGGTCACCAAGAATGCTAGGGGAAATTATGATGGTCATGTGGAGGATGTGACTAGGTCACTCTCCAAAATGAGGATCAAGCCACCGCAAGAAGGTTGTCTCTCTAAATAAAGACAAGAGGTATGGGGAAAAGTCTACAGTGCGAGACTTAGGCCCGGAATGCCACTTCAAGCTCATGTAATTAACATGACAAGGTTATTCAACCATTTGGAGCTAATTGGCAAACCAGTGGAAGACGAGCAAGCGGCTCACATGCTTCTTAGCTCTCTTCAATCGGGATATGTGGGGCTTAAGATGCGTCTCACCGCCAACAGGGATACACTGTCCTTAAGGGAAGTCATCCAAGAGCTCCAAAAGACCTATTCTTGCAAGAAGGCTAACTTTACCCTTAGACCAAGGAATAAGGAGTTCAAAGACAAGAGGAAGATGCGCTGCTTCTATTGTGGTAATCCCGGAAACTAAAAAAGAGAATGCGGCATGTATCTGGATGATGAGGCGAAAGGAAAAGTAACCTCAACCTCAGGTATCATCTTATACACTTGATCATAAGCAATTTTAAAAGGTATTAGATACCGGAAAATTGAATCACAACACACTCCTTTTTCAGGAACTAAGTGAGCGGTGCTTTTTTCAAGAGGAATCGAGTTCACAAGTAGGATGGAAGTGATCAATCCAAGAGAAACCTGTCATCTCATGTTTTGTCTAAAGAAGTAGAACTTATTTAGTTTTATCTACCATACTTTTGATGTATTTCCGACGTTGGACGTCATTTTCATCAAATCAAGACCTTTTGTTTTGATGTCTTGAACATATTTATGGAATGACACTTTCACGTGTTTTTAGACAAATGTTTGATACCAATACAAAGAAAGCTAAGACTACACAGTCTAGTAAAACTTACTTGTGGCATTGTCGCCTTGGCCACATTAACATCAAACGCATCAAGAAACTTCTACAAGAAGGTATTCTTGACTCATTTGATTTAGAATCCTTTGAGAATTGCGAAGGATGTTTATTAGGCAAGATGATAAAGAAACCATTCTCCAAGTTAGGAGAAAGGGCCGGTGACTTGTTGGGACTAATACACACCGATGTATGTGGACCAATGAGTACACCCGCAAGGCGTGGTTATCGGTATTTCATAACCTTCATGGACGACTTTAGTAGATATGGTTATGTCTATCTAATGTCGCACAAATCTGAATCGTTTGATAAATTCAAAGAATTTCAGAAAAAAGCTGAAAACAAACTCGGTTAGAAACTCAAAGCGCTTTGATCGGATCGAGGTGGCGAATATTTGAGCCAAGAGTTCGATGACCATCTGAAAGAACATGGAATACTTTCATAGTTGACACCTCCGGGAACTCCTCAATGGAATGGAGTATCTGAAAGGAGGAATCAAACCCTATTAGACATGGTCCGATCTACTATGGGTCTTAGTGAACTTCCAATCTCTTTCTGGGGATATGCACTTTTAACTACGGCACTCACTCTAAATCGTGCTCCGTCAAAAGCAGTGGAAAAGACTCCATATGAATTATGGACAAGAAAACCGCCAAGGTTGTCTTTCTCAAGATTTGGGGATGCGAAGCATATGTCAAGAAACTCATCTCTGACAAACTTCATCCGAAATCTGACAAGGTTTACTTTATGGGTTATCCAAAAGAAACCAAAGGGTATTACTTCTACAACAAATCCGAGAACAAAGTGTTTATTGCTCGTGATGATGTCTTCTTGGAGAAGGATCATCTCTCCAAAATGAAAAGTGGGAGGAAAATCAAACTCGACAAAGTTCGAGAGGACGAGCAACAAGGACAAGTTGACAATCAAAGTGCTTACCAAGCAGCTGTTGACATTGGTCAAAGTCAAAATATGCAAAGTCAACCCGACAATGCAAATGCTCAGTCCATTACCCTACGTAGGTCGACTCGGCCAAGATCTCAACCTGACAGATATCTCGGTGTTGTATTAACCGAAGATAAGGACATCCTAGTAGTGGATGGAGATGAGCCGGCAACCTACAAGCAAGCTATGACGAGCCCCGACTCTGCAAAATGGCAAGAGGCCATGAAATACGAAATGGACTCCATGTTTGAAAATCAAGTATGGGACTTGGTTGATTTACCCGCAGGTTACACACCTATCGGATGTAAATGGATTTTTAAGATGAAAACCGACAAAGATGGAAATGTATTTATTTACAAAGCAAGGCTGGTAGCAAAAGGTTACAGGCAAATTCACGACGTTGATTATGATGAAACCTTTTCTCCAGTTGCTATGCTTAAGTCCGTTCGAATTCTTCTAGCGATTGCTGCATATTACAATTATGAAGTATGGCAGATGGACGTCAAAACCGCCTTCCTCAATGGGATTTTGGAAGAAACTGTGTATATGACACAACCTGAAGGTTTTGTCGACCAGAATAATCCTAAGAAGGTATGCAAGCTTAAGAAGTCCATTTATGGATTAAAGCAAGCAAGCAGGAGTTGGAATCTGCGATTTGATGAAGCCATCAGTGAGTTTGGTTTTATCAAGAATCCAGATGAGTCTTGTGTCTACAAGAAGGTCAGTGGGAGTGACATCGCCTTCCTAGTCTTATATGTCGATGACATTTTGCTCATTGGAAATAGCATTCCATTGCTAGAGTCTGTAAAGACTTGGCTCGGGAAATGTTTTTCAATGAAAGACTTGGGAGAGGCTCAGTACATATTAGGCATCAAGATCTTTAGGGATAGATCAAAAAGGATGATTGGAATGAGTCAGAGTACTTACATCGATAAGGTACTGGCTCGATTCCAAATGGAAGGAGCCAAGAGAGGGCACCTACCCATGTCACATGGCATAACCTTAAGCAAGAAGCAGTGTCCAAAGACACCTGATGAGCAAGAAAGGATGAGTCGAATTCCATATGCTTCTCTTATTGGATCGATCATGTATGCCATGATATGTACTAGGCCTGATGTATCGTATGCCTTAAGTGCTACGAGCCGATACCAATCAGACCCAGGAGAGGCGCATTGGACTGCGGCCAAGAATATTCTAAAGTACCAGAAAAGGAACAAGGATAAATTCCTGGTTTATGGTGGTAAAGATGAATTGGTTGTTGAGGGATATACTGACGCAAGCTTCCAGACAGACAGAGACGACTTCAAGTCACAATCAGGATACATATTTTGTCTCAATGGAGGATAGTTTAGTTGGAAGAGTGCAAAGCAAAGCACAACCACTGATTCTTCAACTGAAGCCTAGTATTTGGCAGCATCTGAGGCAGCCAAGGAGGTAGTTTGGATTCGCAAGTTCATTGATGAACTTGGTGTTGTACCCTCCATCAAGGGTCCAATAGACCTCTATTGTGACAACAATGGAGCTATTGCTCAGGCTAGAGAGCCACGAGAACATCAGAAGGTCAAACATGTCCATAGGCGATTTCACATGATTCGAGGATGGAAGTCAGAAGGTGAAATTAGAATTTGCAAAGTTGGAACGGATGACAATGTAGCCGATCCACTTACTAAACCTTTGCCTCAAGTGAAGCACAAAAAACACATTGAGGCAATGGGAATCAAGCATGTCATGAACTGGCTTTGAATTCCATTTTATAGTGTTTTAATCAAATTTTGAACAATGTTGATGTAAAGCACCATGATGAACCATTCAGTTTTGGAGTAATTAAAATTTTCATGCAATTTAAATCACTCTGTCTCTATTTAATTGTGGTTTAAAATTAAATAATGAGTCCATTAGATTTTAATAAATATTCAAAATAGGGTATCAAGTCAATGGCTTGGATAAAGAAACACCTATTAAGTGAACATTGAATATTTTAATCGAAAATTATCCCTAATTAAGGTCATATTTTGTGGACGATTGATGACCATCAGAGATTAGTGTGTAGTATGATTTGTAGCACCGTTTCTTGTGCTATGAGGATATAAATCATTTGCACAGGTATTGGTTTAGAACCATACTGGATCGACCTATGAGGATACTTTAAGAGATTTAAAAATCGTCATAAGTATTTTCTCATTATTACTATCGGAACTCTTTTCCTTTGACCATGAGTAGTGGGAGATCTCTTGTTTGAGTACTGGTCCGCTTTGGTATCCGCCAAACGTCTGCCGTAACTAGGGATTATAAAGACAGATATCGGGCGGGTGAGTCCTCTTAGTAAGAGAAGCTACATTACAAGACTGGAAATGTCCCCCTACTAACAATAGGGAACATGTCTTGTTGTTTACAAGGCCTCTCGAAGAGCGAGACTGTGAAAAATGCATGGCCGTGCTCAGATAGATTTTAGAAATCATCTGCTTATTAACAGTTAAACTCGGATTTTGAGAAACACTTCTGGACGTAACAGAGATGACTAGTAATCTTACTCTGTAGTTCATGAAGAGACATAGGATAAGGGCTATACACTAAATGCACACTTGTCCGGAAGGACAAGTGGGAGATTGAAAGGAATGGTGTCCTTCGAACAAGTGTATTATTCTGATAGCGGGTTCAGAATTATTAGAAAGCTAATATATTCAGTAAGGTCAAGTGATCGGAATGCCTGGGTGGAGGCCGCTTCCGATCAGTAATATTAATATAATTAATATTACAGCTTAATCTTTACTGAACCCTTCGGGTCACACCCAAGCAAAATATACGAACCAACTCGACGAATAAATTCGGAAGAAATTAATTCGTCGCCCGAGTGTTAAATATTTAGGCGTCGGTAATTCGAGCTTAGAGCGTCAAAACAGATCGTCGGAAGTCGAGTTAAAGATAATAAGAAGACAAGACGAGAAAACAGTAATAAATCAACAATGACCAAAATACCCCTAGCATCGGAACATCGAGTGCTAGGGGGTATAGCCGAGCTAGCAGCCCGCACCAAGTACGGGGCTTGGTAGCAAGCTCCGGCTAGCAGCCCGCACCTAGTGCGTGGCGTGCTAGCATGCTGCAGCTAGCAACCCGCACTAGGTGCGAGGCAAGCTAGCAGCAGCCCTCGGTTGCAGCAGCACGCACGCAAGTGCAGGGGCCTGCTGGCCGAAGGTGCTAGCAAGCAGCCTGCACTTTGTGGTGCGTGGATAGCTAGGCCAAGGCTAGGGCAGCAGCAAAATGAGAAGCCCACTTGGGTGCCTTGGTGCCCAAGTGGGGGTTGCCATGTGGCGCAAGGTGAGGGAGGGAGTAGGGAGCAAGTTTGGTCCCCATCTCTTAGTGGTCCTCACCTACTCCCTCATGTATGCTTGTCACTTGTTATTTATTACTAGTTTGCTTAATAATTTTATTTTAGCTTTAAAATAAAATGTGAAAATCTCATTGTCCCACATTGATGGGAGAGATTTTCATACTCTCATCATTCCCTATAAATACCCAACTTGGGGCATTGGAAATGATGCTTGAGTGGGAGTTAAAAAAAGCATTCCATAATTTTGGGAAAACTCTTAAACTCATATAACACTCGGGTTTTGGTCGGACCTTGCTAACCCCAAGGTAGCGAACCTTAAAGTTGTGTTCGCCCTTTTTGTGGGTGGATACCGTCGGAGGCGCGGCGCTTGATGTGCTCGTAGCTTTCAAGTAAGAGCCCTGGTTTTTGGGCGAATCTCGCTTCGAGGGTAAGATTCGTTATCTTTTCTTTGTGATTATTTATTTATGCTTTATGATTTTAATTATTGCGAGTGGTTCCTCGGGTCGGGGTTTGTTTCCGCGATGAGTCGGACTCACTAAACCCCAACACCTTGCTCAAGGACACGTTGATGAAGCACTTGAGAAATGTGCTACTCTAATGTGCACTATAGGCAGAGACGCACATGGTGTTGGTGAGGTAAAAATCAAACCACCGAAACCTCACGACTACAGTGGCGCTAGAAATGCAAAACAAGTTGATAACGTCCTCTTCGACATGGAGCAGTATTTCTGATTATGTCAATTATGTGACGATCAGAAGGTGGATGCGCCATCATGTATTTGTTGAATTATGCCAAATTTTGGTGGAACACCAAGAATGCTGACATCAAAGTAGGAAGAACAAAGATAAAAACATGATGGGCGGGGTTTAAGGAGGAACTCAAGGAACAATGTTTCCCTGACAACACTGACTTTGTTTCTCGAATGAAGTTGCAAGAGTGCCGCTAGAAGGGCTCTTTTCGCGACTATGTGAAGGAATACTCGACGATAATGTTGGACATCACAAACATTAATGAGAAAGGTCGTGTGTTAAAATTTTTCAATGGGTTAAAGGAATGGGCGCAGCGAGAGATTTTAAGCCATAAACTAGATTGACACCCTTGTTGTTGCCATGTGTGCAGCTGAGATATTGATGGACTACTTAGTCGAGAAGGGCCGTCAATCTTAAAATGATTTAAGTGGGACATCCACATGCTACGATAGCCCGGCTCCAAGCTCTCTAAAGGGTATGGAGAATGGCTCTCGAGTATCGTCCAACACCATTGATACATATCAAAGAATAAGTGGAGGAGGTGATGCCTAGAACTTTGTCGAGACCCACACAAATGGTTATGTAGACATCTACTTTTTGCCTCTGGTCCCGATAGGAAGTGCAATGACGATAAATAAAACCATCTTTGTCTTGGATCAAAGTGAAGAATACTTATGGATGACTGGTTAAACCGCAAAGACACAAAAAGACTAGCCTAACCCCAAAAAATACAAACAAGGTCCAATTAACTAAACCCGATCATAATTAGTCTTAAGCCCGTACTTAAAACCTAATAATGACGGATTTAGAGGCGCCTAGGTTAAATTTAATGCTGCCGCAGAAAAATTCGTGTGCATCTCAATGAGTCGCGCTGGTCTGGCTTGTGCAACTAATTCAGTTGCGCGCAACACCCAGCGCGACTGCTAGTGATGCGCTCGCGGAAGATTCAGAATTTCAAAAAAATATAAAATCGAATCTTACCATAGTGTCGTGCGCAAGATATCCAGTTGCGCTGGGATGCCGTGCGCAACTCAACCAGATGCGCGCGAGACCTGCTGTGGCAGAATGTTTGAAACCTTAATTGCACCCATTACCTATAAATAGGGGCTTAATACGAGGCTTAAACACACAGAAATTAACCTAAAAACTCTGGCAGAAAATCTTGTGAACTTGTGCTACCAAACCCTCTTGTCCTATACCTCTTAATCTTTGATACTACGGTGGAGGTTCTCGAACAAGGAGTCCGTAAGTGCTCTAAATAGAGATCTAGCAAAGAGAAGTTGTAATTTTCCGAGCAATTAGATAAATCATATTTACTTTTCTTGTCTAAAAGAACCTTAATCGATTAAATAGTGTGTTGTTTGACCACTTTAAAAGGATATTTAATTAATCAATTCCACATAGTATCTTGCGTTAATAAGATTAGAATTGAATAATTAATTTATTGATTGATCACTTAAGCCAAGGCGAATCTTTTTTATTTTTACTCCTTTCACGAATTTGAATTAAATAAAGAATAACGACTTTTCAATGTAATTCCTACGTGATTGATGCATGTAAATAAAATTAACTAACTTAGTTTTAGGCACTAGTAGAAAAAGGCTCATTTGCGTCGCTCATTTATAGCGTATTTGCGTCGCTTCTATGAGCGACGCAACTGCTCGCGACGCAAATGACTTTTAAATTATTTGTGTCGCTCTTAACGACGCAAATGAGAGTTAGTTGTGTCACTCCTTTATAAACAAGTGACGCAAATAAGAGTTATTTGCGTCACTCCTTTATAAACAAGTGACGTAAATAGCAATTCAGAGCAACTTCTTGTTTTTTATTTGCGTCACTTGTTTATATAGGAGTGACGCAATTAACTTACTAGACAATACAAAGGTGAGTTATTTGCGTCACTTTTTTGTTTAATGAGTGACACAAATGATGTGATTTTTTTTAATTATAATAATTGCTTGTATGTGTTTGTAGTACCTGTTTCCCTCGGTAGTGGTATAACGTAATATGCTAACGCCAATAATTGAAATTAAAATGCAATATTAATGAATGCAAATGTAAATTTCAGCAGAGTTTCCTTTGTATTTTGGCCTACCCATAAAATTGGGAATGGCGACATTATATTAACAACCTGCCCAATAAGTTTACATCTCAATATCATTGACATTATACTCATCATCCCAACACCAGTTAACCAAATTCATTCATGTCAAGCCTATAATCCAAAACAAAAGTCCAACATTTGCTAAGTGTAAATCTAAAGTTCAACATTACATATAAAATACTCTGCTCAAATATCTCGAATCTCATTTATCTCCTCCTCGGTATACGGTGTAGTTATTGAAAAATCCTATCAACACAACAAATATACAAGAGGAAAGTTTTAATTCAAGATTGTAGCTAACATCAAATTGTATTTATCAAACAAAAATGAAATATTTGACAACTCATACCTTAATAAGATCCTCACTGTTATGATGATGTTCAAGTATTTCGTACATATAACGCATGACGTAATAGCCACACTCACGTAGATTCTCTTTCTTGTGATAGAAAACCAGGCATACAATCAGCTACAAACGCAGCATTGGAATGTTTTTCACTTTCTCAAGGGTATCTACATGGAGCATATACTGGCAATCTGATAATACATATACCTACATATACCTGAGTTCTCTATACAAGTATACAGACCAAAAACCTAATGAAAATATAAATAAATATGTGAACATCATCCTAATCATGATATATAATCACACAATAAGACATAAATAAGATAGACTCAATGATTATAACTACATCTATTCTCAAAATTGCAAGCATAGAGAGGGTGTTTCAATCAGACACTTGATTGGAAAGCAATTGACAAACCAATGTAACTAATTTTACAAGCATTGCCCTACTACTGTACATTAAACATTTTCAATTGAACCATGATGACTAAGCAATCAATTCTTAATAGCTAACAGCAATACAGCAGCGAGAACATAAATATGTGAGTTGTGACCTTGCACAAAAGCAGTTAATAAAGTATGTAATTCTACAGACTACAAAAAAAAATGACATCTATTAGCTAATCATTCATCTACCCAACTTTGCACCTTAATAATCGATGGTGGTATCAATGATAATCAGTTTTTTTATACCAGGACAAGGAAGAACCAAGAGTAAAGCAGAACTAAACTATGCTATATTGCTACAACTCAATATGTTTTACCTAAGTAGAGAACAAAATTTCAGACAGAGGAAACTACATACATCAAAACATGCAGCTGCATATGAGATATATAAGTTAGTAAGATTGTGTTGCTTAGAAGTAAATTATATTGCTTAGATACCTGTAAGATTCACATTTTAAAAGTTCTACAATATTATACAAGATAACAAAATATAAGCCATAAATTCCAGGGACTTCATATACAAGGATATATCTAAAAGTCAATTAATAAAGTCAGGTTTTGTCAAGTGGTACAACTGGAAAGTCTGATAAGCATGTTCTGCTTGCAAGGGTTGTTCTCCTTGAAGTTTTATACAATTTCTTAGCTTTGTTTCTAAGTTTTTCTAACATAGTTGCAGCCTTTTTAAAGGCCTAAATTTATCAATAATATTCAGTTTTTCAATCCCCTAACCCCCCCCCCCCCCACCCCAACAACTAATCCTTAGAATTTGGATACAAGTTTATTATTAGACACCTTTATTGAATTATATGAACAGATTTTGTACAGGTATATTATAGCTGCTTACAATTCAATGCAAATCACTACAAAAGTCTTTAAACATCTAACCTAAAAGTAGCTAACATTATAAAATCAAACGATATGACCCATATAACATCAAGGTAATTTAAAGTAGCGAATATCAAAAGCATAAAACTAAAAGATTAAAAAAAAATCTGAAATATATAGAAGCAGGGGATATGTTATTAAGCACTCGTTATAGACAGCCAAATACATTAATCATTGACTCATATATTAAATAACATAAATTATTAAACAAGCAATAAACATACCTAATCAATGTCTTTTTCTCGGCCTCTTCTTTTTTACAGGGAGTTCTTCAAGTGTTGCTTGTATATAGACAACATATAATGGAATTATAGCTTCAATTATTGATTAAATAGAAAGAAAAAACCAGATTAATAAGGCAAAACAGAATCGAAATTGACGAAATAAGTAAACATATAGTAATGAGAAATTGAAAAAATCCAAAACATTTGTTAAATCGTATGGATTATAACAAAGTAGATAAAAATTAAGCAAAATTAAAAGGGGAAATTAGAAAAACTAAAAGATTAATGAGAAAAACCTTCTTTAAGGATGAGGAAATTCAGAAAATTGTATGGGTTGAATGAAATTCAGCAAATTGTATGGGTAGAATGAAATTCACAAATAGACTTGAAGAATTAAGCAAATTTTAAGATCAAATTTAGCAAAAGAGCAACAAATTCAATGTTTGGGGTTCTTCAAGCAAAAATTCAAGATTAAAATAAATTAGAAATTCGCAATGGAAACCAAATTAATCAAAAAATTGGACAACAAACTCAAAGATAACTCTAAAATTCGTTTAATTGGCAAATTGCAAAAACACAAGGATATTGGACCAGCATCACAGATAATAAACATTTAATTTAAAGCAAATTTGCTCACTCTCAATCTATGCAAATCGGATACAGAACATCTCCTCCTTCAACTCTCCATCAGCATAATCACTAGCAACCCACGTACAAGATTTTTCATTCCCAACATGCTCTTGAACAATCATACCCGCAATAACTACAAATACAAATTGATCATTCATAGAAAAAACTCATTAATTCAAGCAATTTCACACAATAATTATACAAAAAAAAAACCCATAACAATTAACAAATGATAGAAATAAAGTCACATACTCAGATGATTAGCACAGATCTTAAGAGTTTTAGATTGCCGCATAACCAATCGAACTTTCCCAGAAACCTTATGCTTTAGAATTTTCCCATTGATTTCCTTCTTTATCAAATCTGTAAAGCTTTGCTTTTCTAATTACAATTCCAAAACACAAACAATTAGAAATAATAAAACATCACAATAACCCTAGAAAGCCGAACATATCCCTAAATTAGAGGCAAAATTCAAAGATTGAATCAATAACTGCATTGAAAACAACAATTGAAGAGCACCCAATTAAAAATAACACAAAACCCTAAAAATCAGGGAAAAATAAACCTGGGATTGTGGCAAATTTCAACCATTAAATCAACAAAAATCATAAAGAAAACAAGGGTTCAAATTTGTTGGGGTTTTAGGTTCAAATTTCTGCTCGAATTGGGGGGGTTTTGGCTAAAAAATGTTCAATTTTTCTAGGGTTTTCAGGGTTCGAAATTGCTAGGGTTGAGGTTGGAATTTTTGCTCGAATTGGGGGGTTTTTTGGCTGGAAAATGTTCGATTTTTCTGGGGTTTGCAGGGTTCAAATTTGTTGGGGGTTTATACACCGAACATCTGCTCAAATTGGGGGGTTTTTGCTCGATTTTTATGGGTTTTTTAGTGTTCAATTTTGCTGGGGGTTTTGGTTCAATTTTGTGCTCGAAAATGGGAGATTTTTTGCTTCGATCTTTCTATTTTTCTGGGGTTTTAGTTTGGTCGAATTGTTGTGTTGAATTCAGTTGTTGAAGGCAGCAACAAATGGGTATCAAAAGTATTTTTTTTGTGGGTATATCGAATTTGGAGGCAGCAGCAAATGGCGAGATCAGTAGAATATTTAGAATTAATTTTTAACCTATAGTTATCTGCATCGCTCATTAATTAAATAAGTGACGCAAATAACTTAAATGTAATGATGTGAATTAACTATTTGCGTCGCTCACTAATTAAAGAAGTGACGCAAATAACTCACAAACTCATTTGCTCACTTGTCCTTAAAGGAGTGACGCAAATAAGACTGTTATTTGTGCCGTTCTAATAAATAAACGCGACGCAAATAACATAAAGCTGAAGCATATCAGGATTTTGTGTTGTTTCATAGCTAACGAGCGATGCAAATAACTTATAATGAAGCTAAAATATATCATTTGCTTCGCTTGTTTCTACGAGTGACGCAAAAGAGGCGACGCAAATAAAAGTTTTTCTACTAGTGAGGTATCACGTTTCATATATTGTTTGGTGATGAAATTGTAACTAGTAGAGGCTGCACTAGGGCTAGAATAGCGATTCTCCTCTAAAGGGAACGTTATTTTAGTACCCTCGCTCCCAAACTCATTTCTGGTTTATGTAGATCAATTAGGGCATGGTTAAAATTACGATTTGTGCTAATTATCCCATGAACTCCACAGGTGAGAAAAGTATGAACGAGGTTTATGAGTTTTCCCAAAACTCATTGGCGACTCCTACTTCTTTCTTACAAAAAAGCGTAATGATAGAATCAATTCTAATTCAAGATCCCCTAAACAGTCAGGAATTCAAATCCTAATACACCCTAACAAGTGTAAATTCCTAGGCTTTTAAAGGGCCATGGGAATCTAAGGAGAAGGATTCCCTAAGATGGGAACAACCTCCTTACTGGTTGGAGTGCAAGCACAAAGCCGAGATCGACAAGCTTCAGAAAAGATTGTCATCCATGTCCGTACAAGAGGCCCCGAAGGAGAAAGGGAAAAACAAAGAGACCAGAAGCTATGAGGAGCCCACATGCAGGATGGGTTCCATTATAAAATGGGTGCTATAATAATAACAACAATCAAGGAATAGCCAAAAGTCCGACACTTGTCGGCAATGCGAGTGATGGAGCTAGCGAAGGATGCAACATCGAAGAAACAAGATCGCGCCAGAGACCCTGATTAGCGGGAGATGAAGCCCATTAAGTCAGCAACATCAAAGATACACCATACACCCCCGCCAAAACCAGATCGGATACACGGCTCAAAGCTAACATCGACGAGCCTAGAGACACCGAGGAGACATAAAAGAGGAACCTCCCAAGAGAAAGGGAGTACAGTGGTCGAGCAAACAACAGAAAGAGAATGGATACTCAAGAGGCACCAACCACAGTTGGAAACTCACCACCACAATCTCAAGGAAGCAGCTCCCCAACATTTGATCGAGAAAGCAGCTTTCCACCAGAACTCAACAAATATAGCTCCCAAGAGGAAATTTAAAGATGAAGCTCTCAACAAGTTGTTCGAACAAAGACACCCCAAGGACAAGATCCTCGGAATAAACAAAGAACCAGATCTAGAGTCGACGAAGATTCAACAAGCCATCCGCATCAACGGCGAACCAGAGACTCCAGATAGATTAGGATTTTTCTAATTTTGATTGTAACTCTTGTAAGTCGACGAGGTCGTTGACAGCTTAAGTGGGGGAGGATGTTAGAATCCGACTCCCTTTGATGTATTAGATTTCCTTAAGATGTTTATCTAGAGTTCACTTTATGTATTGTAGGCCCGAGATCCCATTATTGTGTTAATGTTCACTACAAAAAACCCATTTTTGGCAACAAAAAATGTCGTTGCTAAAAAACCTTTGTCGTTGCAAAAAATCACTTTAGCAACGACTTTTGTCGTTGCATGGTCGTTGCGCGTGTCGGCGTTGCAAAAAATATGACAACAACATTTGTCGTTGCTAAAACTCTGTTTTACACAACGACTTTTTTTGTTGCTAAAATAATGTCGTTGCCATACATTGTATTTCATGATATAAGTATACTCATTTATTAAAACGATAATTGTCGTCGCTGTAAATGCATAGTTTTTTCACAACGACATTTGTTGTTGCTAAAACTCACTATATTGTTATAATCCTATGCATTTACAGCAACGACAAAAATTGTTGCCAAACATTTTTTTTCAATAAATTCATTAAATATGTAATATTTCATATAAATTGAAAAAGCATTAATTTAATCATATCATCCGAAAATTACCTCCAAAATGTAGCATTTATATCATTTCAACATTCATATCCAAAATATTACATTCATCGTCAAGATTTTCCCAATATATATCCTTTTTCAGACTTTTCATATCCAAAATAAAACTAACCTATCCTAACTTGTTATATCAACCATCATCCCAAAAAGGTACATCCACCTTTATCACAAAATATTACATTATCATATGAATATATCTAAGCTAACACATTCTACCATTTACCATCACTTTCTCCAAAAGCATTCTCCTACTATGTACTCATCTACATCAACAACTTGCAAGTGCACAAGTGCATGTGTAAGGGTATATAAAGTAGTATCATATGATTTAAATAACACTACTGTAGGCGTCGCTCGAAGTGCGCCTACGTAAAAAGCATGTTGTGAATATGCTTGGCACTCATAGGAAGTGGGAATTGGCATAATACGATTTGGGACAAATAAAGTAGGGAACCGCCAACAAGTTTTTAAGGAACTTGTAAACCGTTCACGGATCATAAAAGGCAACCACGATAAGGGACAACAAAGGCAACAACGATTGACCCGTGAAGGTTACACCCCATTCATAATCCATGAGATTACTAACTCCATATGGTTCAGAACCACGAAAGGAGGATCGGGGATGATGGTACGAAGTGAGTCATGGAGTCACATTCGCCCGTATTGGCCTCTACTCGATTCTTATATTGAAGAGCATTCATGTGATCTCAAAGGCATACAAACAATAATTCAATTCGCTCCAAACTATTACTTAACTAAATTGGTTTAATATTAATGCACACATAATTCTAAAATATTGGTGATCAGTTCAATTAATAATAAGATTAAAAGGGATCCTAAACCGGTTGTCCAAATTATCTTATTAGGCGTGATTTTCAATTAAATATTCCCTTTAAACATGCATATAGTGATCATAAAAATAATAGAACAACATTAATATTAAAACCAATTTAATCACAATTCCAACAACATAAAATCGTTAGAAAAATAATAAAAACAAAAGGAGCATAATCCTTACTTTGATTCTGTTTGTTTGCAACTACAAAATAATAAACGAGTTAGTAACTTCAAGGAAATAATAAAGCAATAATTAAATTAAATTAAAAAAAGTATAGTTGTTTTTTGGGGCCAAACCCTCAAACAATTCTACCTTTCACGCCTAGGCTTAAGGATGGAACTACGAGTGAAGTATGGACTCCTTTGAGTACTTGAAAAAGGAATTTTGAAGTATAAAAGGGTAGGCTAGTGTTTAGGCTAAAGCATAGAAGAGAGAAAATAAAATAAGACTCGGTGCCCCGTTCATCAGAAATGAGGGGGGTATTTAGGGAAAATGTGCCGAGGGAGCACACGGAACCCTAAAATGATAAAAACCCTAAAAAAGTATCCCGTGACGCGGTCAACTTGTACCGTGATACGGGAAGCTCCACCGTCAGATGTCCCTCTTTCCCGTGACACGGTACACTTTTGGCGTGACGCGGGAAATTTTTAGAAAACGGGATAGAAAACGCGTCAAGGGTTTACGCGGAAAAGACACGGAATGTCCCGTGTCACGGCAGACCTCCCGTGTCACGGGAAATCCCACCGTCAGATGGGAAGGATTCCCGTGACACGGTAAGTACCTGCCGTGGCGCGGGAAATTCCTGCCTATTTTTCCGTCTAAATACATTTTTAACCCTAATTTCCTTCGGCATTTTAAGTGCCAATTGATAATTTCGGGCCTTTTCTGAATTTTTATTATTCGGGCTAAAATAAGAAAATAATTAAATAAAAATAAATAAAGGGTTTGGGCCAAAAATAAATAATAAAACAATAAAATAAAAAAGGTTTGGGCTAGAATTAATTAATAAGTTTGGGCTGAAATTAAAACTATGCTTTTACCAAACATCAAGACTTATCCATGGACTGTTCAAAAATATGAATTTAATAAAATACGATTTTTTAAGCACTCTCGGGATTAAATACTAAACCCGACCAATAGTGGCGGTGAAAGGTTGTTCATCATCGGGTTTGGTTTTGGGGAGACATTTTTAGGTGTCTACAGATGCCCCCACTTTGACTGAGTTTGTAGAAATGTCAGTTTCAAAAACGATAGTCAAAGTAGCCGATAGGGACGGAGAATGATTTAAGACGTTCTGTGATCCTAAATCACTCTGTATACACCGATACATGCAGAAAAATGTTAGTTCCACAGATAAAAGAGTAAAAGGATAGGATACGTATATGACACCAGTGTATTGGTGACGAACGAATTTGGCAGCTTCCTAAGCTTGAAGGAATCCACCGAGTGACATTTGTTGAAATGCTTTCCATGCTTGAGGAAAGCCGACTGAAGAGTTTTGTAGTTTTCTAAGCCTGAAGAAAGCTACCGGATAATAATTTCCATGCCTGAGGAAAGTCAACGTATGAACTTGGTGTCATTCTATGCTTGAAGAATTTCACCGATAATGCCGTCCATGCTTAAGGAAAGCCGACAAAGGAATTTGGTGGTTTTCTATACTTGAAGAAAAATCCACCGATAACGCTTTCCATGCCTGAGGAAAGCCGACTTGGCGGTTTTCTATACTTGAAGAAAAATCCACCGATAACGCTCTCCAAACCTGAGGAAAGCCGACTTGGCGGTTTTCTATACTTGAAAAAAAATCCACCGATAACGCTCTCCAAACCTGAGGAAAGCCGACGATTGCTGAAATTTGTAAGTGTATGATGGTTCAATTATCCCCGAACGTGGGCCGCAGATGATTCACACCATTAATTCGATTATCCGACCATATTAGGTGCTTAAAATGCCGAAAAATAGACTTTGATACTTGCTAGGGGTAAAATGGTAATTTTAGTCCCCTTTAAGTATCAATTACAATTTTCCGCGTAATTTCAGCGAAAAATAAATGTCCAATTTATGCAAAAAACCGTGCAACTTCAGTCAAAATAACAGAATATTCGCAAATAACTGTACAAAAATCATCGTGTCACAAAACAAATTCCCGTGACACGGGAAGGACCCCTCGTCACGCGGAGCAGCTTCCCGTGACACGACAAGAGGGTCCCGTGTCACGGGAACCGAATGGCTGAAAAACGGTAAAAAAAAAGAATCTTTGACCGGTCAAGGCTTGTGCACCACACAAAAATCTGACCGTTACGTGGGAACAGGGTCCGTTGCACGGGATTTTTATGTTTTTAAATATCAACATTTTTTTCTCATTTTGGCCATTCTCTTCCTCGTGTGATTCTCATTCAAAAAGCTCAAAAATTTTCTTGGTTGGTCGTTCCTCGCCGACTGCTCACCGGCGCTTGGTTTTGCTTCCCGTCGGCCGGAGTTCACCACCGTGTCACGGCGATTTGCCTCTTCTCTTTCTTTTTTATTTTTTTTATTTTTTGCGTTTCGTTGCTGCCTACTGCTGTTGCTGTTGTTCGAGGTTGCTGTTTACTGTCGGAGCTGCCGTCGGAGTCACCGGAGCTCCGTCGCCTGTGAAGCTCACCGTGACACGGGACAACCTCGCCCTGTCACGAATTCAGTTGACCGTGTCGCGGCGGTCTGCTGGTGGCCGGAGTTGTTTTGATTTTTTTGAGTTTTTTTTGCTGCTCGATTTTCTACTGAATTTGCTCCAATTTTTCGCCATATTCCACATTTTCGAACCTCTACAAAGATCTATGTAAGTTCTTCTTAATTTTATCTCAAATTTGCTTCAAGTAATTTCATGAAAAAACCTTAAAAAAATAATTTGGGGATTTTTAATTTTGAGGTTTTATGGTGAAATTCTTGCCATGATTTTACTTGTATATGTATGTATGTGTGTTTGTGAGAAATTTGAGACAAAAATTGCATGATTTGATGGAGAATTGAGCAAATCTCCATTTTTGGGTACTACTTTTGTGGAATTGAGCAAATCTCCATTTTTGGGTATCATGCGGCTAGGAGAACTGTAGTATTAGTTTGTCATGGAGAAACTAAATACCATAATTTTTTCCAATTTTTAGCCTGGAGGTAAAAATTTAGCGTATAATTCGATAAATAACTAAATAACTTAGGAAATGATGCTAAGTATTTAGATGCAACTTGAATTAAATGTCTTAGGAAATGATGCTAAGCATTTAGATTTTTATAATAGCATGCTTAGGCGACGAGATTGCGATCTTTCTACCCTCGACCGGCGTCGGGCTTTTCGGGAGGACACTCCCACCATTCTTGAGGGTATGGACGACGATGCTTTAGAGTCCGAGCCTCGGGCATCCGCGAGTAGAGGTAGGCGGGTTCCACCTTCGTGGACTCCAGACCAGTTGGTTTTCTGTCGTGAAAACCATGTCTCTCATCGCTCACTCTCCGGCATAGTCGATGGCACGCTTTGCCACCACGGTTCTGGAGCCGGTGATTTGATCCCTCGACTTCACCGGATCATTACGAGGGATCCTGCTAAGAGCGCCCTATGGGAATCGACTAGTTTAGTAGATTTCTATACGACGGTTGTAGGGTTTCGCAGCCCCCGGGGTTGCGGTGCGACGGTCGTTCGCGCATTGTTGGAGTATTTCTGGGATACTACCAACACTTTTCATTTTGCTTGGGGGGAGATGACGGTGACCCCCCTAGACTTCAGTATGATCAGTGGGCTGCGCTTCACTGACCGGGCTGTAGCTCAGATGTCTGATCTGTCTTGGGGATCGGCTGAGACAACTGATTTGTTGGGTCCGATCGTTCAGCACATCAGGTGCCGACCAGTGTCTCGAGGTGGTCCTAGGAGCGGACGATCGGAGCTAGCTTTAGTTTTAGCTCGTGGCTTTGACATGGAGGATACGACGGCTGAGTAGCGAGTGCGGATCTTCATCCTGATCCTGATCTCTATGACCTTTTCTCCCGATAGGAGTTCACGTGTACTCCTTTGCTACCTCCCCGCTCTGGTCAGGATCCATGGGATAGGATCCTATAGCTAGGCCAGCCTTGGATATGCTGATCTCCTCTTATCGCTACGTCATGGCTGTCGGCAGCTAAATGACGGGTCTCCCATCACCGTCTATGGTCTGTGGAGAGTCGTAGAGGTGATGATCTTTTCCCTTTTTATTTCACTTTAACTTGTTCGACTCATGTGCTAAAGATTACTTTTCATCGCAGCTATGGTTCTACGAGTACTTCCCAGGCTTGGCTCCTCGCCGGCGTCGTGGAGCGGTCCATGATTTCCCTGTCGGGGCCAGCTGGCGTGATCGAGGAGAGTCGCGGGTGGAGTCTGTCCCTGCACTGCGTGGGCTGCTACGCCGAGGCACCTCTTCTGTCGGCGTAAGACTCAATTTTGTTGCTGTTATTTTCCCTCTAACGTTGTTTCCATTGTTTCACGCCGACTTTTTATGGTTTTCAGGTTGCCATTGATGTACAGTATCGTCCTTGGGCCGGGATGACTGATCTACCGTAGGCCTTGCGTCTTTCTGCGCACCGCACCATTTTGGTTGGTACCGGACGCTTTGTTTGGTATTTGGAAGAGCGAGTCGTTCGTCAGCATAGCGGCGATTGTTTGTGGTGCCCTCATCTCCACCAAAGTCGATGCTGGACTCACGCTTGATCAGAGAGTTGATCAACAGGGGAGAGCGCTATACTTTTCCATGGCAGGAGCTTGTACACATGGAGAGTGACTATGCGCGGGATTTGCTTCCCTCTCTGGCTCCTCCACCCCGTCTTCCTGAGGTATGATTTCTTTTGAGGATCTTCTTTATTAGTCTCTATTTTAAATAGTCGAATAACTTGATTATTCGATCATATTTTCAGACGACTATTCGCCCTGTGGGGAGGATCGAGATTCATCCTCAGTCTGTCCGCTATCCAGGGCCGATTGGTATCACCGAGGACCATATTGCTGATGCGCCAGAGGGTTACAGACAGGCGTAGGAGTCTCTGCCCGATGTCTTTGAGCCGGTGAGTTTTCTTTGATGCATTATTCATCCTTTTAACACGGTTTGTTACTGACTTTTCTTTGTTTTATCCTCAGCTTAACCGCCCGGAGATGATGGGACTCATGAAGCTGGTTGACGCCCTGAAGTATTGCATCATCAAGTTTCGGCGTGGTGCAAGTTGTCGAAGCTCTAGCGACGTTCTTGAGGTATCATTCATTTTTTTACTTCTACCATTTGTTTTATTTTGCATTGTTGACACCTTTTGATTTTATATCTTTCAGGAGCGACGGAGGTCCCGCTCGCGCTCGAGGCCTAGAGGCTCGGACGAGGAGGAGCTTGGTCGTGGTAAACGATCTCCTGAGATTCACTGGCGTTCTCATTCTCAGCGAGAGCCTCAGACTACTCAGCCATTTCAGGAGGCTCAGTGGAAGCAACCTCAGTCTTCCCAGCGCTTTCCGGGCCAGAGTCAGGGGCAACGACGGTCGTTTTCACAGCCTCCACAGCCTGAGCTTGGGTCTGTTTTGACTCCCTTGGATCCTGGTTCATTTTCAGCTCCATTGTCCGGGGTTC
Organism: Chenopodium quinoa; assembly: GCF_001683475.1. Lineage (NCBI taxonomy): Eukaryota > Viridiplantae > Streptophyta > Magnoliopsida > Caryophyllales > Amaranthaceae > Chenopodium > Chenopodium quinoa. Next base: position 3,145,053 of record NW_018745617.1, read on the forward strand.
CTCCACTGGTGTCGGGTTTGTTCTCAGTTCCGATATATGGGACGATGCGTTCACTGACGATTCCTGCGTCTTTGAGCCAGTCTACCCCGTTTTCCGGCTGGACGGGCCCTGCCTTGAGTTTGACTACCGCTAGGGTCACAGGGACTAGTAGGGATACTACTCCCCGTACTCGGATGATGGAGGGACTCTTCGGCTCACTGTTCCCATATGCGCAGGGTGGAGATGATACTGATTTTGGCTCTAGAGACTTTTGACCGAGGGTTTTTATTACTATGATGACACTTGACATGTTTATTTATTACGACTCTTTTGTATTTATTATTGTGTGTTAGTGTGTGCTTGAAACTCCTTGTGTGTGATTGTGTATTTATTAATGACACGACAAAAAACCATAAGTGGAGTAATGGAGGGTACCGACCTTCCCCAAAAGAAAAGGAAATAAAAAGACAAGCAAAAATAAAAATACCTTCCCCAAAAAAAGGAAGACAAGCAAAAATAAATAAAATGATAAAGAAATAAAATAAATAAATGAAATTACCTTCCCCAAAAGAAAAATAAATAAAAAGACAAAAAATAAATAAAGTGATAAAGAAATAAAATCTTAAAGTGATGAATAAATAAATAAATAAAATAAAGATAATAATAATAATAAGAATATAGATAAAAAAGGTGAGAGTTTTATTAGAAATAAAACTCTCAGAAAAATTGAAAAATAAACAGTGAAGATAAAATACTATAAAAAATCCGGATAGATACGGGAAAAGATAAAAAAAAGAAAACGCGTGATGTGTCGTGACACGACACTGTGCACCGTGTCACGGAAAAAGTTCCCGTGACACGGTGGAACTTCCCGTGTCACGGGACGCGTATTACTCAGTGGTGTGTTTTACGCGCGTGAAAAGATAAATTCTGGGCAGTTTCGAGCGCTTTTGCTATAAAATAAGACCAGTTTATTCATGATATGCATAATTACGAAACACAAAATAATTTAGAATTTCATATTTAAATAATCATGTCTCACAATTTTGATAATACATTGCGCGACTGGTCTTATTCTTTGACCAATGCTGAAAAAAGAGAGTTAGAATTATTTCATGTCAGGGGTTTGCTAGCCCTACGACACGTAGCTATTGAACATGATTTTCTTAGGGCAGCATTAGATTATTGGAGTCCAGAAACACATTGTTTCAAATTTGATTATGATGAAATATGTCCCTTGCCGGAGGAATTCGGCGCAATCTTTGGATTTCCTGCTAGAAATCTTATTGCTATGCCTACCCTATGTGAATATTATTACCAAGATTTTGAACGCCATCTGAATCTAACAGATCCAGATTTAAATAGAATTGTTTGTGGTAATGAAGTAGACTTAGAAAAACTTGCTAATTTATATTTTAATCGCCCTATCTCTGAGTCTTATCATGTATATTGTAGAAGGGCATATATTTTTTGCATGTTTAGCAAGCTCTTATTTGCAAACAGTAGGGTAGGACATGCTTGTCTAGCGTCTGTGCTTGAACATGTCGAATCTGGAAGATCTCCTATGCCGACGTGCCTTGGAGACACATTTCGTGGCCTCGACGAGGCAAAAGCTGACCGGAAAGCCATCAGGAAGGGCTCTCTGGTACTACTGTAGGTAAAAATACGCTTCGAGTAGCCCCCGTGACACAAAACAGGCACTGTGTCATGGTGGGTGTCTGCCGTGACACGGCAAAACCTGCCGTGTCACGTGAATCTGCTTAATAATTTTTTTTATTTTTTTTTATTTTTTTGTTGCCGTGACACGGGAACTTCTCCCGTCAGATGGGATAAAATCCCGTGTCACGGGAATATTTTACATTTTTTTTTCGACTGATTTTTTTTTCTTTTTTTTTTTTTTTGCAGATTTGGTTGATGGAGCGTTTGGAACTATTCGACGCCCCCGAAGATGTTGAAAAATATGGCCCTAACGACCTATTCCGCAGGAAAAAGAATTACTCTACGAACATGTCGTATGAAGATTGGAAAAATTTCTTTGCAAAGAGAGAATTTTCCATTCGTTGGGTGGTGCCTTGGTGGAGGCTTACTAGGATGGTTGGCACGAATGATACACCGTATTGCCGTGTTCCTAGTATCTCAAAACTGACCTTTTATTGTCCTTCTCGACTGATGCGGCAGTATGGACTTGAACAAGTAATTCCACGCTATAACGATAGTCCTCGTGAAGTATCGTTGCATGAAAGTAACATTCTCAAGTACGAGGCTTATTGGATTGGAAGACCTTTGTGGACCGTTTCTGCAAGTGACCAAGCTCCTCCTCCTTTATCTAGTGCATACAAGGCATGGTTGAACCCTAGAAGTAGGAGGGAACGATTCGGATCACGCAAGTTTGATGTGAAGAGTCGTCTTGGAAATAAGAAAGCTCCTCCTAAAGATCGTCTAGGTTCGAGAACACAAGGGATTGAGTTTAAGGCTCCTATAATGCCAAGAAAGAAGAATTATGTGAAAGGAAAGGGTAAAGAAAAGATGGTCTACATGGAGAAACAACCGAAAAAATTCAAGAGGGGTGAAAGGGGTGAAAGTTCGACTAGGGGTGTGACGGTTTGGGCTACGAAAGACACATTAATGGTGAAGGCCGACCTAATTGACCAAGAGAAGGATGTTCCTAAAGGGAAGAGAGATTAGATCAATAGTGTTTTGCTTTTTATGATTTTTAATTTTTATTTAAAATAAGGCATATGATGCCAATACTTGTAGTCGCATTTATTTTAATAAATAATAGCAAATTTATTTCAACCTTACGAATAAAAATTACAATGACTTTTATTTATTATTTATTTATCTGAGTCAAGGAGTCGGACGCAATGGAAGAACGAAAAAAATAAAAAAAAACTCGTACAAACAATGAAATCGCAACGAACGCGTCACAAAAAAAAACGAAAAATCTGAAATTCCACCGTGTCACGGTGAAAAATCCCGTGACACGGTACAAATTCCCGCGCCACGGCAATTCCTTTTTTTTTTTTTTTTTTTTGCGCTCAGGGTCACCGTGCCACAGTGAACAGTACCGTGACACGGTGGAATGTCCCGTGTCGCGGTGTAGTCGTCGTTTGAAGTGCGCCTACGTTAAAAGCATGTGGTGAATATGCTTGGAACTTATAGGAAGTGGGAATTGACATTACGATAAGGGACAACGAAAGTAAGGAGCCGCCAACAAGTTTTTAAGGAACTTGTAAACCGTTCACGGATCATAAAAGGCAACCACGATAAGGGACAACGATAGGCATCAACGATTGACCCGTGAAGGTTACACCCCATTCATAATCCATGAGATTACTAACTCCATATGGTTCGGAACCACGAAAGGAGGATCGGGGATGATGGTACGAAGTGAGTCATGGAGTCACATTCACCCGTATTGGCCTCTACTCGATTCTTATATTGAAAAGCATTCATGTGATCTCAAAGGCATACAAACAATAATTCAATTCGCTCCAAACTATTATTTAACTAAATTGGTTGAATATTAATGCACACATAATTCTAAAATATGGTGATCACTTGAATTAACAACAAGATTAAAAAGGAACCTAAACCGATTGTCCAAATTATCTTATTAGGCATGATTTTCAATTACATATTCCCTTTAACATGCAATATGGTAATAAAAATAAATATAATAGAACAACATTAATATTAAAACCAAATTAATCACAATTCCAACAACATAAAATCGTTAGAAAAATAATAATAATAATAATAATAAAAGGAGCATGATCCTTACTTTGAATCTGTTTGTTAGCAACTACAAAATAATAAACGAGTTAGTAACTTCAAGGAAATAAATAAACAATAACTAAATTAAATTAATTAAAATAAAGTTGATTTTGGGGCCAAACCCTCAAACAGTTCTACCTTTCACGCCTTGGTTTAAGGACAAAACCTCGAGTAAAATATGGACTCCTTTGAGTGCTTGAAGAAGGAATTTTTAAGTGAAAAGGGTAGGCTAGTGTTTAGGTTAATAGCATAGAAGAAAGAAAATAATAATAACAAAATTCTCGGTGCCCCGTACATCAGAAATGAGGGGGTATTAGTAGGGAAAATGTGCTGAGGGAGCACACGGAACCCTAAAATGATAAAAACCCTAAAAAAGTATCCCGTGACACGGTCAAACTGTACCGTGACACGGTCACACTGTACCGTCAGACGGTACACTTCCCCGTGATACGGTACAGTTTTGGAGTGACGCGGGAAATTTTCTGAAAACGGAATAAAAAACGCGTTAAGGGTTTACACGGAAAGGACACGGAACGTCCCGTGTCACGGAAGACCTCCCGTGTCACGGGAAGTCCCACCGTGAGACGGGAGGGTTCCCGTGACACGGTGGCAGTCTGCCGTGACGCGGGAACTTCCAGTCCATTTTTCCGTCTAAATTCATTTTTTTAACCCTAATTTCTTTCGGCTTTAAAGTGCCGATTAATAATTTCGGGCTTTTTTCTGACTTTTATTATGCGGGCTAAAATAAGAAAATAATTAAATAAAAATAAATAAAAGGTTTGGGCCAAAAATAAATAATAAAACAATAAAATAAAAAGGGTTGGGTTTAAAGTTAATTAATAAGTTTAGGCCGAAATTAAAACTAAGCTTTTACCAAACATCAAGACTAATCCATGGACTGTTCAAAAATAAAATACGATTTTTTTTAAGCACTCTCGGGATTAAATACTAAACCCGACCAATAGTGGCGGTGAAAGGTTGTTCATCATCGGGTTTGGTTTTGGGGAGACATTTTTAGGTGTCTACAGAAGCCCCCACTTTGACTGAGTTTGTAGAAACGTCAGTTTCAAAAACGATAGTCAAAGTAGCCGATAGGGACGGAGAATGATTTAAGACGTTCTGTGATCCTAAATCATTTTGTATACGCTGATACCTGCAGAAAAATGTTAATTCCACAGATAAAAGAGTAAAGGGATAGAATACATATCTGGCACTAGTGTATCGGTGACAAATGAATTTGGCAGCTTCCTAAGCTTGAAGGAATCCACCGAGTGACATTTGTTAAAACACTTTCCATGCTTGAGGAAAGCCGACTAAAGAGTTTGGTACCTTTCTAAGCCTGAAGAAAGCTACCGAATAATACTTTCCATGCCTGAGGAAAGTCGACGAACGAATTTTGTGTCATTCTATGCTTGAAGAAATCCACCGATAATGCCTTCCATGCTTGAGGAAAGCCGACAAAGGAATTTTGGCGGTTTTCTATGCTTGAAGAAAAATCCACCGATAACGCTTTCCAAGCTTGAGGAAAGCCGACTTGGTGGTTTTCTATACTTGAAGAAAAATCCACCGATAACGCTTTCCAAGCCTGAGGAAAGCCGACTTGGCGGTTTTCTATACTTGAAGAAAAATCCACTGATAACGCTTTCCATGCTTGAAGAAAGCCGATTTGGCGGTTTTCTATACTTGAAGAAAAATCCACCGATAATGCTTTCCAAGCCTGAGGAAAGCCGACTTGGCGGTTTTCTATACTTGAAGAAAAATCCACCGATAATACTTTCCAAGCCTGAGGAAAGCCGACTTGGCGGTTTTCTATACTTGAAGAAAAATCCACCGATAACGCTTTCCAAACCTGAGGAAAGCCGACTGATGAATATGGTGCCATTCTATGCTTGAAGAATTCCACCGATAATGCCTTCCATGCTTGAGGAAAGCCGATTTGGCGGTTTTCTATACTTGAAGAAAAATCCACCGGATAATACTTTCCATGCTTGAGGAAAGTCGAAAGATGATGAGATTGCAAGTCTCTTTGTATCGAGAACCTTGCGTCATGAAATGATGGTGGTTCAATTGTCCCCGAGCGTGGGTTGTAGATGGTCCGCTTGTCCCCAGACGTGGGCTGTAGTTGGTTCGCTTGTCCCCGAACGTGGGTTGTAAATGGTCCGCTTGTCCCCGGACGTGAGCTGTAGATAAGACCTGCAAAATAAAATTTGCCAGGGGACTCGTATAGACTATGATTGACTTGACCAACTGACTTGACCAAGTTTGACTTGACATGACATGTGTATGACTTGTGATTGTGTGTGTCTTGAGTGAGTGTGTGTAGACACAAGCAATTAAAAATGCAAAAGCAAAAAATTTCCGTCAATTTTTGTCATGAGTGGAGGGTACCGACTTTCTCCCGAAAAAGAAAGATGTGAAAACTGAACTTTTATTTTCGAACTTCCTTCGATTAAAACTTGGAAAAAGTTTTTGAACTTCCCCAAAATAAAATAATGAAAAAGGAAAGAAGTTTTGAACTTCCTAATTGAGCAAGATGAAATGAATCGTATGGATTGAATTGCTTGTCCTGAAAATAATGTATGCATGATTCAAGCTCTTAGGCCAGGAGGCTAAGGACAATTACATCATGTGACGCGATAGATGAATGAACTCAAGACATGGAGCTAAGCATCATATATGGTGTAAAGAAGCGATTTTGAACGTCATTTAGGTCTGGAAGCTAAGCACGTATAGTGATTATTGCATAATGAACGTTGCTTAGGTCAAGGAGCTAAGCACGATATGCTTTGTATGATTAAAAATCATTGATATATAAATGTTTCTTAGCACATTATGCGAAACAATGAACATTGCTCAGGTCAGGAAGCTAAGCAAGTATACAATGTTTCTTCTGTTGTCTTTAAATATGATGAAACATGCATAGTGTTGAAACAAGATTTCATGATAAAGGGCTCTTAAAGGGAAGGATGATTGATATGGATGTGAGTGAAGTGTGTGAATGTGATACTAAGGCTGGCTGCAAGGGTTATGGCGATGGAAAGAGATGTGAGAAGAGTTAAAGATGATGACTCTTCAGGCTGGGTAAGATGTGATTTGGGTTCAAGCCCCCAAGTCTAGCTCTAAATGGGTAGGGATAAGTATTGGATATTCTTTGACTCGATCATGTATAGATATGAATGTGAATGTGGCCGCACCTCAATGTGAGGTTGCCTACGTATCCGTTAGGAATCAGGCCGAACGTAGCTCTAACCGAACTTTACACAAGTGTATGTACACCTCAAAGAGGTCTTTCAAGGGATGTAATGTAGTTAAGTTGATGGTTTAAGGAAGAAAGGGATAAAAGGCTCAAGACCCGAGAGAATCCCCAAGATGTGTAATTTTGAATTTGAAAATTTTGAATTTTGCAAGTTTATTTTCAACCTTTTTTTTTATTCTTTAGAATCAATGTAGACAATCTCAGATCATGCGGTCCATCACTCACTTAGCATTCATGTTTCTCAGGCACGGTACCAAGCACTCGATGAGAGACGCAATTTGAGACGTGTTCTTATCAAAGACATTGGAACACTTGCCTTTAGACATTGTTTTATTGTTGCTTTGCTGCTTTTTTTTTTTTTTTTTTACTTGCTTTTTGAATGTTATACAATTACACATCTTTCAATCCCAGGGTTAAGTGAATGTGGGTTGAAGAAATGAAGGCCAAACGTTAGACGAGGCTCAAAATGGTTGATGAAGAAATGGAATGTGATTGAACGGTTAACAGGACATGGTTGCAAAGGTGCCTCAAGTCATTGGTGTACCTTGGGTTTAGTTCGGTAATTGATTTTTTTTTTTATTTTGCAAATGAATTTGATGATCGATTGCAAAGGAAAGGAATGCTCATTGATGGAAAAGGTAAGAAATATGACACATAGACAGTACACATGGATAAAGGGAACCTATGCTAGACTTATTGGGGGAGAGGGTTGAAACAAAAGAATAAAAAAAAAGCATGAAATCTTGCATGAAGGATCTGTGTGCCTTGTATTCATTACTTCTTGCCGCCTGGAGGGACAGGAAGTTTATTTGCATCCATCAAGTCTTGAATGACGTCCTTCAAATTCCAAAATTGCTCCGTAGTGTGGCCCCTTCCTTGATGGTACTTGCAATGGGCATTGGGATTGCATTTGGCACTCCTTTCTTCAGGTTTTGGCTCTGGAAATGGCCCAATAGGTGTGATCAAGCCTTAACTGTAAAGGCGATCAAAGGCCGCATCATAAGTCATTCCTAAAGGAGTGTAAGTTCTTTTCTTCTTGGGCAATGGAGTATCAAGAGCTAACACTTCATTGAGATCAACTTGGCTTATATTGTTGGTAGTATTTTCGTGCTTAGAAGACGAAGAAGAAGGATGGTCGTTCTTCTTGTTTTTCCAAGTGTTATTATTGTTACTACCAGTAGTCTTTATTAGCTCATCCTCGATATTGATGTCGATGTCGTATACAGCTTCGAAAGTGTTCAGTGGAAGAAATTTGAGATGTTCCCTATATTTATGAGTCAGATTTTGAATAAAGAGGCGAACCATCTCTCTTTCTTTGGGAGGATCTACCAAGAGTGAAGTTGTTTCCCTCCACCTGTTCAGATAAGCGGTGAAGCCTTCATTCTCTTTTTGTTTGAGAATGGAGAGTTCACGTTCAAAAGTTTTAGTTTGAATGTTACACTTGTAACGATTCATGAAACTTTCGGTGACATCTTGCCAAGTCGCAGTACGCTTGGCATCTAAGGAATAAAACCATTGTTGGCAAGCATGTTCTAAGGAGAGAGGGAACACCGTAGGGAAGAGTGTTACGTCCAATCCCTTAAGAGCCATGGTTGCAAAGAACGCCTTCAAATGGAATATTGGATTATCAGTAGGCTTGAACTTTGGAATATTAGCAGTGGAGAACTTTTCAAGGAGTCTATCCTTCACATTCAAAGGAGTGGGAGGCCGTTCCATATAAGTGAAATCCTCAGAGATCTTACTCATTTGTTCCTTCAGTTTGTCAAGGGTGGAAACAGTGACCTTGTTTTGTTCCATGGTAGTGACCCTAGTGGTAAGGGTTTGCATCATGGAAGACAGTGCCTCAATGGATTTGTTGACGTTCTCAATGTCTTATTTAGTGGCCATTGAAAGGTGATGAGAAACGGAGATGACAAAGTTCTCTTTGAACGCCTATTAGATCTAAGAGATTGTTGCGGTAATGGCTCGAACCGTATTGATCTATCCCTGTTCCTTGACCAAGTACTGTGAAATAAAATAATTCACTTAATTGTTTGACTCATTGCTCAAGATAGGAAAGGAAGGAAAAAAATAAAAAAAAAAAAAGACATTTGAATACAGGTGAGAAAACTCCACTCATTTTTTATTATGACGAAAAAAGGGTGCATGAACCTAATATACGATCATAAACGACCTGGTGCACGACTCGAGTCGGAACATAAAGAAATTTTGTGGACTATACTTGACTCGTGAGTGACTAAGTGATGTTATAAGACTCGTCATATGATCGTATGGCTAGACATGTGAATAATAACCAAAATGACTGACGCTAGGACCAAATTAACACGGAAGACTTGACTGACGCTTTCTTTGTTTTTTTTTTTTTAAAATTCCACCGTGTCACGGTGGAAATTTTCCGTGACACGGTAAAGTTTCCCGTGGCGCGGCAGCCATTCCAGTGCCACGGTAGATGCTGACGTGGCACGAGATTTTTTTTTTTTTGTTGTCGTGACACGGGAACTTCTCCCGTCAGACGGGATAAAATCCCTTGTCACGGGAATATTTTACAATTTTTTTTTATAATTTTTTTTTTGCCGTGACACGGGAACTTCTCTCGTCAGACGGGATAAAATCCCGTGTCACGGGAATTTTTTTTTATTATTTTTTTTGCTGCCGTGACACGAGAACTTCTCCCGTCAGACGGGATAAAATCCCGTGAAAATAATTAAATAAATGAGGGGGTATTTATAGGGAAAATGTGCTGAGGGAGCACACGGAACCCTAAAATGAAAAAAACCCTAAAAAAGTATCCCGTGACACGGTCAGACTGTACCGTGACACGGTCAGACTGTACCGTGACACGGTCAGACGATACACTTCCCCGTGACACGGTACAGTTTTGGAGTGACGTGGGAAATTTTCAGAAAACGGAATAAAAAACGCGTTAAGGGTTTACACGGAAAGGACACGGAACGTCCCGTGTCACGGCATACCTCCCGTGTCACGGGAAGTCCCACCGTCAGACGGGAAGGGTTCCCGTGACACGGTGGCAGTCTGCCGTGACGCGGGAACTTGCTGTCCATTTTTCCGTCTAAATTCATTTTTTTAACCTTAATTTCTTTCGGCTTTAAAGTGCCGATTTATAATTTCGGGCTTTTTTCTAACTTTTATTATGCGGGCTAAAATATGAAAATAATTAAATAAAAATAAATAAAATGTTTGGGCCAAAAATAAATAATAAAACAATAAAATAAAAAGGCTTGGGCTAAAAATTAATTAATAAGTTTTGGCTGAAATTGAAACTATGCTTTTACCAAACATCAAGACTAATCCATGGACTGTTCAAAAATAAAATACGATTTTTTTAAAGCACTCTCGAGATTAAATACTAAACCCGACCAATAGTGGCGGTGAAAGGTTGTTCATCATCGGGTTTGGTTTTGGGGAGACATTTTTAGGTATCTACACGCGGCAATTTCTTTTTTTTTTTTTTTTTTGGCCGTGATGCAATGCTGAACTGACACGCATATTTGATCAACAGAGGGAGGATTTTTATTTTTTAAAGTGGTCGGGCCCCCTTGAGGGGTTGCCTACGTATCCTAAAAAGGAATCAGGCCAAACGTAGCTCTATTGGGGTCATGAACCCATGCGACTAGGCATAGAATTTCTTGAGTTGATCCAAGTTGGTTAAATTATGGAAGTCGTTACCGTCCATGTCTACCAATTGTGCCGCTCCGCCAGACAGGATGGCTTTAACAATGTACGGGCCTGACCAGTTCGATCTGAATTTTCCTCTTGGATCTAACACATTTTTACGAAGTGCCTTAAGCACTAGGTCACCCTCCTTGATATTCCTGGTCTTGACTTTTTTATTAAAATGTCGCGCCATACGCTGTTGGTAGGTTTGGACATGATGCAAAGCTGCCAAGCGTTTTTCATCAAGTAAGACCAGTTCATTGTATCTTGCTCTAATCCAGTCGACTTCATCTAGTTGGCTTTCCAATGTGATTCGAAGAGAAGGGACTTCGAGTTCGATTGGTTGTACAGCTTTAACTCCATAGAACAAAGAGAAAGGGGTAGCCCCCGTTGCTGTACGAACAGAGGTTCGATAACCCCAAAGGGAAAAATGTAGCTTACTTGGTCAATCCTTGTAATTTTCTGTCATCTTTTTTATGATAGTTTTCACATTTTTGTTGGCCGATTCGACTGCACCATTTATTTGTGGTCTGTAAGGTGATGATCGGTGATGCTTGATATGATATTTTTGTAATAATTCCACGCATTCGGCTTGGAAATGTGTTCCATTTTCACTGATCATCTCATGTGGTACCCCATAACGGCATATGATATTTCTCTCAATGAATTGAGCTACATGTTTCGCCGTCAGCTTAGCATATGAGGCCGCTTCGACCCATTTGGTGAAATAGTCGATTGCTATGAGAATGAATTCATGCCTCCCTTGTCCTGGTGGTGTTTTTTTTCCAATGATGTCGATGCCCCAAGTGGAGAAAGGCCATGGAGAAGTATATGTGTAGAGAAGCGAAGGTGGAACATACTGTAAATTTGCGTAGACTTGACACTTCGTACATTTCTTGACGTAGTCGTGACAATCTCTCTCCATAGTAGTCCAATAGTAACCTTGTCGTTGAATCTTTTGGACTAACATTTTTGCATTCATGTGTGTTCCACATATACCGGCATGAAGGTTTTCCATGGTTTTATGTGCTTCTCTCTTGGCTATGCATAAGAGATTTCTTCCCATTGCAGTTCTCTTGTAGATTCTCCCCTGATGAGCACATACTGTGAGGCCAGGAGCCTCAAAGCACGGCGTGCCCTTTTATCAGTATTAGGAGGGTATTCTCCTCTTGTCACATAATTAAGGATGTCTGTATACCATGGCTCTTCATCTTCTTCTTGTGGTTCTTCTTCATCGTCAAGTGCATGAACATAAGCCGGCTCATATCTTCTTTCTATGGTCAGTGGCATTCTGATTGTGTCAGTTGGAATTCGCACCATTGATGCTAATTTAGCTAGTGCGTCAGCGAATTGGTTTTCTTTTCTTGGCAAATATGTATACTCCATTTCATCTAGTTGCTCCGTGAGAGTTTCTAGATGAGCTTGATACGTGGCGAGACTTTCGCTTCTCACTTTCCATCTCTTAGAGATTTGGTTAATGATTAGTGAAGAATCACCATAGATTCTGAGTTTCTTAATTCCCAAGGCGACAGCTGTTTCTAACCCCAAAATGCATGCTTCATATTCTGCGGCATTGTTGGTGACATCAAAGTCGAGCTTCATGGAAATTGGGATGTGCTCTTCATTGGGTGATACGAGCAAGACTCCTACACCACATCCCTTTTGGTTTGAAGCTCCATCGAAATAGAGCGTCCAGCTATCATCTTCGGTCATGAGTAAATCTTCGTCAGGGAAATCGTACTCATCTTCTTCTTTTTCAGCTTCTTCTAGCGGAACTCTGCTAAGAAGTCAGAAACTGCAGAACCTTTGATGGCTTTTTGTGGCACAAATCTCAAGTCAAACTGAGCAAGATTGACTATCCACCTTGATAATCTGCCATTGAGTGTTGCTTTTTCGAACAAGTATTTGATAGGATCCATCTTGGACACGACATGCACTGTATGAGTGAGCATGTAATGTCTTAGCTTTTGTGCGACCCATACGAGTGCGAGACACAACTTCTCAAGTGGTGTGTATCGCGTCTCATATCCTTGAAGTTTCTTGCTCAAGTAATATATTGCATTCTCCTTGCTTTCGATCTCTTGTTCTAGCATTGCCCCCATCGTTTCTCTTGTGACCGTAAGGTAGAGTCGAAGAGGAAAGTCAGGTATTGCTGGCGCTAGCACGGGTGGGTTTGCCAAATACTCTTTGATTTTGTCGAAAGCCTTTTGGCAATCGTCATCCCATGTGACTGGGACATTTTTCTTGAGCTTCTTGAATATAGGTTCACATATCGCTGTGAGCTTTGATATGAACCTACTTATATACTGCAACCTTCCAATGAAACCTCGAATCTCCTTTTCATTTTTGGGTGGTGGCATGGCCATGATCGCCTTTACTTTTATAGGATCTATTTCAATCCCTCGAGAACTGATCACGTATCCAAGTGATTTGCCTGACGTGACTCCGAATGCACATTTTACTGGATTTAACCTCATGTTGTACTTACGGAGTCTTTCAAAGAACTTGCGAAGTGCAATAATATGGCCTGGGCGATCTTTAGACTTAACGATCATATCATCGACATAGACCTCCACCTCTTTGTGCATCATGTCGTGTAACAATGTCGTAGCTGCTCTTTGGTAGGTGGCACCCGCGTTTTTCAACCCGAATGGCATTACCGTATAGCAATATGTACCCCATTGCGTGATGAATGTGGTTTTCTCCATGTCTTCTTCGGCCATCAATACCTGATTATATCCGGCGTAACCATCCATGAATGACAGGAGTGCATGATTTGTTGTATTATCGACCAGAATGTCAATGTGAGGTAGAGGGAACCCATCTTTTGAGCTTGCTTTATTGAGATCCCTGTAATCAACACACATTCTGACCCTTCCATCCTTCTTTGGCACTGGAACAACATTTGCTATCCATTCCGGATATTTGGATACTCTGATGAAACCTGCGGCCAACTGCTTCCTGATTTCTTCCTTGATTTTGAGAGCCACATCTGGTTTCATACGGCGCAGCTTTTGTTTGACAGGCTTCATACCTGAAATGAGTGGTATCGTATGCTGAGCTATATCCCTGTCAATCCCTAGCATATCTTAGTATGACCAAGCAAATACATCAACAAATTCACTAAGCAAGTTAATTAGCTCTTTGTGTTCATCTTGACTTAGTGTTAGTCCAATTTTTACTTCTTTAACAGTCATATCATTGGAAATGTTAACTGTTTCTGTATCTTCAATAACTGCTATTTTATTTTCGTGTTCTTCCATTGCTTTTATTATTTCTTTGTCATTTTTATCATTAACAAAGCAATATTGATCAGGGCTAGGGGAATGACACGCATCGTAAGAAAAGGTACTCATTTTATTGAATTCATTGGCTAATACATCAAGAGAGGCAAGGTCGGCTGCGACCTCACCAAAATCATTAGGACTAGAAATAGAGGACTCAACAAGAGACTCAGGGTTGAACTCTATAGCAGAAAGAGGGTCGGCCTCAGACTCTAAGGACTCGTCTACAGACTTAGACTCAGACTTGGACTCGGACCTAGACGACTCAGACTCATCAAACATAGGACCCTCGCCAGCGGTTATTTCCAACTTCTCTCCACTCGGCGTAGTGATCCTCAATGTCTTGCGCCATCCTTTTAAAATGTTGTCAGCTTGGACGATTAACTCGGAGGGGTCAAAATCCTTGTTTGCTATGACAGCTTGAACGAGCTCGGAGTTATCATTGCGGACCAGCTTGGACTCATTTTTCTCCATTCCAAAAAGAAGGTTGATTCCTAGATCATCAGAGTTCAGGCTAGCTGGCTTCTTGGTTGTGAAGAGCTCTTCTTCTTCATCAACAAAGTCACAATCGAGGAACACCTCGAATCCTGGTTCACGGATCCCATCATGGACAAATGGTTCAGGGAATTCAGAGCATGGGAAGTCTTCCCCTTCTTTGATGTACTGGCCATTGAGGGTGAACGGATATGGATCCATGGCCATTTCTGTCTTCGTGATTTGAGCATTATTACGAGCCTTCATCTTCAATGAAGCTTGTTTCAGATCTTCTTTTGTTTGCTTGAATCCCAAGCCAAAAGTATCCTTCTTGAGTGCACCAGGATGGCCCCAAGATTCAACCACTTTCTTCTTGAGTCCAAGGGTCATTCTAGGGAAATGACCTTGCTTCTTCAGAATGGCATTGATACAGGTGTTTGAATAGGGATCGAAGTCGAGGTGGCACTTTTCCTCCTCTTCAATCACGAGAACATCATCTAGTGAAAACCTCCAAAGATCTTCATCTTCTTCGTCATGATCAACATGGACGATAGGAGTATCAATAACTTGAATGCGCATAGGAGAAGCATCGATAGTAATTGGAACCCCTCCAACTATGGATTTCACTTTCTGGTGAAGCGATGATGGAATCGCCTTTCGCTCATGAAGCCAAGGGCGTCCTAACAACATATTGAAAGAGGCCTTAATGTCCACCACCTAAAATTTGGTGCGATGTTCAATGGCCCAAGTAGTTATATTCAGTTTGATAGTACCCACTGCTTGACGGCGAGTATTATCATAAGCGCGAATCCCTTGAGTGGAGGGAGTCAATTCTTCATTCTTTATGCCCAACTTCTTTGCAGTACGGAGTGGGCACACATTGATTGCAGAGCCATTATCAACCAGGCTGATAGGAACATTCATCTGCCTACACACCACAGTGAGGTGTAAGGCCTTATTATGTTGATCCTCTTCCGGGGGCAGATCCTTATCAGAAAACGAAATCACATTGCTAGTACTTGGAAACCCAGTAGTGAGAAAGTTGACCAGTCCTTGAGGAGTCATGTCATCATCAACTCCTATCTTCACCAGAGCATTCATCACAGCCTTTTGATGCTCGTGGGAAGTGGCCAAAAGCTTCCATACATTCATCTTCACCTTGGTCTTTTGCAGTTGTTTGACCACATCGCTGTTCACAGGATCGATGGGATCAACTATCGGATGTGATTGTGGTGGAGGTGGATTAGGTTGTTGCAACCGTCCACTTCTGGTGAGAACCTTGACCTCAAAGTCCCCCCAAACGTCTTCACTAGTTCCAAGAGATGAACAGGCTATATCCTTGAGATAGACGTCTTCATCATCACTATCCCAAATTCCATTCACTTCTTCAGTACTTGAGATAAATACAACTTCCGGCAGAGGTTCATTCACAGGTTGAATGAGTATCGACGGGTCAAAGGAGACTTCATCTCCCATGATAGCCAAAGCATCAGAAAGAGGACCTGTTTGAATGTTAGGCTTCTTGCCCCCTGGAGGGACAGGAAGTTGATTAGCATCGATCAGGTCTTGGATTGCATCCTTCAGCCTCCAACACTTCTCAGTATTATGACCCTTGCCTTGATGAAAATTGCAACAAGCATTGGGGTCATAGCTAGCAGTCCTATTCTCTGGCCGAGGTTCTGGAAATGGTCCGATTGGCATAATCAGTCCTTGACCATGCAAACGGTCATAAGCAGCATCATAAGTCATTCCCAAAGGCATCTAAACCCTCCTTTTCCTTTGAAATCTTTGGGGAGGAGCATTAAGGTCAGCACATCATTAATATTGATATTATTGGTAGCATTATTGGGCTTAGAAGACGAAGAAGAAGGAGTGTCATTCTTCTTGCTTTTCCAAGTGATGTTGCTATTGTTGCTACCAACAGACTTCATCAGTTCATCTTCGATATTGATTCCAATATCGTATACAGCTTCAAAGGTACTCAGAGGCAGAAACTTCAAGTGTTGCTTGTACTTATGAGTCAGATTGGCAATGAACAAGCGAACCATTTCTTTCTCCTTGGGGGGATCCACCAGGAGCGCAGTTGTTTCCCTCCACCTGCTTAAGTAAGTGGTGAAGCCTTCATTCTCTTTCTGTTTGAGAATGGAGAGTTCACGTTCAGAAGTCTTGGCTTGGATGTTACACTTGTAACGATTCATAAAGCTTCCAGCAACATCCTCCCAGGTCGCGACATGCTTGGATTCCAAAGAATAGAACCACGGTTGACAGGCATGCTCTAAGGAAAGAGGGAACACCGTAGGGAAGAGTGTCACATCTACTCCCTTAAGAGCCATAGTTGCAGAAAAAGCCTTCAAGTGGAAAAGAGGATTATCAGTAGGCTTGAATTTGGGGATGTCAGCAGTGGAAAACTTCTCAGGAAGCTTCTCTCTTATGGACGAAGAAGTGACAGGTTGTTCCACATAAGTGAACTCTTCAGAAATCTTTCTCATCTGTTCCTTAATCTTGTCCATTGCGGCAGTAGTGACATTGTTTTGATTGTCTTGTTCTACAGTGCTGACTCTAGTGGTGAGTGTCTGCATCATGTCAGACAATATTTCAATTGTCCTGTTGAGGTTCTCAATGTCTTCTTTAGTGGCCATTGGTTGAAAGTAGACTGGAGATGAATCTTGTGGAGATGATTGAGGTAGTTTCCTTGTACGCCTCTTTGGTATAATAGGTTGTTGAGGTATGGACTCTAACCGTAACAATCTACCCCCGCTTCTTGACCAAGTGCTGTGACACCAAAACAAACACACCTTTAATGACCAAACTTAACCTTGACCCATCCGAAAAAAACTTTTTTTTTTATTAAACATCTATAATTTTGAAACTCTACTTATCATTATTTTTTTAAAAAAAAAAAATACATGGGAGGATACCATCCGACTTACTCCGAAAAAACGACACAAAAACGAGACTTCCCCAAAATACGGTAAAAAAAATGGCGCACGACTAAAAAAATGTGTGTGAACACGATATGTGAGTGATTAAGTGAGGTTATAGACGCGTGTTTTAACTATATAGCTAGACACGACACAAAACTGGACACAGCATTTGCACAAAAATCGAAAAAAGGACTGACAAGACACTTTCCTGGGCACTGTGTCACGGTACAGATTGTCGTGACACGGTGCAGTCTACCGTCAGACGGCAGACAGCCCCGTGTCACGACACTGTTCACCGTGGCACGGCAGAAAATGTCGTGACACGGTGTGCAGTTCCAGGTCAGTTTTGTGATTTTTCCAGATTTTAACCGATCTTAGGTCCGTGCTAATTACTATGTGAGAATAAAAACCCTCGGTCATGGGTTAAAAAAAAGAGCAAGCACATGAAGGTTAGCACCAAACAGCCACATAGCATTTAGGCACGATGATGTAAAAAAAGTTTGCAACCTAGAGTCAAGATCTATGTTCAACTATTGGTCAACCTTTGGGTGTCAAAAGGGTACCATGGTTAAGAGTTTGGACGCGTTAGCAAGGAAGCCTCCCTTGAGGGTGTATGCCAACGGGCGGCTCCGCGAGTTCGTGATGAAATCAAACTCGACTCCATGGTTTGGGTGGATTTAATAACTCGGATGAACCCTTATTGCCACAAGAGTTTTTGGGTTGATAGAGCTTAAATCCCCCGGGGCTAAGACGCATGTAGAACACATACGTTTTTTCAAAAAAATCGAAGGAAGTCGACTGTGAGGAAAGAAAATAAACCACCGGACTGATTTTAGGACTGCCGTGACACAGAAAAAATTCCCGTGTCACGGTACTGTGCACTGACAGACGGTGCACTGTACCGTGACACGGCAGATTTTTCCGTGGCACGACAGTCAGAAAATCTGACTGGTTCCCTGTTTTCCTTCGCGCGCAACCAAGTTATCCAATTTTTCCTACGGGACATACCCGAATGCGACGTTAAAACGTCTATGCAGATGTAAAAATGCCAAATTAATCACAGGAATATTTTTTCAAGAATCTTTCAAGTCTCATCCACTCATCTTAATTAAATACCGATCACTCAAATCGATAAATAATTAAGAATCCTCCCCAGTGGAGTCGCCAAATTGTAAGCGTCGCTCGAAGTGCGCCTACGTAAAAAGCATGTTGTGAATATGCTTGGCACTCATAGGAAGTGGGAATTGGCATAATACGATTAGGGACAAATAAAGTAGGGAGCCGCCAACAAGTTTTTAAGGAACTTGTAAACCGTTCATGGATCATAAAAGGCAACCGCGATAAGGGACAACGAAGGCAACAACGATTGACCCGTGAAGGTTACACCCCATTCATAATCCATGAGATTACTAACTCCATATGGTTCGGAACCACGAAAGGAGGATCGGGGATGATGGTACGAAGTGAGTCATGGAGTCACATTCGCCCGTATTGGCCTCTACTCGATTCTTATATTGAAAAGCATTCTTGTGATCTCAAAGGCATACAAACAATAATTCAATTCGCTCCAAACTATTACTTAACTAAATTGGTTTAATATTAATGCACACATAATTCTAAAATATTGGTGATCACTTCAATTAATAACAAGATTAAAAGGGATCCTAAACCGGTTGTCCAAATTATCTTATTAGGCGTGATTTTCAATTACATATTCCCTTTAAACATGCAATATAGTGATCATAAAAATAATAGAATAACATTAATATTAAAACCAATTTAATCACAATTCCAATAACATAAAATCGTTAGAAAAATAATAAAAACAAAAGGAGCATAATCCTTACTTTGATTCTGTTTGTTTGCAAATACAAAATAATAAACGAGTTAGTAACTTCAAGGAAATAATAAAGTAATAATTAAATTAAATTAAATAAAGTATAGTTAAGTTTGGGGCCAAACCCTTAAACAATTCTACCTTTCACGCCTAGGCTTAAGGATGGAACCACGAGTGAAGTATGGACTCCTTTGAGTACTTGAAGAAGGAATTTTGAAGTAGAAAAGGGTAGGCTAGTGTTTAGGCTAAAGCATAGAAGAGAGAAAATAAAATCAGAGAATTACTCAGTGCCCCGTTCATCAGAAATGAGGGGGGTATTTATAGGGAAAATGCGCTAAGGGAGCACACGAAACCCTAAAATGATAAAAACCCTAAAAAAGTATCCCGTGACATGGTCAAACTGTACTGTGACACGAGAAGCTCCACCGTCAGACGACACTCTTTCCCGTGACACGGTACACTTTTGGCGTGACGCGGGAAATTTTCAGAAAACGGGATAGAAAACGCGTCAAGGGTTTACGCGGAAAAGACATGGAATGTCCCGTGTCACGGCAGACCTCCCGTGTCACGGGAAATCCCACCGTCAGACGGGAAGGATTCCTGTGACACGATAAGTACCTGCCGTGGCGCGGGAAATTCCTGCCTGTTTTTCCGTCGAAATACATTTTTAACCCTAATTTCCTTCGGCATTTTAAGTGCCGATTGATAATTTCGGGCCTTTTCTGACTTTTTATTATTCGGGCTAAAATAAGAAAATAATTAAATAAAAATAAATAAAGGGTTTGGGCCAAAAATAAATAATAAAACAATAAAATAAAAAAGGTTTGGGCTAGAATTAATTAATAAGTTTGGGCTGAAATTAAAACTATGCTTTTACTAAACATCAAGACTAATTCATGGACTGTTCAAAATTATGAATTTAATAAAATACGATTTTTTAAGCACTCTCAGGATTAAATACTAAACCCGACCAATAGTGGCGGTGAAAGGTTGTTCATCATCAGGTTTGGTTTTGGGGAGACATTTTTAGGTGTCTACAACTACATATTTCATAATACATAATATGATTATAAAGAGATATTTAAGATTAATCATGTGCTATTTCAAACATCCTTATAAATGTGATGGAGTCTAAAAGAACTTATAAAATCTAAGGACAATAAGGGGAAAAAAAAAACAGTACCTTGAAATCAAAATTAAATTAATTTTAATTGTCAGGTAAAAATTTTATAAAAGATATAATTATTATCTCCAAGTAAATGGTCTATGACATCATTTTTGAAATAGATTTTAGCATGTACCTTTGTTTAAAAATTCTCGCAATAATTCTTCCTTCATTGCATCCATTGCACGTTGCATATCAAGCTTTTGTTGTTCTAGTTGCCTTGATGTTGCTTCAACTGTCTCTTGTAGCTGTTTTTTTTGTTTGTTCTTGAGTCTCTTCTAACTCTTTTATCCTTTCATCTTGCTCTTGAATCTTCTTTTGCTGCTCAAGGTGTTTTCTAGTTCCCTTACTATAACCACGTAAGGCTGTACCTTTCCCACGAAAGTAACCAGATCTGGGTTTCAAAACATCCAAAAGAATCTCCTCTTGAGTCATCGACTCCCCATGAGTAGCAACTACAACTTTTAATTGGTCCTAAAATGTGCATCAATTGTTGAAGTAAATATAATTATTAATAAGATTTGTTGTTGGTTTCAAGAATGGTATCATAAAAACAATATATTTGTAGCAAGTACCAACTAATACATGCTGTAAATAACTCTTTTAAATTGCACTTACATAAATTTCCTTAGAGCGAGAATCATCAGCCCACTGAAGTTGTCCTTCCTTATTTTTTGTTGTGTGCTCGAAAAGCCAAATCACATCAGCTGATGGTTTTACACCATTGTTTTCACAAGTCTAAAACAAAAATACTTCAGTTTAACCAAGATTTGGGATTAAGTAAATAAAGTCGTATATTATTAGTGGTCAGGTTAAATATTTACCAATACATGTTCAGCTTCTGCAAATGAATTGTTGCCAGTAGTGTGCTTAGTTCTTTTCACAGAAAGACGATTTCTTGAATTTCTTTCACTCATTGCCTACATGTTCATTACAATTAAGATGAAGCGACAAAATAATATAAATTTTATTTACATGACATAGTATAGTTTTTACCTTAACAGGTTCAGAGCTAAATCGTTCCACACAATGTTTCCATTGATTTTGAGGTAAATCTGGTGGAGGATTTTTTAAGCGCTCCTCATCATTTTGTCCACAACCTCCATTCTTATAATAGTTGTGCAATCGAGATTTCCATAACCTATAAAGACGTTGCATAGTTTCGATGGCAAAAGCTTGCATCTTAATGTAGGAACTACCTTCTTTAACTTGAAACTTTTCCTACAAAAATATAAACTAATCATAAGAAATGAAATAATAAGACAAGGTCTTTGTTCATACATAACATGGTTCAATAAAGAACAAAATACCTCAATTTCCTTCCACATCACATCACCAGCTAGTCCAAAAGCTTCTTTCCAACTCTTCACATTCAATGGAGCCCTTGTCCTCACGACACGACCACACTCATTCAAAAACAATGGGCATTTTCACCGATAGCCCGGTCAATGTCATCTGGAATGTACACTTGTAATTTGGATTTTTTCCCTTTGATTTTCATATCTACTACATAGCTTTTGTACTTTCCCCTTTCGCCTCTTTGCTTCACCTTGCTTGTCGCTATTACCATGTTTTGCAATTCAAATCACATGTTCCACTCAAAATATTTGGTCAGATTTACATGAATGTCAGATTACCGTATTTTCAAGTTTACTTTTCGTTTATACAGGTTGATTTTTATCAAAAACTTTACAACGTAAATATTATTTGTAGCTAGTAAGAAAGCTAAAAAAGAGAAAACTTTCTCACAATAATATGTTTATTTTACCTTCGCCATCTCGTGTAGTTTCTCCATTAACAACTGAGTGTATCGAACCATTATTCCCTACTTGCCAACGATTAGAATTTTCACCAAATCCTCTATTTTCTTCGTCCCTTCTAATAGGTGGATCCAGAGCATTTGTTGCTTCCAAAGTCATGTTCATCCTTCCTACTAAATTGGTCTTTCTTTTCCTTTTGCTTGTCGTACCAGCTTTATTTATAAAATAAAGTTATTAAAAGACATGAAAACATAATAGCACAGTATAGCAACAATTTTTTAATTATACCTCGAACATGTGGTGAAATACACCCCTCTGACTCATTTTGAATTTGATTTTCATTGGAAATCATGTTATCATCATGTGTTTGACAATGCTCTAAATGATTCAAGGATCCCAAGGCATTTTGGTTAGGTAAGTCACAATTCCCCATACTTTGAATTTGATTTGAAGAGTTCATTGACCTTCTTGGTACATTATAATTGCCACCATTTTGTACCAAATTTGAGGATCTCACATGTTCTCCTACCACATTTGAGTAAAGATTACTTCCTGTTTAATTTATAATCAATGTAATTAGAATAATGAAAAAATAAACAATGAAGAAAATAATGCATCAAACCTAATGATAATACAATTTCAAAGTAAACCATTTACCTTTTCCATCTTGTTTTCGATTACACACATTTTTTCCACCACCTCTCCCAACCATTCTTTATAATTTCCTATTTTTGCATAAACACGTAATAACATTAGTTTAGAATACATTCTATACAAAACTCCATCCAATAACTAATAGAAATCTGTAAACTTATAGTGGTATACACATGACGTAAGTATAATATTAACGTATATACGACAAAAAAGCAAATTTCATACACTGAAAAAAAAAAGAGAGAAAGATAACATATTCAATTTTACTCTTATGATGACTTCGAACTAAACTCTTCCTCTTCACTTGTATCTTCTAAAACTTCAATATCACCATCATTGATAAAGTCATCATCTTTACCAATTTCCTCAATCACTTTTCTAACTAAATTTAGAACACTAGGTTCTCTCTCAACCACAAAAGTATTTGTTGCTAATGAATTTATAAGAAACCTATCATTCCCAGTCCTGAAGCTTTGGCATTCAACTTGATTTACATCAACCTGCTGATATGCGTCCACATCTACACCACCTTGGTCATTCTTATCATTGTTTGGCATATCATAAAGATCTCTGGGTTGGGTTTTCGATAACAAACTGCCAATCCTCATTTTTCGGATCTTGTACGTAGAATACTTGTTCAACTTGTGATTCTAAAACGTACACTTCTTTTGTTTTCAAAGAACCCCTTTTATTTACACTTATCAGTCCATGATCATCCACTTTGTATCCTTTTCCAAGGTGTTGTACATCAA
This sequence comes from Chenopodium quinoa, assembly GCF_001683475.1. Lineage (NCBI taxonomy): Eukaryota > Viridiplantae > Streptophyta > Magnoliopsida > Caryophyllales > Amaranthaceae > Chenopodium > Chenopodium quinoa. Next base: position 3,168,590 of record NW_018745617.1, read on the forward strand.
ACCATGCACATTTAAAAACAAACGTACGATTCCCACCCAGATACGAAACCTCAAAGATGTCTTTTAACACACCATAATATTTTTTGTCTGAAATATCATCTCCACGTACCATAACTCCACTATTTTGAGTTTTCCTATTCTCACACCTATCATGTGTATGAAACCGAAAACCGTTAACTATATAAGCAGCATAGCGCCTCACAACTCTAGAAGGAAAACAAACTAAATTATATATGTCTTCATCAATGTTCCCTTCTTCATAGAGTTTACGCACCTATTTGAAAAAAAAATAAGAATACCAGGTTAAAAATTATCATGCATTAGATATGAAAAATTAATTATATTCTCTATGAATGAACTCTTACACGATCATGAATCCAAGTTGCAAATTGCATCTTGTGTCTTCGTTCCACATTTCTTGGATTTTCTCTCTCCAACATTAATTTGTGTTCGCTGGAAAAAATATATAATATAATGTAAATAATCAAATATAAAAATTTACAGATTAAAATGACTATTTTCAACACTTAATTAACAAAATCAATAAAGCTCATCGCAGTTTAGTAGATTGTACAAATGGATTTGATCACATTCTTCAAAGCTAAGATGTCGCGGTGCCCCTTCTCCGAGTGCATGACCAAGGGGTCTGAAAATATCTAACTTGTTTCTCAAAGTAACATCATTCAAAGTGTCATCATCATTTCTCCCTTTCCTATTGAATTTAGTGTCAATATCACTCATATATCTTGAGCAAAATGTTAGACACTCGTCTACAAGATAGCCTTCTGCAATGCAGCCCTCTGGATGTGCTCTGTTTCGAATGTACTTCTTTAAAGTTCCAAGATATCTGCAATTATAATTACAAATGAAAATTGAGTCTATATATAGAAAGAAATAAATTTCTAAAAAATCAAATAGATGTCCTACCTTTCAACTGGGTACATCCATCGATACCGGACAGGCCCTCCGATCTTTGCTCAGCAGCTAAGTGAACCACCAAATGCACCATCACATCAAAAAAAGCAGGAGGGAAAATCATCTCGAGCTTGCACAATGTGTAAGGAATTTGTGCTTCGAGGGTGTCCAGTTCCTTTATTGTTATATTTTTTGAGCAAAGGTTTCGAAAAAAAGAGCTAAGCTCAACTAAAGGCTCATAAACTTCCTTTGGCAGGAATCCACGAGTTACAAGAGGAAGAAGTTGCTTAATAAAAACATGATGGTCATGACTCTTCATGCCAGATATTTTCTTTCCATTGTCCCTGACACAACGTGAGATATTTGATAAGAAACCATCAGGTGACTTAATTCCAGCAAACATCTCACAGATTGTTGCTTTCGCAGTTGAATTTAGTGTGTAGGATGCTACTGGAACTCGTACTTTATCTCCATCCAAACTAAGGTGGAGCTCATCTCGAATACCCATTTTCATCAAATCAATTCGAGCCTTTACCGTGTCTTTTGTCTTACCTCTGATATTCATCAAAGTGCTTAAAATATTATCAGACACATTTTTTTCGATATGCATGACATCTAAGTTGTGTCGAATTTGCAATTTTCTCCAGTACGGTAGTTGGAAAAAATGCTTTTTTTGTGCAAACCATATAAGCTATTTGAAGCATCCCATTTTCTTTTCTGTCCAGTAACCTTACCAAATGCTGCTTGCTCAAATCGATTAAAACAACTTAATATTTCATCACCAGTTAACGGAACAGGTGCATGCCCTCTTTCTTTTTTATTATCAAATGATTTAGCATATTTTCTCCATTTATGATTAATAGGCAGCCAACGACGATGACACATATAACAACCTTTACTCATCAAGGAAGTGCGCTTGGTTTCCTTCTGGCAGGATGGGCAAGCATAGTGACCTTTAGTACACCAACCCGACAAATCAGCATACGCAGGAAAGTCACTAATAGTCCATAAAACCATGGCATACATATTACAATGTTGCTTAGAATAAGCGTCATAAGTTTCAACTCCAAACTCCCAAAGGTCCTTCAGTTCTTCAATTAAAGGTTGAAGATAAACATCAATATTTCTTCCGGGACTCGTGGTTCCCGGAATGAGTAGAGATAAGATGAAAGAATGAGGCTTCATACATATCCAAGGAGGTAAGTTGTAAGGAATAAGAAGAACAGGCCAAATACTATGTTGAGAATTATCAAAAGGTTGGAAACCATCACAAGCTAATCCAAGTCTAACATTGTGTGCATCTCTGGAGAATGAAGTATACTCCTCATCAAATGATTTCCATGCAGCAGAATCAGCTGGATGCCTCATTACCTCATCATCCACCCTTTCTTCTTTATGCCATCGCATATCTTTTGCGGTCTTTCTTGACATATATAACCTTTGTAATCTGGATTTCAATGGAAAGTGTCGTAGCACCTTGCGTGGCACTTTTTTCGTTCCATTACAAGCACCTTTAGGAACATTCTTGTATCTAGGTAAGCTACAAGTAGGACACTTATCTAGATGTTCATTTTGTTTCCAATAAAGAATACAATCATTTTTACAAGCATCAATCTTCACACACTCAAGACCCAAATTGGAAATCAATTTCTTTGCCTCATAATATGAATCAGGAAGGTTAGTTCCCCATGCTTCCCCTTGCAATTTTAGTAAACTATCAAAAGAGCTATCACTCCAGTTATTTAAAACCTTCAAATGCAGCAGCTTTACTATATAAGACAACTTTGACATTGTTGTGCCATTAGAGGTCAATGGCTCTTCATATTCTTTCAAAAGATGGTAAAACATTGCTGCATCTCCAGTTGGTTCTTCATTAAAATCATAGTCATTTAGATGATCCCCCTGCATACCAGGTACCCCAAATGCATCTTCTAACATATGAACTCCACTATCATCACTTTCCATTCCATTTCCATCTCCATCTTCCATACCATTAATGTTACCACTCGGAGAATTACTTACCTTTTCACCATGAAGGTCCCATATAGTGTAATACTCATACATTCCTGACTTTAGTAAATCAAACCTCACATCACACCTTTTTTTATACACTAAATTACGACAATTATCACAAGGACACCTAATAGTGGCAGTATTATCATCCTCTATGACATTAGAAAAGGCAAAGTTCAAGAAATTATCTACACCCTTTATGTACTCGACAAGTGAACGATCATTTATTTTCGTCCATTCCTTATCAAAATCCATTCCCTAAATTCACATTAATATAAATAAGATAAAAAAATTCTAAAATTTCAATGAAATAGCATACATATAATTTATGTACAATCATACAAATATAGCATAAGTATCCATTTAAATGACAAACAATCCTAATTATACTAACATGCCTTAATTTAAAATATATAAAACAATCACAACTTTGACTTGAACCATATGAATATTAAAATTAAAAAATAAAAAAATTTATAAAAAAAAAACTTTGAAATAGGATAAGAGTATTACCAACAAGAAACCGTCCAGATAGCCTGCTATAGCTCAAAAAGTTTTCTCCTTTGGTTACTTCGATTTTCTATCAGCTAGCTACTAATTATGTGTCTCTGTACAGGAAAAGAATGTAATGTAAAATCAAACAAGAAAACTTGTTAAAGTGGCCTACTTTAATTAAAATAGTTTTCATCTTGGTTAAGTTGAATTGCTATCAAATCTAGTGAGTGAAACCTTTTTAGATACATGGACGAATTTGCTATTTTCTAACCGTATAAAATACTACTTTTCTATAGTTAATCCCAAAAATATTGAATATGTGAGTTTATTTTACAGATATACATACACATTTAAAATTTAATAATTAAAAGAAACCTCAATTACAACAATAACAAGACATACATGGGCTTAGTTCTACACCTCAACCTCTAAGTAAATACTGCACAGAAATTATTTGCAAAAAAAAAAGAATAAAGCCATTAAATTAAAACTAATACATTATCATTCAATGTAGTAAACAAGTAATCTATTAACTTTACAAACAATAATTAAATAGAAAGTTGCTTTTGACATTGCTTTCAAATATGACAGTCACATAATCAACCCACCTCTTCTAAACTGTAGTAGTACTAGATCGAACCTAGTCCTTAATTAAAAAATTGTTCAATTGACTAATACATGCAAGATATCTAATAAATTATTTCAAAACTATAATAAGAGTATCTAAAGATGTTAACTAAAATAGTAACATGTAATTTATACTCCAAATTATATCCCAAAAAATATGATAGAAATCACATTCAACTCCACAATAGTTTACCCCTAAACTCAGTTACTCAGATTTACAAGCAAATAGCTTAATTTTTTCCACAAAATTTTTTTAAAAAAAGAGCAAATTTATTAATTTACCGTAATTGTCAAATAATAGGTCACAGTTTAACATTATGAGATTGTAGGACTACAAAATAAAAAATTAAAAGAAAGAACTAACCTCTTGTTACTTGATATTAGAGTAGTACCAAGAAGAAATCATCAAAGCTAGCTAATGTCAAAATCCATACCCACAAGAATTTCCTTTTTTTTAGACAAACACTAACTCCCAAAATTATATCGCACCAAACGATTTAAGCAATTTGGGCTAAGAAGTAATTTATTTAGAATTTATAATTTTTTTTTGAGGTTAAATAATAGATAATTTTAGTAAGCTTAATTTGTAGTTGTTTTGGGTATTTTTGTAGTTGCTTTGAATTTCGGAGTGGAGAAAATTTGGGGTGACGGGATGAAATAAGGGTTAGGCGGGGAAGAAGAAGGATAGAAGGTTCTGGGTTTGGGAAAGTAAAATATACAGTACAAATTTCTTTTGTTTTATCAATTTTTTATTATTATTTTTGTACTTTTTAGGTTTGTAGTCATAAATATCAGCAACAACATTGTCGTTACAATTAAAAGCGGTATATTTAGCAACGATTAAAGTTGTTACCAATAATTATTAGAAAGATTTGCAACAAATATGGTCGTTGTAAAAAATTAAGATATATTTTGCAACGACACTTATCGTTGTGGAAAGCAGTCTCAAAATTTCACATGGCCCGCGCTTGAAGTTTTGATGGAGGGAAATGAAAATGAATATATTGCAACGACATTGTCGTTGTTAAAATTAATATTAGCAACAATAATTAAGTCGTTGCTAAAGAGTTGTAGCCAAAAATGGGTTTTCTTGTAGTGGTTACTGCAATGTTCACTAGGGATTCGAACAGAGGGTGAATGATTGAACAAAATCTGAAACCTTCTACCAAGTGTGTCCTTGCTTTTATGCTTGTTTGTTGTTATACCTTTATAGATATTGTGTCTTACTTTCATATTAGCTCTCCTCCACACCAACTTGATGCACTAAGAACTAGTGGTTCGGACCCGCTTGTGCCCGCCTTAAAATATCAATCATCACAAGCCCCAACCACCCGCACTCCGTCTCCCAAAAAGACGTGAGTTCTCTTGAGATTTAATTGCCCACTTGTGTTGCTTTGTGCCCACAAGTCATTCTTCCGCACAAGGCTAGCATTCTTGCCGCCAAAAGGCTAGATCGCGCCTCACATTTCAGGGCCCAAAATCCCACGCCGTGACACTAGGGATATGTACTTTGACTTTTTAATTGTTGTTTGACTTATTTTTACGTCGAGTTCAATTCTATACGCCTCATTGATTGCTAGAATTTAACTCGATGTTCAGCTTCGACGCTCTAAGCTCGAAATCTGACGTTGGAGTACGTATCCTCTTGTTTGATGAATTAAGGCCTTTGGCTTAATTCATCGCCTTAGTTTGATTGCACGCTTAGGTGTGACCCGTTGGGTTCAGACAAAGGAAAGTTGTGAGATTAATATAATTGATCTCATTGATCAGACATGGCCGCTCCGATCACTTGACTTCACTGAATAGTTATCTCCGTAATTAATCCTGAACCCTCTATTGGAATAATACACTTGTTCGAAGGACACCATTCTTTTCGAAGTGTATGAATAAAAATATACCTTAAGTATGAAAGAGTATGTGAAGAAAATGGGAAGTTAAAAAAAAAGTGGATAAATAGAGAGAGAGAGAGAGAGAGAGAGAGAGAGAGAGAGTGTAATGTTATGTTGCTTAGTTCACCTTATTAATTCTTGTTTATTTGATTTGAATTTACTTTTTTCTGATCAAATCTTTTTTCTTTATCTGACTAAAGTTTCATATTATATGTATACTAATCTTAAGTTTCACAATATTATACATACATACATATATATATATATATATATATATATATATATATATATATATATATATATATATATATATATATGTATATAAATGTATATATATATGTGTGTATAAATGTGTATATATATATTTATTAATGTGAATGTTCTTACACTCATTTGTAGTTTTCATTAATTTTTCATTGTGAAATTAAGAAAATTTAGCTGGAAAAAATAAACCTACACTACACAAAACGATACTAATGACAATTTGAATTTAATTTTTCTAATATAAAATTTGGTGTATGTAATAAGGTCATTATATAAGGAACTAAACACAGCCTAAGATGAATGTGTGTTTGTATATTGTGAGGTGTAATAAATAATATACTACCTCCGTTAATAGTTATGTGCAACTTTGGTGCACATAACGGATACCAATGCAAAAGATAGGGGGCAAAGATTAGAGAAAGATAAGGGAGTTCATTAAAAGGAGTGGAGAGAGAAACTAGGACCCCCCTGCAATTTTAGTGGGGAATTCTGATTTTTTTTGGAGGGCTTTGATCCCCCCCCCCCAAAAAAAAAAAAAAAAAAATCACCCAAAAATTCGAATTTAGAGATTTTAAAGTTCCCTCTCACTTTAAAAAAAAACACAACCAAGATTTAAACATTTAACCAACCATTCAACATTAAAGAGGCTTATAAATAGTAGCCTCCACAATTCAAACAACATTCAATGTTGTTCATTAATTACAACACCATAGTTTTTCAAAAGATGGAAATATTCAGCCAAAAGTTAGCACTAATTACACCAAATTATCCCAAATTAACCCAAAAATTACACCTAATCTAAAATTAGTGCTACACATCATTAGTCTTGATAATCATCCTTGCATACACTGTAGGGCAACTTCATCTCCTCAAAACCTTCATCAGCCACCCCTACATCATCTATAGCAGTCTGAAAAAAAAGCAGACTGAAGACATGGCAGAAATAGATGAAGATTTGTTTTTCGATGTTGATCATTTAATCACAGAGGAAGAAATGGCAGAATTGTACTTTGATCAAGACTATGAGCAATACAATTCAGATAATGTGAATATGCAATAAGAGGAAGAAGAAGAAGATGTAAGTGATGACAATGCAACAACACACAAACAGAACAAGAAGACACATGCATCATCTGAACAAGATGATGTCCAACCAAACAGAAAACAACTCACCATGCAACAAAATAGGGAGATAGTAGACGCAATACTACTTAAAATGCAAGAAGGGAAATTACCAAGAGGCTACAAGAAACAATTATCAGTGAAATTCAAAGTTCACAAGTCAACAATCACAAGAATTTTCACAGATATAAAAAAATAGATGGCACGAAGGAATTTGATTGATGTTAGGACCAAAAAGATAGGGAGGACATGTCCAACGCAAAGAGAATTTTCTTATGAATTCCTACAGTCAGTCCCTCTATATTTAAGGCAGATAGAAAGATCATATGCTGCAGCACTCAAGATTTCACATGTCACTCTTCATTATTTGAAGAAAAAGGTAAGGCTGAGAAAACACACAACAAGCAACAAGCCAGCACTGACATCATATCATAAGGTTGCATGACCATCACTAACATCATATCATAAGGTTGCATGAATGAAATGGGTTTTGTCTCTTATCAACCCAATTCAAAATCAAGATCAGAGGACCCCACTTTTGATGACATATAGGATGTCATTCACATTGATGAGAAATGGTACTACCTCAATTCTGATAAGAGCAGATTTTATCTCTTACCAAGTGAGGAAGATCCATACATGGCACAACAATCAAGAAGGTTTAAGTTAAAGGCTATGTTCATGGAAATTATTGGGAAGCCTCTATATGGTAGAATTGGGGAACTCCTATATGGTGGGAAGTATCGGATATTCCCATTCATAGTCCAAAAAAGGGCAAAGAAATCAAGTAAAAACAAAGCAGCATGCACAATGGTCACTAAGGCACTCCAAAATGTTAACAAAGATGTAATCAGAGAGATGTTATTAAATAAGGTTATTCCAGCAATTATAGCAAGTTGGCCTGAAAGTTTGCCCAAAAATGTGGTCATACAATGGGATAATGCAAGGCCACATCAAATTCCAAGAGATGAGCAGTTTATTGCAGCTACACAAGCAAATGGGTTCAACATTCAATTTGTGTTTCAACCAGCACAATCACCTGATTTGAATGTATTGGACTTAGGTTTATTCAGATCAATTCAGTCTTTGCAATATCAATCATTTCCTAAAAATCTAGATGAGCTATTTGAAAAAGTTATTGATTCTTATAACACATTCAAAACAGAAGTAAACAAAGTACATTTAGGTGACATTATAGTGATGCATGATCAAAATACTCAAGGCACAAGGTGGGAACAAGTAAAAAAATTCCCCACATGAACAAGAAAAAACTTGAGAATCTTGGCATTCTGCCAAATCAGATTCTAGTTGACAAGAGTATAGTCATGGAAGCTGTGGAATATCTCAACACAACGTTCAGGTCAGCACCCTAAGGAAATCATGAAGCAGAAGAAGAAATGGAGGTGGATGCAAACTAATTACATGAGGGTACAAAGCAAATCAGAACATCTACAAATACTGCCACACATAACCACTTAAGAGTCTTTATTTCAATTTTTTTCCCTTTTTTTTATTTTTTCTATTTAAGTCTCAATGAATAGGTGGGTAGGTGGGTAGGTGTATTTTGTATGTTAGGGAATCAGCCAAATATCAAATGTATTGATGTGTAAGTTCTAATTCACATGTAAGAGGTTTTTTGTAGCCATATTTTGAATGAAATGAAATTGTCAAAGGCACTTCTGCTTATTAACCCATTAGAGGAATACTATGTTTTTTTAATACAACTCTTCAAACAAGGTTACCTCAACAACAATCAAATGTAAAGTGATTGTTGGAGCAAAACCCCTGTTCAAAGAGTAATTCATTGGAGTCCCTTTATCATTTGGATTTCATGTGAACAATATAGTGACATAACCGGGGGACTCCCTACTGACCACTTAAGAATGCACATTAAGGGGACTCCAACACACAATGTTCTCTACAACAATGATCATTGAGAGCAGTATACACATCAAACCTCCAAAGGTGACACAATTAACCATTATTTAGCCTCATCATTTAACAATCAAATTCCCAAAAAGGGCATAAGTTATGAATACAACATCAACCAAACATAAATCAAACCATATGATCCATCAACCATCAACAGAATCCAACAACATAATCAAATAAAATCAGAAGCTCCAGCCAACCAAAGAATATATTCCAGCATGCTCCAAATCAGAAGCAGTAAATCAGAAGATAATAATAAACAACATAATCAAACAATATAATCCAGCATGCTCCAGGCAACCAAAATCATCACCATAATTTATTCGACCATTAATCAATAATAATCAACAAAATTAAAACCAGTATATCACAAGATAAGGGACTCACATAAGGCATCAACCAACAAGTTAATCCATACACAACCATTAAAGTAAGCCACCAACCAACAAGCCCAAATCAGAAGCAGTAAATCATAGCAAACAATCCACATACAGTCACAAACATCAAATTAAAGGGAGTCAATAATAAAAATTAAATAAGTTAGGGTTAAGAATCGTTACGCAAGCAGTCACTCGATCAGAGGGTTGAACCTTAGGGTTTAGCCGCATCACATAGTGCTTCAGAACAGGGTCAGAACAAGAAGCATATTCAGGCTTCCTTGAAGGAGGAGATGAACCCTACTCCATTTCAGGCTCTTTAATCAGATGAGAGGACAATGAACTCATGGTTAGGAAGCCCACGCATCCTCCTCAGAGCAACCAGCGCCTTCCTCTTAGCACGAATCTTGGGGGGTGGCCTTGTCGTCTTAGATTTGGGTTTTTTTTGGGCCACGACACTCTCCTTGCCAATTTCAGCAACTAGATCTACACCAACATAAAAAAATCAAGCGATTTCTTGCCTCGTGTCTCACCTTGACCCTCCTCTCTCTTTAGACGTTCCTCCTCTTCCACACTCTATAGAACCTTCCCTAAGGCCTTGTCAGTGGTAGAAGTACAGTAGGGACCAGCTTTACCGGACTCGTAAAATTGACTAGGAAACGGAGATCCTATCTCAATTGATTGAATGAGGGACTGGATCAAATTCCCCTCACCAACGTCATCCGTTGCCATGAAAGTGTCATGTAAAGGACTTAGGTTACCCATTGTTGCGGGGGACTTTTTTTTTGAGAAATTGTAGTGGAGAAGAGTAGATTTGGAGAAAGGAAGAGGAGGAATCGAAGATGAACAGGAGAGAGAAAGTCATAGAAGATGAACTATAGAGAGAGATGAAGAACTCTCCAGAAAATATAGAGAGAAGCAACCATCAGAATTTAATTTTTGGTGGTTGGGGAAGTGAGTAAATGAGGAGAGATTAGGGGAATTGGGAAATAAATTGAGGGAGTCTTTAGATTAGGAAAATCTGATTAGGTTTAGGTTAATGTCATTAAGGTATAATACGGGTAATGTTTAATGAATTACATTTTTTAAGTAAGGGTAAAAGTGTAATTTCTAGCTTTTTTTTACTAAAAATAGGAAGAAAGTGGAAAGTTGCACATAATCTAGATCATCTTGAAATGGCAAAAGTTGCACATAACTATTAACGGAGGTAATAGTGATGAACCATTTTATAAAACCTTTTTAAAATGAACTGATGAAATGAAATTATTGAAATTATTCAGAAATAAAGGTATAAGTTAACATCAATTATTTGGTGATAGCATCTTAGATGATATTCTATCTTCTTTATTGTTGCTTTAATTTTGTTGTTTTGGTGCCATGTTAGACGGGATGAGAATGCTATTGCCCATAATTTAGCCCGTCTAATTCCTTTAGGTGAAGAACAAGTATGGGAGAACCATTGTCCTTGCATTGTGAAGTTTCTACTTATATTTTGATGGATAATTTATCAATAAAAGACACCCTTTTGCAGTTTTGCTTTGTCAAAATAAATAATTGATTTGATTAAATCATCCTGTTGTAACAAACAATAATTAGTGAATTTAATATTGTAGGGTTGCTAATAAAGGAAAACAAAACAGTTTGTCACTTATATATAGGGTCTTTATGTCCAGTCAATATGATAGTATGGTACACTTTCAAATCTTGGTCGACCAACTAATAATTTGTTTGGTCGAGTTTTATGCTATACCCTATTGTGAAGAAATAAAACTGTTTACTACTATGCAGCTGATATTATGGCGATTGGCGAATCCTCATTGCATAATTACTTCTTAATGTCGTATATTAAAAACACAATGATGCCTTATTAATATACTTGCCCGAGCAACGCTCGGATATTCACAGGAAAAATTTTATATTTATGTATTACAATAAGTTTATATTTATTATATATTTTGTATACATTTAATATTATATTTATTTAAAGTTGTTATTGTTGTATAATCTCTTATTATTTTTTAAGGAAAAAAAAAGGTTTTTGGCGGGAAAATTTATAATGTGGACGCGACACCTATACTTATGGGATGATTTTGGTGATTGATTTAGTATATAGTATTGATTAGAACCCGTGCGATACACGTTTATATAAAACCTATTTTTAATTTGTACATTTCAATAACAAATCGCTATTATTTATAAATATAAATAAGAATTATGCGTATTTTGTAATTTAAAATTTTTTATTTTCACCAAAATTATGATATAGTATTAGTATCTATTCGACGTCGTCTAATTCATATATAGTTCAACTAGTTCTTTGCCTGAGCAACGCTCGGATATTCATAGGAAAAAAAATTATATTTATGTATTACAATAAGTTTGTATTTATTATATATTTTGTATACATTTAATATTTTATTTATTTAAAGTTGTTATTGTATATTGTATAATCTCTTATTATTTTATAAGGAAAAAAAATAAATAAAAGGTTTTTGGCGGGAAATTTTTTAATGTGGACGCGACACCTATACTTATGGGATAATTTTGGTGACTGCTTTAGTATATAGTATTGATTGATTCATTGATTGATGTAGGAGGTCATTTATTAGCGTGCTATTTAAAATTATTTCAATTTCCTACGATAAATTGATAGATTTTAGTTGTAAGGTAGAACTTTTAATATTTAAATTTCAAAACTGTTAAGTAGGATAGCTTTACAAAACCAAAAACAAAAAAAAAAAAAGCAAAATGATATCATCATTGCATTTAGGCGAGAAATTTTATATTTAGAGAGCGACACATGGACAGTGGTGACGTCAGCATTTTATGCTTTAATAATAAAGGGTATTTTCATTTTTACCACCTTCAAATAATGACTTTGTCGAATTTACCACCTCCAAAAAAAAAGATTTACTTTACCACCTCATAAAAAAATAAAACATCAGTTTTACCACCAATCACCTCCAACTAACGGATTCCGTCCATAAATCCGTTAGTGGGGCCTACCTTGCACACGTGTCGCCATATTATTGGGTAAGTTTTAAAAAAAAAATAAAAAAATCCCCATTAATCAACCGGTGTTGCTGCCACCGTCAGGACCCCCACCGCCGACCAGCCACGACCAGCCCCCACCACCTAACCGCTACGACCAGCCCCCACCACCTAACCGCTACGACCAGCCCCCACCACCTAACCGCTACGACAAGCCCCACCACCGCACCGCACAGCCACAACCACCTTTCCACCAATTTTTATTTATTTTTTTGCTCTGTTTTCTTGAAAGCCACAACAATGGCGTCTCTTCCAATGGAGTTAATCACCTCCATTCTTTTCGATTACCCACTAAATCACTACTTCGCTTCAAATGCGTTTCCAAGGCTTGGCATTCCTTAATCAATCAACAGCACCCATTTAATCAGACTTCATCTCGCTCATTCTCTCTCCTCTGACCGTCGTCTTCTTATCCTCAACCATGGAAGTCACCTGGAATCGACTCCATTGAAGTGGGGTTCTGAGCTTGATGCTAAAAACGATTGACAAGGTTTGATTTACCCAATTCTTTTTCTGGTTTTGAGGTTTCGATTTGTGGGTATTGTAATGGATTAATTGCTTTGGTTTGTAGAAATGTTGATGATAATCGATTTGTATCCTTGTTGTTGGTGATTTGGCTTCTTAGTTTTTGGCAGCCACCAAATCCCGACCACCCATAAATCCCCTTCTAATTCCGACCACTCAAAAAACCCTAGCCACACCAAATTTCGCACTCCTAAAACCCTAACCACCACCTAATTCCGACCACCTCCCTAACCCACACACCAAATTCCGGCCCCTCCTTAGTCACACACGAAATTCCGACCAACCGAGGTAGTTGATTTCGTTGCTGGTTGGTTTACACGGAAGATCGGGGAAGATGAAGAAGAAACGTCAAAAAGGTGGGCCCTACTAACGGATTCGTGGACGGAATCCGTTAGTTGGTGGTAAAATTGATTTTTTGGAAATTTTGTTGGTGGTAAAGTAAATCTTTTTTTTTTGGAGGTGGTAAATTCAATTCAGTGGTTATTTGAAGGTGGTAAAAGTGAAAATACCCTAATAATTAATAGATTAGGAAAATTTGTTAACTACAACTCCCTTCGTTTCATTATCTTAGTCCCGTATACTATTTTGAGCGTTTTAAAAAGATATACCCATATTGAATATATTTAATTTATAACTTGATTTTTTTTAGAATTAATAAGTTGTGGATTGATGACATGATTCTAAGTAAGGAAATCTTTACCTTACATTATGCAATTATGACTTGTGCTTTCCTAATAAAAAAATTTAAAAAGTAAAATAAGATAAACTAATTATGAATTATGTTGTACTTTAATGTTAGATTTTAAATATATTTCTTTTCTTATTTTATGTGATTGATTCCATAAACGACTATTATTATAAAACGGAGAGAGTAGTAAAACCTAAATGTATTTTTTTTTTTTTTTTTGCAAAATGAAACCCGAACATAGTTTTTTTTTTTATTAAGTTAAAACCTGTAGGTGGAATTTGTCCGTAGACTCGATTTTTACGTTATTGACTCTCTCACGTGACCTATTTGATTACCCTTTTATTTTATTTTCGCTATTTTCCCTTTAATTTTTTCCCTCTCTCCTCTCACTTCTCTGTTCAACAATTACGTAACAGAGAGCCTTCATTGTTCTTCCCTGAAAGCCCAAAAACCATTATAAAATGTGGTAATTGCTTTATTAAAATTCAATTACGGCATAATTGTTGCAAATAATTGCAATAATTTATTTTATGATTCAATTTCTAAAATAAGGGGTTTTCGCAAATTAGGTTTTGAAATTTTGGGGATTTTGATTTAATTCTACTAATGGTATGATTCTTGCAAAGACGATGGCTGGAATAAGTGCAAGTTTGCGACATACCTAAATTTAAAGCATTAATCAAATTCTGCAAAATCGCTTTCAATTGGATAAATCAAAAAAATAAAAAGGACAAAGAGAGGAGAAGCGAGTGATGAGAACTTACTGGTTTTGGAAGGCTGAAGTAGTTAGTTCAATTTACTATCATTAATTTGATCTCAACCATGGTAGATTTGAGAGATTAATGGAAGAGTTCTAATGTCGTGGAACAGAGAGGGGTAAAATCAGAGTGAAAACAGGGAAAATAAAATAAACGGGTAATTAAATAGATCACGTGATTCTCACATGACGAGTCAATGCCGGAAAAATTGAGTCAATGGCCAGTCGGCTAGATTCTGGCTATAGGTTTAAACTTTTTAAAAAAATTATATTCTGGTTTCATTTTGAAAAAAATAAATAAATTAAAAGATTGTTTTTTATGAAAAAAATACATTTAAAAGGTTTTATTTAACAAATTTTTCAATATATTATTATACATCTATCCTTAAGATTCTAATTAAAATTCACTCACATATATGTCCAGAGTACCAAATTTGCAGAATAAATCTTTTAAAAGTGAGAATATTGACTAGACCAATAAACTTGTCAACTAATTTAACGATAACTTAGCAAGTAAATTAAAGGCATTTTTCTTGATAATTAGTGATAGATACTAGCTTAGTGCCCGTGCGATGCACAATTTATAAATCAACTTATTAATTTTTTTTTTTAAAAAAATTATTAATCCCGTAGGGAAAAAAAAACTATTATAATTTTCAATTTAGTAATAAAGGGATTTGTTTCACAAACAAATTAATTATGTCTTTGGTATTTGATTTTTTTTTTTTTTTTTTTTTGAGGCCAAGCAAGCAAGAGGAATTATATTAAATCAACTTCCGCCAAAGTAATAAGACTTTGGGGGAAAGACTCCGTACAAACTAGTTCCGAATTCTCATTCACAGCCCATCGAGCAATCAAATGAGCAAGAGAATTACCACTCCTCTTTACATGCTTACACTGAAAATAATTAAAAGCAGAGCTAATAGACACAATATCATCATAAAGGGTATAGATTGGAGCATGCCCCTTCTCTCTTGACTGCACAGCACGTACCACCTGAAGAGCGTCACACTCGAGCACAACATCAGCAAAGCCAAGTCTGCAGCCCACCTCCACACCAAAACGAGCAGCTCCTGCCTCAGCCATAGCAGGACTCCAAAATACATCACGGTGTTGCACAGCAGCAGCCAGTAAATTCCCCCTGACCCACGAATCACAGCCCCAAACTTGATCCCCTCCCCTACATCACATGGGCATCAACATTTACCTTCAGCCTTCCACCTGATGGTGGCTGCCAGGAGGTGTTTAGCCTTGGAGCAGACCCTCCCCTTGGTTTGCAAACCTTACCATTATACGCACAATAATCATAATAAAGCTTCACAAAACCTACTCCTATATGAGTAGCATCCAAATTCGACCCACCCTTAAAGAGGTGAGTATTCCTGCAATGCCAAATTGCCCAGACCAAAGAAGAAAACACACACAGACGCTCCTTTCTTACCTTCGAAGCCAACCACAGTAGCCTAGCGTCAAAAGATATTGCAGGAGCAACATTAATTAAATCCCCAAAGTCACTCCTCTCCCACACCTCCTTTGCATAGGTACACTGAAAAAGCGAATGCATAATTGACTCATTCTCATCCCCACAAATAGAGCAGCGAGCCGAATCAGTAATGTGGCGTCTATGAAGCTCTCCCATCACTGCTAAAGACCCCTTACACACAGACCATAAAAAATGGCTTAGTTTAAGAGGACCTCCAACACCCCATATCAGTTTCCACAATGAAACAGAATTATCCCCGTGAAATAAATCCCACGCCCTCAGCTGCCCCACACGACCCAGCCAATGTGCACTATTTACGGTAAAAACTCCATCCTTAGTAGACCACCAATACCGAGTGTCCCTTTGATCAGTTCGGGACAGCGGTAAATCAAGGATTGCTTCTCTATTCGCAGCGGTAAAATTAGCAGCAATCACCTCATCATTCCAACAATGTAAATCACTATCAATTAAATCACATACCAATAAGTCTGGATTGCTACTAGGAGTAGGAGAAGGCACAACATAAGCACTATCACCGGGCAACCATGACTCCTCCCACACTCGAATACTCCTACCATCTCCCACTCGCCATTTCAGCCCATCGAGCAGCAAATTCTTAGCCGCCCACATGCTACGCCAACTGTAACTCGGATCATACCCTCTATTAGACTCAAGAAAATCAGAATTCTTGAAGTATCACGCCTTCAAAACACAATGTAGCAGAGAAGAACCATCATTCAATAATCTCCAACCTTGTTTTGCCAACAACGCTTGATTGAAAACCCGAAGGTCCCGGAACCCCATACCTCCTTTCGATTTTGGAAGACAAAGATCCTCCCATTTATGCCAGTGCATCTTTCTCTCCGACCCAACTGAGCCCCACCAAAATCTAGCCAACAAAGAATGAATTTCATTAATCAAACCATCGGGAATTTTGAAAATACTCATCATATATGTAGGAATTGCTTGAGCCACCGCCTTAATGAGTATCTCCTTTCCCGGCCTAGAGAGCGATTTCTCTTTCCATCCTTGTAGCTTCTTCCATATACGATCCTTCAAACAAGCAAAAATTGTTTTTTTTTTATTTTCCAATAATTGTCGGCAAACCCAAGTACTTCTCATGTTTGTCCACTTCCCTCACCCCAAGAGTCCCTATAATGGCATTTCTCCTTTCCACACTCACACATTTACTAAAAGCGACCTCAGTTTTACTTAGATTAATTTTCTATCCCGATGCTCTCTCATAAGTACTGATAATTTCAGCAATTTTAGAGCATTCTTGCAAAGTTGCTTTCGCAAAGAGAATACTATCATCAGCAAAAAACAAGTGGGACACTCTAGGAGCCCCCCTACACACCCTTGCCCCATGAATCATGTTTTCTCTAGCCGCCTTCCAAATCAGAGTGGAAAAAGCATCCGCACAAATCAAGAACAAGTACGGAGAGATAGGATCCCCTTATCGTAATCCCCGGGAAGGAATTAACGACACTGAAATCGAGCCATTATATTTGAAGGAAAAAGATACACTCTCCAAACATTTCATTACCCTACCAATCCAAGCTATTCGAAAACCCATTCGGATCATAACACTCTCAAGAAACCTCCACTCCACCCTGTCATAAGCTTTACTCATATCAAGCTTAAGAGCCATCGAGCCATCCTTTCTCTCCCCCTTCCTCTTCATAGCGTGGAAAATTTGAAAAGCAATAAGAGCATTATCCGAAATCAACCTATTCGGGACAAAATCACTCTGATTTACTGAGATCACTTTACCAAGTAGAGGTTTCAATTTATTTGCAAGGGTTTTGGAGATAATTTTGTATAAAAACATTGCACAAGCTTATGGGTCTAAACTCCGTCATTCTCTGAGGCTCATTACATTTCGGGATGAGGACAATGCAAGTTCGGTTGACCTTATTTAATTCCACCTCCCCGTGCCACCAAGATTTGACAAAGTTTATTATATCTCTCCCCACAATTCCCCAGAAACTCTGAAAAAATAAAGCATGAAGCCCATCCGGTCCCGGGGCCTTATTGGGATGCATTTGAAAAAGAGCTTCTCTAATCTCCTCCCCTGTAGTCTCTTGCTCAAGTGTCACATTCATCTCATCCGAAACCAGAGTCTCAATCCCTGCAAGAGCACCATCAAAATCCACCGGCTGATCAGACGTGAAGAGCTCACCAAAATATTGAGATATCACCGAATCAATGGCAGAAGACGAAGATTGCCATTCACCATTCTCATCAAACAATCCTGTAATAGAATTCTTCTTTCTTCGTTGGCTTGCTTTATGGTGAAAATATTTTATGTTCTTGTCCCCGTCTCTGAGTTCAGTTGCCCTCGATCGAGAATACCAATAAGACTCCTCCATTCTTCTCAACTCATTCAACTCACTACTAATAGCTTGGAATTGTTGAAGCGTCGAAGTATCCATGCGCCCCCCCTGAAGTTCACGCAAATTACTCTCAGTTTTTTGAATTTTTTTCTTCAGATCACCGAAAGTTTTCCCAGCCCACTTCTTAAGCCTTTCTTCCAAAATAACAATTCGATCAGTAATAGGAGCAGCCACCTCCTCATTCCACGCATCCCCCACCACCATCCCACACTCATCACTCGAAAGCCATAAGGCCTCGAAGCGAAACAATTTTTTACTCCTATCATTCTCGACCCGATCACCATATTTAAGCAGGATTGGAGCATGGTCCGAATGGCACATTGGAAGATGGATCACTTCCGAACTCTGAAATAATGCACACCACCCCAAATCGGCCACGTACCTATCGAGTCTTTCACGAACAAGGGTCTCCATCGAATTCCCTCTCTGTCAAGTATATATGCTACCCTTATACCCAAGGTCCCTAAAACCACAGTCATCAAGGGCTCCCCTAAAAGCATCCATTAGCCTCTCTTCACTGCACCACCCCTCCACTTTTCTCATTCATCCCCACAATTTCATTAAAATCCCCAAAGCAAAGCATAGGTAAAGCAGCTCCCTCCTTCAATCTTCTCATGAGGTCCCAAGTCTTGTATTTGTACTCCGTTTCTGGCCATCCATAAACCCCCACCGCCTTCCACATAAGCACATTATCACTATTACACACGTCCACCTCTATATGATGCACTGAAAAAGAACATACTTTCATATTCATATCCCTCCACCACATACCCAATCCCCCTGAGCGCCCACTACTACTAAGACACAATCCATTAACAAAACCACATCTATTCCGAATTTGCTCCAAGCGATTATTATCAATTTTTTTCTCCGAAACAAAAACCAATTCCGGCCTATCCCTCCAACACCAATCTTGGAGGGCACACACTGTCAATGGGTTGCCAAGCCCATAACAGTTCCACGCTAAGATTTTCATTGCCCTTCGCGGGATTGATTATCACCAATTACCGCTACTTGAGTTGTTTCAACCCAACCCGAGGTATCATGACTGCTCCTCTGCTTTTTTGTTTCCATCCCCTCCCAAAACGTACTCCCCTCATCCCCCGAGTGCACACCTTTCTTTTCCCTCCATGTCCGCCCCCTACCATACCATCTTCATCCTCCTCCATCACATCAGCAAACACACCATCTCCCCCAACCTTCCGATTCATTTCTATCTCCTTCCCACCCTTCTGCTTTCCAGAATAGCGAACTTCTCTTTTTTGTTTCTTAAGCTGTGGCTGTGAGGTACAGACTCCCATAGAGAAAGAGAGAATTTGAGGCTGCCCAGTAGGTAAATACGGGACTCCAGATGTGGACGAGACATACGACTTCCCTTCAGAACAAGGAGAAACAACTTTGTTTGGTCCCTCCTCTATCTCAAGAATGGTATGATTTTGATCAAAAGGGGTACAAACAATAGATTGAGTTCAAAATTATTTGTTTTTTGATTCAAAATGGCAGAATCTTAGAGAAGTAGACTAAATCATTTATAAAAACAAAATTTTTATTACAATACCATTCACTTCAGCATTTATACAATCGAATATTTGCTTTACCCATCGTATTCACCAAATCTTTTGACACAATAATAACCTTATATATGTGACTCACAACGATAAATTTGTAATTAGTGATAGATATTATAGTTTGCAAAGAGGAGCCAAAATGATTCCTCGACTTGCATCCCATCTCTTTTCTTTGTCATAGATTTACATGTACTTGCATCCCATCTCTTTTCTTTTCCCTACTGTTTCTTTCAAGATTGAATACAAAGTAGAGTTGATAACACTGAGCCCGCCCCGCTGGTCCGGCCCGAGCTGACCTAATTTTGGGCATAATTTTCCAGCCTGAAATCGGGTCGGACCTGGCCCGACCTGCTTTTCAAAAAAGTTTGGGCGGGTTTGGGAAATGGATTTTTTTGTATTTTTAGTTGATTTTTTTGGCCCAACCCAAAAAGCCCGTATAGCCCGACTAGTTCGAGTGGGTTTGGGCACACATTTTTCGTCTCGAAGCTTGGCCTGAACTAGCCCGACCCGAGAAATGGGCAATTTTTTTGACCTCGGCCCGCCCATTGATCACCTCTAATACAAAGCTAGTTATGTTACCAAGAAATTGAAGGGGGCAAACGAGTGTTCAAAATGCTTCAATATACACTCAAAAACAATAATTAAAACAACTCCTTAAGCACAAATAATACAAAAGTGCACTAATTGGAGCATAATTAAAAGTGTTAATTCAAGTAAAAAGCATGTAAAAAGTCTATAAATAACAATGAATTAATGCCAAGATATCAATCTTGATACCATTACTTTATTCTAAGATCACATATTAACCGGTTGCCATTAAACTAAATTAATTAAGAAAAGAAGAATCTTGATAAAGGTATGGTTCCTTAATAATAAGACACATGGAGATATTTAAAATAATGTATAAAAAGTGTGAAATACTTCCTTCATTTTCCTAGTGTAATTTTTTTTTTGAAAGAAGTCCTAAAGGACATTAAATTTCATTAATAATAGTCATACGGCATCTACAATTGACAATTAACGATAATGAAAACGAATTTAACAAAATCAAACAAGAATTAATCGGGGAAGGGCTAAGAATCCAAATACATAAATATAACAATTTGGCACATTCTCGGTTCGTTGTCTCATACAAATTTTTGAGTGGACCCATCGTCGCTTCGCAATTTTGTGAGAAAGTAAATTCTTGTGTTGATTCCGTAACCCGAATCCGAGCCATAATCAATAATATCCCCGCACAACCAGAGACCAAATTAAGCGCAAATAAAACCTTGTCTTTTGAAGGAGTCCGAAAAACCTTGTCTTTCGAAGGAGATCGAAAAAACCTTGTCTTTCGAAGGAGATAAACCCTTTCTTTCGAGGGAGACATTATTGTAACCTAATAAACAAAAAACTTAAAAGAAACTAAAGATTGGGGCTTTCCACCGGTGAAATCCGATGGAAGCCTTTTCAAAATTGACAATGGAAGCTAAAGTTTAGGAGAGAGAAGAGAGAGAAGGCTAGGGTTTTTGTGTGATCTTGATGCGTATTTTTAGTTACAAAACTAAGCTATGTCTAATTTTTCTAAAAAAAAGAAAGGAATTTATATTAGATTAGAAAATATAAATTTGGATCAGTTTATCAGATCAAATTAGAAAAAGTAATTACAAGCTTTGATCATAATATATCATTTTATGTGAGATTTTTTATTGCTAAATATTTTATTTTATTTCGAAAATAAATGTGCAAATTACATATTATTTGGAAAATACACATTAATTCAAATATAGTAAGACCCCATGTCATATTTTTTTCTTATAGATTGCAAACACATCTAACAAAAGTTTAGGGAAATGAAATAATTAGATCAGATATAAAAAAAAACATTCAGATTAAATCAAGAAAAAAACAAAGTTCAAATAAGATCGTATAAGCAAAAATAAGGTGTACAGAGTATTAAACATAGTTTTTAATTTACAAATGGAGATTAGGTTTTTTTTTTCATGTTCCCACTATAAGTCTTTTATTATTTATTTATTCAAATGAGTTATAGTATTAATAACCACTATATAGGTTGAACAAAATAAAAAAAAATATTTAGCACAATCTATCTATCTTGTTAGTTTTTCTCAGAGACTTCTATGTTTGAATTTTAATTAAAAGGAGTTGTGCCCAATTAATTTCCCAGATAAACAAACCCCCAGTTAATTTGTTTATTTGGAGGTATAATCGTCTTTTTAAGTACCAGTGAAGGGGTACATGTGTCTTTTTATGTACTAGTTGAGGGGTACATGTGTAATTTCCCCACCAAACAGTAAAATCAAGTTGCAAACAATGATTGGACACATCACCAAAAGTACTAAACAAATGACCACTTTTTTCAATATATTTACAGAAATGTCACCATATTAATAAAATTTCGTTTATCTAGAAGATAAACTTGTATTTGTCGTTTTAAAAGTAAAACATGTCTAAGAAATTATCTACTCGTAAGGGTGTGGGTTTTTTCTTTTCTTTTATTTATTTTTATTTTTATTATTATTATTTTAGGAAACCGTAAAGACTTGTTTAATTCACCTTATTTTTGTGTATTTGATCAAATCTGGTCTGGTCTAAACCGATATTTTTGTCTAATATTACCAAAATTTGTCCTTATGTGTATGATAATCTATAAGGAAAAAAATATCAAGTGGGATCTTGTTAGATTCGTAATAATATGTAATTTTCATAACTTTTTTTATTACGAAATTAAATATATGTAGCGATAAAGTGCCACGCATAAACGATAATAAATAAAAATAAGCTGAACTAAACAAAACCCAAGGGCTTGTTCTATTTAGCTTAATTTCAATTCAGTTCAGTTTTCAATTTTCTTGTAAACAATTTAGTTCAGTTCAGTGTCAAACTCAAGTTTGTTTTTAATCATCTAAACAAATAAGAAACTCCCTTGAGAAAGAGGGCGAACTTCCTTGCGAGAGAGGGTACTCTACCAATTTTATCGTGGTTTTTCTCCGACAGTATGGCCGACGAATTGAGTGAAAAGTGCTCTAAACTAAAAATTCATGAGGAGGAGAACGAAATTGTTGACTTTGGTGATGTTGATTTGACAGAACAGGACACTAGGGTTTCTCTTATGCTTGTTGGGAGACTCTTGACAGATCGTGGTGTGAACGTTGAGGCTTTTAAGAAGACAATTTTGATTAGGACTATTGGAACAAATTTGTTTTGTTTTCCAATTCTTCCATTGGCGTGACAAAGAGAAGGTCCTTGCGGGGTGCCCATGGTGTTTTGAACAAAACTTATTAATCCTTAACTCGATCAAAGGAGATGAACAGCCAAACGAGGTTAGTCTTACACATGCCCCCTTTTGGATTCGTCTTGAAAATTTGCCGTTTAATTGCTGCTTCGATGCTCATGTTAAGGCTATTGCCTCGAATTTGGGGGAAATAGTTGAGATTGAAGATGATATTCTAAGCATTGGAAAAAACCGTAGAGTTAAAGTGTTGCTGGATGTTAAGAAACCTCTTCAGAGATACCAGAACGTTGGAAACAGGGAAGGAATTGTTGTCAAAATTCTGCTGAAATATGAACGACTCCCGTTATTTTGCTTCTCGTGTGGGATTATGGGGCATAGTGAACGAGATTGCATTAATACTCCGGATGGCGATCGTAATCAGGGATTGGGTTGGGGAATGTGGCTTAAGGCATCCCCAATGAAGGGTAAAAAGCAGAGTGTTGATGAGATTCGGGAATTGCAGTCTGCAAAGAAGCTCTTTTTTGTAACAAAGCAAGCTGATGAAGAGCATAATATGGGGGGTAAGGAGGATGTAAATGGTGAGAAAGGCTTGGTGGTGGGGAAAGTACTTGCTGGGAAGAATAAGGGGGTGGTTGATGGTGTGAGTGCGCTAATTGAGGGGAATAAGGGGAGTGGTACGAATATTATAGGGGAGGAGCAGGAAGCTGGGGTTTTGAGACAAGGGGTTGTCTCAAATCAATTGGTGGTGGGGGATGTTAAGGGGAATTTGTCTATTACTACTGATGGTAGGCAAAGTGGGACTGATGTAGGGACCGAGGGTGATTTAGTTATGCAGGGGGGATAAGGGGAGTGTGGAGATGGGAGCTAGGGAGTTAATTAATAATAGCTTTGTGCCTACTTTTAATATTGGTCTGGGACATAACTCCTCTGACTCATTGAAAAAAAACAAAAAAGAAATTGAGAGTTTCTTCTAATGCTGTTGCCAAAGGGAATGCAATGCTCATTGATGATAGTGGGGGACTGAAAAGGAAAAACTGGGGGGTGAGTAAGGAGGGGGGCCAGGAGGATGGGGTGGAAGATGTGAAGAGACTGAAGTGTGTGGGTGACTTATCTAATGCTAACCTTGTCTTTAAAGTAGCGGATGTTGGCGATGACCAACTCCGCGAACAACAATGAAAATATTAGCATGGAACTGTTATGGGCTTGGCAACCCATCAACAGTTAAGGCTCTCCAGGATTGGTGTTGGAGAGAGAGGCCAAATGTAGTTTTCGTCTCGGAAACTAAAATTGATTCACAAAGGTTAGAGTTAATAAGAAACAGATGCGGGTTTACTAATGGTTTGTGTTTTAGTAGTGCTGGTCGATCGGGAGGTATTGGTTTATGGTGGAATAATCTGAAAGTGAATATTTGTAGCTTTTCTGATCACCATATTTATGGTGAGGTTTGCAATAATGACAATGTGCCAATTTGGAGGTTAATGGGTATTTATGGGTGGCCGGAAGCTGCTAATAAGTACTTGACATGGGACTTGATGAGATCCATTTATACTTCTTCACCTCTCCCGATTGTGATGTTTGGAGATTTTAACGAGATTCTTGGCATGCATGAAAAAGATGGTGGTGCTATCCGTGGAGAGAGACAAATTGACGCATTTAGGGAGGCTATTGATGATTGTGATTGTCGTGATTTGGGATATAAAGGGAATGTTTATACGTGGCAGAGAGGGAATTCGATGGACACTCTTGTTCGCAAACGACTTGATCGATATGTGGCTAGTAGTGGTTGGTGTTCTTTATTTCCATCTTTTGAGGTAATTCATCTCCCAATTTGTCACTCTGATCATGCTCCGATTTTGTTGAAATTTGGTGAAGGCGAGGTGGAACAAAAAAAGAAAAAAATATTCAGATTTGAATCACTTTGGCTGTCTAAAGAGGAGTGTAGGCAGGTGGTATCTGATGCGTGGCTTGTAGGGGTGAATGGCCTGATTCATGAGAGGATTGCTCGGGTTGCGGAAGGCTTGTCTTCTTGGGCTGATACTACCTTTGGGGTTATTAAAAAGAAGATAAGTAAGGCTGAGACTCGGCTTCAAGAGGTGCAGGGGCAACAATTAGATGCTCGTCGATTGGGCTTGTGTATTAAGATCGCTCAAGAGCTTGGGGAGCTTCGAAGACTTGAAGAGTCATATTGGCATGCACGTTCAAGGGAGAATGAGTTGCGGGATGGTGACAAAAACACAAAATATTTTCACCATAAAGCAAGTCAGAGGAAAAAGAAAAATACAATTGTTGGCCTTTATGATGAGAATGGGGTATGGAAGTCGTCGAAGAATGAGACGGGTCGTATTATTACTAGCTATTTTAGCTATTTATTTGCATCGAGTAGGCCGGAGGATTTTGATGAGGCATTGTCTGGAATTGATAAAAATGTAACTGCAGAGATGAATGACATTCTTGATACAGAGCCGACGGCAGAGGAGATTAAGGCAGCTTTGTTTCAGATGCACCCGAACAAAACTCCGGGCCCGGATGGAATGCATGCCCTATTTTTTTAAAAAAATTTGGGGCATTATTGGTGGTGATGTGGTCTGTTTCGTGCAATATTGGTGGAGGGGTGAAGTTGATTTATCGGAGGTAAACCGTACTTGCATTGTTTTAATTCCGAAATGTGACGAGCCTAAGCAAATGACTGAGTTTAGGCCTATTAGTTTATGCAATGTGTTGTATAAAATCATCTCAAAAACACTTGCAAATAAATTGAAACCTATGCTAGGTTCTCTTATTTCGGAAAATCAGAGTGCTTTTGTTCCTAAAAGGCTTATCACAGATAATACACTGAGTGCCTTCGAAATTTTTCATTCCATGAAAAGGAAGGGGGAAGGTAGAGATGGTAATGTTTCCCTAAAGCTTGATATGAGTAAAGCTTACGAGAGGGTAGAATGGGATCTATTTCTGGTGCTCTAACTCCATCTCGGGGTCTCCGATAAGGGGATCCAATTTCACCGTATTTATTTCTGATATGTGTGGAGGCATTTTCTTCTCTGATTTCTAAAGCGGCATCAGATAAGTTAATTCATGGAGTAAGTGTTTGTAGGGGGCACCTAGGGTGTCTCATCTTTTCTTTGCGGATGACAGCATATTATTTGCAAGAGCCAATTTGCAAGAATGCTCTAAAATTGCTGATATAATCAGTACATATAAAAGAGCTTCCGGTCAGAAAGTCAGTTTATGCAAAACAGAAGTAGCTTTTAGCAAATGTGTGACGTCGGATAGAAGGAAGGAAATTATTGAAACTCTTGGTGTTAGAGAAGTGGATAGACATGAGAAGTATTTGGGGTTGCCGACTTTAATTGGTAGATCAAAGAAAGCACTGTTCACGTGCCTAAAGGAGCGTATTTGGAAGAAACTTCAAGGGTGGAAGGAGAAATTATTATCTCGTCCGGGCAAAGAGATTTTAATTAAGGCGGTAGCACAAGCAATTCCCACTTATATGATGAGTATCTTTAGAATTCCGGATTGTCTTATTGATGAAATTCACTCAACTTTAGCCCGTTTCCGGTGGGGTTCTGATAATTCGAACAGGAGGATTCATTGGCATAGATGGGAAGGGGGTTTAGAGACCTTAAAATTTTTAATCTGTCACTTCTCGCTAAGCAAGGATGGAGGTTATGTGTTGATAATAATACAATGTTGCAAAAAGTTCTCAAAGCTAAGTACTATAAATATTCTGATTTTTGTAGTGCTTCTAGAGGCTTCGATCCGAGCTATTCGTGGAGAAGTATTTGGGGGGCAAAATCCTTGCTCCTTGAGGGATTGGAATGGAGAGTGGGAAATGGCTCTTCGATTAAGGTCTGGGAAGAGGATTGGATGGGTGTTGATGGTTCAAGTTCTAAGCCGACTCCTCAATTGCACTGTGACATTGATTTGCGGGTGAGTGAATTAATTGATTTTGATAATATGTGCTGGGATTCCGAGAGGGTGGCTGCCACTTTTTGCGAAGAGGACTGCTTGAGAGTCCTTGACACTCCTCTGCCGTCTGTTTGGGAGGAGGACAGGAGGTTCTGGTGGCCCACCAAGTCTGGCCTATTCTCGGTTAAATCTGCTTATTGGCTTGGCAGATTAGGCAACACTCATGGGAATTGCTTCATGGTGACAATGAACATCAACTCTGACGTGATGTATGGAATTTGAATGCCCCTCCAAAGCTACGTCACTTCATTTGGAGGGCTTGTAAAGGGTCTCTTGGAGTAATGGAATTGCTACATTTTCGCCACATACAACCTTCAAGTAGATGCTCGATCTGTGACGCGGCTAGTGAGTCTATAATCCATGCCTTATTTTATTGCAAGCACGCTATGAGTATATGGTAGCAGAGCGAATTTCTGGATTTATTAAATGACGCCCCAATGTCTTCTTTTCAAGACTTGTTCTGCTGGGCTTCGAGCAAGCTTGATAAAGCACAGCTACGAACTTTCTTGTGCCTTGCGTGGGCGGGGTGGTGTTGCAGAAATAAGGCTATTTTTGGCGACACTAACGAGATCAATGGTGTGATGATTGCTGCAAGTTTCGTCAGAATGTGTGAGGATTATTGTGTGTACAATGCCAGAGTTGGAGGATGTGTGCTTGCTCCTATTTCCTTCTCACGAGCTAGCTGGATTCCGCCACAATCCCATTTTGTCAAGGTCAATATTGATGCATATGTCCCTAGCAATGGTGGTGTGTGCCTAGGTGTAGTTATAAGGGATGAATGGGGGAAAATTCTGCTGTTAGCAACGAAGAAAACATCTTGCAGATGGTCCTCTGATATGGCAGAAGCTGCGGCTGCCTGCTATGGTACCCAGCTCGCACGTAGGTTCAGCTTTACAAATGTGATACTTGAAGGTGATTCCATGATTGTGGTGCGTGCTGTTAGAGATAAGCAAGAGGGTGCAGCTCCGATTTTTCATTTCTATGAGAGTATCTATAGAATGAGTGCTGAGTTTGTTGAATTTAATTGTGTTCATGTTAGACGGGCGGGGAATACCATAGCTCACTTAGTTGCTAAAAGGGATACGGGTGCTAGTATTGAATGCATTTGTACGGATTCTATACCCCAAAGCGTTCAAACTTTGGCGGACCTTGATTTTATAAATTGATTCCCCGTGTTTGTCAAAAAAAAAAAATTAGTTCAGTTCAGTTTAATTCACTTCAATTCCGTTCAATTATTTTTAATAAATCGAAACAACCCGTAAATGTGAACAACTTAATTAAAAATGAAGAGAGTATTTAATGCCTAATGGCGTACGTAATAAGCATGGCGCAAGCCTAAAAAATTTCCTTACCTCTAATTTCAGATTTTTACAAAAAATTTATTCTTTTTAAAAATGTTCTATTCTTCAAAAAGTTATATTCTCTCTGACTTTCCAAAACATATAAAAATACAAACCAACCATTCAACAAAAAAAAAAAAAAAAAAAAAAAAAAAAAAAAAAAAAAAAAAACCAGAATTCCTAACTCTCTTTGCAAACCACAATTTCAATGGCGAAGAGAGAGGATGGAATTTCCTTCGATGGAATCATTGGAGCTATGCCGATTTTTGCCAAGGAGCTTATTGCCGGCGGTGTTGCCGGCGGCGTCGCTAAGTCTGCCGTAGCACCTCTTGAACGAATTAAGATTCTTTTTCAGGTGATTTTCCGATCCTCAATTACTTTTAATTTTATGTTTTATTTCGATAATGTAGGGGTTTTAATTGTGAATTTTGCTTGATTTGAAGTTTGTTTGAGGTTATTTTTTATTTTATGATGAAATTAGTTTGTTATTGAGTATAATTTGGATCGTATTTATGCAAGTTAGGTTTGGATTGGTACTAGGTGATTTTTTTTTTTGGTTTTTAGATGATAATAATCTTGAGGAAGATAATTAACTCGTTGAATGAAGTTCCATGGTATATGGTGAGAGCCGGGAAGCGCGAAAAGAATGTGTTTTGAAGGGATATAGTTGGAGAGTATGTTGTTCTGTGAATGAAGCTAGTCTAAATTAGGTATGGAAGATATTGAGAAGGAAGTGTAATTTGCTGATGAATTTATATGATTTTTTTATTGAAGGAGCTTAAGTTGTGTGCTACTTAAAGTCCTGATAAAATGGAAATTCATTGCTGAGAAAGATAAGGTCATGGTATAATGGTGAAGTTTTGGCTTGATTCATTATTTATGGAAAGGTTGGAAACTATTGGTTTGTTGGTTGAAGTCTAAAGTAACTTGACAAATTGTGACTGCTGACTGATTGCAGGCATGGTATTAGATGGGATGAGTATGATATTGGTGGGTGTTTTTCTAATGGTCGAGAGTCGTTAATGACTGCAAGTACGTAGTAGAATTTACTTATTAAGCTTAATAGTGTAGTGAACCAATTGTAATTATCTTTGGTTTAGAGTTATTGTACTTACCACATATCCCTAGGGGGGGTGGAGGGATACTCGTGAAATACCATTTGGGAAGGCAGTTGGTCTCTATGGTTAGAGATATATGAGAGTCTTGAGGTGCTTATTTAGCTGTCAGTAGGGTTGGCAAAAAATCAGGAAAATCCAAACTGTTATTTTAGATTTAGCATCAACTTTTTTGTTAATTTTAAATAAATCAAAATCGAAGATGAACTGAAATACGAATGATCGAATATCACTTGTACATAGGCTAAACCGCCGTTGCTTTTGTGTGTGTTTGTTCTACATTTTATTTTGTATTTTATTCCCAGTAGCACCCCCTCCATATCAAGCACCACCTTTGCAACTGTCAATCACGAATTCACCATCACCACCACAATCACCAAGATGAGTAACAACCAAACACCACAAAAACAAAAAGAATCCTTAAGTCCTCTGCCTCTACTCCCTCCCTCAACCAAGTTACACCTCTAAACCATGATTACATCCTCATTTCTGCTTCCTTTAGTAGAGAGGGAAAGAAATGCACCTAGGAGCATTGTTCAAGAGCTGACAAGGAAGAAAACATATGTAGACAGAAGCTTCTTTTATCAACACTATTTTTTTTTAAGGAAAAAGATTTGTAGGCTATACTTAGATAACAATAACCTAGAGGAAGGGTAGGCCCTTATTAGTCGTTGAATCTTCCCAAAAAGGTTGCGATTTTGAAACCTTGTTGGCTGTATACTGTATTAGAACTTAAGGCTGAGAGTGCTAATCACTTACGCTAGGAGAGTAGAATGATAGATGTGCTATTGTTCAAGAGTTTGTTACAGAAATGATAGCCGGGTAAATAAGGATATTAGTAAGGAGTTTGTTATACATCTAGAGTGAAGGAAAAGCATGTTGGAGAACGTATAAAAACTAAAAAGGTGATGGAGACTCATAGTATGGGCTTCCAGAGAACTAACCGCCAATGTCATTTTAGTAGTGGGAGAGAATTTACCTTTTGAAAGTGGTTGGTATTTGATTGATTACCTTAATTTATCGATATAATCCTAATTTAATTCACTATCTAAATTCTCTGAATTATTTTCCAATTATGTTATTCTGAGAAGAAGTAGCAGAGATGATTGTGATAGTGAAACAAAGAACAGAGGTGGTAAAGGGAAGACAAATGACAATGAGAGCGAAGGGGGCAAGGGTGCAAATGTGCAATGGTGGGGGAGAAGTGGTGTAGTTAGTATGGTGGGTGTTAAATATATGATACATATAAGTGAATCAATTTCTTATTGGAATTTAATACTTTCTTGATTTCTTTGCTTTTTTCCATTTTAAACTAAAGAGGCGTTAATGGTCTTACTTAACTTTACCAACTACTTTTTAGTTTTTTTGTTTATGAGAGTTGGCTATGTTCTTTCGACTTATTTCAAGAACTTATTACCTGCCCTTGTTATCATTAAATCGAAGAAACAAACAAAAAAACAAAAAGAAAAACCATAGATCTTGTTATTTATGTTTGCTTTTTGCTGGAATTTTGTAAGATTTAAAATTATGATTATTAGATATTTGGAATTACATTAATGCAAATCTAATAATTCAGGGTACAAGTATGGTCAAGTTCAACAAACAATTAGATAAAATTAGATCAAACCAGACTTAAAAAAAATTGGGACCAATAGTCTTAGAGTACCTTACTGATCTTACTTACTTTTAGTTGATATTGAGTGGATTCAGCTGAGTCGCAGTTATTTTATTGAAGGAGTGGGTGGTTGCACATGGCATATTGATCCTATACGATTTATTTCCTTGAAAATATTCTGTTCTTTTGCAAGTTGTAGTCATTTTAGATAACTTTTTTTTGCTATTTAATCACCTGAATTATGCAAGGCCTTAAGGGTTCCCCATGGAAGCTTTAGTCTTTCAGCTAGCTGAGGTCGGTGAAATTAGCTGAGGTTCGGTGAAGACATTTGTGGAGCCCATTCAAATATCAGATGGGTCCCTCTTTCCCACTTTCCAAAAGTAACTTCAAGGTAGTTTACGTGGAATGCATCAGTGATTTATTCGACCAATCATTATTGACTAGAGTAAAATCCTTGTGTTTTTGACTAGGTGTTGCCATGTTGGTGATCTTTGAATTCATTAGATTTTAAACTCCTCGATGAATCGGTGATGAGGGTCAATCTGAGGATGAAGATGCCTTATATACCCTTGAATGAGACATGAGCTGAGATCAACTTTTAAGTTTCTCTTAAACAATATTTGATCTTAGGCCATCTGGCATATGTATAAAGTCCGTAGAAAAAAGTTCACTGAACTCAATCACTAAAGCTTCACGAATCACGATAGCATCATAATATAAGACTTTGGTCTAATGAACCCAAAATTTTGATCAATTCGTTAGAAGAGATGGAATTCAATCTCTGAAGTCTATACATGCTATATGTAAATTCATTCTTTTTCTTCAAACTATTCTCTTGACGGCCTTAAAAATTATAATCTTTTGTCATACCTTCAAGCTTCTAAGTGACAAAGACTGGTATAACAATGAAGCCAGAAAATATAACAAAAGATTATTATTTTGCACATCTACTAATTTGAAAAGTTCACAAAGAAGCTGGAATGTATAACCAAGATCATTTTTTTATTTTGCACATCTACTAATTTGAAAAGTTAATCTACATTTGACTATAACGTATATCCCTTTTGTTGTTTTGCAGACAAGACAAGCAGAATTCAAAAGTATTGGTTTGAAAGGGTCAGTTACTAAAATAGCTAGAACAGAGGGAATACTCGGTTTCTACAGGTGGAAATTTTGATCCCAGATACATTTTACCAAGGGGGTAATATTTAGACAAACTCCAATTTTGTTTAAAATTTAAGTGAGTTAGCTGTTCGCATGAACTTTTTGGCTCTATTTGGACTGGATTTTACTTTTATGAAAAAAAACTCAAACATCAAGTTAGACTAGGATTCAAGATTTAGGATCCAAGTTTATGTTGAATTTTTCGTCTTTGCTATTAGCAATTTTCGGTTTTTGAATTTGATATTTGTTTCATTGATTATATTGTTATTATTACCTCCTTTTCATATCATTTGCAACATTTGCCAAACATGGATGTTTCATATAATTCTACCAATGTTTTCTTTTCTTTTTGAGCTGTCATTTGTTCTGTATCTCTATCTTTCTCTCTCTCTCTATTTAACCCTCAAAAACAAATTTTGCCTAGAAGCCAATATCACAAGAGTACCAAGACTCAAATCAATGCAGAAGTGGACTGTTTTTTTTTTTTTTTTTTTTTTTTTTTTTTTTGGGGGGGGGGGGGGGGGGATCTATGTAAAGGGAGAATAATATTGAAATTCAGTTTGGGTATAACTATAGTATGAAACACTTTAAATTTGGCTGACTTGACATAATCTGGGTTTAACTTGTTATTTAAAATTGAACCAATTTGGGTTGGGCATTGGAAATTTTTGTATCCCTGCATTACTGTCTCCTAACTATTTATACTGCGTGGGTTATGTTGTTGGTAACATAATTCTTATAAGGGTGTTCTTGTCAACTTTAGAGGAAATGGGGCAAGTGTTGCACGAATTGTTCCTTATGCTGCGCTGCATTACATGGCATATGAGGAGTACAGGCGATGGATAATTCTTGCTTACCCTGATGTCTGGAAAGGCCCAGTGCTTGACCTTGTTGCAGGATCTTTTGCTGGTGGAACTGCTGTTCTTTTTACATATCCCCTTGATTTAGTACGGACCAAGTTGGCTTATCAGGTAAACACATGGACAAACAGCTTATGATTCTTTCCTTAGAAAATGTTCTATTGGTGTCTTGTTTCGATCAACTTTCATCTTTCATGGAAATGTTCTAGTATTCATAAAATGTCTCATAGTGGCTGAATATAGCACAGGTTGTTGGATCTTCCAATTTAAATGTTAAAGGCCTTATCCATCATGAACAATTGTATAAAGGAATACGTGACTGCTTTTCCATGACATTTAAAGAAGCTGGTTGGAAAGGTCTTTACCGGGGAGTAGGTGTGCTGTTTACATGAAACTGTGTGTTTAACTATGTCTACATTCTATGGTCTCTTACTTACATGTTTTATTTCTTTGTCAGCACCATCACTTTATGGTATATTCCCATACGCGGGATTAAAATTTTACTTCTATGAGGAGATGAAGAGTCATGTACCTGAAGAACACAAAAAAGATATATTGGTGAAATTGACATGTGGCTCTGTAGCTGGATTATTGGGCCAAACCTTCACATATCCTCTTGATGTTGTTAGGCGCCAAATGCAGGTAGTTCAGCTCTACCTTCTAGACTTTTGATGTGATATCTATAGATATTTGTGGTTTAGATGTTATAGAACCCTAAAGGGCTGAAAAAAGGATTTATCTGACAGGTTGAGCGGATGTCTAATGCTAGTAATGCAAAGGGAACTTTACACACACTTGTCGCAATAGCTCGAGAGCAAGGTTGGAAGCATTTGTTCTCAGGGCTAAGTCTGAATTATTTGAAGGTAACCAACCAAGCTAAGGATCTCATCTAAACTTTTAATGCCTTCCAACACAAAATATGCTTTACTAAAGAGATATGTAGTTTACATGCATTGTCGTTGACTTTTGTGCTTCAGGTTGTGCCCTCGGTGGCAATTGGCTTCACTGTGTATGATTCAATGAAATTGTTCCTGCAAGTTCCCTCACGAGATGAAGCCATTATTGAAGTGGCTTCCAGTCATACAACTAACCAAACATCATCCCTGCATTCTTAAAAGGGATTCATTAAATAATAATTATACACCGATTAAGTATAGCATTGTGTAATTCAATTGTATGTAGGTATCATTATTGAGTTCAGTTGTATATAAGAACTGTCTCATTATACTACTTATTGTATCTAGTTTCACAACATTCAAGTCATATGAATGAATGTTTGGAATGAAATGATACGGATTTTTGCCCAGTGAAATTAAGATATTTCAATATAGTCTTCAAAAATTTTCCTTATTTTGGGAGTCTAATCTGGTGCAGATCTTTGCAGCATCTTTGTAGGGAGTTTGAAGTGAATAAATTCAGTTGGATTCGTCCCGTACGTAGTTCAATATGATGCTACAGAGATTGTGCCTACACTGAGAGGTTGCCAGTTTATGCCAGGTTAATCAACCACTCATCCTCTTTTATATCAATACCAGGGAGAAAAAAAAAAAAAAAAAAAAAAAAAAAAAAAAAAAAAAGCCTTCAGCTTTCATTATCGGTTTCTCTTGGTGTTCAAACCTCCATATTGACTGATTTTGATCCCTTTCTATTTGGACTTTATAATTTTCTTGCTAACTAGGCTGTATTTGGTTTAAATAGAACATTTTCAATTGAATTGTATGTATTATGAATTTATGGAAAGTAAAATGCAATGGAAATCAGATCTTCAACATCATATTCATGTGTATCTGAAGAACAATGGAGAACATCAACAGACAAAATCGAGCTCAATGGAAGCTTCAATGGAGGACATGGTCACCCCTACCCTTTGGGGTTGACCATACTCTTAATTTCACCTTTTTCATAGGGTTTTCGTTTAGATTTGGTGGCAAAGCCACCATCATCGTTAGTGGAAAGTGGTGTCAAATTTGTCGGTGAAAGATGATGTCGAAAATGTCAAAAGCAGTGGTAGTTGTGGTGTCAGTGGAAGAAGGCGGAGGAAGGAGATAACTGTATTGGAGGCTGAAGCATACGACGGAGGATGCAAGATGTTGATAACTTGAGCAACAACAATATGTTGTGTCATGTATACTGTTCAAGTTATTTACAAAATGACCATTAGTCTGAGAAAAGTTGATATTTCTTTAGATTCAAAATAATAATAAAAAATAAAAAATAAATAAAAACCTTTTCCATCCCTTTAGACTACATTTTTTCATTCAAACAAATTATGTACATATATATAAAAAAAGGAACACCAACATATACAACTATTGTCATATCACAAATATGGTCACCAGGAAAAAGATTGTTGGCACAATGGCAAGCCACAATGCTTGAAATGTCAAAATTTAGGCATTTGACAAAGAATTGTAGGTTCCCAAATGATAACCAAGCATCTTTACCATAAGTCGTCGTATTCGAGAGAAGAAAATTCATCTAAGAATTATGAGCTGAGTGAGATGTGCACCATGGAGGGAAGTGCTCCAAAGATTTTGGTTTTAGTCAGATGCATAAACAAATCAAATGTGTAGTTTATGTGAAGGGCATCACAAAATGAAAGAGATTTTTCATAATGATCTTCACAAATTTAAAGCAAGGGGGTGTAGCTACTAGCTATACTTCAAATTATTTATAGTTAGTGGGTTATTCACTAATTTGTTTCATTATTTTTAGTCAATTTTGTTTCTAGTAAGTCATTACGCATGTGTTTTTGGTAATGAGAGGTGGATTAAAGTAGTGGGACACTAACTTGGCCACTTCCTCTACATATCTAGCACCATTGTTAGCTTAGTTCTAAGATGATTTGGTTTTGTTTACAATTTATATACTAACAAGTTCTTTCCTTGTCTTTCAATGTGAACTAGTTTCTTATTCCAACATTCTCCACTATTGTAACATACGGACTTCTATGAATGTTAAAGTAGTAGTTTCGTAAATTGTTAAAAATTCATATGAAGCAACCAATTTACTCCCTTCGCCCAAAATAATCGACACGTTGCAATTCTTTTCACTATTCTTTCGAAGTATAAACATTGACTATTAGTACATCGACATGTGTGTAAAGTTTGACCGTGTCAATTATTCTAGAATGGAGAGAGGTATGATGAAACTTGAACACATGATCTTTGTATCACGTTGGCCCTCATATCAAAAGCTTAAGCTGATGTTGAAGCTCAGGATCGGTTTATATTTTCAATCATGTAGAGTATGTTTCTCCTGATCTCATATTCACATGATCACATCCCTTAGATGATTGCTAACTGAAGTCATGCTAACCGAATTCAATATGATTGAGCTAACGTTTTATTATGCTAGTGTGCATTGTGGACTGTACTTTCTTCAATCGGATTATCTTGTATACATACGTAATAATAAGGTATTGATCAAACACTTTTGCTTATCTATATATATTTATTTTGTCAAAATAAGAACAAAGGATGAAATAAGAGTCAAATTCCTCCATTTTCTAGCCATATAATTAGTTAAGCAAAGTCTAAGGTTAAGAAGTATGTATCTCAAGAGTTGCGGCTAGTTGGATTTGATGACGAGAAGTCGTTATTCATTGCATGGGTTGTCTTCAATTATTATATATTCAGATTCTTCTTTAGTGTTAGACCATGTGAAATTAGTTTTATGTTCATATTGTAGATTTGTAGATGCTTGAAAAGGGATCCATCTTACGAAATTAGTCATAATATTTTTTAGGAATCATATGCATAGGTCTTGGATTTTCACTTGGACAATAGAAAAAAATTTATAATTTCACAAGCATCAATCAAAAAAATTGTTTATTTGTAGGGGTCTCCAACTCTCTCCTAATATAGTTGTTTAGTTTTCGTTCTATCTTAAAGGTTTGTTACTTACATATTTGTATAGAAGAAGTTAAATTATGATTAATCAATTAGTAGATTGAAATATATTAGTGCAATTGTTCATAAGGTGCAAATTAACTGATGCATCCGAGTGTATAGTGATGTCGTGCTGATCATGATATAGCGATCAACATAATTTAACTTACATTTGTTATTTGATTTTGAATAATTAACTTCTACGTATTATGTTCATTTAATATATAATTTTAATATGACCCCATGTTCTTTTAATTATTGAAAAAAAAGAATTTTTTTATTAGTGTTTAACCGATTAGATATGTTCTTTGTCATTTTTTGGGTTTATGTTGATCATTTTTTTAGATCTTATGACTTAGGGCCTGTTCCGATTGACTGAACTCAGCTGAGTTGAACTGAACTGAACTGAACTGAACTCAACTGAGCTGAACTGAGCTGAACTGAACTTATTAATTAGTGATTTTTAACTACGAATTAGTGATCTTTGATTATTTATTACTATACATATGTGTATATACAAATGTACATATTAATAATAATAATAATAATAATAATAATATTATTAATTATTGATGATTATTATTATTATTTATTGATTATTATTATTAGTTTTATTATTTCAATTATTATTGTTATTATTATTATTATTATTATTATTATTTATTGATTATTATTATTATTATTATTATTATTATTATTGATTATTATTATTATTATTATTGTTATTATTATTATTATTGTTGTTGTTGTTGTTGTTGTTGTTGTTGTCGTCGTCGTCGTCGTTGTAATAAGAGCTTAAAAGAATGAAATTTGGCTTTATATCATCAGCAATATCATTAGACGTAAATTAAGAGCTGAACTGAACTGAACTGAATTTCAACGGAAGAGAACAGGCCCTTAGAGTTTATGTTCATCTTCATCCAAAAAAAAAAAAAAAGAGTTTATGTTCTTGGGTTAGCCAATATGTTATATGAATTTAGCCTTTACGTTGAATTGTGAGCATCATTGTATACACTAGTGTACAAACCAATTATATAATTGCCCTTTAATTTGCGTAAATTTATACTTCATACTCCAATCAATAATGGATGTATTGAGAATGGTGGATTGTACACATGGAGTACAATTTTATTAATTAATTTAAGATTGTACGACTAAATCACACATCGATAGATCAGTTGTAATTATTATTTAATTTAAATATCTTCACTGTTGATAACTTCTCATGTGCATCCTTTAATGTCACTTTCCCCAAATGAATATAGAAGACAATGAATATATTGAAGCTTCCAAAAATGGAACGCAGACAATTACTAAAACCGAGAGTAGTAGTATATGACAAAAGTAGTAGAAGTATGTTATTGCATTCTTATTTCTTAACCAAAATATTATAGTGAAGTTACAAATAAAAGCATCCTAGCATTGCCAACTACAACCCTTAGAGAAGGTGTACTGAATTATTCTACTTCAATGGCTTAGTGAACATAGAGTTCATATTGTTATTCGTTTTGTTTTTTGGCTTGTGATCGAGTTTCTTAGCAAGAAAGATTATTTCCAGGCGAAACACCAAGCTGCTTACAGTACTGAGTATAGTAACCAACACGAGCATTGACAGCAGGTGTGTTTCCACCACCACATTCTCCGCCATTGACAGCTCGAATGGTGGATCCGAACCCTTTGCCGGATACGATCCTAGAGTGAACATTGTTCATCCAAAACCAGAAGGCTGTCTTGAAGGCAATTACTGGATTGTTTGCAACGGTTTCTGGTGCATTGATACCGTCGAATCCGATGCTTTTACCTGCAGCTCCGTAGTTGTAGTTCCATGTGATCTGAATTGGTCCTCTGCCGTAGTATTGCTTGTTTGGGTTGCATGGCCATTGTGCACTTGATTGACAATAGGTTGATTTCGCAATCTCCTCTATGTAGCAAAAATCTACAATATAAAACAAAGTTTCATTACTAGTTTATTTATAGAGTTCAATTCGTACTAGATCTATATGCACGCAATGCAGGCTTTACATTTCAAAAAGAAATTTAAAAACACCAACCACTTTAAAACTATAACCCCTAAGTTTACATAACAGAAATATGTATGTTTTTATAACATCTTATCACACATTAAAAACAAAGTTGCTCTGACAAGAATTAGAAGATGACATTATGATAATAAGTTGTTCAAAAACTAAATATGAAGTATATATAATTAAGCAGAACAAATTTCTATTAAAACACTTACGTCCAGTTTCATGGGTGACATGAGCAAAGAAGGCGGCGACTTCACGTTTAGTATCATCGGAGGATCCGCCTTTACCGAACTGAGGATAGTTTCCAAGAGCATTCAAGAAAGCAGATCTGGTGTAGAAGCTCTTACCAGCACAGCCAGAGCCTGCTTGGTTAAGAATCCCATTAAAGAACGCGTTAGTCACCAAACTTTGTACCGAAGCACCACCACCACCTGATGGGGTAGTAGGGGTGGAAGAGTAACAAGGGCCTTGTTTGCACCCGTCGCCACAATAGGCTGCGGTGGTGCCACAATAACCATATTTGCTACAGCAAAGGCCGGAAGCACACCCACAGTTTTAAGCGGTAGTCATTGTGCATGACATACAAGCAATTGCCACGAGTATGGCGAAAATTTGTCCTAGAGAAGACATTTTAGTTGTTGAGTTTTTGAGTATGTGATGAGTTGATGACTGATGAATTAGACACTACAAAAATGGGTTTATATAGAGATCATCTAGGAAAGAAGACAAAGATAATGTATGTAGGATATCATTTTTAATATGTTCAAAATGTTGACATTTGACTTTGGACAGTCGTAATATGCGACTGATATTTTTGATCATGACTTTCATTATAATGAGCGAGTGGATAGATTTTTCAGAAAAAATAAAATAAATAAATAAATAATTGTAATGAGTGGTAGATATTACTTCTATATTATATGGATAAGGCCATTATTAGGGGATTCCGCACCAAATGTTCTAGTAGGTGATTTCGGAGTTGTGACTAGCTTTTTGACGTAATCGTTCCCTTCAACTTGTTTTTGATTTGCGATTATACTTATGTTTGTATAAAAAAAAAAAGTTTATAAATTAAAAGCTCAAGTTGTAATTTAAAGAATCTGATAAAGTACAACATGATCATGATCTTCTAGGAAGAAATTGAAAGAAAACATGGAATATTATTTCGATTTCACCAATTGCATGCATCTCCTCAAGATTAAAAAAAATATATAGATTGTGCCAACAAATATTACAAATTAAAGATATTTAGCGATAAAAAAACTCACATAAAATTACAAGGTATATATATATATATTCAAAATTTATTTTTTCAATTCTAATCGGACCTAATCAAAACTTATTTTTCTGGTCTAGTATTGAAATAAGCTGATTGAAATAAACAAACGGCCTTATAGTGAGTAGACCTGATTATTAGAGAAGGTAGTTTAATGATAATAGGGTTAGAGCCAAACTTATAGGACCTTTAATGGATAGAGTTTTAATTAATGAATATTGCCCTTATTAGGCAAAAAGACTTGCGTGGACCTGATCCACAATAATATATTATTGTGGACCCGAGGTCTATACACACGCAACTGACTTTATATTTAACATAGTGACCATTATTTTTAACATAGTAACCTTATTTTTAACCTAGTAACCTTTATTATTTTTTTTTTTTTGAAATAATAGTAACCTTTATTAAAACTACTACAACGTTTAATAATATTTTGAACTTGAAATACGATGCTATTACCCTAATTTTAACATAGTGGCATTTATTGTTCATATTGATCAGTATATAAAATATTTCATTACAAAAATAACCACTTAGGCCTATATATTACCAAAATGATTTTTATTTCAATATAATGACCTTTTTTAATTATAGTGACCCTTTTTTTTATTAATAAAACAACCATACTTTCTCTAATGTTATTGATCCATAATAAATTAGTGTGAACCAGGTCCATTTAAGAATTTGTACTTATTAGGTAGGGTTAATGTAGGGCTAAAATGTTTGTCCAATTCAATAAATTAGGGAAACAAATAATGTAAAAAAAAAATTGCATACATATTTTCGTATTCGTATGTTTTTAATTATGACTTTGTCCAATATTTATTTTAATTGATAGTTTGTTGGCTTGCTCATTATCGATCCGCATTGGCCTGACTGGCTATTGCAAAATATGTCACAAATCATCTTATTTATGACTTTGTCCAATATTTATTAATTATTATTATTATTATTATTATGCGAGATAACACCTAAAGCCAGTTTCAGTTTCAGGTAGTGCCTTAGTTTCCTGGCGTTGACCCATCACACGTGAGACTCCCGTGCTCAAATTAAAACCCTCCCGTTATATTTCCCCCTATTTTTCCTCCAATTGAACTTGTTTTCTCCTCTCAACCCTCATTAACTTTGCTCTATCTTCCTCACCATTACTACTCGGCAATGAACGACTGCCATGGAAGAAATGAATTCAATGCTCCAATTTGTGGGTTAATTTAGGGCCAAGTAAAAGAGTAGGTTTTAGTTTTTCTCTCTCGTCTAATTTCTAACTCAATTTCTACTTTTGTACTTAGCTAAATTTGTCTATCATTTTCTACCATAGGTAAAAAAGGAAGGTTGTTACAATGAGAACGAGGGACGGGCATAGATATCAATTGGAATACCACAATAATACTTTTGGCCCCCTTAAAATTACTGCCATCCTCATCACAGGACATAAATATCGATTGAAATACCGCAATAGTACTTTTGGTCAAAACGATGACTCGAAACCAACTTAAGGTGTTATCTCGCAAAAATAATCTGGTTTTAGGCGTGTTTTTGAAATTAAAAAAAAAATTATAAGGTGATTTTTCACAACAAAAATTGTTAGAAAAGATGGGTTCTCACAAATTTTCCTAAAATATTGTATGATTTATTTATAGTAATGATATGCATTACACAATTTGTCATTTGGGCCACAAAGTTTATCCCAAATTCAATCATCAACATCGGGAATTACCCATGCCCAAAATAGTAGTTAAATTAGAAATAATAATCTCAACTTTGATAAATTTTGTTAGAATAATCCCAATTTTGGATTTTTCTGAAATAATACGAACTTTGTGGGTTTCTCTTTTTCTTCAATCCCAAAAACTGGTGATCAGTTGAATTGGTTAATTTTTTGTTTTTTTTTAATTAAAGTGACACGTGTCATAAGTGAATTGGCTAAAACAATATATAAACAAAAAAAAAACCCCAAAATCCCAGCCACCAGCCAACCCCAAAAACCACTGGCCTAATCCCAAAAACCACCGATCAAACCCTAAACGGCGACACTAATTCCCCTCCCCTGTGCCGGTTTCCCCTCCCCACTCGCCAGTTCTTCTTTTCCCCCCAATCTCCTCCACTCGAAAATTGCCACTTAAAACCATATCTTCCACTCCCGAAAACCCCAAAATCTCATCCTCACCATCGAAAACCCTAACCGCTTAGGGTTTCGGGGTGGTTGGAGGAACGATTTGGGGTTTTTGGCAGTGGGGAGGGGTTTCATTGGTGGATTTGAAGTTTCGGGGTGTTTCGTGGAGATGGGCGGTGTTTTCGGAGATGGAGGAAGGCAGCGACGCGGCGGAGGTTGTTTCGCGAGTCTCCCCGGCGAGAAAGGGGCGGTAGGCTGGGTAATTGGGTGGTTGTTAGGGTGATCCGGTGGGGGAAGGGGAGGCTCACTGGTGGTTTAGTGATTTTTTTGTTTTTTATTATTTAAATAATTTTTTTTGAACCAATCAGGGCTTGACACGTGTCAAGTGACCTGATATAGTAGGTCATT
Organism: Chenopodium quinoa; assembly: GCF_001683475.1. Classification (NCBI taxonomy): domain Eukaryota; kingdom Viridiplantae; phylum Streptophyta; class Magnoliopsida; order Caryophyllales; family Amaranthaceae; genus Chenopodium; species Chenopodium quinoa. The sequence goes on from NW_018745617.1 coordinate 3,211,704, forward strand.
GACTTTTGTTGACCGGTTAGGGATTGAAGAAAAAGAAGAACCCTAAAGTTCAAATTATTATAATTTAAAGTTGGGATTATTTTAGTAAAATTCATCAAAGTTAGGATTATTATTTCTAATTTTTCTTTTTAAATATTAATTTTTCTATTATTTGAACTTAAGCGTAAAGAAAAAACATTATGGTCAAAACGACAAATTAGTACATAAGCTAGTTGAATAAGATATAAAAAAAATAACAGAGGAAACATTAGAAAAACAGAAATTAGAGGACAGTAACAATCTACGGAGACGGAGTATATACTTTTATTTCATATTATAAGCTTGCTCATTATTGTATGAATTTGAAGCAGGTGTCCTTTTATTTTGCATGAATTACAATATAATAGTTGGTTAGTAGCATAGAGTAGCAACCAACACCCTTCTTACTATATTACATACTGATGTACTTAGCAACTGAGATTGTTCCCAGGAGAAACACCAAATTGATTACAATACTGTCTATAGTACTGAATCCGAGAATTGACAGCACCTGTATTACCACCATTACATTCGATGCTATTGATAGCTCGTATGGTAGAACCGAACCCTCGGCTGGAGGTGGAGTGGACGTTGTTCATCCAAAACCATAAGGCTGTTTTAAAAGCAGTAACAGGATTGTTAGCAACTGTTTCTGGTGCATTGATACCGTCGAATCCGATGCTTCTACCGGCTGCTCCATAGTTGTAGTTCCATGTGAGTTGAAGGGGCCCTCTGCCATAGTATTGCTTGCTTGGATTGCACGGCCATGTTGTGGTTGCGTTACAATAGGTTGATTTCGCTATCTCCTCTATGTAGCAAAAACCTACAAAATAAAACAAAGTTTCATTACTAGGTTCATATAAATCCACATTATTAGGAAGTGTAAGGCCTTAATATCAAGAGAAGGTTGGGAAGTAACTGTTGGTCATTGCTATAGGGAATCGAATAGGGTGGCTGATTGGCTGGCCAATTTCGGTGTATCCCTCAACCAAAAGTTGATGATTTTCGAGGCGGTCCCGATAGACCTTTGTGCTGTTTAATTGGAGGACTTGGCCATTTGGGTGGAAGGGCGATTCCAAGGAGCATCCCTCGGCGTGATGAAGCTTAGACTCGCTTGCTAGTGTTTTATTTTTCTGTTTTTTGTTCTGTTTTGTTTATTGCTTTCTGCTCTTTTATTTTTCTAGTTTAAGGTTTTTCTTTGTTTTGGGGTTTGCCCCTCGACTTCACCAAAATAAATAAAAAATAAAAAAAATAACACCATATGTAGGATGATTTTATAGCTGTCATTTGAACCATATTTTTTTAAAAATGAACAATTCAGATTTTATGATTTTTGAATTTTGGTAAGTGTTAATACTAATTAAAAATCAATTGAATTATTTCCAGGAATCAACAAAACTGAATTTCATAAATTAAATCAACAAAACTGAATTTCATAAATTAATTTGAAAAAAATTAATTAGATCAATTGATTTTCTAAAATTTAAAATGAATTCCAAAAATAAGAAAAATTAATTTTACCATTAAAAAATGGTTCAAAAATAATTAATCACAAATGTTTATTTTAAAAAATTGTGGTAGTTATTTTTCAAACGATGTATTTTCACAGGGTTATGGTTAAGATTTTTAAAATATATAATCACCAACCATTTTGAAACAGTAATTAAAATAGGAAAATTTTTTTTCTAATAATAGTCGTTTAAAATATGACTACCATAGTAATTTAATACAAATATATGACAATATGATCAGTTCATATTTTCATGTTATAATATGGAGACAATTAGTCTTTTAATATCAACAATGTAAATATAATTTTTTTAAACTTTTAATCCAACATAAAAAATACTTTGCAAAAAATTTCAAAATTAAAACTAAAATTACATAAATGAACCTAAAAATTGGATAAATAAAAAAAATGTTGATATATATGCTATTTTATACCAAAAACTAAAGAAATACAATTTATTACTTCAAGAAAAATAAGTCATTCATGAACAACATAATGATTAAAACATTATGGTATCCATATTTTAATCGACACTGTAAAATTTTCATCAATAACATTAGAATTTTTTAGGCTTTTTTTTTTTTTTTGCTTGATTTATCAATATCTCACCCCCTAAGTTTATATTGTACTCGTAGTTATGAAAAAATACATTTTCATATTATCTTATCTTACATGCCAAGAATTAGAGGAAACATTATGATACTATGTTCAATCTAGTAATAACAACTAAATATAAAGGGGAAATTCTCTGTTTCTCATGAGAGCATTTTCGTAAATAAATCAACAACATTTTCATTATTGTGGGCTCCACAATTGAATAAAGTTGAATAAAGTTATTGGTTTATTTATGAAAATGGCATGCACCTGAGAAACTGGGGCATCCTCAATATAAAGTATATTTAAGCATGAAGAACAAGTTTCTAATAACACTTACTTCCAGTTTCATGGGTGACATGAGCAAAGAAGGCGGCGACTTCACGCTTAGTATCATCGGAGGATCCACCTTTGCCGAACTGAGCATAGTTTCCGAGAGCATTCAAGAAAGCAGATCTGGTGTAGAACCTCTTACCAGCACAGCTAGAGCCTGCTTGGTTAATAATCCCATTAAAGAACGCGTCTGTCACCAAACTTTGTACCGAAACAGCACCACTGCCCGTTGAAGAGTAACAAGGGCCTTGTTTGCACCCCTTACCACAGTAGGCATCGCCGTTGCCACAATAACCATATTGGCTACAGCAAACGCCGGAAGCACACCCACAGTTTTGAGCTGCAACCATTGTACATGACATACAAGCCATTGCCACGAGTATGGCGAAAATTTGTCCTAGAGAAGACATTTTACTTGTTGAGTTTTTGAGTATGTGATGACTGATGATGAGTTAGACATTGCAAAAATGGGTTTATATAGGGATCAACTAGGAAAGAAGACTAAGTAAACGCCGTATGTAAGATGTGTTTTTTACATGTACAAGTTGATGACATTTAATTTGAGTTTGGACAGCCGCCATATCATGCCAATGATATTTTTGACTTGTTCATGTAATGAGTGATAGATTTTTTAAGAAAAAACTATGTATGGAGTGATAGATTTTTCAAGAAAAAAAAATGTATTAGTGATAGTCTGATAGATATAATGTTTCATAAATAAGGCCATTACTAGGGGATTCCCCACCAAATGTTCTAGTATGTGATTTCAAAATTGTGACTTAAATATTTGACGTATGTTCTCTTCAATTTTTTTTTTATTTTTTTTCTTTAATTATTATATTAATGTTTGTATAAAAAAGTTTATAATTGTCAAATTGTAACGAATGTTATACAGCACCACTATAATGATCGTCTAGGAGGAAATTGAAAGTAAATATGGAACATTATTCCCTTTTTCTCCAAATAAAAGTTCGATTTAAGTGATTTCACCACTTGCATCTTCTCATAATAAAAATTAAAAATAAGGTTATAACAAAATGTGGGCATAGGTCGTGCCATGTGGTCTCCCCATGTTGTGCTAGCACTTCTCTTGTTCAAAACAGGCTAAGAAATAGTTGTGTCAATATGTTGTGTCATGCCAGACTTGTACCAATCTTTTGTAAACAAAGCCCATTGCAGAATTCAAACTATGTCAATATATCATATCAAGGTTAAACCCAGTGTTGGGACCAAGGGGGGCTGGGCCATGGCCTCCCCCTTAGTATTGATTATATATTAATGAGTGATAGATTTTTCAAGAAAAAACTATGTAACGAGTGATAGATTTTTCAAGAAAAAACTATGTAACGAGTGATAGATATAATGTTTCATAAATAAGGCCATTACTAGGGGATTCCCCACCAAATGTTCTAGTATGTGATTTCAAAATTGTCTTTAATATTTGATGTATGTTGTCTTCAATTTGTTTTGATATTGATTATAATAATGTTTGTATAAGAAAGTTTATCAAAGTTTATAAAGGTCAAATTGTAACGAAGGTAATAAAGCACCAACATATGATCTTCTAGGAGGAAATTGAAAGTAAATATGGAACATTATTCCCTTTGTCTTCAAATAAAAGTTAAATTATTTCACTACTTGCATCTCCTCAAAATAAAGAAATGGGAGAATTGAAAATAAAATTATAATAAAAGATGCGCATAGGTCATGCCATGTAGTCTCATCATGTCGTGCTAGCACGTCTCTTGTTCAAACAGAGTGTACCTAAAACAGGCTAAGAAATAGTTAGTTGTGTCAATATGTTGTGTCATGTCAGACTTGTACCAATCTTTTATAAACAAAGCCCATTGTAGAAATCAAACTATGTCAATGCATGATATCTAGGTTCAACCATTCAACTCCATGGAATGCACTGATATATATAAATGGTAATTAAAAGTTGTAAAAACAACAATTAATTAAGTCTTAAAAATTATGGTACTATATATATATATATATATATATATATATATATATATATATATATATATATATATATATATATATATATATATATATATAATTGAGAAAAGTTGTTTCTTTTTGTTTGTTCTACTATCTCTATTTCATAATATAGTGCAAACAAATAAGTTTGCACATATTCTTAGGTAAATTTGTTTGTAAGAGTTAAATGAGGAGTGTAGACCCTCTTCAATAGTGAGACTCAATTGAGTAATTTTAGGAGAGAGAAAGTATTATACCCATAAGTTGGTATCTAAACTTAGTAACTCTAATATATTTTGTAATTTATTTAAGTTTTACCTTTCTTTTAATATTTTTTAATCTTATAATATTTGATATTAAAAAAGAAATGGATTTGGTGGGCCATAAATTGAAAGTAACATTTGTATATTTTTATAGAGTCTCACCATTGGGAAATTAGACTTCACATGAATTGCTAAATTGAGAAGTGTGTATGGTATCACCGTTGGAGGTAAAAAAAAAAAAAAAAAAAAAAAAAAAAAAAAAAAAAAAAACTCATTTTCTATTTCAATACTCAAATTTGAGTCACGCCATTGGAGATGACCAGGGTTAAATGAGGAGAGAAATTTAGAGATGCATGTGATGGTGAGAGAGATAGAGAGAAATGACAACTTAAAAAGGAAAGGAATCATCTGATGCACATAATGTATGAGTAGTCATTATTTTTAGGGTGTGTTTAATTTACCTGATTTTTACTTATCTGGACTTATTAAACCTTATTTTACTTGTGTTATAAAAAAAATAGGGAAATTATCAATGTACACCCGAGTTTTTGACTTTTCTCAATGGTACCATTACTATTTTTTTATTATCAACGGTACACCCAAGGTTCCAACTTATTAACTAGTGTGATTAGGTTGTTAATGAAACGTTAATAACATTCTAATTATACAGATTTAGGTCATTAAATGCATAAAATGTCTAAAATACCCCCTTTTAAAAAAAAAAAAAAAAAACCTCACATATCCTCCTGCCATAATTAACCCCTTCCCCTGGTATTTATGTTGATTGGACTTCCCATCTTCTGCATTCACCTCTGTTTCAATCATCTCTCTTGCGTCTGAATTAAAGAAGAAGAAAGTTAGGGTGTTTTGCGCAAGAAATCTTTCAATTACAGCCGGAGAAAAGGGGGATAAGTGTGGATCATCAGGTATGTATCACTTCCACTGTTAAATAAACGCAAAAAGGTTGTATGTTGTTCTGTTTCGAGTTATATAATGAGTAATTGTTTTACATATTTGCGAAATTCTGTGAATTTCATGATTATGTGGATTATGTTCAACTATTTTGATTATCTTGCAATGTTTAGTGCAATTATGTGCATGAATTATGCAATTTGGTTTAATTTTAGGTAGGATCATGGGATTTATGTTTAATTTTGGTATAATTATGTGAATTGGTTGAATTGTGGTATGGATTATTGATATGTTCATTTTATATAGTATTTTACCCCCATCCCTTGGTCATAATTGGTAGTGTTTTGGCTCTTTAGAGCCACTTTTATTACTAATTTGTGTTTTCTAGTGTTTTCATAGTTTTGGTTGAGTTTTGTAGGGATTTGCACTTTTGAAGCATTTTCCCGAGATTTTATGAAGTGAATACGAGCATTTGAGGAGCACGACCAGTTTTCGTAGCCCAGGGTCGGTTAGAGTCATCAAACCGGTAATAAGGGCTCAACATATATGATACCAAGGCATTTGGACCAAGTATTCAAGACCCGAAGAGGAAATCCGGATTGAGCTGAAGGATCGGAGCCCAATCAAGAGTCCAAGATAGCCCAAGAGCTTCGCCCGGCCAAAAATGGCTCTGCCCGAAGGCGCGCCCGACCGGGCGGGGCGAAAGAAGAATGAAGCAGCCCTTCGCCCAATCTCGCGCCCGGTGGGGCACGAGAGACGCACTTGATGGAAAAAGGCGGGCCCGATCGGGCGCGTGTTTTGGGGAGCATGTTTCCGGCAATTTTTACTTAGTTTCCAAATAGGATTATTTTAGGAGCTTAATATAAATACATTTTAGAGTTATTAGTTTAGGTTCTCTTCTCTAAGACTTTCTCCCTCTACTTGTTATTATTATTTTCTCTCTTTACAACTCCATACTTTGTTTTTGATTCGACTCTTTATTTTACGTTAATTTCGGTAACGATTTCTTCTCTATTAATTTCAGTAATTCTATTTCTTTTATTCACCATGTCTTCCTTAATTGCTTTGTTTAGTTTAGATTTAATTATGCGTGAGTAGTTTTCTTTCCAGGGTTTATGGGGATCCTTAAATAATATGAAAGGGTAATTTATCGTCGTTGATTGTCAATGCTTGATTAATTTCCTATTAATTGATTTAATGCTATGCAACTAGACTTGCGCAGGTCTATTATGTATGAGTTTAGCAACATTAATTCGATATTCGAGAGATGAGAATTGATATTTAGGCTTAGTTTCAATAGGCAGGTTAATTTATAAATGGTTAAGTCGAGATTCGAGAGATGAGATTTAATACCAGTAGATTAATTCTGTGATTGTAATACGTAGCGAAAGCCCTTTATGATATGGTTAATTGATGCGTTGATGATTGGTTATTATATTTTACCTTGGAATGTTATTTATTGGTGAACCCATGTCCTAGGTCCTTTATTCATCGATTTCTCTTTACCCTTGATCTTCTTAGTTTAGTTTCCCTTCCATAATATATTATTTTGTTACTTAAAAATTTAGATTATAATAATAAATTAGGAATAGAAAGACCAATCTCTCTGTGGACTTGACCCTACTTCCCTATCTGCATTAGTTAGAGGATTTAGGAATTACTTTTGATTGGGAGATACGACTTTAGCCTGTCAAAATTTTGCGCCGTTGCCGGGGAAACAGTTTTATTTTTATTTCTGATTGTTTTCAGTAGTGTAGACACCCATTTGTGTCTCCCTAAAACCAAACTCGGTGATGAGTACCTTTCACGTCGAATCATAATCGAATGAAGTGAAAGTGTGGAAAGTCTAGTGTTGCGGTTAGTTTTTAACTCTTTTCTTTCTCTCTGTTTTTGAAAACCTATTTTAAGAAAACAGCCAATCTTGTTTGGGTTGGTCCATAGCAAGGGTCCAATAATAGAATAGCTGGATGGGGCTTGAAAAGAGTTTTCCAACAATATATTATAAGCCCAATTCCGATGAATAATGAGGAAGTTATGGTTAAATTACTAAACTGGCCCGGTTTGATATTTATGTGCGGCCCAATGATCTAGAGGAGGGCCTAATATTGATTTATCATTCCTAATGCAATTAGAATTGATTTTAGTCTTCTATATTCTTCTAGAAGGTTCTTTTCATTCCTAATTTAATTAGCATTGATAAATTGACTTTGGTTGACTTTTTAGAGTTATAATCAGAATAAAAGAAGTGTTTTTAAGGAAAATACGATTTTTCCCTTCTGTATGGCTAAATTTTATCAAAATTAAGAAAATGCGTGAAATTGATTTCTAGCGCCTGACGACAGGAATAGCGCCTGGCGCTAATACTTGGCATCTAGCGCTAGCCTTAGCGTCTGGCGCTAATGTCTAGCGTCTGGCGCTAAGTCGTTTTATTCTCTTCGAAACTCTGGTTCGTTTTTCTATCCATCCGGCTGATTTTGTCTATAAATAGCCTCCTAAAACCTCCGTTTTCCATCATCAAATATCATCGACAACTATTAATTTTCTTATTCTCTCTAGTTTTCAAGAATCTCTTGATTTTTCTCTCTCTCTAGCTTTTTGCATACAAAATTCCGCATTCACAAGATCTAGAAACACCTAACCAAGTTGGAAGTTGCCTTCGCCCTAGACGTGAAAGGTTTTAATTTCTAAGGGTTTGGTCCCAAATCTTTATTTCAATTATTTAATTTATTTGTTTGATTTTATATTTTCCTTGAAGTTACTAACGCGTGTATTTTGTTATTAGAAATAGATACGAGGCATCCAAGTAAGTGCTTTAATTGATTTATTGATATTATGATATAGAAATCATGTCTAGGTTGTTATTATGATTTCTAATGTCATGTTAGGATGCTTGATGTTTTGAATGACAAAAATGATTCCCAGTATCATGTTTAGGGTAGTAGCTATAATTTCTAATATCAATTATGATTATTATGATGCTTCCTATTCTCTTCCTAATATTCATGTTAGTATCATGTTAGGGCTAAAGCTTTAATTTTTATATGTTTAGTGACATGTTAGGGTTTGTTATTAATCTTGTTAATATCATGCCTAGGATCTTGCTATTAATTTTATGCTTTAACATGATTTATGCTTATGATTGTTATTATGATTTATTATTATTATGTTGCTTGATATTTATTGTTATTGCTTGATCACGCCTTTTATGCATGTTTAAAGGGAATTTGTACTTGTAATCACGCTTAATAAGATAATTAATAATCTTTTTTAGGGTTAATATGATTATAATTCAAGTGATCGCCAATAATAGTTTTATTTGTGCATTAATATTCAACCAACATATATTAAACAGGTTTAGGGTAAACCTATTAATTGCATGTTAGTTAGAAAGCGCACATGAATACGATCAGAATAAAGTAGAGGCCTATTATTAGGGCAGGTTCAGTCTCTTTTAGGTTGGATTTGTACCTTCATCCCCAAACTACCAGTCATGGTTCCAGACCTATTGGAGTTGACGATCTTCTTAATCGTTAAGGGGTGTAACCTTCACCTCATGAACGGTTTACAAGTTCCTAAAACTTGTTGGAGACTCTTTTGCTCTATCTTTTTTCCCTTTGGACGCCACCGTACTTAAGTATATGATCACAGTGGGGTTCAAGTTTGGGGTAATGATTGAAATATTCCCTACAAGTAGTCTAGGTTATTTCCCCTTGTCTCAGAGAACGTTAGTTCTTTGAGGCATGTCTCATATTTGCTTTTTAGTTCTTCGTTTATGCCCAGGTCTTCCAGATCAGGTTATATCCCATTCGATCCTGAGATTGAACGCTCTTTTCATAGACAAAAGAATCTTTACAAGCAAATCCTGGCGGGTTCTGGGGGTAACGATAATCACATAGACCCTCCAACTGATTCTAGTGACTCAAAAGTTCCTTCGGATTCAGACTCAGAGATGACAGCACCTAAGAAGCTCAACAATTATTCGCAGCCGTCACTAACAGATTTTCCACACCTTACTCCCACTCCAGCTCTTGTTGGAGTGCAATTCGAGATTAAATCCCAATTTATCACGATGATAGAAAGGAAGCAATTTAGTGGAGATAAGGATGAAGACCCAAATCTTCATATTGCAGAATACTTTCAATATTGTAATACCATCAAGCAAGCTGGGGTCACACATGACCAAATCAGGGAGATTCTCTTTCCTTTTTCTTTATGTGGAAAAGCTAAATTATGGTATAATGGATTGAATAGAACTGCACTTGCTATAACTAACTGGTAGAATCTTAATTTAAATTTCTATAATAAATATTACCCTGCAGAGAGTACAATTTTGCTAAGAAGCGCAATTCAGAACTTTGCCCAAGAGCCAGATGAAACTTTATATGAAGCTTAGGAAAGATGCAAGGATCTACAGAGGGAGTGTCCCACCATAATTTAGCGCAGTGGCAATTGATCCAAGCCTTTTATAATGGGATTGGAAATTCATCTAGAAAAATATTAGATTCTGCAGCTAGTAGGAGGTTTATGAACCTTGATGTTGATGATGCAGGTCAAGTTATCGAAGATATGGCAATCCACAATTCCCAATATGGAAATCCTAGAGGCTTTGCTAACAAAGGGAAATATAGTGTCGACTCTGTATCCTTCTTGCAAGCTCAATTAACCTCTATTTGTCAGAATTAGATAATCTTAGTACTGCAAATATAGCTAATGTTTCTACAATTAATAATAATTCTAATGAGGCTTTTTATGAAAATTGTGGAATTGTAGGTCATTGGGAACAAGATTGCAGGAGTTCCGTGGAGCAAGTTAATGCCACTCAAGCTTATAGGCATATGACCCATACTCCAACACTTACAATCCTGGGTCCCGGCATCATCCATATCTTTCCTACCAGAGCACCAATGTTCAAAACCCACCACCTCCACAACAATCGCAGGCGCCACAACAACCACAGTAGAAATATTATCATCTCAATGCTGTCTAGAAGAACTAACCACAACAACCCTCCTCATCTTCTGACCCTGCTTTGGCAGAAAATAGAGCGATGTTGTCTAGTATGTAAAAGCACATGGAAAGTAGAAATGCTCAAATTGATTCGATCATAGCACATTATAAAATTGTAGACAATCAAATTGCACATATTTCTTCTACTCTACAAGCCCGTCAACAGGGAGACCTACCATCAGCCAACCAGGCCTACAGATCAAGCTTTTGCAATTACTCTAAGGAGTTGTTCACACCTTCACACTATGATGGGCCTCCTATGCCCAAAAATGATGAACCTGTTTTAATTAATAATGTTAATCTTGATTCTATTAAACCAAACAATGTTGCTAATAGCCCTACAAGGCTCTAAAGTAGTACTAATATTTCTGGTAATACATTGTAGGGTACAACTCCATGAAAGATAGCAACTCCAGATAAGAGCAGTAATGCTCCAAAGCCAGTTATCAAACTTTCATTCCCTAATCGATATTTAAAAATAAATTTGGATAAGCAGTTTGGTAAGTTTCTGGAGATGGTTAAAGATTTGCAGGTAACGGTTCCTTTACAGGACTAATTATACAAATTCCTGCATATGCTTAATTCATGAAGGAAATATTGACTAGAAAAAGGTATCTTAGTGAGGTAGAGATAGTCGCTTTTACTACAGAATGTAGTGTCGTAATACAAAATAAATCTCCACCTAAACTGAAAGATTCGGGTAGTTTTTCTATCCCTTGTCATATTGGCAATCTAATGATTGATAATGCATTATGTGATTTGGGTGCTAGCGTTACTGTCATGCCATTGTCTGTGTGTTTCAAGCTAAATATGGGTAAATTGAAAACTACTAATATTGCTCTACAGATATGGCCGATTGTTCTTTTAAATACCCCTTAGGTGTTTTAGAGGATGTTTTTGTTAGAGTAGGTAAATTTTATATACCTGTTGATTTTGTTGTTCTTGATATGGGTGAGGATTTGCAAACTCCAATTATTTTGGGTAGACCATTCCTTAACACCGCTGGAGCAATTATAAATCTGAAATGTGGCAAACTAACACTATCAGTAGGGGATGATAAAATTACTTTCAATTTGAATAATTCCCCTAAAAGCCCCTTGACAGAGGCGAAGTGTTTTAGTGTTAATGTGGCTGATAATTGTTCTAATAAGCCCTAAGCTCTTGTAACAGATCCCTTGGAGGCGGTATCTTGTGTTGCATCTTCTACAGATGAAATAGACAAATGGCAAAAGGAAGTGATGCAATAGAAATAGCCCTTTATTGTGTGGGTCTTGGCTTTGAAGATGAGAAGGTGGAAACAAACAAGCAAGCTGTGGAAACTGAGCCTATAATGAGTGTTCCACCTGATCGAGTTGCAATTGCTCAATCTAGTGACAACTTGAGGCAACCAACGGTAAAAAAGGGGTCTCTTGTGAGTAGTAGCGAAGAACCACAAGTTCACACCAAGGAGGATCCACCCGATAAGGTGAATTGGCGTCCCACAGGGCATGTTAGGAAGCCGCGTTGTGGTCTAAAAATCGTTTGACCGGGTGAGAAACCACCCGACCAGGCGGTAGGCCAAAGGTCCTAACTTTTCATCTCGTGGTAAGAGGGTCGTGCGGGACCTAGATAAACCAGCGCTTTACTGGAGGCAACCCAAAATTTTCTTGCTTTTTAGTCTAACTTTCTTTTTCTTTTGAGAGGAAAGAGGAGGGAGTTTATTGAGTTTTTGTACAGGTTTGAAGGAAAAGAGTTAGTCAATTTTGGAGAAAAGAAAAGTAGATATTCGTATTATTAGTGTTGTAGTGCACCCGACCGGGCGCTAGAGCTTTGTAGAAAAATGACCATAATACATCCAATCGGGTGAGGCGCGCTCGACTGCGCGTGAGATTTGACGAGTACGGAACCGGCAAGAGTTAAAGAAAAATTTAGGTTTAAATTGCCCAATCGGGTGAAGCTCCGCCCGACTGGGCTCGAGAGTGATGATTTTGGAACAAGATGCATCGCCCGACCGGGCACGAGAAGAGGGGCATATTAATCTTTAGGTCGCCCTACCGGGCAGTGTGGCACCCGACCGAGCACGAGCCCCCCCGGCTTCTCTTCTTCTTTCTTCTTCTTCTTTCTTTCTTTCTTTTCTCATTTTTTCCTCCTTCCTCCATTATTTCTCTCTCTAAAAACTCAATTTCCTCTACCTTCTCTCTAAGATTTCTCCTCCATTTCTCACCCAAATTCAAAAATAATTACATATTTTACTCCTCTCTTCATCCTCTTCCATTCTATACTAAAATTTCCCAATTCAAATTAAATAACTTTCATACCCATTTTACCAAATGGCAGCAAAGTGGGCAAGATCAATTCTCGAGGGAAGTTCGAGCTCGAGCCAACAATATGAACCGGATTTGCAGCTTCCATAGTGGCCAACTATCCGTATCACCACTCAAACACAAAAGGAACGGCTCGAAAATATCTATGAGCGCGAGGTAATCCCTTCACGGTGGTTACACCGCCCTACTCTCGAGTCTTTAGGCTTATTTGACTATGTTAGACGATTCATGAACAATATAGGAATGAGAAAATTTGTTGATATGCACTATCTTACGTATCGTGAATTGACATGTGAATTTCTTTCCTCTTTAACTGTTGTAAATAGTAAAATGGGCCGAATTTGATTTTTAGGTTGAACAATAGAAATGTTAGTTTAACTTATATTGAATTCTATAAATTATTTGATTTGGAATCTGAATTACCTCACCATTGGCATGTTGATTATAAAATGGATGATGTTTACTATGTTTTGACTGGTTTGTCGGCCCCTAACGCCAACATGCTAGTGCCAGACCTATCCATCAGCCCGTTCCTAAATTATGGCAAAGATTTTCGGGTGTTTGCTTTTTAGGTAGGAACGAACCACATAACGCCCAAACCAACGAACTTACTGTAAATGGACATCATGTGTTTGGATTAGTAAACTGAACATGGGTAGATATATTATCCACCACCTTAGTAGACATGCCACGACTAGTAACTTGGCTAGTACCCCTATTAGGTTAGGAGGCCTAGTTACTAAGATAGCAGTATAGAAGGCTGGGTTTGTTGAGAGTAGGCCCCACAGTCTCACTACTGTGGGCCGGACACCTATATGAACCTTAGGCACCTTGAGGACTTGGGTTAGGTGCGATCGGATAGCCAACAAATCCCCCACAGCCTAGTGTGTTAGGTTAGCAGCTGAGCAACCCTTGCCTATCTTTTCCCTGCCTAATCCTGACTTGACTGCTTTTCCTCCTGGGCAAGACTCTTACACCTGTGACATGCTAGTTGCCCATGCCCGGGGGCAAGCACAGCCAGTAACACCACCCTAGCCTGAGCCCATGACAACACCATCACCACCACGCATGCCTCACATGGCTCCACATCCTCCTAAGACTGACTCTGAGACAATTTGGGACCCACAGAGTATAGGTCAGGCCTTAGGACGTATAGAGAATTCACAGGGTGATGACCTTAGGAGGATGGTAGGCTCCCTTGACCAGCGATTAAGGTACCTTGAGAGGAATCAGGGTAGAGCCCTATACCCCATGTACGATGATTATGCTCGTCGGGGTAATATTCCCGACAATACTATTTACCGTGATTGGTTTCAGCCCCCACCCCAGGGATACGATAGAGATCCCACCGCTAGTGGTATTTATACTGACTATTCATCTTTCCACGAGTAGGCCAGGACATACCTTTTGGGGGACCGGTTGGGGAGGTTCAACCTAACTATTTTGGTGGTAGCTTTTCTAGTGCATATGGTGCAGGTGGCAGTGGTGGAGGATTTGGCTCCATAGATGAGGATGATGAGGATTAGCCATGCTAGGCTAGTTCCCAAGCCAATGAGGACATTATCTGATCTTGGCATGGGGGAGATTTTTGGATTTGGTATCTTTCTTCTTCTCTTTCTTTTATTTTTGGTGTGTTTTAGTTTAGGTTTATTGCTTTTTAGTTTAGGTTTATCCTTTATTTCATTCAACTCACCCTCATAAACGTAGTGTCGGTCAAATTCATGCACTGAAAAACAAAGGAAGTAATATTAAAATTTTGGGTGCATTGTGAGTAATCTTTATTTAATATTTCTCCGAAAAATTATCAATAATATATACTTTCTCTCCATTTCAAAATAAATATCCGAACTTGACTTTTTACATTATTCACATAATTTACTTTGACTAATATTAATAATTTATACATAAGAACAAAAAAATATAGTCATGTGAGTACTTATTAAAATCACCTTAGTTTATAGTTTCCGAAAATTAACTGTATAATTTATATTAGGGATATTAGGGGCCTAATCAAACATAAACGACATATTATTTTGAAATAAAGGGAGTACTAACAATTTATTAGAAACATGTTGTACATAAAAACTTATGCAAGCAATGATTCTAAATTAATACGAGTAATAATAAATAATAAATCCAACTTTAATATACAAGCAACCCATAGTCACATATACATTAATTAAAAACCTAATTATTGTACATCTAATATTAATTTAGCAAGAAAACTAACCGTCAAGAACAGGAAATCAAGCGGATTGTCTTAAATATGATTTTTTTTTTTTTTTTTTTTTTTTTTTTTTTTGACAAACTTAAATATGATGTTAGAAAAGAAGAAAACCAACTACTTGTTTAAGCAGACAAGTCATCTACATACGTATTTCAAACTTCACTCCTTTTTTTTTTTTTTTTTTTTTATGGTTTTAAAATTCGAGACCATCGTATTAATTGCAAAGCCAAAAATATAAGGGGGTTATTTGAGAGGTAAATAGAAGAAATGTTGTGATTTTAAGTATTTCTTAGTTTCTGAATTATTCTTTATTGACCCAAAACAAAAATATTAAAGCTAAGGAAATATTTTTTTTAGCTCAATACTATGAGCTCGACCTCAATCAAAATTAAATTGATATTACATATTAGTATTAAAATAATCGTAAATTTTATTTGTATACTCTTAGCTTTCACTCTATACGCTTTTTTCAACTCTAATTCAATCAATTACTTTTCTATGCTCTTTTTCCTTTTCAAACAGTTTTTATGATGTTTCATGCTAGCTAATTACAAATTATTTAGGACAAAGAATTTGTCATCGTCGTTGTAGTTGTAGTAGTAGTACTGTTGCAATTAAAATAAATGGTTCATCATATACCCCCTGAGTTTTAAGTTAATTCACCACATTCCACACTATTGGACTTACACTATATGCCCATGAATTTTCACAAAAATGCACCATAACCCTTGATAATTACAAGATGAGTGTAGTTTGGTTAATTATGACACGAAACCGATCTAGATACCTTACTATTGAAACCATACCCCTTCTTCCCCAAAATCTGAAACCACCCCAAATATCCAGATTCATCATGTCCATATGATTGGTTTTTAAGGTGGGGAAAGGAGATCTAAGGTGGTTTCGTGGGTAGGAGGGAGGGTAGTTCAAAGTTGGATTCGGGAGTGGGTGAAAGGATCTAAAGTGATTTCAGGGCATAATCAACCCTAAAGATTGACAATATAATGCCAAAATCTTTTAGTCAATAAGAATATTTGGTGCATTTTTCAGAAAACTCGAGGGTATATGGTGTATTTGAAAAAAAAATCCATACGTATATGGTGAATAAACAAAATAATCGAGGGTATATAATGAAAAGCCGTAAAATAAAAATAATCCAAATTCGAATCAATTTTTTTTATACCTACTTGTAGTGTTATTGTCCTTTAGCCTCATAATAGTTAGTTTAATAAAATTGTCCTAAGAAATCAATGCAACATTACCTAATTAACAATCTAACTTTTGGATTTGCACAATCCATTAACACAAGCAATAAGCACCTATCCTTAGGTCATAAGCTAAAAAAACTTCTTCCTAGATCAATTAAGTGACCTCACTCTCACTCAATTTCCATATATAAACCAATGCAATCTTGTGTTTATTTTCCACATTTCATACAAATCCTTATCATTCACAAAATGAGTTCCCTTAGACTAATCATCTTTGCCATGCTCCTCGCGGTTGCTTGTATGTCAAGCACCCTAGTCCAGGCTCAAAACTGTGGTTGTGCCAGTAATTCCTGTTGTAGCAGGTACGGTTACTGCGGAAACACAGCTGAATACTGCGGCGAAGGGTGCCAACAAGGCCCTTGTTACTCTTCAGGAGGAGGAGGAGGTGCTGTTACAGTCCGAAGCTTAGTAACAGACGCGTTCTTCAATGGCATCATCAACCAATCACCTTCTAACTGTCCTGGTAGGAACTTCTACAGCAGGAATGCTTTCTTAAACGCTCTCAATAGCTATCCTCAGTTCGGCACTGGATCCTCCGACGTTATCAAACGTGAAGTTGCTGCCTTCTTTGCTCATGTCACCCATGAAATTGGATGTAAGTCTATTGAATACCTTTGCTTTCCTACTCAGCTACTCATTTTTATTGTCACAAAAATCATACCAATGTTCAGAGTACATAAAATTAAGGAAATTTTGTGAAAAACCACCTTTAAAATCTTTGTTTTTTTTTTTTTTTTTTTTTTTTTATTTGTAAAAAGTCATTTTTTTAAAAAAAAAATGTTGTAAGAAAAACACCTAATTTAAAATTTTTGTTGTAGGTGGTGAATTACAACATAAATTTTAAAGTGGGTGGTGTTTTATAACATTTTTTTAAAAGGTAGTGTTTAAAAAAAAACTCAGATTTAACGGGTGAATTTTGATAAATTTTTTCCTAAATTAATTTTTCTCTATTTTTTTTGTCTCATTTGACTTTTTACGTTCTTTAAAACAACTTTAGAAATAAAAATACAATACAGAGCATCTCTAATTGTATACGCACAAAAATTATACTCATAAAAAATTGATATTCTTACTTTAGAGTATTCATTGTAACGAGTCTAATAAGATCCACGTGATCAAATTATTTCACAAAATGTTACACCCAACAAATAATTGATATCCAACTTGCTTCTTGTAGCCTTTTGCTATATAGAGGAGATTGTGAAATCAACCTATTGTGGACGAAGCGCTGCATGGTCGTGCAATCCAAACAAGCAATACTATGGCAGAGGGCCACTTCAACTCACATGGAACTACAACTATGGAGCAGCCGGTAGAAGCATTGGATTCGACGGTATCAATGCACCAGAAACAGTTGCAAACAACCCTGTTATTGCCTTCAGAACAGCCTTCTGGTTTTGGATGAACAATGTCCACTCTATTATCACCTCCGGCCAAGGGTTTGGTGCCACCATACGAGCTATCAATAGCATCGAATGTAATGGTGGTAATCCAGGTGCTGTCAATGCTCGAATTCAGTACTATAGACAGTATTGTAATCAGTTTGGTGTTTCTCCTGGGAACAATCTCAGTTGCTAAGGATGTTGGCTGCTACTCTATGCTACTAATCAACTTGTGATTTCTAATTTATGCAAAATAAAAGGATGCCTGCTACAAACTCATACAATGAGCAGGCTTAAAATATGGAATAAAAGTATTTATGATGTTACTATCTTCAAATTTCAGTTTTTCTACGTTTCCTCTGTTTTATTGTATCCTCTGACTTTTTTTTTTCACGTCAAGATATGTGGGATCCCCTTCCTACCACACAAGGATGTAGCAAAGGCAGTGCTAATAGGGCAACCGCCTTAGGCCCCAACTTGAAAAGCCCAAGTTCATTTATGAGATAAGCCCCCAATTAAAAAAAAAAAAAAAAAAAAAAAAGACAAGTCATTACAGAAGAATATCAAATGCTTTTTATAGTTCCTTCTTCCAGGATTATCCGCCTAATTAATTCACTTTCCAAAGTGATGAATAATTTGATTCTCTTTATAAAAAATTGTATCTCTTCCCAAATTCTAGTCAAATTAGTTCCATTTAAATGAAGTTGAAAATTTTAATTACCGGTTATTTTATTCTTTAACTTTCAATGAGCATCAATCTAATTGTATGTAATCCTCTTAGCATGTCCTCCATCACTCATCAAATTCTCTTCTTTCCCTTAATTTTTCATTAATATGTATAAATGATTTCAAGAATTATAAAATTGGGGGAAAAAATATCACATTGATTGGTTGTCTTGAACCGTTTCCGAAGAGGCAATGATTAATTTGTAAGTTCATATTCTTATATAATTATGTAATTTTGTAATATTGGGTTGGTTTCCATTTAAAAATTGTTTCTACTATCTTGTACTTCATATTTTTTAAACTTGGTGGTTGTGGGTGGAGGTGCTACTGCATGAGGGGTTTGTGAGGCGTTGATTTGGTGGTTAGGGAGTGGTGATGGTGGTGTGGTCGAGTGCGGTGAGGAGGAGTTAGAGAAGCTGATGGTGTCATGGTGGGTTTAAGGTTAAGGTGGCTTTATTTTATGTGTTAGTGGGTGTTGGTGAGTGGTGAAAGAATAGAAGATGCAATCACACACATATGGAATAAGGGGAACTTTCATGGTATGTATCCGGGAAAAAAAATAAAATTTTGCACACCCATTTTTTTAATTAGGGCCCCAATTTGTATCTTTGCCCTAGGCCACCAAACCTTAGAAACGAGGCTGCTACCACATAAGAGGGGGGGGGGATGAGGAGCGGAATCCAGGTCACACCTGGAGGAGATGGAGGAATTAACCATACATCCACTCCTGACACATTCGGAATTAATGAAGGAAATAAAAAAAAACAAGTGCAATTCCTAATATGAACAAACATATTTGCAAGTGAAAAATATATTTAAATATATATATATATATATATATATATATATATATATATATATATATATATATATATATATATATATATATATATATAAACTCCTAAATCCACTAGAAAAGAGTAAACGAATATTATTAAAGGAAATCATTTCGTGTACCCCTGAGGTTTTGAAAAATGCACCGTGTATGCTTGAAAACTTTCAAATGCACCGTGTATCCTTGAAAACTTTCAAATGCACCATGTACCCTTGAGGTTTGTAAAAAAATGCACCAAATACCCTGATCGTCTTACAAATGCACATATCATTTACTTATTTACTTATCAAACTAAATTACGTCCACGCACTGACTCATTTTTAATACTCCCTTTGTCCTTTTATTAGATTCATACTACTCACTATTACGTGAGGAATAAATGCTAAAATTAGGAATCTAATTAAGGGACGGAGGGATTACTTTATATTTATGGAGTAAATTGCATAAAAGCATAAATTACATAAAAATTTGAACTCCATTGATCATTCTAAATCCTAAACTTTAAGGTGTGAGAATTTGATTTATCAATTAAGTTTGCTTGATAATTAAATGTTTTAGCATTATATATACTAGCATTACACTGTAACAATTTAATAGAATTTGATGCTTATAGTCTATATGGGGTTTTAATTTAACAAAATTATCATTTGTTGTATGAGTCTAGGGGTATTTGGTGCAAATTCTTACAAACCTCAGGGGTACACGGTGCATTTGAATGTTTTCAGGGATATACGGTGCATTTTTTAAAACCTTAAGGGTACACGGAACAATTTCCCTATTATTAAAATATCAAAACTGCATATTAATGACAGCTCAAACTTTAAATAGTCTAAATAATGCCCTAATACAAAACTTAAGCAAAAATTAAAATATTAAAATCCAAAAAATGTTTAAACGCAGTTACAATGTCATGTCATAGCAAATAGCTATAACATGTCCTATTTAATATGCTTACAAGTTACAATGCATGTCCTAACAAATAACAAGTCCGAATAAAAACTGTTCAACTAGGTAACCATTAAAAAGTTTTAGCTTATGTACCGTATATAATTTGGTTTTAATTTCCTTGTGAAAAAAGTGGTTTAATTCAATTTTAAAGTGCGAGTCAAAAGTGTCTATTCGTTGCAAATAGTTTATAATGGAGCTAATATAAAAAAATCCAAACCGGTTTAATAATTTAGTTCGATTTCAATTAGAGCAACATCATCCAAATTAGAGCAAGTTTAGCCTCAAGGGTTAAGATTTGGGGTGACAACATCATCTTGAGTCTAAAGACTTATGTTTAAGACTTTCCTCATTTTTCTTCTTAAATTTCAAACAAGTATCAAGTTAAGACTTGAGATTGAGACCCACTTCACCCACTTCACTTTTATTTTTATTATTCTTTTTTTTAAAAAAAAAAAACTTTTCTACATATAATATGTCAAATATTAAAGTCTTATGGCTAAAGTGATAAATTTGTACAAGTCTTAGTGAGTTTTAACAAGAATTTGATGACATTATTTTTAATGGGGATCATCAAAATGATGTCACATCCAAGTCTAAACTAGCTATTACGGCTCTGGTCTTACCGATCCAGTTCAAGTCCGCAGTGCTTTCTGTACGCACCACGTGTCATTTAAAGAAAATAAATAAATAAATAACCCATTCAACCGGTAACCGATCATTGAGATTGAAGAAAGAAAACAACCCCCAAAGTTGGGATTATTCTAGAATAATCCAAAATTGGGATTATTAAAAGAAAATGGAGCAAAGTTGAGATTATTATTTACAATTTTTCCAAAAAATTATTGTTAAAAATCTTATGTTGATAATCTATATGATATTTTCTTAAAGATGTGATTGATTTTTATTCTTTCTATAGTTAAAGATTTAAACATTAACTAATTTATTACAATTTAGGTTGTTATTTATATTTAAGTTAACTTTACTTATAAAAGATTTTCTAAAAAGATTGATGGATGATTATTGATTATTTATTATTGATTGATTATTAATGATGTAAAGACCCGCCCATTTATTTATGAGACGGATCTAACCCATATTATAACTATGGCGGGTCATGACTTTTATAGGCCTCGTTCCTATTTCCTACCTCTCTCAGACTCAACGTTCTCCATTAAGCGCACTCAACGTTCTCCATTGAAGCGTTCTCCGTTGAATCTTATTCTTGTATCCCCCATTGAAGCAGCTTCTAAGGTAAGTTGTTTGTTGTTGTCATCATCATATCAATTTCACAATCTAGGGTTTATATTAATTTAATTATCAGTGCTTTAAGTTTAGGGTTCGTAAATTCTTAGATTATTAAACATCATATCCAAGAGATAAGAAATTTATGAGCGTAATTTGATTATTGAATCAAATATCCCTAAAAATTATGTTATTTTTTTGAGATAATTCAATAATCCAGTTCAAGTTATACGGAGTACTCTTTAACACTTACATTTTCCCATGGAGGCACTGAGCCGCCCTCTCTCTCCTCCATTGAAGCGCCTCTCTCTTCCATTGAAGCAGCTTCTGAGGTATAGATTTATTTTATTTTATTATTTTATTTTCCTCTCTTTTACAATAATCAATTTCAATTTCACAATTTATTATTAATTGTTAATTTAATATTCAGTGAAGGGCCTGTTACAAGCAATGGCAGAAACAACCCAAATTCAAAAGAGCACACCAGTGCTTCCATGGATGAGAAACCCAGTTGACATTGTTGATTTTAAGGAAACCCCTTTAACTATGCTCCCTTTTCTCGACCCTAGGTACCAACTTTTTTTTTTTTTTAAAAAAAATAAATTATAATTTGGTTTACTACTGCAATTGATATGAAATTCATTAGTTTCTACTCTTATATGTGTTTATGTTTTTTTAATTTTAACTGGTTTTTAGCCTATTAAAATTCATGTGATGTGGTTAAGTCAATATTTTTTTCTTGTTTATACTTTTGAAAATTTTGGGAAGTTTGAACTAGAAATTGTATATGTGTAAAAGAAATACTTGTACATGTAAACACCTTGAGTGACTAAGGAAAGAAAATGTGATGAAAAGGGTTGTAAATTTTGAATTTGTTATGATAAAAGAAAAGTAGGGAGGTGAAGCATGAAGGGGACATGGGATCATGACATGAAAATTTCTGATATTATGGATTAGTGTAGATATAGATATCGTCCATATCAATTTGTAATGTTGTTTCCGATTTGTTTTATTGGATTGATTGATGGTGTAGTGTATTACTTCTTTTACAGATTGGTTAAGGCTTTGAAGAATGTCCATATCTCTTCACTATTTCCTGTACAAGTTGCTGTTTGGCAAGAGACTATAGGTCCTGGTGCTTTTGAGCGTGACCTATGTGTAAACTCACCCACTGGAAGTGGAAAAACTTTGTCTTATGCTCTACCAATAGTGCAGAAGCTAGCTACCCACTCTGTGAAATGTTTGCGTGCATTGGTGGTGTTGCCCACTCGTGATTTAGCTGTGCAGGTTTGTTATTTTAGGACTCTTAGTTTCTCAATTTATCTATTTATATATTTATTCATCTAATTCTTGCTTTGACATATGATTCTATTTGTGATAAGTCTTTCCTCAACAATAATTTGTTTCCTAGTAGTTGTGCACAAATGTGCCATGTAATACATATATTGGACTAATTGGAGGTTGGAGACTGACTAGCATCTTTGATTTATTAATGACACTAGCATGTTGATTTTTTGGTGTTTAGAGAGTCACAAGGGCGGGGTGAGAATCGATCCTAGGATCTCTTGGAATCGGGAGAGAAGCTCTAACCACTTGAGCTATCCCTCACTCTCACACTAGCATGTTATTCCCTGAAGGTTCTTTACATGTATTCTGATGAAAGCTAATAACTTTTGGTTTTTAAGTTCTTGTGATCAGTGCAGCTAGCTGCTGGTCTGTTTTTTTTTTTTTTTCTTCCTCTAAGGGTATTAGAAATGCATTTACTCTGTATTGTTAACCAGATCAAATTGAATAATTTATAATTTGATCTGTTACATAATACTTTGTAATTCCAATCTTTGTTTTCTTATAGTGTTGATGTCATGTCAGAGAAAAAAATCATTTAGTATCTAATTGTTGAATTTAGAAGTGGTATAATTAAGCCAAACTTAGCTTAAGCATTTGCTGTCTTGTAAGAGAAAAATTATATTGCTCCATGTCAGCGTGAAATTCAGAAAGCTTAAAAATGATTAGGAAAAATTCACTGAGGTCCAGTTTTGTGGCTTGACTGAGCCTGCCTCATGTCATCAGCTTAAGTCATAGGATAAAATACAGAATTTTAATGTTCCATCAATGAAGCTGTATCAACCTTGTTATCATCTTCAAATGTTCAATAATGCATTTCAATTAAAGTATTATAGATATTAATTACTACCAAAAATAATGAAAACACACTTGCAAAAGAAAGGAAAGTGATTTCAATGTTTGTAGTCTAGATTAGAGATCTAAAAATGAAAGATTAAAATTGTTATATAAATTAAAGAACTTGCTTCCTATTAATTGAGGTCAGTAGAAAGTTAAACCACTTATAATAGATAATCAGAGTGCATAATTAAGTGGCATTATGGAGGTTGCTATCTTGCTGGTGTGAATCCTAATTTAAAAACGGGGGGGATGTGGTAAGTAATTGTAAAGGCATGCATTCATATACTTTTGTTTCTAAAATTTCAGGTAAAAAATGTCTTTGATGTTATTGCTCCAGCAGTTGGCTTGTCTGTTGGTTTGGCTGTCGGGCAGTCCTCACTTGCTGATGAAATTTCAGCACTAGTTAAAGCACCGAGACTTGAGGCTGGCTTCTGTTATGATCCTGAAGATCATGCAAACAAATTACGAAGTGCTGTAGACATACTGGTAGCAACTCCTGGAAGACTTATGGACCATATCAATACTACTAAAGGCTTTACACTTGAGCATCTACGTTATCTTGTAGGTAGCATACCTTTCTCCTTAATTATCTGCACACTTTAGCTTGTTGGCCCTATTAGCAGTACCAAAAATTTGCTGGATACAATTATAGTAAAATAGTTTGAGACATTTTGGTTGTTCCTTTTTGTGTTTAGTTTCCTTGTTCTCCGAAGAGCTTAATACATTTAATCATCTGTATTGGAAAAACCATTTTTTATACTGGGTGATGGAAATAAATTATAAATTATTCTTTGTCAGTTCCCATTTGCACATTTGCAAACCCCCTCTTATCCTTGCATAAATGATGGGTGTTTTATATTAATGTCTTAGCAACATGTCTTTAAATTCCCAGCTTGTTTTTGTCACGAGTAGGATTACTAAACTTGGTATATCTTATTATTCATGAATAAAAATGTGATCATGTTGGCATGTTGCTTAGTCAATCAACTTGGGATAAGCCTTTTCTATGATTAAGGAACTTATATCTCCAAAATAACTGCTTTAACTTAAGAGTGCTTAAACTTAAGAGTAAATTGCTAGTTACATCAGAACTTTCTGAAGTTTGTAATCTCAAGGCCCTTTTATTCTCACCTTGGTTTTAGTGCAAAAAGAAACATACGAATTTCGGATTTCGAACCCTGTTTAATAGATGCTGTTTGATACCATATATAAATTTGATGTTGCTTGGTTAATGGTACAGGTAGTTGATGAAACTGACCGATTATTAGGGGAGGCCTATCAGTCATGGTTACCCGCTGTGCTCAAGTTGTCCAGTCTAAATGATGAAGTGTTTGCACCTTGTGTTGAAGCCTTTTCCGCTTCAATATGTGGTTCTTTCAAAACCATTCGGAGATTGTGAGTATGATCGTGGTTCATTCCATCCCTAGCTATGTATATAATATGTGCTGGGTTAGCTCTTGCTTAACTTTTCTTTTTTGTATGCCCTTGATTTATCTTCCCTTGATGGATTGGGCCGAGCTAGTCATAATTGTGCTGAACACCTGCTCTTCTTTGATTGGATATAACATCTAGGTGATGAGAATCACAATTTAGTCAATATCCTTGCATATAATATTCTGCTATCTTTACTTGAATCAGCATTGTTTTCATTTATGAATGGTTGTACTTTGATCTTTAATTTTGCAAGAGTTCATTATGCATAATTAATGCTCTTTTGTGCTTCAGGCTTGACCTTGAGTTTATCTTCATTCTATTGCAGTGGAGTTGAGAGGGGTTTTAAGGATAAAGCTAATCCCAGGCTTGTGAAGATGCTTTTTTCTGCTACACTGACCCGAAATCCTAGCAAACTTGGTCTGCTGGATCTTCATCACCCTTTATTCTTAACAACTGGTCAATCACGTTATGCGTTTCCTGAAAAGCTTGAGTTTTTCAAAGTGGTATGGCAGATTTTTTGTACTTGTGATATTGTTGCAGTGTCAATATGTAGTTTTCTTGAAGTTATTATATTAGCTGGTGATGTGCTTGTGCAATGTTCATCTCGTTATCTAATTATTTCTGGACTCCAATTTATAGGTCTTTTTAACTTAACCAATTTTGTTCTTCATTTTTTACCTAGGCAGAAGTAGAATTTGAAGGGATGACAGTAAGGTACACAAAGTGTCCTCAATAAATTTGTATGGTAGTCCATATATATAGGTTAAGCTGCTGATGTGAATGTTACCCTAGAAGAAAAACCCTGTAATTTAGCAACTTAATAATTAAACTCTAATATTAGATACGAGGTCATGTCAGATTGTTTTAATCTTATGTTTGCCAGTATGACTAGAGCAGTTGTTCCCAACATACTATAATACTAGGGGAGGAAGTGAAGCTAGCGCACTTAATTTGCACAATATAGCTCAAACAGAGTTTGTGCTGGCATTGGACTCTCAATGCAACTATTATTTAGGTCTTTAGTATTTCATTCACTGGACATCTATTTGCCCTGGCTTTGGTTTATGCTTGGTAGATCGGCTATGGAGGAAATTTATTTTATGAGGTAGCGAATGGAGAATCATCAAGGCATATGAGATATGACAAGGTACTGTGGGAGAAACTTTGGTGGACTTTAAGCGCAGAAATATATTGACATCATGAATTCTTATGTGTTTTTAGACGAATTTCAGCCTCATTTTACAATCTTACATTTCTAGAGGAACAACAATCTATTTAAATCATCCTATTAACTCACAATAGTGTTGGCAATAAGCTTATTTTACAGGTCTATCCAAAGGAGCCAAAGACAGAAAGACCCAAATCATATTTTGCTTCAGATATGTAGTCTTATGGAAACAACCTTCTTGTTGGTACCAATGGTACACGCTGAATTAACCTCATTGTCAATCTGCGTGTTACATAACTTGCATCCCTCACCTAGCGCAGGAGCCTTGTAGAAGCACTGGTATAATGATGATTTTGATAGGTTGAATTCTCCTCTAAATCATAAATTTGTTCATTTTGATTCCTACTCCCTTTTGTTCCCTTTTATTTGCCTCGTTTTCCTTCTTGAGATGGCCTCATATTACAATGACCATGAGGAATTCCATTTCACTCTCATATTCATCCCATTGGTCTCAATAATTTTGTCTCGTATCAACTCCATCCAACCAAAAATTTATAAACTAACTAATTCCTAATGGGGCAAGCAAAGGGGGGTAGGGGGAAGTTTTTACTTTTGAACTAATCAAAGTATGCTGATAAATTAGGATTGAGGCAATAAAGTGGAAGGATGCGTTTTAGCTAGGGAAACCCAGCTTTCTCATTTTTGTTCAAGTCTCTAATTCTCTATGTTCTCCCTTTACTAGTTTATTGTTAGGAAAGATAACCCCATGAGATTTTGCTTACTTCATCGACAACAAACAAAGAGGATCTCCTGCCCCTGCTTCATTTAGGGTTTGCAGCATTGGCATTTGGGTCGTAGCTTCTAGTACGCCTACCTTATTATGGCTTCACTTGATTTGTGGTGCATGCCACCTTCGGCCTCCATGTCAAATTGTCAATGTGGTTATGACTTTGAGCATAGAATTTTCCAGTGTTATGTACAGGGTCTGTGACTGTAAGACATGGTCTTATCCATGTTGTTAGACTTTTTGTTACTGAGTCAATATCACTGGTGCCATTTTACAGGAATAAGGATTAACTATACATTTAAATGAGCCATCTGATTTGTTCATTATACTCCAAAGATTACGAATAATCAAGTGTTTGATTTTCATTTTAAGATGGACTAATTAAAAAAAAAATAAATAAATAAATAAAGCCACCAAATGGATGCTGTAATACAATATATGATACGATGGTGATAGAATTCTTCAATTTGTCATTGTGATAGATTGGTAAATCCTGGATTTATAATGTGAATCTGGATTTGATTTTGCTGAGATTCTCTGTTGTACGTTATCTGTGCAGATTTGTGAATCAAATGATAAAGCACTGTATCTAGTTGCCCTTCTTCAAAAGTTAAAAGGCGAGAAATGCATTGTTTTTACCTCGTCCAAAAAGATGACCCATAGGCTATGCAGCTTGCTGAAATGTTTTGGAAATCTTGAAATGAGGATCAAGGGATACTCAAGTTGTCAACATCAGGCTGTGAGAAGGTGTGCTCTTTGCCCCTCCTTTTGGTGCATCTTAAGAAATACACTTATATAATACATCATTATTGCTTTTTAAACAATATACACTTATATAATGCATCACTAATGCTTTTTTAGAATATGTAAGAAGAAATATTGATACGAAGTAATCAATTCTTTAAAGCAACTAATTTTGCGTTAGATTAATACTTATTGTTAGTCAAAACAGGCACAAACGGGGCGTTTGGTTCGCAAACTGGTATGGGGTTGGAATCAGGAATAAAACCATAATGGTATGGGTTTGGAACTGGATTCTTAATACCATATGTTTGGTTTGATTATAAAATGCAATGTTTTTCTTTTATTTAATGCCTAAATGTATGGGAAGGAGGCAAACCCACCTCCCCCCAAGGTTTCTAAACCCCATACCTTGAGGGTTTGAGGTATGGGTTTGAAACTCATAAAATCATAAAACAAACATTAAGTATGGGTTTAAATCATTCTAAACCCATACCTTATACCTTAATTATGTGAACCAAACACCCCAGTGAGTTGTGACAGAGGATGTGGTGGAATAAGTGAATTGTTGCCGTAAGCATTTGACGTTCTTGGGAATTATTCAGTACCCATAAAACTGAGAAAAGTTGATGGCTGTATCCTGTATCTTTTAGCGAGAGAATTTATTTGCTGGTGAAGACCTATTAATGGATAAGCAGTAAAATTCTTATGAAAAAAAACCCACGATAATTGAAGTAAAATTTAATGCATATCTATTTTGCATATATTTGACATGTTCAGAGGTTTGTTATATGGAGTTATTTGTAATTTTTTTTACTGAAGCAAGTAGTATTGATATAATACTCAAAAAAAGTTTATTTTCCTCATCCCCCCCTCTCCTCAGTCATACACCTTGAAAGTCAAGCATACCCATGAAGATACTATGCGTTTATCTTTGGTGTACTATAGAGTTCTACAATTAAACTCTGAAGATGGGGGAATGATTTGATTGGATATACCATAACCATGGCTTGTAATAACATTCTAGTACTGTTAGTTTAAGTCCTTTCCCCGCCTTTTCTCTTTAGCAAATAAGGTTTCGCATTTAATGCTGGTAAATCTACTTCTGGATTTAGATTGAGAAATGGTTTTACATGGATTTACTTCTTAGATCACATCTGCTATGTTTTTGGTGTATTGCTTTCTGCTTTTTACTGATATTATTAAATTGATCGCTTGTCTCACTAATGTGTATGTAAAAGGCCATTAGTTGAATTGTAAATTTCTCATGTTTTGCAGCAAAACACTAGATGCATTTCGGAAAGGAGAAGTGGAGGTGCTCATTTCTTCTGATAACCTGTCCCGAGGAACAGATGTTGAAGCAGTAGCAAATGTCATTATCTATGATGTGCCACGTTACATCAAAGCATATCTTCATCGTGCTGGAAGGACTGCTAGAGCATTTCAAATAGGGCGATGCTTTACATTGCTTCTAAAAGATGAAGTAAGCTGCTAAGCGTTTCTTTGACATATACTTATGTTTTAATGGTTGAAGTTATCTGTCGACAAGTGTGAAAAGGGAAGTGTTTCATCTGAAATAAAATCAAGGATGTATGTATGCCTAGTTAAGTGATGAAATCTTTGTTTCTTAAACCATGATGCCCTCGAAGAATTGAAAAGGAATACCATACTGGAAAATTTGAAGTACCTGTATTCCATGATTTTACTTTGAACTACTATCCTGAATAGAACTTCTTGACATTGAAAATGATAAAAGGTCAGGATAGGTTGTAGCGGGAAAAGAAACAGAAGTGAGTGTGTTTAAAGTGATGTGATGGAGAGAGTAGGAAAAAAAAAAACTTTTTCTTGATTAGGAAAGAGATAATTGTTTTCTTTTTTTTTTTTCTTTTCCTGTGCATATTTCAGAGTATGGAAGTTTGTTTTGGGATGGAGGGAGTGTGGCATGATCACTAGATTTGCATAAACTCATTAAGTTTTTATCTCTCTAATTCAGATGAAGAAGTTCAAGGCACTGCAACAGAAAGCAGAGATCAGCTCTACAGTTTTCCCTCTTTCTTCGGAGTCAATTCAGTCCCTTCAGCCTGCTTACACATCTGGTAATTTTGTTACCTACATGCAGGCGTGTATATTATGAATGAAATGTGATGTTTCTGAAAGTTTATTTAGTTTCTCCGTGCCTTTTAATTTTTTCTAAAATGTTGCAGTACTTGGATTAAATGAATTTTCTTCAAATTTTAAATTCTTGAACTTCTTTAATATATCCACATTACATCAGTGTTGTTTACTTCTATTGTTCCCATGATAGAATGTACCACTGCTCCTTTCAATCTATGTGCCTTTTAAATCTTCTGTATTAGGATGTGTGTTATGGTTCATGTCCACTATTTGTATTCTGATCTGTCATGATTAAACCGTTCTTCTTCTCTTTAATTATTACAGCTTTTGATAAGCTGAAGGAGAATGTAGAATCAGAAGCATTTCGTAAACGCAAGGTTAACTTCAAGTCTACAAAGCCACGTAGAGCAAAGACAGCGAAGATATCCAAGGAGTAGGCATATAAATATTATCTATTCTCCAACAAGAGCATCACACCTGTGGTGACGGGTGGAATTTGCAGTACCGGGAGTGTATACTAGCTGAAAATGTGCCTGACTGATCATGACTGACTTTTGAAACCAGAGTAGCAAATGATAGTGATGTGGGTGAAAGCCTAAAGAGGAATTAGCGAGTGTTTTAGTACTTGTGGTATTATGGGTTGTGTACTCGAAGAGCTGGGTTTCAAATTTTGAGTCGGTTTTAGGATAGCAGTTAAATTTGATGTACATTGAATCGGATTCAAAAGATATTAGGATCTTCTCAATATTTATTTCTCTTAGCAGTCATAGAGAAATTGCATTTGTCGTACATCAATTATCCACCAGAACTAACACCAAAATGTCATCTCCTAACTAGTTATGCTTCATTATTTTTTTTCTTTGAGGACTGGTTGTGACCGACGCAAATAGTAGCTTCATAATTATTGTGGATAATTATCAATAATACACAGGATAATTTGTTGAATGACTAATTCAAAGTTAGTTACTATTTAGCTAAGTTTAGTCGTTAGCAGTAACTTAGGATGTTAATAAAGTTATTTTAGTGGTTGTTAATGGGTTAGTAAGTTTATGCAGTTAGGAAATGGGATTATGCTTTCTATTTTTTAGTTTGTTTTGTTAGTATGTTACACTATTAAAATTTATGTACTGTGCTTTTTAATTCAAGTTAATCAAATCATCTTTTGCTTTCTACTATAATATATTGCTTCAACATTGTGGTATCAGAGCCAATTGTTTGATAGATAGACATGGGTGCTATGTGTGTGGGACAGTTCCCTCAAATGTGTGACCTCGCGATTGTAGTGCCTTGTGTTGAAAGTCCTCATGATATTGTGGCTTAGCAGTGTGTCCCATGTTGATAGCGGTGGTGCAAGGTAGTTTCGCAGGAGGGGAGGCCATGAGTAATGTGGTCCTTGGTTTGAGGGAGATTTGCTAGGGTTGTTCATCTCAAGTCCCACATGGAATGAGTAAGGAGGTGAAGAGTTCCTTATAAATGAGTGCACACTCCATTAGTACGAGGCCTTTTAGAAAAGTGCCTTAAATAAATTCGTGCGGGTTAGGCCCAAAGTCGACAATATCTAGAGGTGATCAATATCGGCTCGGCCCGATATGGCCTGAAAATTGGACAGGTTTGGGTAAGTCTAAAAATGCAGTTTTAGTTAAAAGGCCTGATAAGTCCGCCACTTTTTTACGAGTTTGGGCATGAAAAATTATGTTAAGCTCCGACCCAATTTTTTTTATTATGGAGTGGAGTGTCCGTGCAACCCGTCAAGGTGGGTGACCCGGGCCCAACATAATTTACATAAGATTGCTATGAGAACAAAAAACGAAAGTCAATATGATAATTTTTTTGAAGGAAAGGTAAATATGATAATTTTTATGTTCTCTATAGGAAAATGATCTTGGATTTCTTTTCATTTCTTTCTTTTTTTTTTTTTTGAATTTTTTTTTTTTTTTGAAATTTTTAATTATAATTGATCTTGATGCATTAACATACATAACATCCCAAAGCATATTCTTCTCACAAAAGAAGTATGCCTTGGATCTCATTAATGAATATGGTTGAATATTAGACCAAATGTATTACAGTTCCCTTGCTCACTCAAAAGTTGTTAGTAGACCAAGGTGAACCTTTAGTATTCGCAACCAAATATCAAAGGGTAATAGAAAAGCTCATACATATTATAGTAACCAATTTCGCCAATCCTCTCCATATGCATGAACTCAGGCACCCATGTCCTACACGACTACGTGTCTAAACATTCGATTCGATTATTTTGTTAAAAAAGTTCATGATTTTGATCTAAATATGAAGTGTCCAATTGTCATACACATGTCCGAGTATCAAAGGTCTGACATGAGTTCTTGAGGTGAAATAAACAACACATGTAACATACTTCTCTCCTCATTTTTAGTTAGCTCATCCAACTAGTACGTGACATGGTTATGCATTTGCAAGCTAAAAAATGTTGTACAAATCTCACAATTTTCTTAAAAATAGAATTTTCAAAGTTGCTGGGGAGGGTGTCCCTTGTCAAGAAAATCAACCATTAATTTTCGCATTTTGTTAAGGACATCACTTGTTTTAGGGGTGTTCATAAATCGGTCCGGACTGAAAAAATGGACCGGACCGAATTGGATTCCGGTCTTCGGGTCTTGAAATTCATTTTCTCGGTCTTCGGTCCGGTCCGGTCCAAAACCCTATAAGGCCGGATCAATTTTTTTTATAAGATTGTCTTAAACATCTAGTTCGCATTGTTAAGAAGAATTTACAACTTGTGAAAGTTGTGAGTATGGGTGGGCACAATTATTGGTAAGGAGAGCCTAGCAAGAGCAAATGGGTTGTTAGTGGGAAAATGAATCAATTGGTCTACTGTTTACTTCTAGTCGCAACACCTTGACATTTTCCCACTTACAACTCATTTGCTCTCGCTAGGCTCTTTTTATAAATAATTGTGCCCACCCATACTCACAAGTGTGACAACTTTCACAAGCTGTAATTACTTCTTAACAATGCGGTGAACTAGATGTTTAAGACAATCTTATAGCAACACCTTGATATTTTCATAGCTCGCTGGCGGCTGACTGTTTTGCTCGGTTTTTCCTGTCATCGCTGGCGAGCACCCCCTTTTCCCCTGCAACTAATTGCTGTTTTCTGAAGTTATTAAGTCACAGCAAGGGGAAGTATAAATTTGGTCAGCCTAGTGTTGCGGGTGGTGGCGTTCACTAAGGCTAGCGTCGTATAGGTTTGTTGCTTTTGGGTATGTTCGCTGTTATTAGGAAAATCAGTTTTTTGTGTTCGGTAAGGGGAACAATCGCTCGAATTGTTTGCTCAAGCTGAGAGAAGGTGTCGGAGTCTATCTTCTTTCAATAAAAAGGACCGCGCATAACCAGTGGCTCTCCATCACCAGCTTTCTTATATTGGTTTTTCTTTTTTTCTAAGTCTTTTACTTTTTACTTCTGTTTTTGGGTTTTAGTTTCTGTTTATGTTGTTAGCTTCTTGCTTCTGGTTGTTTCAGTGGGGGCGCCGAGTTTCTTGTTCTGTTTTGTTATCCTATCTTCTTGGTATCCACTCGTTGTGGGGGTGGTATTTTGATATGGATATATGTCCTGCTTTTGCTGAGTTCCATCTTCCTGATGGGTTTAATGACAAGCATGTTGTTCGTATCCTAGATTCCTTAGCTTGTCCAGATGATGTTTTGGTCCGGTCTAAAGTCTTTAAGGAAGAAGGAAATTCCTTATTTCGGGATCGAAATATGATTTAGCGAGCAAATTACTTTGTTTTAGTTCACCATCAACTCTGGAGGCTTATGCTATATTACGTTCTTTAGCCTTTGCTTTGAATCTCAACCTGGCTGCGTGTGCCCTTAAATTACAGGACTTTGATAAAGTAATTAGGTTATGTTCATTTGTGTTGAAGTATGATATCTATCATACCAAATGCTTGTTTAGGAGAGCTTTAGCATTTAAGGGGTTAGGTGATCTCAATTCTGCCAAATTGGACCTTTGCAAGGCAGTTTATTGTGACTCAAAAAACATGGAAGTGTTGAATAAATTACAGAAGGTTGAAAGGCTTTTAGGTTGTACCTCTTCTTTAAACCACAATTTAGGTAGCTCAAAGACTACACCATTTGTTGAAGCTGTTTCTTTAGACAAGCAAGAAGTTTGTGACATGGAGATCATTCCAGAAGTGTTGCCTAGTGGGGATGTCATGGAATGTGATGTTGATTGTCCTGTTGTTGGGGTTTCTTCGATAGTGTCAGATGAAAAACTTTCTAAAGGTATGGAAACTGAGTATCTTCCGGGGTCAATACAGCGCGATTATGATTTGCAGCAGCACCGGTTCCAATCCCGCGGATGTTTTGGTTCATCTCTTCAGATTACATCCTTTAATTTGCAGCGTCTTATGCACGGTGATGTGCTTAGCTTTTTCCATTCAAGGTCTATGTCAGTTGTGACGGTTCGGGTTGTCCCGAGGAAAACTCAAATCTTGACAGAGGTCCCCCTAGGTGAAAAATCCAGGGAAGGAGAGATCTCTATTCCTTCGGTTCCTCCTTTCTGTGGTTCGAAGCACCAAGCGGTTCCTTCTCAAAAGGTCTTGTGTGCTTCTTCTCAGTCATCCACAGTTGATGTAGCTGCAATTCGGGTGTCAGAAGAGTTGGTCAAGATCCCGTTAGTTCAAGTAAGTCCTCCAATAGAAGCTGCTTCAGGCAGTTTTCAAAACTCAAGGCTTAGGTTATCGTCTCGCGTGAATCGCCAACGGACCTTTTCTCATTCTCGCCTTCAGGTATCAGGTAAGATGGATCGTGACAGGGTTATTGCAGGTTACAAGATGGTTCGTGTGGGCACAAAGCGACATCGAGCTTCGCCTCTTGATCTAGAGTCCAACAACTTTGCTCGTGAAAAGCATGCTCGCATTGGATCTTTTTGGGGTTTTGTTACTTATTGTAGTTATAGTGTGTGTGGTTCTGTTAGTTAGTTACTTGTTTTAGGTTGTTTTATTTTGAGTAGACCTTTGTCAAAAAAAAAAAAAAAACACCTTGACATTTTCCCACTTACAACCCATTTCCTATCACTAGGCTTTCCTTATCAGTAATTGTGCCCACCCATACCTAGCTCACAACTTTCACAAGTTATAATTACTTCTTAACAATGCGAAATAGATATTTAAGACAATCTTATAGAAACGAAGGGAGTATTCAACTTTAATTTAATCCTCCTTAAATTAAATATTGCGAAAGTATAAATTGAAACGACTCTAATGAAATCTAACATAAATAAGTTTGGTCAACATATCAATCAATAAAAAAGGTCAACTATAAGAATGTGGATAGTGTACATTTTCACGTGTTGCAACTAAAATTGAATGAAGCAAATACATAATACAGTTTTTTCGCAAAATTATTCTCTTATTCCATGGTATTATCTATTGAATATAATTATTCAAAAACATACATCTATAATATTATTAACACCCAAGAATTACATGTTATGATTACATGTGACATCTTTCTTTCCACAAAAAAAAAAAAAAAAAAAAAAAAAAAAAAAAAAAAACTAGGGCATGACATGGAGGCTAATAATGTTTAACCTACTTAAAAAACTTTTTATATGAGTAACCTCTCTCTATATAATATTTTTTAATTTAATAGAAAACTCTTCATATCTATCTATCTATCTATATATATATATATATATAACCAGCAAGTAATTAATCACACTAATGGTGATTCTTTGGATACTTGTATTCTAGATTGAATAAGCATGAAACAATCTTATAGAGTAATATTTCATCATTAATTATTTGGTTTGGTAATGTAAATAAATAAAATTTACATGTTATTAATCTTATTCTTATATTTCTCTAACTCATCATGCGTCCATTAAAAGAAATCGTTTGCCAAAAGTTCTTATTTTGTAATTTTTTTCTTTATCTTTTGTATTGGCTTGAGGTTCTAGTATGTGCTTATAATTTATAGTTCTCATTCATAATATATAGGTAATAAAGTTTTAATTATTCTTTTGAGGAAGTGCTTATTATAATTTACATTTCTCATCAATACCTATATACTAAAGTAATCTCAAACATTATCCCCTAATACAAGAGACTCAATTATTCTAAAATATAGGGAAAGGGAACTCTATTTATTTTACAAAGGAAAAAGGGACCGGACTAGAATGAGTTTGGGTTTTCGGTGAATTTTAATTAAAAAAGGGAAAGATAGAGTCCCTTGGTTAAATAATTGATTCCCCTTGGTTAAACAATTGAGTCCTTTTGTTCAACAAAAAAAAAGGAGTATGGTTTTTTTTTTTTTTTTTTTAATAAATATTTGGACATTTTGTGAAAAAACTACATAATAAAACACTTTTTTTTTTTGCAAGAAACTACCTAATAAAAAAATTTTGTAAGAAACTACCTTATAAAAGAGTAAATGTTGTAAGAGACTATCATTGGTCGGACAATCACCGTTGACTTTCATTTTCCAGTGTTGACCACATCACGTGCCAATCACGTGACTTTTAATTTACCCTTTCCCTCCTTTTTTCTTAACTGACACGTGATATGGTCAACGCCGGAAAATAAAAGTCAGTGATGACTTTTCGACCATGGGTAGTGTCATACAACATTTACTCGATAGTTTCTTTCAACATTTTTTTATTGGGTGGTTTCTCGCAAAAAAAGTGTTATATAAGGTAGTTTTTCACAAAATGTCCTAAATATTTTAATTTAAGACCAATAAAAAATAGAGTCCCTTCCTCTTTTTGGAATAAAAATAAGACATAGAATTACAATGTTCTGAATGTTTATTTTCTCATCATCTTCATTACATCCTTGACCTTCCAACTCCACATTTCTCTTCAAAATCATGACCACAATACTTTGGTTTTTTTTTTAGTTTATTTAATTTTTTTTTTATTTATCTTCTAAAAACGTTTCTTACAATATAAGAGATAAATTGGTTTGTTATCTTAATCTTCTTTCAGTTATAAAAAAGAAATTTTCCCACAATGTCTCTTATATTATTATTATTATTATTAGAAGAATAAAATACTTTTGATAATTAAAAAAAAGAATTTATTACTATGTACTTTGAGATAATATTACGTAATATATAACTTAGATAAAAAAGAAGTTTGTTATTGTAGGGAATAATTTCAAGCGTTAATCCCACTAGCTTGAACCCCACTGTAATCATACACTAAAGTACGGTGGCGTCCAAAAGGGAAGAAGATAGAGCAAAAGAGTCGCCAACAAGTTTTTTAGGAACTTGTAAACCGTTCACGAGGTGAAGGTTACACCCCTTAACGATCCAAGAGATCGTCAACTCCATAAGGTCTAGAACCAAATAAGGGTTCGGGGATGAAGGTACAAATCCAACCTAAAAGAGATTGAATCTGCCCTAATAATAGGCCTCTACTTTATTCTGATCGTACTCATGTGCGCTTTCTGATTAACATGCAATCATTAGGATTAACCCTAAACCTGTTTATCTATGTTGGTTGAATTTAATGCACAAACAAATCTATTATTGGCGATCACTTGAATTATAATCAAATTAACCCTAACAAGATTATTAAATATCTTATTAAGCGAGATTACAAGTACAAATTCCCTTTAAACATGCATAAAAGGCGTGATCAAGCAATAACAATATAATCAAGCAACAATAATAATAAATAAATAATGATAATAATAAATTATAATAATGATAATATCATAATAATAATAATAATAATATTCATAATCATCATAAATTATAACAATTATAATCATAATCATGTTCATGTTAACATTAAAGCATAATAAAAATAGCAAGATCCTAGGCATGATACTAACAAGATTAATAACAAACCCTAACATGTCACTAAGCAATAAAAATCAAATATTTAATCCTAATATGATACTAACAATCGTAAATATTAGGAAGAACATAGGAAGCATCGCAAGAATCATAATAAGCATATTCAATATTAAAAATACCCTAGACATGATACTAGGAATATCATAATAACAATATAAACATGATTTCTACATCATAATATCAATAAATCAATTAAATTACTTACTTTGATGCCTCGTACCTCTTTCTAATAACAAAATACACACGTTAGTAACTTCAAGGAAAATAATAATCAAACAATTAAACTAAATAATTGAAATAGAGATTTGGGACCAAACCCTAAGAAATTAAACCTTTCACGTCTAGGGCGAAGGAAACTTCGAATATGGATAGGTGTTTCTAGATCTAATGAATGCGGAATTTTGTATGTAAAATCAAGGTTTAGAGAAGAAAGATGAATGAATTAGAGAATTAAAGATTGCGAATGAAAACTGATTGTAGATGAGAATTCGTGAGAATTGGTAAAAATTGGTGATGAATGATTCCAGAAAACGGAGTTTTTAATACGATATTTACAGAGAAAATCAGCCAAAAAGATAAATTAAACAAAACAGAGTCTGACGCACAAAAAACAGAGCTGGAGCCAACCCTGGCTAGCTGGCGCCAGGCACCAACACTAGCGCCAGGCGCCAATGGCTAGCGCCAGGCCTGGGGTCAGGCGGCAAGCCTAATTTTTAACGCGTTTTCAAAAATCCGATAAGTTTGCCGTACTGAAGGATAAAATCATATAATTTCCTCGAAAATGCTATTTGATTTTGATTAAAACTCTGAAAAGTCAATAAAAGTCAATTTATCAATGCTAATTGAATTAGGAATGAAAAGAACCTTCTAAAAGAATCTAGAAGACTAAAACCTTTCCTAATTTCATTAGGAATGATAAATCATATTAGGCCCTCTCCTAGATCATTGGGCCGTACATAAAGCTCAAACCGGGCCCAGTTTAGTAAATTGGCCATAACTTCCTCAATATTCATCGGAATTGGGCTCATAATATATCGTTCGAAAGGTCTTTGCAAGCTCCATCCAACTACACTACTATTGGACCCATATCATGGACCAACCAAACTGGATTGGCTGTTTTCTTAAAATACAGAGAGGAGAGAAAAGAAATTAAAACTATCCGCAACACTAGACTTTCCACACTTTCACTTCATTCGATTATGGTTCGACGTGAAAGGTACTCATCACTGGGTTTGGTTTTGGGGATACACAAATGGGTGTCTACAGTTATACTTCAAAATATTACGTAATATAAGGTTTTATGTACTTACTCTTTATATTTACATATTTACGTTGATAGCAATCATACATATTTTCAAAACAATATTCCATTATTTTCTTCTATCTCAGATGGCACAAGTATATGATTTTGTTCGAGAAATAAATCCAATAAAAGAAACATGGAGTGTTAGAATAAAAGTGATTCGTCTTTAGACTACTTCTGATTTCTACAAACCACAAGATCATTATAGTGTTGACAGTTAAATAGGTTGTAATGGATGAAAAGATAATACGTAAATTATTTAGGGGGTGTTTGGTTCAGGCATATTAGGTATAAGGTATGGGTTTGGAATTACCAAAACTCATACCTTGTGTTTGTTTCTTGAAATATTATTTTTCAAACCCATACCAAAAACCCATAACCCCCAGGGTATGGGTTTTTGAAACCCAAGGGGGGAGGTGGCTATGGCTCATACCCATACCTTTAGGTTTAAAATTAAAAGGAAAACTATCATTCCTAGATAAAAACCAAACACATGAAATTAAGTATCAAGTTCCAACCCCATAGCACTCAGCACTACTAGAAATTGGCTAAATTACGACGGAATACTTACGACGGACATTTTTTTCCGTCGTTAAGGTGGATATTTACGACAGAAAACATTTCGTCGCAATTTAGCGACGGAAAATTCCAATTACGAGGCATTTTCCCTCGTAAATATAAACTTACGACGGAATATTCCGTCGTAAAGTAATTTGCGACGGAATATTCCGTTGTAAGTTTATATTTACGACGGAATTTATTTCCGTCGTAAAAGTCATTGTCATTTTTGAAAATTAAAATTGTATCCTTGACCTAAAAAAAGGGGGAAAGAAACGCAGAGAGAGAAAGAGAAGTAGCGGCAGGAGAGAGAGAAAGAGAAGGAGAGAGAGAAGAAAGAACAAGGTGGCCCTGGTTTTTCCGGCGACGCCCTGGTGAACGAAAGAGAAGGAGAGAGAAAGAGAGAGGGAATTTCTGGAGTCGTTGCACAGAAGAAAGAGAAGGAGAGAGAACGAGAGAGGGAAAGAGAAGTCACCGCCGTCGGTGACCCAAACCTCAGCCCTCCGTCACGCAACTGCCGCCGTCGGTGACCCAAACGGAGCCGACATTGTTAGAGAGAAAGAGGACGAGTAGGAGAAAGAAAAAGAGGTCGAGAAGGAGAAAGTGGGCGGCTGAAGGGGCGGCTTGTGTCCGTCGTCGAGCCTCCGGCGCCACCTTACCAGGTTAGTGTACACCTTTTTTTGTTTTTGTTTTTTTTTTTCATTTGAATCTGACTCCGACCTCCGGCCTCCTCCCCTAAATTCTGTTGAAGAAAACAAACAATAAACCCCAAAATACCCCTTTCAATCACCCCTAAATTCTGTTGAACTTCCTGAAGAACTCATCTTTTCTTAAATCCTTCCCAGATTGCCGGTAAATTCCTTTACCCGCTTCAAATCTGTTTCAAAAACATGGAATTTCATTATCTCCTCCCCAAATTTCATCAATTCCCATCTCAAATGCACTATTTCAAACCCTTTTGTGCCCTCAAATTGTGTGTTTATTAAATCTGCTTATGATTTTTACATTCTTAATTATTCTGCATATGATAGATACCCCGATGATAATTATGATGAAAAGGGTTTGATTAAGGTTAAAAGTCTTCATTTTGATGATAATGGTGTGAATACTTTCTTAATTGGTTCATGTAATGGGTTAGTATGTTTTGGGCGTGGAACTGATTTTAGTAAATTTGGCTATAACTTTCGTGTTTATAATCCAGTAATGGGTCAGTTTCTTCATGTGTCAGATCCTTTAGGGAATTTTCAAGGGAAATTGATTTTTGGGTTTGGGTTTGTTTCTTGTAAAAATGATTATTTGATGTTGGTTGGTGGTCTTCAGAGGAAGAATTATAAGAATTTTGTGTATATTTATTCATTAAGGTCTAATGATTGGAAGAAAATCGGAGCGTTTGATGAAGATGAGTTTTCGATATATTTGGATGGTAGAGGAGTATTGGTTAATGAGACATTGCATTGGCTTACACTAGGCGAAAATGCTAATGGCCACCGGTTCCCCCATTGCCACCGGTTTTGAACCGGTGGTCATTTGGGGGGTGGCAATAATGCATCAAATGGCCACCGGTTTATAGTGTTCATGGCCACCGGTTAACCGGTGGTAATAATAATTATGGCCACCGGTTAATCGGTGGCAATAATAAATTGGCGCGGTTTTTTTATTGCTGAAGGATGACTATTGCCACCGGTTCGAACCGGTAAACCGGTGGCAATAAAAGGTTCTAATTTTTTTTTTTGGCCTGCAATTAATCCTGCAACTAATTCTGCTATAATATTCTGTCATATTATTGCTAAAAATTCTGCCATAATATAATTATTATTAATAATCATAACAAGAATTAAAAAATATATTTTTAGACTACTTTTATAATTAAAAACCGAATGCAATACAACAAATTAAATAAAGTGTGATATATAAATAAATACAAACAATACTAAAAACTAGTCAATATTGTAGTTTACAAGTTAATAATAAACAAAGTATAATTCATAATGATGCCACATTTACAAATTGAAGGTGATGAAAGATGCCAACATGTCTCGAATTTCATTAAGCTCCTTGCTAGTTAACGGATCCCCCTTTTGCACCTTAGAATAAATTAAATTAATATGTAAAAAATTAAATACTTGGAAAAATTAAAAACAGTCGCATAAACAAATGACTAAAATAGCCAAAATAAGGCCTATTTGACTTCTACTTGCCCATTTTCTACATTTTTAAACAAATGACCAAGTTGTTTCACATAACATGTCAATTATACTTAGTTATAGGTGGCTAAGCCTTGAAATCACAGGAAAAGGGCATTTTACTAAGTTTAAGGTCGCATTTTCATCCAAAATAGCCAAAATAAGGCCTATTTGACTTCTACTTGCCCATTTTCTACGTTTTTCAACAAATCACCAAGTTCTTCCTCATAATATGTCAATTAAACTTATTTATAGGTGGATAAGCCTTGAAATCAAAGAAAAAGAGCATTTTACTAAGTTTAAGGTCGCATTTTCATCCAAAATAGCCAAAATAAGGCCTATTTGACTTCTACTTGCCCATTTTCTACATTTTTAAACAAATGACCAAGTTGTTTCTCATAACATGTCAATTATACTTAGTTATAGGTGGCTAAGCCTTCAAATCAAAGAAAAAGGGCATTTTACTAAGTTTAAGGTCGCATTTTCATCAAAAATAGCCAAAATAAGGCCTATTTGACTTCCACTTACCCATTTTCTACATTTTTAAACAAATGACCAAGTTTTTTATCATAATATGTAAATTATAATTATTTATAGGTGGCTAAGCTTTGAAATCAAAGAAAAAGGGCATTTTACTAAGTTTAAGGTCGCATTTTCATCCAAAATAGCCAAAATAAGGCCTATTTGACTTCTACTTGCCCATTTTCTACATTTTTAAACAAATGACACAGTTCTTCCTCAAAACATGTCAATTATACTTAGTTATAGGTGGCTAAGCCTTGAAATCAAAGAAAAAGGGCATTTTACTAAGTTTAAGGTCGCATTTTCATCCAAAATAGCCAAAATAAGGCCTATTTGACTTCTACTTGCCCATTTTCTACATTTTTCAACAAATCACCAAGTTCTTCCTCATAACATGTCAATTATACTTAGTTATAGGTTTCTAAGCCTTGAAATAAAAGAAAAATGACATTTTACTAAGTTTAAGGTCGCATTTTCATCCAAAATAGCCAAAATAAGGCCTATTTGACTTCTACTTGCCCATTTTCTACATTTTTAAACAAATGATCAAGTTGTTTCTCATAACATGTCAATTATACTTATTATAGGTGGATAATCCTTGAAATCAAAGAAAAAGGGCATTTTACTAAGTTTAAGGTCGCATTTTCATCCAAAATAGCCAAAATAAGGCCTATTTAACTTCTACTTGCCCATTTTCTACATTTTTTAACAAATGACCAAGTTATTCCTCATAACATGTCAATTATACTTA
The DNA here is from genome assembly GCF_001683475.1 of Chenopodium quinoa. NCBI lineage: Eukaryota > Viridiplantae > Streptophyta > Magnoliopsida > Caryophyllales > Amaranthaceae > Chenopodium > Chenopodium quinoa. Next base: position 3,254,844 of record NW_018745617.1, read on the forward strand.
GTTAAAGGTGTATAAGCCTTCAAATCAAAGAATAAGGGCATTTAATAAGTTTAAGGTCGCATTTTCATCCAAAATAGCCAAAATAAGGCCTATTTTACTTCTACTTGCCCATTTTCTACATTTTTCAACAAATGACTAAATTCTTCCTCATAACATGTCAATTATACTTAGTTATAGGTGGCTAAACCTTGAAATTGAAGAAAAATGGCATTTTACTAAGTTTAAGGTCGCATTTTCATCCAAAATAGCCAAAATAAGGCCTATTTGACTTCTACTTGCCCATTTTCTACATTTTTCAACAAATGACCAAGTTATTTCTCATAACATGTCAATTATACTTAGTTATAGGTGGCTAAGCCTTGAAATAAAAGAAAAAGGGCATTTTACTAAGTTTAAGACCGCATTTTTATCCAAAATAGCCAAAATAAGGCCTATTTGACTTCTACTTGCCCATTTTCTACATTTTTTAACAAATGACCAAGTTCTTACTCATAACATGTCAATTATACTTAGTTATAAGTGGCTAAGCCTTGAAATCACAGAATAAGGGCATTTTACTAAGTTTAAGGTCTCATTTTCATCCAAAATAGCCAAAACAAGGCCTATTTGACTTCTACTTGCCCATTTTCTACATTTTTCAACAAATGACCAAGTTCTTCCTCATAACATGTCAATTATATTTAGTTATAGGTGGCTAAGACTTCAAATCAAAGAATAAGGATATTTTACTAAGTTTAAGGTCACATTTTCATCCAAAATAGCCAAAATAAGGCCTATTTGACTTCTACTTGCCTATTTTCCACATTTTTCAACAAATGACCAAGTTCTTCCTCATAACATGTCAATTATACTTAGTTATAAGTGTCTAAGCCTTGAAATCACAGAATAAGGGCATTTTACTAAGTTTAAGGTCACATTTTCATCCAAAATAACCAAAATAAGGCCTATTTGACTTCTACTTGCCCATTTTCTACATTTTTCAACAAATGACCAAGTTCTTCTTCATAACATGTCAATTATAGTTAGTTATAAGTGGCTAAGCCTTGAAATCACATAATAAGGGCATTTTACTAAGTTTAAGATCGTACCTCATCAAGATGTATGGTGTTGGAACAATGAGTCGCTATCTCAAGCATGAATCTCATCACGTATAATCCACAATCAACTCCATTATCTTGTTGTGGGCACTAGAATAGGAACAAATCAAATGAATCAAACGTCACATAAAACCCACAATTGTTTTAGCAATATTTATTAAGATAATCACAATATGATGTGGCATTACCATAGGTGATTTCCATGTAGGACCCCGTGGAGCACGACCATGTATCTTCTTCATAATACTATAGGAAAGTAAAATCAAATTTGATTAGTTTGACTACTAAATGAGTTAGGTTAAGATACTCAACACTAGGTAGCTATATTTACTTTTGTAGTACAGACATCACGAGGTACTTCTTTGTTGATCGAGCTGAATCAAGGTGAAAGATTGTGTTATTAGCAGGACAAATCACCATGAGGAACCAATGATACCTACATAAATTCACAATACACAAACACATCAATAATTAGGGTACAACAAATAAATCAGATGTAGAAAGAAATGAATTACACATGGTTAAACGTACTCCTCATAACATGGGGCGAATATGAACTTGTCTCCCGCACGCATTGATTCCCGAATATTATGGTTAACATAATACATCACCTCGGGGGAGTTGTGTAAGATTCTAGTCTCGGATGTCTGTTCGGGGCATAACCACCCAACTTTACTAGGTGAATCAGTGTCACTTAAGTGCTCCCGTAGTGCTCTACGTGCATGTGCAATGAAAAATTAATTGACATATATGACGGATAAACAACACTAATATATACAACAAATTAATTTAAGTGGCATGAGCTCGTACCTCATGAATATTTGAATGAGAGAAATGTTAAGTGACAGGGTAAAGTCGTATCCCCTAATCAAAAATAAATACCTAAATCACTAACTAAGGTAGATAGGGAAGTAGGGTCGATCTCCACAGGGAAAAAAAGTCTTTTTACTTCCAATTTATTATTATAATCTAAATTATTTAAGTAACCAATATTTTTAATTAAGTATGAGACTAAACTACAAAGAATAAGAGTAGGGAGAAAACAATATATAAAGGGATCTAGGGTATAGGTTCACCAATAAATAATACTCCAGGGTAAAACATAGTAATCAATCATTGACATTGCATAAATAACATGATTAACAGGCTCTCGCAATTTATTAATCAACATAGATCTAACAGGCTCTCGCAATTTACTAGATCTAAGTCCTCATTGAAAATAACCTTTAATATCAAATTAACATCTGCTCGATTCATCAATTTAATATTGCTATACTTTTACAAGCCGCAATTGTAAAACATTAAAACAATCCAATAAGAAATTATCATGCAATACTAATAATCAATAATAGTCAATCATCAATGCATCAATTAACCAGATTGTAAAGGGCTCTCGCTACTTATTACAATCACACAATTAATTTACCGGTATTAAATCTCATCTCTCGAATCTTGACTTAACCATTTATAAATTAACTTGCCTATTGAAACTAGACCTAAACATTAATTCTCATCTCTCGATTCTTGAATCAATATTGTCAAACTCATGCATAAAAGATAGGCCTAATCTAGTCACAGAGCATTAAATCAATCAATAGGAAATTAATCTAGCATTGATAATTAACAACAATAATTTACCCCTTCATATTATTTATTAGATCCCCATAAATCTTAGAAATTAAACTACTCACACATAATAAAAACTAAACTAATCAAAATAATAAAATAACTCATGATCAAAGGAATAAAATAAATAACTAAGATTAAGGGAAGAGAAATCGTTACCAAAATAAATCTAGAATTAAAAGAAAGAATTAAGAATAAAGGTTTAGAGAGAGTTTAAGAGAGAGAAAACTAAGTAGAGAGAGAAAGTCTAAGAGAGAAGAGATAAGGGAAGAAGAGAGATGATAAAAAACTTATTACGGAGGAGTATTTATATTCCGTACAAAAATCCTACGCTAAAACAAATTAAAACTATGTTAATCATCTACTAAGAAAACACGCGCCCGATCGGGCGAAGGGCCGCCCGATCGGGCTCGCCTTTTTCACAACGCCTATACTGATGTGCCGCGCCCGATCGAGCCTACGCTCACCCGATCGGGCCCGGTCTTCTTCTTCGAGGCTTGGACTTCGATTGGGCTAGATTTCTCAGCCCAATCCATATTTCCTCCCGGGTCTCGAATACATGGTCCAAATGCCCCGTAATCCCAATTACCGAGCCCTTAATCACCGGCTCTCACCGATCTTAGGCTCCAAAAGTGGTCATGTCCTTCTAGCTTCCGTAGTCGATCCAATAAAGCCCGGGAAAATGCTCCAAGAGTGCAATTTCCTGTAAAATACAACTAAAACTACGAAAACACTAGAACACACAAATTAGTAATAAAAGTGGCCCGAAGGAGCCAAAAACACTACTAATAACGACCAAGGGACGGGGGTAAAACACTATATAAAATGGACACATCATTAAGCATTGAACCGCTTAAAAATTCCTTCACATCTTGTTTGTTTAACCATGCACTTGCATTCTCATCATAATGGATCATTGCCTTAGGAAGTGCAATTTCAATGGGATCGTCACTAGGCAAATGACTAAAACGATTGTGTAGAAAAGTTAAATCCTTAGTTAGCGATTGAAGGACATTGTCTCCAACAAGTGGTGTAGGTTGCATGGCTGAACCTTTCGAAGAATTCTTCTTCGACACTTGTTCACTCTTCGACCCTTGTTCACTCATCTTCTTTATAGGTTGATCAACGCTTTTAGGCTTCACCACTTTCCTTATCTTTGATGGTTGACTTTTTTTTGAAATCTGATCAAAACAAAGATAATTAGAGTTCAAAAATTTTTGGCCGGGGTTTAAGCTAATAAGTACGCATCAAGATTTGTTATTTTGCACAACATCAAAATAAATATTACCTCGTTGATCAACCTCACCCAAGCACGTGGCCATTACACATAGCTACCCTTTGCTTCCCAAAGAAGAGTAATCCCATCATCCACTATAGGCACCGATAGTGGGATGTTTTCAAACCCAGCAATGTAAGAATTGATCCCGAACGAGTAATGTTGTGGCTTAAGCGATTGGAAATGGACCGTATCACCAGTCGTTGCTTGTGCACTACCATACGCCACCAACTGCAACTCTCCTCCATTTGATAGCCCCGGGGCTAGAAGTGTACACTCGGTCTCTACCTACACCAGTAACGAAATTCACTTGTAAAAACTGAAACTATAAAAAAGGGTCTTTTCCTACACAATTGATCATGTAACGAAATTTACTATGTTAAAACCAAACACGCTCCCTCGAATCCTAAATTCACCTCTAAATCTGGAAATTCATGGGGTATTGGATTATCAACCTCCCTCGAGTCCGCATGTGTGGGAGTAACAACCTGCAATAATTAATCAATAATGCCACATTAGATCTCACGTAACTCACAAGCTAGGCCAAAACTAATAGATAGAAAACTACCTCATGTATCTCCTCTTCTCCTTGTCCTTTTGGGTGACTACTGGAGTCGACCGGTGTAGTCGTGGGGAACAGCAAGGGTAAGTTCATTTGCTTCGCCCAAGAATTGAATTCACCTATTAACTCATTGCGAACTTGTTCCTTGATGGATGCCACCTTGGCATCCAATTCTTCCGGTGAGTTAACACTTCCTCGAGATCTTCCCTTTTTTGTGTATTCTGAACCCATCACCTTCTCCCATCCTAGCAACGTCCCTCCCATACCTACTACCCGGCCTGGATGGTAGGGCTTTCCCAAAGCCAAGGTGAAGGGGTCTTTCTCTATAGTCGGGACCAGCTTGCCATCAACAACTTCTGTAGTGTACTCAAGCTGTAGCATAAGAAAAAATGTTTACATGAATACATAAAATGTTTTTGTATGGTAAAGTTATGCTAAAGTTTCAAATAGCTTACAAGTTTATCCGCCACTTTTTTTTCCGGTTCCTTGATGACCCATTTTCTGGTGTCCTTATCAAAGGTATGTAGGGAACAAATGAAATCGCCAGCACGACTAACCAACGTAGTGATCGTGGAGTTGGAGGGTTCTGAGGATGACCCTTGAGTCAAAGCGGGGTATATACCCTCCTTCTTCCAAGTTTGCCTCCATTCACCAAATGTCTTGGCCCCCGTACGATGGCGGTACTCCTTCTTCAATGAATTTGCCTTGTTTTGCTCTCGAATTTCCTACATAAATAGTAATGTTAGCATCATTACTGCAAAAAGAGTCAATACGTTATACAATTCTCATTAGATTTATTAGTTCTTACAATTGCTTTGGGTCGAGTTATTTGAATAACAAAGTCTTTCCACTCGTCCTCCATCCCACTTGGCCATTTTTTCCAAGGTGGGTCTTGTTCCTCAACATCTTCCTCATTTCCACCTTCACCTTTATTTCCCTTGGAAGCTTTCTTCTTGTGTTTCTTTTTCTTATAGATCCATCCACTGGTCAAGTGGGTCTTGAAGCCTCTGAATCTCTCCGCTAGTAAAGAATCAAACACTCTTCTCTTCTGGGGATCATTAGGAATACTAAACAGCTTCTGCAATCACAAATACAAGCCATTATTATTTTCCATTTACAAACTAACATTAGGTGAAATTATTTGTAATACATGTAAATGTGCATTTGAATAAAACACTTGCCCTGGTATCATCCCAAAATGTTTGAATCAAGCCTGGAGGTACTTGCTTCCAAGAAAGTGTAATGGGGATTTTGCGCGAACATATGCCAACTTGGTTTGCATATTTTCGAATCCATTGGCCAGTAGGTCGGCCTCTTTTGTCATACTCCAACACCATGGGACCGGTTGGCTTCTTAAAAATTTTTGTCGGACCCCTACCCTTTCTCTTAGCTGGTTCCTTAACCCCCACTCCACCACCTGTGTTCAATTGCTCCTTTCCTTGGCTTTGAGTTTGAGGAGTAGTGTTCTCACCAACAATCTCAACAATTGTAGAATCAATAGCAGACGCACGTTCAGCTGAAATTTCAAATTCATCAAGCCTTTGCTCATAAGCATCTTGTTCCTGATCTTCTGGCTCACCCAAATCAGTCTCCTTGTTGACATCATATGGCTCGTCCTCATCCTCATCCTCATCCTCATAGCCATCACACTACGTGAAAAATTGGATTTGGCACCGGTTCAAACCCGGCCTAAGGCATCGGTTTGAACCGGTGCCAATTTGAGGGGTGCCAAAAAGGGGTTTACTTAGGCACTGGTTCAAACCGGTGCAAAAAATCGAAATTGGCACCGGTTAACCGGTGCCAAAAAGGCCCACATGAAATTATTTCAAAGTTTTTGGCACCGGTTAACCGGTGCCAAAAACCCCCCAAAAATCAATTTTTTTTTTCTGTCATTTTTCACTTAAAAATTAAATTGAGTAAAATAAATAAGAACAACAACATATTAATCGAATATCATTGAGAATATAACCGAAATTTACAGTATATAATCAAGAAAAAAATTACAATATAAGAATTATAAAATTAAACTATTACAACATATAAATAAATAAAAAAGAACTACAATATAACTAAAAAAAATATTACAACATCACAATAAAAAAAACCCCAAACATCTAAATCAATATTCTTGATTCTTGATTCTTGATTCTTGATTCTTCGATTATGTGCAATATTTTGGGCTTGCAAAGCAAATAGTATACTTGTGCCAATTAGTTCATCCAACAAAATCAATTAAAATGTAATAGCTGCAAAAATTAAAAAAAAAATCGAAAAAATTAAAATCGAAAAAAAAATTAAAACCTAGAAAATCGAAAAAACTAAAATAGAAAATTAGTTAAAACCCAGAAAACCGAGAAAATCCAGAAAATGAAGAAAAAATTAAATTAAAACCCAGAAAATCGAAAAAAAATTAAAACCCAGAAAATTAAAAAAAAAATTAAAAAAAAAAAATTAGTTAAAAACCCAGTAAATTAAAAAAAAACGAAAAAATCCCCAGAGATCGAAAAACAAATAATAATCGAAAAATGAATCAAAATCGAAAAATAAATAATTATCCCAAAAATTGAAAAAAATACTCAAACCCAGAAAAAATTTAAATCGAAAAAACACATAAAAAAAAACTTGAAATCGAAAAAAAATTCAAAATCTAAAAACAAAACCCAGAAAACAACCCCAAAAACACATGCATGAACCCAAATAACGATTATTTTAATCGATAATTAACCAAGAAAAATTGAAATGCTAGCCATAACCCAGAACTCGATTAATTAACCAACAAAAATCGAAAATAAAATCGAAAATTAACCCAGAACTCGATTAATTTGGGAAGAACGACACGGTGGTCTTGGGTGTTGGTCTTGGTGGTGGTCTTCACCTCTTCGGTGGTGGCCTTTGGTGGTGGAAACGAGTGAGAAGGGGATGAGATCGAACAGAGATAGAAAGAGGAGAAAGAGATAGAGAAGGAGATGAGATCAAACAGAGATAGAAGGAGGAGAGAGTAAGAGAAGGAGGAGTGGCTGAGGAAGTGAGGGAGATTAGGGTTTTCATGGGTTTATATGGGTTGGGTTTTTTTTTTTTTTAATTATAAAAATGAACCGGTTTAGTGGCACCGGTTCAAACCGGTGCCCTTTGTATTTTTGGCACCGGTTTGAGCTGAACCGGTGCCATTGCTCTTGGTCTGAAATTCCGCCCATTTTTAGGCAAGTATTTGGCACCGGTTTGGCCTGAACCGGTGCCTTTTGGGGGTTTCCTTTTTGTATTGTTCTACTAGTGTCATCATCATCCTCCAAATCCTCTACTAGTGGGTCATAATCGTCCTCCATGAGTTATAAACACCTGTCATTACAAACATAACACGATATTAGGTCCATAAGAGATAAAAATGTTGACATATAGGTCATAATACATGTTTGTATATAAAATATTAAATTCTATCATTTTTGATGCATTTTGACATAACTTGTTATTATCTAGTACCGTTAACACTAAAAAAATTAAATTCTATCATAATATGTCAATTTTGAGATATACTTCATTCATTAACAAGAATTTGTGAAAATTTAACAACTAAGATAACAATATCATACATTTTCCCTCCAACTATTCATAAAATTACTTAACTTCTGATTAAATTTAATAATACTTTTAATTGCTTACAATTTCAAATTAAATGGTATAGTACCTCATTCTAATATTCCTTCGTTGTGGTCTGACCGCATATAACATGTCTGGTCGTCTATGTCATTTGATGCAATAGGTCTAGGAACAGTGAAAGGTGTTGAATCATCAAATGCATCGTATTCTTCCTCATCTTCAACATCTCCAATGCCTAGGATTCTTCTTTTCCCAGCTAGCACAATGGACCATCTTGAATCGACTGGGTCAGTTACATAGAACACTTGCTTAGCTTGAGAAGCTAGGATGAACGGTTCCGCACTATCATTCAAGTGCCCAAGATCTACAAGAGTAAAGTTATCATACTTGACATTACGCCTGATATTATCAACCCACTTACATTTGAAAAGAGCAACCGTGAAGTTACAATAATCAAGCTCCCATATTTCTTGAATTCGACCGTAGTATGGCAATTTTGCATCGACAGGTGATTTATCCTTAGCACTTGAAAACTCCCTTGACGATGCCACAAGCGTTACTCCACTGTTTTGGGTCGACGTAGATTTCAAATCCCGACCCTCTGTCCAAAAAGTGCACCCATTGATGTCATATCCCTCAAATGAGCAAACATCATCCCTAAGACCATAAGCAAGCCACCTTACTATATCGGTGACACTATCATCCAAGCGACTCATCACTCGTTGACTAAACCAAATCACAAACCTCTTATTATGCAACTACATTAGTGACCTTTCACTTTTCGATGGAAATTCATCACGCAAACTAGCCATGTGCTCATCTAAATATGGGTGAAGATCAACAACATGGTGCAACACATAAAGATGTGCTTGTAAGAACTAATCTCGATCTGGTGACATTCGTTTCGACCCAATTGTGCCATGACCATCCATTCTCCCTTCATGTCGAGAAGCTGGAAGACCAATAGGTTCAGCAACGGCTAAATAGTCGGCCACAAAATTACCAATCTCCTCACTCACGGTCCCTTGAATTATGCTTCCTTCTGGATGAGCCGGATTCCTTACTTTATCTTGCAATGTGCCCACGTGTCTTTCAAAAGGATAGCACCACCTCTAGAAAACTGGACCGCACAACTTAATCTCACGCACCAAATGAAGAATGAGATGCACCATTATGTCAAAAACGGAGGGTGGGAAATACATCTCAAATTTGCACAAAGTCACAACCACATCCGTTTGCAAAGCATCAAGTGTACAAGGATCAAGCACTTTGCTGCATATTGTATTGAAAAACGAACATAGGCTTGTAATAGCTTCTCTCACGTGCTTCGGTAAAATACCACGTATTGCAATCGGTAGAAATACTTGCATCAACATGTGACAATCATGGGATTTCATACTTGTCAGCTTCAGTTCTCCACTTAAGGATACAAATCTTTTCATGTTAGATGCGTACCCAGATGGAACCTTAATGCCATAAAGACATGCACAAAACATCCGCTTTTCTACCCTTGACAATGTGTAGCAAGCCGATGGTAGATACTTCTTCTCAACCTTGCCTTTACCCTCATCTCTACTCTTTGAAGCATCCACGACCTTTCCCTTTCCCTTGCTCTTCCCCTTTCCTTTTTTCAAAACATTTACAGTTTCTTGTTCCAGTTCCTTTCCCTTTCTGTCCTTCCCTTTGTAACCTTGTCTTGAGGCCACAATTCCAAACGAATCCCGATCTCTTCCAAATCTAACCGTACACCCTTTCCATCCTTTGTTTTGCCTGAAATATTAAAAAGTGTTCCCACAAGAGCATCACACACATTCTTCTCTATATGCATCACATCTAGACAGTGCCTAACATCATGTTCTTTTCAATACGGAAGCTTCCACAAAATTGATTCTTTTTTGAAAAGAGCTGTTGAGACCGGAACTTTTTCAGATTTTCCAAACACTGTTCGTATACCCTTAACTCGAGCATAAACCTCAACACCGGTCAATGGCCTAGGCGCAATCTCCTCTTCCACTGTCCCATCGAAAGCCTTTTTTTGTCTACGGTATGGGTGATCACGCCTAAGGAACCTTCGAGTCCTTATATACACATCTTTGTGAGAATTCTTAAGGTATATGCTTGATGTTTCATCAATACATATGGGGAATGCTTTTTTCCCTTTAACCTTGTACCCACACAGGTTTCCATATGCAGGGAAGTCATTCATGGTCCACATAAGGGCTGCACGCAATGTGCACACCTCGTTCTTATGAGCATTAAAAACAGAAACCCCTTCGTCCTACATCTTTCTCAAATCGTCAATTAGTGGCGCAAGGTAAACATCTATGTCATTTCCAGGTTGCCTAGGCCCCGTTATTAGCAATGAAAGCATTATATACTTCCATTTCATACATAACCAAGGAGGCAAATTGTAGATCACTAAAAGAACTGGCCAAGTGCTGTGTTGGGTACTAAGAGTGCCAAATGGATTCATCCCGTCTGTGCACAACCCAAGTCTTAAATTTCTGACTTCATTACCAAACTCCAGAAACTTCAAATCAATGTTCTTCCATTGCAGGGAGTCAGCCGGATGCTTCAGCATTCTATTTTTCTTCCTTCCCTCGGCATGCCACCTCAGGTTTTTAGCGTCTTTTGGTGTTGAGAATAGACGCTTAAACCTTGGAATAATAGGAAGATACCACAACACCTTAGCAGGAGGTCCCTTCGTACCAGGATAGCGCGATTGCTTGCATCGTGGACACTCCTCCAATTGTTCATTCTCATTACGATACAAAATACAATCATTAGGACAGGCATGTATCTTCTTATACTCTAAACCAAATGGACACATAAGATTCTTTGCATAATAGTAAGACGTAGGAATTTCATTCCCATCAGACAACATCTCACTTAATGCGGTCAACAAAGAAGTAAAACTAACGTTCGTCCACCCATGCTTCGACTTAATGTTAAAAAGTGTTAGCACGGCAGAAAGTTTGGAGTATTTTTTGCACCCAGGGTACAAAGGCTTTTTGGAAGCCTCCGATAGTAATTCAAACACATCACCTTCGACACTATGCAACATCTCATCCACGTCATTATCCTCGACCTCATCCACTAGATGATCCTCAGCTCCATCCTCACCACTATCAATAACATATTCATCATTCTCCCATTCCTCGTCCACATGAATCTCATTGCTTTTATCATGCACATCATTCCCATCAAGATCCTCACTATACTCTCCACTTTCACCATGCCAAATCCACACATGGTATTTAAGTCTAAACCCACGACAAAGTACATGATCTCTAATGATTTCAACACTATTAACCACCTTCACATTATTACAATCAACACAAGGACAGTATAGGCCTTCCTCACCAATTTTGCACTGATAAGATAAAGCCGTCTCGCAAAACTCTTGAACCCCATTCCAAAAATCCATTGTATCACGTCTACCATACATCCAACCACGATCCTTTCCCATTTAGTAAAGTGTCTCTAAACATATATAGCAACATATTATCAATAATGTACAATTGCTACATATCTTATGTAAATCAACTTCAAGTACACATCGTGAATATACCATTCATATAGTGAACAAATGCATGTTTCCAAAGTGTCCTTATCACTCCAACCTAACCCATCCTTGAATGTCTACTCTCACTAGTGAATGTATGTCAACTTTCGAATTTTAAGGAAAATCCGGCAGCACTTCCCCCTAGTTCTCCAAGTACAAGATGTAGATAATTACTTACCCACATATGTACCCAGAGAACATGGAGAAGAAATGGACAGCCAAGATGTTCCTTAAAATCGAAATAAAAGACATACATTCACCACCTAAGTGAGAGTAAACATTCAAGAACAGTCCCAACCGGGGACTATTCAAGACTTTCTCCTAATGAGATAGCCTTGAACGGGTATCTAGGCATATGATGATGCAAAAATTCAACATATTATTGTAATTATTTATTATTAAACAAGACACAACTTGTAATATCATGAACAAACTTTTATCAAATAGATAAATAGAAAGAAATATATATCGCTCCATAAAGTTTATAGTTCATACCAATATAGCAAGTATAATGGATGTAATGTCTCGAATTTCCCACTTGAATAGATAATAAACTTGTGCTTCACTACATATGAATCTACAAAAATAAAAAAAATACAACAACAAAATAAAAGTTAGTAATTTTGTCAAGAACTATATCAAAACAACCTAAAATTACACATTAAGACATACCAATTAATAATTACACATTAAAACATACTACCAAAATTAACTAATTAAGTAACAAGGTTACTAATAATCTCTAATTTAATAAAAATTACCCATTAAAACTTATGAAAATTCAAATAAGTTTTCTCCTAATCTCTACCTAATAATAAAACAACCTAAATTGTTCAAAATTTCTTAATAAAACAACCTAAAATTCAGAAAAATTAGGGTAAATTATATTATAAACTTAATTTTAATTTGCCTAAACATTGTTCAAAATGCAAAATAAATTAAAACTAACCCTAGGTGGAGATGAAAGGGAGGAGAGATGGACGGTGGTCGGAGGTGGAGGGCCGCGAACAGGTAGTGGAGGGCCGCCGCGGTATCCTGCCCAACCGCCATGAGGGCTCAGTTGCTGCTAGGAGGAGGGCCGAGCAAACAATGTCGAGGGCGACGCGAGGGCTCAGTTGCTGCTAGGAGGAGGGCCGCGAACAGGTGGTGGAGGGGGTGCGCAACGGTGGTGGAGGGTGCAGCGGCGGCTGGGCGTCAGAGGTGGAATTCGTGGTGGTAGCTGCTAGGGTTGGAGAGTCGTGAACTGAGAGTTAGAGAGCTGAGTGTTTCAAATTTCGTAGAATCAAACAGGAAAGAGAAGGAAGAAAAGCTAAAAGGCGCGATTTTTTTTTTTTTAATAAAATTAGTTATTTCCACCGATTCAAAACCGGTGGCCTTTCCAATTTTTACCACGGGTTTGGTTGAACCGGTGGCAATTATTCTTTGCTTCATCCCGCCACTTAATTAAGCCACCGGTTTTCAAAAACCGGTGGTCAATGGGCGTTGCCTTTTTCAATTTTTCTACTAGTGTTACAACCCAAGTTCGAAGAATGAACACTAAGTGTATAAGTGGCTTTGATTTGGTTGATGAGAGCTTCAAGGATGTGAGAATGCCTAGAGTGTTTTGGCGTAATGATCATTTTTTGGACTTCAAATTGAGTGAGATGAATGGATCATTGTGTGCTTGGGGTGAAGATATCTATGGTGGGGTGAAGATATCAAGTTTAGTTTAGTTTACTTTTTTGTAAGTATGTTAGTTTAGTTAAGTTTTTTTTTTTTTTAATATAATGTGGTTTAATTTAGTTTAGTTTTACTAAAGTATATTAGATTAGTTTAATATAATGAAACTTTAGTTTAGTTTATTTTAATATAATGTGGTTTAATTTAATTTAGTTTTACTAAAGTATATTAGATTAGTTTAATATTATGAAACTTTAGGTACGTTTTGTTTGTTTTGTTTAATATGATGTATGTTAGATTACTTTAGTTCATTATAATCTAGTTTAGTTTTGTTTAGTTTAATATAATGTTTCTTACTTAAGTTTAATTTTTTATAATGCATGTTACTATATTTAATATTATGATATGTTAGTTTAGTTTGGTTTTGTTTGGTTTGATTTGTTTATATTAATGTTATGGTTTTATGATATGTTTGTTTATGTAAAGTTTAATTATGATATATTTGTATAATTTTTTGTATGTTAGTTGAGTTTTAATATCTTTAAAAAAATCATTTGCATAATCATATGCCTAGATACCCGTTCAAGGCATGCACATTAGGAGTATGTCTTGAATAGTCCCCGGTTGGGACTGTCCTTGTACGTTTATTCTCACTTAGGTGGTGAATGTATTCCTTTGTTTTAATTCTAAGGAAGATCCTTGCTTGTCATTTCTCTACAATGTTCTCTAGGTACATATATAGGTGTTTCTAATCGCCTATATTGTGTACTTGGGGAACTGTAGGGAGATGCTGCCAGATTTTCCATAGAATTGAAATTCTGGCATACATTCACTAGTGAGATTGAACATACAAGGATGGGTTAGGTTGGAGTGATAAGGACCCTTGGAAATCATTTCTCTTCTCATTTGCATTTCCATAACAGTTTGATCTATAATGAATATATATTGTGCTTTATGACTAATATGATTAATGGCATATGTGTTAGTTGTGTAGAACTTGTAATCATGAAACGAAAAGAACGTAGCTGGATGTACGAAAGGAAGGTTGGGAATTCTATTAATCCTGAGTTCTTGAAGGGGGCAGATGAATTCCTTAAATATGTGGAAGATCATCCCGAGAGTAGCAACCCGAATGAAGTTAGTGTCCATGTTTTAAATGCAAAAACAAACGTCTTTGGGATCCAGATACGGTCAAACTTCATTTGTATCGCAGCGGTTTTTTACCTAATTACTATGAGTGGATGTGTCATGGGGAAGGGTTTCCAGGAACTCGTAGAAGGAAGTCAAATGAATATCGTGAAATGGTTTTGGATGCCTTTGGTCAGTCTCAAGATCAAGGCCATTCCGAAGAGCCACCTGTTTCATTAGAGGAGGAGCCTAATGTACAAGACAAGCCATTTTTTGATTTGTTAAGGGCTTCTGAACAACCGTTATATGAAGGGAGTTCATTGTCTGTCTTAGAGATGGCTTCTAGAATCACTAGCCTAAAGTGTGAGTATAATTTGCCGCACAGATGTGTTGATGGATTTGCTTCTTTGGTTAATGAAGCGATTCCTAACAACAACCACATGGCCGAGACATTCTATGAGGTTAAGAAAATTGTTAAGGGGTTAGAGCTGCCCCATGAAAAGATTCATACATGCCCGAAAGGATGTATGTTGTTTTGGAAAGATGATGCTGAATTATCTATATGTAGGGTGTGTGGCAGCGACCCATACAAGAAGACTTCTAAAGGTAGCTTAGTGCCTTTGAATGTTCTATTTTATTTTCCTATCACACCTAGGTTGCAAAGGCTTTTTGCAACTAAAAACATTTCTGAGGAAATGACATGGCATGCTAAAAATCCTCGAGTTCAAGGCACAATGGCACACTCTAGTGATAGTGAAGCGTGGAAACACCTAGATAGTTTCTTTCCTGAGTTTGCCTCTGAACCTTGTAATGTTCGACTTGGCCTGTGTACGGATGGATTTGCTCCACATGGTAAGTTTGGGGGACAGTATTCATGTTGGCCTGTCATTTTGACCCCTTATAACTTGCCTCCGTCAATGTGTATGAAAAGACAGTTCATGTTTCTTTCGTTACTCGTTCCTGGTCCTAAAAACCCTAAGGGCAACTTGGATGTTTACATGCAACCGCTCATACACGAGTTGAAACAGTTGTGGGAAGTTGGGGCAAATACTTACGATATTTCGAGAA
The DNA here is from genome assembly GCF_001683475.1 of Chenopodium quinoa. Lineage (NCBI taxonomy): Eukaryota > Viridiplantae > Streptophyta > Magnoliopsida > Caryophyllales > Amaranthaceae > Chenopodium > Chenopodium quinoa. Next base: position 3,270,419 of record NW_018745617.1, read on the forward strand.
AACAAAATTTCAATCTTCGAGCAGCCATCCTATGGACCGTTAGTGACTTCCTGGCTTATGGTATGTTATCTGGTTAGACCACAGCCGGTAAGAAGGCTTGTCCATATTGCATGGAGAAAAGAAAATCATTTTGGCTCGAAAATGGTGGTAAGGTTTCTTGGTTTGATTGCCATCGTCAATTCCTTCCGACAAATCATCCTTTTTGAAATAATAAAAATGCATTTTGTAAAAACCTCCCGAAAGCAACAGATGGCCCCGAGGCACTGAAACGTCTCAAGAATGCAAAAAAAGGGTGGTTCAAGCAAAACACTCTATGGGACCTTCCATATTGGAAACATCTTCTTGTTCGTCACAACTTAGATGTCATGCACGTTGAAAAAAAACTTTTTTGATCAGTTGATTCACACTATAATGGACGTGAAAAAGCTATCTTGTGACACGTCATCAGCTCGGAATGACATTGCTAAATAATGTAAACGGCCCCAGCTACATCTTCAAGAGGATGATAGAGGAAAAGAATTCATGCCAAAGGCTCCATTTGCTCTTGACAAGACTCAGAGAAAGATTTTGTGTGAGTGGGTCAAACAGCTGCGGTTTCCTGATGGTTACGCTTCCAATTTGAGCCGATGCGTTGATTTGCAATCAGGTAAGTTACATGGAATGAAAAGTCATGATTGTCACGTGTTCATGGAGAGGTTGTTGCCCACTGCTTTGAGAGAATTTCTCCCTACCCATATATGGAATGCAATTACAGAGATAAGCCAATTCTTTCGCGATTTATGTTGCTACACAATTACAGTTAGCGACATGGAGCGATTGGAAAAAAACATAGCTGAGATCCTATGCAAGCTTGAGAAGGTTTTCCCCCCATCTTTCTTCAACTCCATGGAGCATTTACCAATTCATTTGCCTTATGAGGGCAAGTTATGTGGACCTGTTCAATATCAGTGGATGTATCCTTTCGAAAGGTAAATCAAAGGTCCTTTCTCAACTCTTACTTTCATCTCTTTCATTGCTTTTCGTTACTTATACTTCTACGGCTACATAAACATAATTACAAGTTCCTCAATCACCTGAAACGAAAAATTGGTAATAAGGCTCGTGTTGAAGGTTCCATATGCAACGCTTATCTCACTGAAGAGATATCAAACTTCTGCTCCAATTACTTTCAGCCCTCAGTTGACACAAAAACACGAGATCTAGGTCAAAATGTGAATGCTGATGTGGAATCCCCGGCTGACAACGATGAAATCCCAGCGCTGTTCACGGTGGATAAGGGGTCGTGTGTCAAATTTGGGTAAAACTCGGTATTTAGATGACAAGGAACTCGAACGTGCTCATTTGTTCGTTTTAAGAAATACCGGCATTCTTGGTGAATACGAAAGGTATATATGTTTAGGATAAACTTTTGAAAATCCCTTAAATTTAATATAATTGCTGCAATGATTAACCATGTGTCATTAATCTATTATGCAGTTTGAGGACTACATTCTTAGTACTCGAACTTATTTGCGTCGAGAAGATGTCATGGACAAATGCGAAAGTGAATTCCCTGATTGGTTTCATCACAAGGTGATAATACTTTTCGAACATTGCATATCGATTAATTTGTGATAATATAATATAATATATTTCATTTCAATTAGTGTGACATTTGTATTCATAACGGTTATAGGTGAGAGAACAAAAACCAAGTTCCGATGTGTTGCGAGCATTGTCTATGAGGCCTTTCAAGCGTGTTCAAACTTGGAACCAGATATTTGTTGGTGGCTGTAATTTCCACACACAGTCCTATCGCAAACACAAATCTACGATGAATTACGGGGTGTATGTCTCAAGTGAGGACGGTGGAGAGTACTTTGGCATTTTAAACGACATAATTGAACTTGTCTACACCGGTCCCGAAAAAGAGTACAAGACTATTTTGTTTAGTTGTAGTTGGATGGATTATGGTAAAGGAATGAACATTCATGAACAATACAAGCTTGTCGAAGTAAATCATACTAAGAAGTATCCCACGTATGATCCATTTGTCTAATCTTACCAAGTGTCTCAAGTGTATTATGCACCTTACCCTAGCCTTAAACGTGATCAGGTTCAATGGTGGGATGTATTTAGAACTCAAGCAAGGTCGGTGATTGATGCTCCGGTGGATTTAGAGTTTTTGCAGGGTCCTTCACCACAAGTACATGCAACGCTTTGTCCACCAAATGACATTCCAGACTATGAACTTGATAGTGATGATGATGATGACGATGGCTTTATTATCTCAAGCGATGAAGAAGAAGAAGAAAGCATTGTCTCCAGTGACAGTGACGAAGAAAAGGACATCGATGTATTTTTTTAGATGACACTAGTGATAGTAATAATGATAGTGATAATGATAGTGGTAGTAGTGATAAGAGTAATGAAGAGGAGAATATGTAGTTACTCCTTTAACTATTGTCTTCGAATGTTTAGTTTTTAATGACTACTCGGACTTGTAATATTGCATTACATTTTTGGTATCATTTTATTATTTTAATGTCTTATGGATCTAATTTATGAATTTACAATGTGCGATCATGGTACTAATAACTTTTTCAGGTGGTCATCATGGGAGAGGAAATAAAGGAGAAACGTCCAAGAGGAGAAAGACTAAGGGGAAATCTCAGGTTGTACGTGTTGACGAGGATGAGTCAATGGAGGAAGAGGAGGCACATGATTTGCGGGCCTCTCAAGAAATCGTTAATCGAAGACAGATTCCTAGGCATGTACAAGGGCAACAGGAGCAACAGGACAGGAGCTACAGGACCCGCATCCTAATGACTTGCTAGAGTTGGACCCTTCCACACTTTGGTGCGTATGTATTTGTATAATGAAATGTCCTTAAATTCGTATTTACTTTGATAAAGTGAATTTGTATTACTTTAACCATGTTTTGTTCACTTTTTTTTTATTATCTACTTACATAAATGTCTATCCTTTATTATAGGTTTGATGATATCCCGGTGAAGAATGTGCTCTCCGACTCGCTAACCGGCTACTATGTTGAGCCTTGGAGGAATTATGGAGAGGTTGATGAAGATTCGAGAGAGCACTTTTGGAACTTGTTCAACGTATGATAACTTTAACCTAACATAATACATGTTTTATAAATTATATTGATGGAGTTGAATTTTGTAATAAAGACATTTTCTTGATTTGCAGAAAAAATTCAAGTGGGCACCTGAGTTAAACAACCAAGTGAAGGACACTTTCGAAGAAAAGTTTGCAAATCGCCTGCGTGACATGTTCTACAACATCACACACAGGCTGAATGGTCGCAGACCAAGATGGCTTAATAAGGATGTCCACGAAGCCATGATGCAAATTGTTGCCACCGATCCAGAATATAAGAAGCGGTCGGAACAAAACAAGAAGAACCGAAGAGGCGGATCCATGGAAAATGTTGTTGAACCGACCCACTTTCAAGGTTCAATGTCATCTGTACAACATGCTAAAAGGATGGTAAGGTTCCTACAATATGTCCAGTAACAATTAAGTCATTTGTCTATTAATGAATTTTGGTGGGCTAACATGTTTTCATTGATTTTCTGCATGTATATATAAAGGCTGCAAAAAACCAAGGCCAATTACCAAATGCCCATGATCTTTTCTTGAAGACACACATCAAGGAAGTGCCTGGAAAAGGCCAAGTGGCTGCCAACAACAAAGCAAAAAGGATTGCGGTAAACACTTATTATATGAGTTGATATATGGCAAATTAGCAAAGTAGAATTCATTATATGCTTATTTGGATGATTTTGGATGAGTTAGGGTCGAAAATTGACATATGTGCTTATTTCTCTTAATTTATATCCTTAGGCACTTAAAAGTATGTGATATTGGAATGTTAGAAGAAAGAACGAGTCCATTTGCTTGAAAACATAGAAAATAGGCATGGTTTTAGCCATATAGGCCAAATTTGGATAATTTTGGATGAGTTAGGGTCGAAAATTGACATATGTTCTTATTTCTCTTAATTTCTATCCTTAGGCACCTAAAAGCAATTGATATTGGAATGTTAGAAGAAAGAGCGAGTCCATTTGCTTGAAAACTTAGAAAATAGGCATGGTTTTAGCCTTATTGCCCAAATTAGGATGATTTTGGATGAGTTAGGGTCGAAAATTGACATATGTGGTTATTTCTCTTAATTTTTATCCTTAGGCACCTAAAAGTATGTGATATTGGAATGTTAGAAGAAAGAACGAGTCCATTTGCTTGAAAACTTAGAAAATAGGCATGGTTTTAGCCATATAGGCCAAATTTGGATGATTTTGGATGAGTAAGGGTCGAAAATTGACTTATGTGCTTATTTCTCTTTATTTCTATCCTTAGGCACCTAAAAGTATGTGATATTGGAATGTTAAAAGAAAGAAACCTTACCTTATATTGTTGGTTGTTTTTTTAACAATATTTTTTATCATCTTCAATATTTTGTAGGAGACCTACCAGAAGAAACTCGAAGAAACAAGGAGTCAGGGGGTTCAGAAGTGTCCCAATGAGTTGTACTGGGAGTCGGTTGGTGGGCGCAATAAGAAGGGGGCGTGTGAAGGGACTTGGCCAAAGTGCAGAGCTCCACTATGGCAAACAGATGGGTCGAGGTTCCCGTTCTTCACAGCAATACACGCCGTCTGTCATTTCTCAAATGCAAGACCAGATGGAACACAGGGTGCAAGCTCTCCAAACTCAAATGGAAGCCCGAATGGCTGAAATGGAGAGGAGACACAAGGAAAGTATGGATGAGATGATGAGTCGTCTCACCAACAACGACTCATGTTCCACCATTCATCCTCAGCATCGAGACCCTAGGGATGACCCGGGTAGTGGTGGAGCAGGCCAGGGTTTCCAGGCGATTGCGTAGCTTAGCTTTAGTCTAGCATAGAATCACTCTAACCTAGCTTTTGTTTGGTATAGATACCAAAATGTGGACTATCTTTTGTACTAGGACATAATTATTATATATATATGTACATATATATAATTACGTAGGTCGGTAATTAATTTTTTTAAAACAACAATTTCATGACTCAATATTTAGTTTTTTTTTTGTCGATTTATCATTAAAAAAATTCAGGTTTGAAAATGCAGAAAATTACAGAAAAAATTCAGGTTTGAAAATGCTATTTCTCTAATTTACGACGGAAAATCCGTCGCAAACTATATATTTACGATGGAATTTTCTGTCGTAATTTATAATTTGCGACGGAAAATTCTGTCGGCAATATATGGTTTGCGACGGAATTGTCCGTCGTAAATTATATTTTGCGACAGAAAATTCCGTCGCAAAATATACATTTCCGACAGAATTTTCCGTCGCAAATTATAAATTACGACAGAAAATTCCGTCGTAAATATATAGTTTGCGATTGATTTTCCGTCGTAAATTATATTTTGCGAGGCTTTTTTCCGTCGTAAATTTTAAATTACGACAGAAAATTCCGTCGTAAATTATAAATTACGACAGAAAATTCCGTCGTAAATTAAAAGTTGCGACGGAAATGTTTCCGTCGAAAGCTTGCGACGGATCTTCAATAAAGGCCAATTTCAAGTCCGACGATATTATTTCCGTTGTAAAGTAGGTTTACGACGGAAATTCCGTCGCAATATGGCCATTTTCCTACAAAGGGTTTTTCGACGACCATTTACGACAGAATTCCGTCGTAACCCTACTTTACGACGGAATTGACATATGTTACGACGAACTTTTTCCGTCGCAATTTTGCTGTTTTCTTGTAGTGCAAGTTTCATTCCTCATCCCAAACCCATACCATTGTTTGAACCAAACGCCCCCTTAGAGGTTACATCATTTTTTATTATTTAATTTTGCAATATTTCTTAAACTAAGGGCTTGTTCATATTTACTGAACTGAACTGAATTGATTGGAGCTAAACTGAACTGGATTGAACTGAAATGATTGGAGTTGAATTGAAGTGAACTGATTCGAAAAATTAAAATACATAAAAATATATGAATACGTTTATGAAAATTAATGATAATATCTATATTGGATTATGGAAAATATAAAAGTGTTAAAAAAATAAAAATAACTCTGTAGTTTAAATTATTGTATTTTAAATTATTAAGTTTTATAATATTATATTTTAAATATATGTACTTCCTACGTTCTATTTTTATTGCATTATGAGGGATTTCACGCTTGCCAATGCATTACTTTAGCTGTTAATATCTTCTATTATACTTTTGTAAAAAATACAAAATTTGATATTTGAAAAGAAGATTTCGATACGAATCTAACTAGATCCCTCATGATTATATTTTTCCTAATAGATAAATCACAAATGATGGTCAAAGAACATTAAGTGAATAGTGTAAAAGTCCTAATGGTGCAATAAAATAAAAACGGAGGAAGTATAAATAAAAAGCATTCTTCGATATTTTACTGTAGTCAATCGCATATGTTGCAGTTTCTAAGAAAAAAAATCATTCCCCTTGTTATGAAATATATATTTGTGGATGCCCATTATACCCTTATATCATTCCACAACTTTCTAGATTTTAGGGTTTATTATTCTCCAAGCAAACCATATCAATTGTATTATATATATATATATATATATATATATATATATATATATATATATATATATATATATATATATATATGGAATATAAGTAGATTATTTCTCTCTCCATCTCTCATATTTTCACTTTATTTTATAACACCCCTAAATTTTTATTTTGCTAGCTAGAGTGTATCCGTGTTAGCGCACGGTATACATGTAACATGTATATTTAGAAAGAAAAAATAATAGGAAAGATGGAAGTTATTCAAAAAAAAATGATGGAAGTTACTTAATTAATGGGAGATTATTAAAAAACAAAAAAGGTGGATTGCTAAATACCGCCAACAAAATTTATCAAACCGCCAACATTTCAAGCAATGGAACAACATTACCCTTACTAAAATATTCCCCATTTTCAGTCTATAACTTTATTTCATGATTTCCATCCACCACTTCTAAAACAACCCATCAACCACCACCGGTACCACCCATGCCACCATGTCGACCACTACAACCCAAAACCACCGCATCAACCACCAGCATCTACACCAGACTGCCAATAATAATTACAGTTAATCATAATAATTATCTAATAATAATAACAATTAATTATAATTATTATGTAATAATAATAACAATTAATTAGAATAAGTTTTTTTTTTTTTTTTTTTTTTTTTTTTTTTTTTTTAAAGCTGATGGACCATAATTGGCGCTCGAAACCGATTGACCACCACCAGTAACCGGAGGTCAAAAACCGATTGACCAATGCGGTCAATCGGTTTTGACTGTCGGTTACCGGTGGCGGTCAACCGGTTTTCAGCGCCAATTACCAGCCACCGAGATTTAAAAAAAAAAACTTAAATTCAAAACAACAAGCTAATCAGTAAACTTACCTCCTTCCCCGGATTTCCAGCCATGCTGTCGTCGTCAACGACCCGACACTAACACCGACGTGTGCTCACGCCGCCACCTCCTGAACACCGCCGCCGCATGGTACGCCGGTTGCCTCTGTTGCGGTGGTGGTGGTGGTTGTGTTTGGGGATCTTGGGGGGTGGTTGATGAGAGAGAAAAAAGAAAGAGGAGAAAGATGGGATTGGGTTTAGTATTCTAGTAAGGGCATTAATGATATTTCGCTTAAAATGTTGGTGATTTCGATAATTTTTGTTGGCGGTATTTAACACTCAATGAAAAAAAACCAAAACTTATGAGAGTTGAGGGTTGAGGTTTTGGAGAAACCTCATTAAATGACTGTGTAATTATAATATACTCTCTCCGTCCCTTTTTTACATTCTTGCTTTCCTTTTAGGGTGTTTCAAAATTACATTTCTCCTTTCCTTTTTAGTAAGTATTGTTTTTTCCAAATATTCCAAATTATCATTTTTTTTTGCAAAGGATTGATGACATGGCATCATTAAATATTAATATATTTTTGTTTTACTCAAAGACATCATTCAATGTTTTATACTTCCCATTGTGGGCCAATTGACCAATTTGGTAAATAAAAAAGACCCTCAGTGACAATTTGGTAAAAAAACTTACTCCGGCGACAATTTGGTAAAAAAAAATAACCTTAAGCGACAATTTGGTAAATAAAATAATCTCAGGCGACAATTAACCCAAAAAATACAAAAATTTCCGATAAATTACTCGCGAATGCTTAATATAGTTCGTTTTTCTTGTTATTTTACCAACCCTTTTTTACGGAAATAACAATTTGAAGAAAAAAAAGGTTAAGTATCAATTCTCACTTAAGTTTCATACCCCTTATTAACGAATTTTTTTTAAAAAGGGGTTGGAAATAAAAAGGGATGACATGTATATTCAAAATTTTAAATGGAAAAAATTAATTTAAGAACACAAAAAAAATTAAAATAGGAATTTGAAAGAGTTTGTTGGGAAAAAATAGATTTTTTGGTCTAAATGTTGTCGGAATTTATTATTTTTACCAAATTATTGCATATTGTTAGCTTTTTTTTACCAAATTGTCGCTAGAGGTCTTTTTTATTTACTATTCTAGTCAATTGGCCTCCCATTGTGTTTTGTTTTATTATTATTTATTTTATTTTTAATTTCTTAATACCCGTATAATATTACAAACATAAATGTGAAAAAAAGGGACAAAGGTAGTGATTAAAAAATCATTCCCCATATAAAAAAAAATCGTTCCCCTAAATTTCTCAAAAACATTTTACGCTTGAGTAACCTAAAATTTTCCTGGTGGTCTCCCTCCTCCCTCCTCTCAACTATCAAGCAAGGTTTCTTTCAAATTTCTCGAGCGAATATCTGAATTGTTTTGCTAAACAAGGTTTGATCTAATCCTTTAATTTCCTTGCCGAATTATGTTTTTTTGGTCTGAATTTGTTGCGATTTGAAACGTTTCCCCAATTTTGTTGTGTGGGTGAATTTTAATTGTTGAATTAGCTTTAAATTCGATGTTTTTTCCTTCTTTAATTGTCGAATTTTGCTAAACCCATACCCAATTTCGTTTTTTTGTTCTTGAATATTAATGGAAGCCATGAAAAAATTATGAATGTTTTACCAATGTCAGATAGTAGCCTCGAAATAAGTATAGATCCATTACTATTTGCATTTGGTGATTGTATTGCCATCGTAATTCTGCCTAAAAATTCAATATGCTACTCAAGCTTATTATAATATGCTATTATCATATTTTAACATGGCTCAAAGAATTTCTGATGAAGCAGAGCATCCAACCATGTCGGAATTGAACGGAGATCCACCTGATTAAATTCAGCAAATAATAAGCATTTAATCCAATATTTATAAAACCATTAACCAACAAAGTAAAATTTAATAATTAAAGAAAGACCCACCATAATTTAGAATTAGAAAAACAGAGTATTACTATAGGAGAGAGAAAGAGAAATGGAAATCAGAAAATGGTGTGTGTATGTTTGAATGTGAAAGATAGTAATAAGAGTGAGTGACTGATAGTACCCACAATGCATTGATCTGTATAATAAGGTAATAATGTACTCCCTCCGTCCCTAAATTACATTCTTATTTTTAGTATTTATTTCTCACACAATAGAGAGGCGTAGGAATGTAATTTAGGGACGGAGGGAGTAGTATAGTAATATTAATTTTATGTGTTTATCTATTTTTAATTGTAGTATAGTAATATTAATTGTAAGTACTTAAACTTACATTTATGACATCTGTTTTAATAAAACATTAGTATCCCCTTAATTTTATTGCAAGTTAGTTATTTTAGAAGCGTTGGAGTTGTCAGGCAGTTTGTGCTTTAACATCTATTCTTTCACTTTGGATGTTGTTTAGCCATATCTAGTTTGCAATGAGTACCCAACGGGCATCTTTCACTTCAGATGTCGTGACCATACTTTTGGGAATTCTGCCTGACCATGTCTTCTCCCTAGCTGGTGGGAAAACTGATTGGGATGTTGTTGCTAGAACTTTAAACACCCGAACTGGAAAGAACTTTACATCACTTTCTATTATGAATTGGTTCACGAATATGAAAAACAAACACAAAGCTTGGAATGAATTAAAGAACTGGACTGGTATTGGATGGAGCAATGGTTGCCCTGATGTTGATGTTGAATCTGAAAAATGGCAAGCCTTTGTTAAGGTATTTGGTTAACTATTCTTATTGTTTAATTTGTTTACTATAGACATATTTTTTCCTTCGACTAATATATTTCTTTAAAACGTTATCGTTTTTCAGCGATATAGATCCATAGCAAAAGCATTTCTTAAGACTCCATTAGAGAATGAGGAAGATTGGGATAAGATTTTGATTAGTGGTTATGCAAAGGAAGTATTGAGTGTTGAAGGCAGTGTTGAAGCTGAATCATCTTGGGACCCTGATAATGTTCATGAAATTGAAACCCGCATCACTTGGGATATTGATGCATGTCTTGATCAATTAAAGCGATCCTCTAAACCCAAAAACCCTTTTGATGAAGTTCTCAATATCTTGGAGTCCATGGGGATTATTGCAAAGTATGGGGAAGCCTTTGTTGTGGATATTCTCGATAGCTTTCGTAGTATTCCCGGTGCCATCGATCTTTTTACCTCTTTGTGTTCTGATGTTGGGAGACTTCATTTCTTGAGGAAGCATTGTAAACTTGAAGATGAAGTGTATAAGCCAAACACTTTGTGTACTTCATTACTTGTGAAAGGATTGTATGACAACTAGTATTTTAAGTTGAAATTGTGTGACTTTATGGTTAGTTTTATGTTTATGATTAGATTTTCATTATGGATTTCAGTTACAACTTATGTTGGTGTAATATGATTGGATGATTTCGTCTAAATTATTTCTATTATGTGTGTTTCACAGTAGAAAATAGTTAATGGGAAGCCCTAAATGGCAAGCGGTTATGCAATTCAACTTCCAAAATATTAAATGGCAAGCGGTTTGGGGTGAACTGCTTGCATAATTGTAAGTGGCAAGCCTTTTGATGTGAACCGCTTGCAAAAGCCCCAAATGGCAAGCGGTTCGTACCGTGAACCGCTTGCCTTAAAAAAAAAAAACTACTCATTTTATAAGTCATTCTCAAGCCTCTTTTTTTCCATTTTCACTTCACCTGCTCTCTCTCCTCTCTTTCTCAGTCCTCACTCTCTTCTCTCGATCTCTTTCGTTCTCACTCCTCCCTCCATTTCTCACTCCCTTCATTTTAATCTCCTCTCTCGATCTCTATCTCATTCCCTCCATTTCTCAGTTTCTCACTACCCTCGACCAAAACCCGCAAAAATTTCGAACAAATACGAACCAAAAACCGTATAATTTCGAGTAAAATTTTGAATGAAATTTCGAGCAACTTTAGAGTAAATTTCAAGCAAATTCGTGCAAACCGTGTGAGTTTTCAAGTTTTTATGTCAATCCGACCATGAAAACTCTAGATTGGTCGGATTTGACCTTTAAAACCATAATTTCAAGCCAAAATCAGTGTTTTCATGGCCGCGGATCTGGTTTGGTTGGAGATGTGGGTTTTGTTTGGGTGGGTTGTGGGTTACGGATCGGAGGGTGAGGTGTGGGGTGGTGGGCGGGGTAAAGTTTGGGTGGAGATGTGGGTTTTGTATGGGTGGGTTACTGGTTACAAAGGATGGAGGTGTGGGGTAGTGGGTGGGTTACGGCTTGGGTGGAGATGTGGGTTTTGTTTGGATGGGTTGTGGGTTACGGAGGGTGGAGGGGTGAGGTGTGGGGAGATGCGGAGATCTGGTTTTGGTGGGTTGTGGGTTTTGTTTGGGTGGGTTGTGGGTTACGGAGGGTGGAGGTGTGGTGTGGTGGCTGGATACGGGTGGGTGGGTCAAGGTTAGGGGTAGGTTAGGGATTTGGCTGGGTACGGGCATGTTGGTGGTGGCAGTTGGTGTGGGGTGGAGGCTGGTGGTGTGGGGTGGTGGTGGTTAAAAGTTTTTGTGTATTATCAATTTTTTTGTTAATTTTTTTTTTCTTAAAAATCAGAAATTGTAATATTACAACAATTAATTAATAAAAATATTAATGTTTTTACATATGTTTTGATGTGTATCAATTTAAGTGAAAAAAACCAAAAAAAAAATATTTTTATTTTTAATACCCATAATGAGCAGTGGTTTGGCGCCAAAACCGCTGTCCTTTCACTACAAATGGCAAGCAGTTCTGAATCGCTTTCCATTTTAAAGACCAATGGCAAGCCCCCTAAGGGCATGCGGTTTAGAACCGCTTTCCATTAGGGGGTTTGAACCGCTTGCCATTAACTATTTTCTACTAGTGTTTGTATTAACTTTTGTTACCATTATGAGTCCAAGTTATTTCTTTTGAATTCCTCGTTTTTTTTAAGCTTGTCTAAAGCAATTTGCAATAAATGTTTTGGTAGTTATGTAGAATGGATGATGATTTGGTGGAAGAAAGTTTGACATGTATAGCATTGCATCAACTAAGGAGATTGACGTCCCAAGTTGAACGGATACCTTTGCATGTTAGTGAGGAAACGGGAAGTCAATGGATACAAAGGATGCTGACAGGCCATCATAATTTGTGCAAAGAACAACTTCGGCTAAGCATGTGTGAATATGCTTGGCACTCATAGGAAGTGGGATTTGACATAATACGATTAGGGACAAATAAAGTAGGGAGTCGCCAACAAGTTTTTAAGGAACTTGTAAACCGTTCACGGATCATAAAAGGCAACCACGATAAGGGACAACGAAGGCAACAACGATTGACCCGTAAAGGTTACACCCCATTCATAATCCATGAGAATACTAACTCCATATGGTTCGGAACCACGAAAGGAGGATCGGGGATGATGGTACGAAGTGAGTCATGGAGTCACATCCGCCCGTATTGTCCTCTACTCGATTCTCATAGTGAAAAGTGATTCCTGCGATCTCAAAGGCATACAAACAAAGATATTCTATTATGCTAAATTGTTTAAATATTAATGCAACATATAATTCTAAAATATTTGTGATCACTTGAATTAATAACAAGATTAAAAAGGAACCTAAACCGGTTGTCCAAATTATCTTATTAGGCGTGATTTTCAATTACATATTATCTTTAAACATGCAATATGTGATCAATAAATATAATAAAACAAACATTAATATTGGAAACAATTTAATCACAATTCCAATAACATAAAATCGTTAAAAAAATAATAGAAATAAAAGGAACATGATTCTTACTTTGATTCTATTTGTTTGCAACTACAAAATAATAAACGAGTTAGTAACTTCAAGGAAATAACAAAACAATAATTAAACTAAATTAAATAAAGTAGAGTTGATTTGGGGCCAAACCCTCAAACAGTTCTACCTTTCACGCCTTGGCTTAAGGACAGAACCACGAGTAAAGTATGGACTCCTTTGAGCACTTGAAGAAGGAATTTTGAAGTGAAAAAGGGTAGGCTAGTGTTTAGGCTAAAGCATAGAAGAAAGAAAAATAACCAGAGAATTAATTGATGCCCCGTACATAAGAAATGAGGGGGTATTTATAGGGAAAATGTGCTGAGGGAGCACACAGAACCCTAAAATGATAAAAACCCTAAAAAAGTATCCCGTGACACGACAAACTGTACCGTGACACGAGAAGTCCCACCGTCAGACGACAAACTTTCCCGTGACATGGTACATTTTTAGTGTGACGCGGGAAATTTTCAGAAAGCGGGAAAGAAAACGCGTTAAGGGTTTACGCGGAAAAGACACGGAATGTCCCGTGTCACAGCAGACTTCCCGTGTCATGGGAAATCACACCGTCTGAAGGGAAGGATTCCCGTGACACGGTGGTTGTCTACCGTGGCGCGGGAATTTCCAGCCCACTTTTCTGTCTAAATACATTTTTTAACCTTAATTTCATTCCGCATTTTAAGTGTCGATTGATAATTTCGGGCCTTTTCTGACTTATTATTATTTGGGCTAAAATAAGAAAATAATAAAAATAAACAAAAGATTTGGGCCAAAAAAAAAATAAAAGGGTTTGGGCTAAAATTAAATAATAAGTTTGGGCTGAAATAAAAACTATGCTTTTACCAAACATCAAGACTAATCCATGAACTGTTCAAAAATATGAATTTAATCAAATACGATTTTTTAAGCACTCTCGGGATTAAATACTGAACCCGACCAATAGTGGCGGTGAAAGGTTGTTCATCTTCGGGTTTGGTTTTGGGGAGACATCTTTAGGTAAAGAAAAGATGGTCTATAAGGAGAAACAACCGAAGAATTTCAAGAAAGGTGAAAGGGGTGAAAGTTCGACTAGGGGTGTGACGGTTCGGGCTACGAAAGACACATTAATGGTGAAGGCCGACCTAATTGACCAAGAGAAGGATGTTCCTAAAGTGAAGAGAGATTAGATCAATAGTGCTTTGCTTTTTATGAGTTATAATTTTTATTTAAAATAAGGCATATGATGCCAATAATTGTAGTCACATTTATTTCAATAGTAATAGCATATTTATTTCAGCCTTAAAAATAAATAAAAAATCACAATGACTTTTATTTATTATTTATTTATCCGAGTCAAGGATTCGGACGCAATGGAAGAACGAAAAAAAAAACTCGAACATACAATGAATTCGCAACGAATGCGTCACTAAAAAAAAAATCGGAAAACCTGAAATTCCACCGTGTCTCGGTGAAAAATCCCGTGACACGTTATAAATTCCCGTGTCACGGCAATTCCCTCTTTTTTTTTTTTTTTTTTTGTGACGCAATGCTGAATTGACGCGCATATTTGATCGATAGAGGGAGGATTTTTATTTTTCAAAGTGGTCGGGCGCCCTTGAGGGGTTGCCTACGTATCCTAAAAAGGAATCAGGCCAAACGTAGCTCTATTGGGTCATGAACCCATGCGACTAGGCATAGAATTTCTTGAGTTGATCCAAGTTGGTTAAATTGTGGAAACCGTTACCGTCCATGTCTACCAATTGTGCCGCTCCGCCAGACAAGATGGCTTTAACAATGTACGGGCCTGACCAATTCGGTCTGAATTTTCCTCTTGGATCTAACACATTTTTACGAAGTGCCTTAAGCACTAGGTCACCCTCTTTGATGTTCCTGGCCTGGTCTTGACTTTTTTATTAAAATGTCGCGCCATACACTGTTGGTAGGTTTGGACATGATGCAAAGCTGCCAAGCGTTTTTCATCAAGTAAGACCAGTTCATCGTATCTTGCTCTAATCTAGTCGACTTCATCTAGTTGGCTTTCCAATGCGATTCAAAGAGAAGGGATTTCGAGTTCGATTGGTTGTACAACTTCAACTCCATAGACCAAAGAGAAAGGGGTAGCCCCCGTTGATGTGCGAACAGAGGTTCGATAACCCCAAAGGGCGAAATGTAACTTACTTGGCCAATCCTTGTAATTTTCTGTCATCTTTTCGATGATAGTTTTCACATTTTTGTTGGCCGATTCGACTGCACCATTTGTTTGTGGTCTGTAAGGTGACGATCTGTGATGCTTGATATTATATTTCTGTAATAATTCCGCGCATTCGGCTTGGAAATGTGTTCCATTATCACTGATCATCTCATGTGGTACCCCATAGCGGCATATGATATTTTTCTCAATGAATTGAGCTACATGTTTTGCCGTCAGCTTAGCATATGAGGCAGCTTCGACCCATTTGGTGAAATAGTCGATTGCTACGAGAATGAATTCATGCCCCCCTTGTCCTGGTGGTGTTATTTTTCCAATGATGTCGATGCCCCAAGTGGAGAAAGGCCATGGAGAAGTATATGTGTAGAGAAGCGAAGGTGGAACATGCTGTAAATTTGCGTAGACTTGACACTTCATACATTTCTTAACGTATTCGTGACAATCTCTCTCCATAGTAGTCCAATTGTAACCTTGTCGTTGAATTTTTTGGACTAACATCTTTGCATTCATGTGTGTTTCACATATACCGGCATGAAGGTTTTCCATGGTTTTATGTGCTTCTTTCTTGGCTATGCATAAGAGATTTCTTCCCATTGTAGTTCTCTTGTGGAGTTCTCCCCTGATGAGCACATACTGTGAAGCCAGGAGCCTCAAAGCACGACGTGCCCTTTTATCAGTATTAGGAGGGTATTCTCCTCTTGTCACATAATTAAGGATATCTGTATACCATGGCTCTTCATCTTCTTCTTGTGGTTCTTGTTCATCGTCAAGTGCATAAACCTAAGCCGGCTCATATCTTATTTCTATGGTCAATGGCATTCTGATTCTATCAGTTGGAATTCGCACCATTGATGCTAATTTAGCTAGTGCGTCGGCAAATTGGTTTTCTTCTCTTGGCAAATACGTATATTCCTCTTCATCTAGTTTCTCCGTGAGAGTTTCTAAATGAGCTTGATACGTAGCGAGACTTTCACTTCTCACTTTCCATCTCTTGGAGATTTGGTTAATGATTAGTGAAGAATCACCATAGATTCTGAGTTTCTTAATTCCCAAGGCGACAGTTGTTTCTAACCCCAAAATGCATGCTTCATATTCTGCGGTATTGTTGGTGACATCAAAATCGAGCTTCATGGAAATTGGGATGTGCTCTTCATTGGGTGATACAAGAAAGACTCCTACACCACATCCTTTTTGTTTTGAAACTCCATCGAAATAGAGCGTCCAGCTATCATCTTCGGTCATGAGTAAATCTTCGTCAGGGAAATCGTACTCATCTTCTTCTTTTTCAACTTCTTCTAGCGGAAAGTCTGCTAAGAAGTCAGAAACCGCAGAACCTTTGATGGCTTTTTGTGGCACAAATCTCAAGTCAAACTGAGCAAGATTGACTATCCACCTTGATAATCTGCCAATTGAGTTTGCTTTTTCGAACAAGTATTTGAGAGGATCCATCTTGGACACGACATGCATTGTATGAGTGAGCGTGTAATGTCTTAGTTTCTGTGCAGCCCATACAAGTGCGAGACACAACTTCTCAAGTGGTGTGTATCGCGTCTCATATCCTTGAAGTTTCTTACTCAAGTAATAGATTGCATTCTCCTTGATTTTGATCTCTTGTGCTAGCATTGCCCCCATCGTTTCTCTTGTGACCGTAAGGTAGAGTCGAAGAGGAAAGTCAGGTATTGCTGGCGCTAGCACGGGTGGGTTTGCCAAGTACTCTTTGATTTTGTTGAAAGCTTTTTGGCAATCGTCATCCCATGTGACTGGGACATTTTTCTTGAGCTTCTTGAATATAGGTTCACATATCGCTGTGAGCTTTGATATGAACCTACTTATATACTGCAACCTTCCAATGAAACCTTGAATCTCCTTCTCGTTTTAGGGTGGTGGCATGGCCATGATCGCCTTTACTTTTGTAGGATCTATTTCAATCCCTCGAGAACTGATCACGTATCCAAGTAATTTGCCTGACGTGACCCCGAATGCACATTTTGTTGGATTCAATCTCATGTTGTACTTGCAGAGTCTTTGAAAGAACTTGCGAAGTGCAATAATATGGCCTGGGCGATATTTAGACTTAACGATCATATCGTCGACATAGACCTCCGCCTCTTTGAGCATCATGTCATGTAACAATGCTGTAGCTGCTCTTTGGTAGGTGGCACCCGCGTTTTTCAACCCGAATGGAATTACCGTATAGCAATATGTACCCCATTGCGTGATGAATGTGGTTTTCTCCATGTCTTCTTCGGCCATCAATACCTGATTATATTCGGCGTAACCATCCATGAATGATAGGAGTGCATGGTTTGCTGTGTTATCGACCAGAATGTCAATGTGAGGTAGAGGGAATCCATCTTTTGGGATTGCTTTATTGAGATCCCTGTAATCAACACACATTCTGACCCTTCCATTCTTCTTTGGAACCGGAACCACATTTGCTATCCATTCTGGATATTTGGATACTCTGATGAAACCTGCGGCCAACTGCTTCCTGATTTCTTCCTTGATTTTGAGAGCCACATCGGGTTTCATACGGCGCAACTTTTGTTTGACAGGCTTCATACCTGGAATGAGTGGTATCGTATGCTGAGCTATATCCCTGTCAATTCCTGGCATATCTTGGTATTACCAAGCAAATTCATCAACAAATTCACTAAGCAAGTTAATTAGCTCTTTGCGTTCATCTTGACTTAGTGTTAATCCAATTTTTACTTCTTTACCAGTCGTATCATTGGAAATGTTAACTGTTTCTGTATCTTTGATAACTGCTGTTTTTTTCGTGTTCTTCCATTGCTTTTATTATTTCTTTGTCATTTTTATCATTAGCAAAGCAATATTGATCAGGGCTAGGGGAATGACACGCATCGAAAGCAAAGGTACTCATTTTATTGAATTCATTGGCTAATACATCAAGAGGGGCAAGGTCGGCTGCGACCTCACCGGAATTATTAGGATTAGAAAGAGAGGACTCAACAAGAGACTCAGGGTTGAACTCTATAGCAGAAAGAGGGTCGGCCTCAGACTCTAAGGACTCGTCTACAGACTTAGACTCAGACTCGGACTCGGACCCAGACGACTCAGACTCATCAAACATAGGACCCTCGCCAGCGGTTATTTCCAACTTCTCTCCACTCGGCGTAGTGATCCTCAATGTCTTGCGCCATCCCCTTGAAATGTTGTCAGCTTGGACGATTAACTCGGAGGGGTCAAAATCCTTGTTTGCTATGACAGCTTGAACGAGTTCGGAGTTATCATTGCGGACCGACTTAGACTCATTATTCTCTATTCCAAAAAGCAGGTTGATTCCTAGATCATTAGAGTTCGGGCTAGCTGGCTTCTCGGTTGTGAAGAGCTCTTCGTCTTCATCAACAAAGTCACAATCGAGGAACATCTCGAATCCTGGTTCACGGATCCCATCGTGGACGAATGGTTCAGGGAATTCATAGCATGGGAAATCTTCCCCTTCTTTGATGTACTGGCCATTGAGGGTGAACGGATATGGATCCATGGCCATTTCCGTTTTCATGATTTGAGATTATTGCGAGCCTTCATCTTCAACAAAGCTTGTTTCACATCTTCTTTTGTTGGCTTGAATCCCAAGCCAAAAGTATCCTTCTTGAGTACACCAGGATGGCCCCAAGATTCAGCCATTTTCTTCTTGAGTCCAAGGGTCATTCCAGGGAAATGACCTTGCTTCTTCAGAATGGCATTGATATTGGTGTTTGAATAGGGATCAAAGTCGAGATGACACTTTTCCTCCTCTTCAATCACAAGAACATCATCTAGCGAAAACCCCCAAAGATCTTCATCTTCTTCGTCATGTTCAACATGGACGATAAGAGTGTCAATAACTTGAATGCGCATAGGAGAAGCATCAATAGTAATTAGAACCCCTCCAACTATGGCTTTCACTTTTGGGTGCAGTGATGATGGAATCGCCTTTAGCTCATGAAGCCAAGGGCGTGCTAACAACAAATTCAAAGAGACCTTAATGTCCACCACCTGAAATGTGGTGCGACGTTCAATGGCCCTAGTAGTTATATTCAGTATGATAGTACCCACGGCTTGACGGCGAGTATTATCATAAGCGCGAATCCCTTAAGAAGAGGGAGTCAGTTCTTCATTCTTTATGCCCAACTTCTTTGCAGTACGGAGTGGGCACACATTGATTGCAGAGCCATTATCAACCAGGCTCATAGGAACATTCATCTGCCAACACACCACAGTGAGGTGTAAGGCCTTATTATGTTGGTCCCCTTCCGGGGGCAGATCCTTGTCAGAAAATGAAATCAGATTGCTAGTACTTGGCAATTCAGTAGTGAGAAAGTTGACCAGTCCTTGAGGAGTCATGTCATCATCAACTCCTATTTTCACCAGAGCATTCATCACGGCCTTTCGATGCTCGTGGGAAGTGGCCAAAAGCTTCTATACATTCATCTCTACCTTGGTCTTTTGCAGTTGTTTGACCACATCGCTGTTCATAGGGTCGATGGGATCAACTACGGATGTGATTGTGGTGGAGGTGGAGGTGGATTAGGTTGTTGCAACCGTCCACTTCTGGTGAGAACCTTGACCTCAAAGTCCCCCCAAACATCTTCACTTAGCTTGTGCCAAGAGATGAGCAGGCTATATCCTTGAGATAGACGTCTTCATCGTCACTATCCCAAATTCCGTTCACTTCTTCAGAACTTGAGACAAATACAACTTATGGCAGAGGTTCATTCACAGGTTGAATGAGTATCGACGGGTCAAAGGAGACTTCATCTCCCGTGATAGCCAAAGCATCAGAAAGAGGACCTGTTTGAATGTTAGGCTTCTTGCCCCCTGGAGGGACAGGAAGTTGATTAGCATCAATTAGGTCTTGGATCGCATCCTTTAACCTCCAACATTTCTCAGTGTTATGACCCTTGCCTTGATGAAACTTGCAATAAGCATTGGGGTCATAGCTAGCGGTCCTATTCTCTGGTCGAGGTTCTGGAAATGGTCCGATTGGCATAATTAGTCCTTGACCATGCAAACGGTCATAAGCAGCATCATAAGTCATTCCCAAAGGCGTGTAAACCCTCCTTTGCCTTTGGAATCTTTGAGGAGGAGCATTAAGGGCCAGCACATCATTGATATTGATATTGTTGGTAGCATTATTGGGCTTAGAAGACGAAGAAGGAGTGTCGTTCTTCTTGTTTTTCCAAGTGCTGTTACTATTGTTGCTACCAATAGACTTCATTAGTTCGTCCTCGATATTGATTCCAATATCGTATACAGCTTCAAAGGTACTCAGAGGCGAAAACTTCAAGTGTTGCTTGTACTTATGAGTCAGATTGGCAATGAACAAGTGAACCATTTCTTTCTCCTTGGGAGGATCCACCAGGAGCGCAGCTGTTTCCCTCCACCTGCTTAAGTAAGTGGTGAAGCCTTCATTCTCTTTCTCTTTGAGAATGGAGAGTTCAGGTTCAGAAGTCTTGGCCTGAATGTTACATTTGTAACGATTCATAAAGCTTTCAGCAACATCCTCCCAGGTCGCGACATGTTTGGATTCCAAAGAATAGAACCACTGTTGACAGGCATGCTCCAAGGAAAGAGGGAACACCGTAGGGAAGAGTGTCACATCTACTCCCTTAAGAGCCATAGTTGCAGAAAAAGCCTTCAAATGGAAAAGCGGATTATCAGTAAGCTTGAATTTGGGAATGTCAGCAGTGGAAATTTTCTCAGGGAGCTTGTGTCTTATGGACGAAGAGGTGATAGGTTGTTCCACATAAGTGAATTCTTCATAAATCTTGCTCATCTGTTCCTTAATCTTGTTCATTGCAGCGGTAGTGACATTGTTTTGATTGTCTTGTTCTACCGTGCCGACTCTAGTGGTGAGTGTCTGCATCATGTCAGACAATTTTTCAATTGTCTTGTTGAGGTTCTCAATGTCTTCCTTAGTGGCCATTGGTTGAAAGTAGACTGGAGATGGATCTTGTGGAGATGATTGAGGTGGTTTCCTTGTACGCCTCTTTGGTATAAGAGGTTGTTGAGGTATTGACTCGAACCTTAACAATCTACCCCTACTTCTTTTCAAGTGCTGTGACACCGAAACAAACACACCTTTAATGACCAAACTTAACCTTAACCCATCCGGATTAAAAAGAATATAATAAAAAAAAGAAATTTTTTTTTATTAAAAATCTATAATTTTGAAATTCTACTTGTTTATTATTATTTTTTAAATATGGGAGGATACCATCCGACTTACTCCGAAAAAAAAAACGACGCAAAAACAAGACTACCCTAAAATACGGTCAAAAAGTAGTGCACGACTTAAAGAAAAGGTGTGTGAACACGATATGTGAGTGATTAAGTGAGGTTATGGACGCGTGTTTTGACCGTATATCTAGACATGGCACCAAACTGGACACAACATTCACATATGTACGCACAAAAATCGAAAAAAGACTGAGAGGACACTTTTCCTGGGCACCGTGTCACGGTGCAGACTGTCGTGACACGGTGCAGTCTACCGTCAGACGGTAGAGAGCCCCGTGTCACGGCATTGTTCACCGTGGCGTGGCAGAACATGCCGTGACACGGTGCGCAGTTCCAAGTCAGTTTTGTGATTTTTCCAGATTTTAACTGATTTTAGGTCCATACTAATTACTATGTGAGAATAAAAACCCTCGGTCATGGGTTAAACAAAAAGAGTAAACACATGAAGGTTAGCACCAAACAACCACATAGCATTTAGGCACAATGATGAAAAAAAAGTTCGCAACCTAGAGTCAAGATCTATGTTCAACTATTGGTCAAGCTTTGGGTGTCAAAAGGGTACCATGGTTAAGAGTTTGGACGCGTTAGCAAGGCAGCCTCCCTTGAGGGTGTATGCCAACAGGCGGCTCCGCGAGTTCGTGATGAAATCGAACTCGACTCCATGGTTTGGGTGGATTTAATAACTCGGATGAACCCTTATTGCCATGAGCGTTTTTGGGTCGATAGAGCTTAAATCCCTCGGGGCTAAGACGCATGTAGAACACATACGTTTTTTCAGAAAAATCGAAGGAAGTCGACTATAAGGAAAGAAAATAAGCCATCGGACTGATTTTAAGACTGCCGTGACACGGCAGATTTTGCCGTGGCACGACAGTCAGAAGATCTGACTGGTGCCCTGTTTTCCTTCACGCGCAACCAAGTTATCCAATTTTTCCTACAGGACAGACCTGAATGCGACGTTAAAACGTCTATGCATATGGAAAAATGCCAAATTAATCACAAGAATATTTTTCAAGAATCTTTCAAGTGTCATCCACTCATCTTAATTAAATATCGATCACTCAAATCGATAAATAACCAATAATCCTCCCCAGTGGAGTCGCCAAATTGTAAGCGTCGTTCGAAGTGCGCCTACGTTAAAAGCATGTGTGAATATGCTTGGCACTCATAGGAAGTGGGATTTGACATAATACGATTAGGGACAAATAAAGTAGGGAGCCGCCAACAAGTTTTTAAGTAACTTGTAAACCGTTCACGGATCATATAAGGCAACCACGATTAGGGACAACGAAGGCAACAACGATTGACCCGTGAAGGTTACACCCCATTCATAATCCATGAGATTACTAACTCCGTATGGTTCGGAACCGCGAAAGGAGGATCGGGGATGATGGTATGAAGTGAGTCATGGAGTCACATCCGCCCGTATTGGCCTCTACTCGATTCTTATAGTGAAAAGTGATTCTTGCGATCTCAAAGGCATACAAACAAAGATATTCAATTTGCTCCAAACTATTATTATGCTAAATTGGTTAAATATTAATGCAACATATAATTCTAAGGAAAAATTGCTCTCATTAATCTGAACTTTGCCCCATCCGCCGAAATTAATCCCAACTTTCGTTTATTATCTATTGCACCGAACTTTGGGGGGTATTAATTTTTATTGCACCCAAATGACTTGCAACCGGTTAATCAGGTAAACATTGTTGACTTGTGATTAATTGCACACGTGTTGCATCATGATAGGCTTAAAAAAAAACAAATTAAAAAAAAAACCCACGCACAGCCACCTCCACCACCACCACCACCCTCAACCGCCGTTCACCCTAACCCCGACCCTTAGTTTCACCGGAAAACGGTCGAACAACCCCCGACTTCCACTAAAAACCACCGGCCTTCCTCCACCACCCATCCCAGACCCCGGAAACAACCTTAACATAGTTGTTTTCGTGGCTAATTGACGGGGAAAGGGGGTGCCGTTTTCGTGGGAAGGGGGTGAAATTGAGGGTGTGGGAAGGGAAAGGGATGGATTTCGAGGGTGAGGGAGGGATGGGCGCCGTTTTCGGCAACGGGGGAGGGGTTTTCGGGGGTAGGGGAAGGAAATGGGTGAATTTCGAGGGAAAGGGGAGTGCTGGGCGGCGGATCTGGGGTTTTAAGGGTGGTGTTCGATGCAAGGGATGGGTTTTTGGGGGTGGGGGAGGGGTTTTCGGGGGTGGGGGAAGGGGTGGGGTGGCTGTGCGACGGTTTTCAATGGCGGGGGGAGGGGTTTTCGGGGAGGGGGCCGAAATTCCGGCGGGGTGAGGGTGGGGGTGTGGTGTTTTTCGGGAAAGGGTAGGGGCTGGGTTTGGTAGGTTTTTTTTCTTTTTTTTTAGACCTATCACGTGTTGACACGTGTCTAGGTAACCTGCTACATCAGGTTGGCTGACCTGTTGGGTGCAACGAAAATTAATACCCCCTAAAGTTCGGTGCAATAGATAATAAACGAAAGTTGGGATTAATTTCGGCGGATGGGGCAAAGTTCAGATTAATGGGAGCAATTTTTCCTAATTCTAAAATATTTTTGATCACTTGAATTAATAACGAGATTAAAAAGGAACCTAAACCGGTTGTCCAAATTATCTTATTAGGCGTGATTTTCAATTACATATTCCCTTTATACATGCAATATGGTGATTAATAAATTTAATAAAACAAACATTAAAATTAGAAACAATTTAATCACAATTTCAACAACATAAAATCGTTAGAAAAATAATAGAAATAAAAGGAACATGATTCTTACTTTGATTCTGTTTGTTTGCAACTACAAAATAATAACGAGTTAGTAACTTCAAGGAAATAACAAAACAATAATTAAACTAAATTAAATAAAGTAGAGTTGATTTGGGGCCAAACCTTCAAACAGTTCTACCTTTCACGCCTTGGCTTAAGGACAGAACCACGAGTAAAGTATGAACTCCTTTGAGCACTTGAAGAAGGAATTTTGAAGTGAAAAAGGGTAGGCTAGTGTTTAGGCTAAAGCATAGAAGAGAGAAAAATAACCAGAGAATTAATTGATGCCCCGTACATCAGAAATGAGGGGGTATTTATAGGGAAAATGTGCTGAGGGAGCACACGGAACCCTAAAATGATAAAAACCCTAAAAAAGTATCCCGTGACACGACAAACTGTGCCGTGACACGGGAAATCCCACCGTCAGACGACAAACTTTCCCGTGACACGGTACATTTTTAGTGTGACGCGGGAAATTTTCAGAAAGCGGGAAAGAAAACGCGTTAAGGGTTTACGCGGAAAATACACGGAATGTCCAATGTCACGGCAGACTTCCCGTGTCACGAGAAATCCCATCGTCAAACGGGAAGGATTCCAGTGACACGGTGGCTGTCTACCGTGGCGCGGGAATTTCCAGCCCACTTTTCAGTCTAAATACATTTTTTAACCCTACTTTCATTCGACATTTTAAGTGTCGATTGATAATTTCGGGCCTTTTCTGACTTATTATTATTTGGGCTAAAATAAGAAAATAATAAATATAAACAAAAGATTTGGGCCAAAATTAAAAAAAAAAGGTTTAGGCTAAAATTAAATAATAAGTTTGGGCTGAAATAAAAACTATGCTTTTACCAAACATTAAGACTAATCCATGGACTGTTCAAAAATATGAATTTAATCAAATACGTTTTTAAGCATTCTTGGGATTAAATACTGAACCCGACCAATAGTGGCGGTGAAAGGTTATTCATCATCGGGTTTGGTTTTGGGGAGACATTTTTAGGTGTCTACATAGAGAAATATTTATAAGTCTTGCTAATGTTCTTGGAGAACAACAGTTGTTGAGAGATGGTAATGGTAAACATGTAGGCATTGAGGAGCAAATTGGGATATGTTTGTACATGCTTGCCAAACCTGCTTCCGTTCGTGATGTTGCTGAAAGATTTCAACACAATATAGCTACTATTTCGAAGTATTTCCACGAGGTATTAGAGGCAGTGTAGACATTGTCAACTCAAATAATTCGACCATATCAAAGTTTGAATGAAACACCTCCTGAAATTCAAAATAACAACAAATACTGGCCTTTCTTTAAGGTACTTATTCACATTAAATTTACCTACATGTATAATGTCCATGTAATGACCATATACTTTTGTTCGCAGGATTGTGTTGTTGCCATAGACAGTACCCTTATACATGCAGTTGTTGCAGATATTGTAGGCAAGGCCTTCAGAGATCGAAAAGAGGGAAAATCATGGAATGTGATGGTTGTGTGTTCACATAACATGTTGTTTACTCACATCAATGTAGGTTATGAAAGAAGTGCACATGATACAACTTTTTGGAGGCAAAGTTTAGAAGATGCAGTAATGGGATCCCCTCATTCACCGTCTAGTACAAACTAAGTTACATTGCGATAAAAAGATAGAAAAATCCATTACTCTAGTTAACTAACATTATGATTGATGTACAGGAAAATACTATGTGGTCGATTTCAGCGTATTCTAATACACTCGGGTACTTGAGTTCACACGGAGGACCTAAGGTGAGGTATCATTTTCCTGATTTCAAGAGAACAATTCCTCCACGAGGAAAGTTTGAGCAATTCAATTACCTACACTCTTCTTGTCTAAATGTAATTGAGAGAATTTTCGCGGTTCTGTAAAATAGGTGGAAGGCTCTACAACCTAATTCGATGCCGTAAATGGACTTTTGTTATCAGTTGTGAATAATCGTTGCTTGTTGTACTCTACACAATTTTGTTTGTTTACATGAACTAAGGATTCCATTCACGCACCAAGTTGAAGTCATGGGACCAACAAAAGATCATACTATGTACGATGATAACAGAAAAGCAGCTATGGATATTGTACGAGACCGTATAACTGATCAGATATGGGAGTCAATTCAGAGGAATGTCGAGGTAATGGAGCAACTTAATGGAGAAGAAGAAGACGAAGAACTAACTGATTATGAAAGCGAGTAACCGTTGTGTCGTACTCTCATTTTGTCAATGAGTTCAACTGTAAAAAAAAAATAGAACCATTTGAACAACGAATATAATTAAAAATTATTAGTATTGTTGTTGTTGTGAATTGATTGGAACTGAACTGAACTGAACTAATTGGAGCTGAACTGAACTGATTGGAGCTGAACTGAACTGAACTAATTGGAGCTAAACTGAACTGATTGGAGCTGAACTGAACTGAATTGAACAGATTGGAGCTGAACTAAACTAAACTGAAATTAAGTAAATATGAACAAACCCTAATTAATTGGAATTACTTTATATTTTGGGTTGATATTTTAAGGTGATAAAATGAGTTAATTATAAAACAGGGGACTTAATTCTTGCAAAATATGGGGAAAAGGGACTCTATTTATTTTACAAAGGAAAGGGGATTGAGGTTATCTCCAATGGTAGGTTGTGTTTTCAGGTACAAATATTCATTAAGGCCGACGTTCAATAATTTATTGAATGTGGCAACAAAGAGGAAAGAAATTGGTTTCCCAATTTCCTTCACAAGTGACAAATGCATGTTGCCTAAATAAAAAACAAAAAAAGTTATTCTCTGTATTCCTCATAGGCTCATAATAAACCGTTTTACTTTCTCTCTCTTCTTCATTTTCACTGGTGTTTTCTCTCTCCTCTTCGGCGATCTTCCACCATTCTCCTCTCTTCCACCATTCTCCTCTCTTCCATGGGTGATTTCTAATTTCCTACTTACTCTTTCACTTACGAACTTGTTTCTCACTAATTTCATATTCGTCACTTAATTTTTGTGCATTTTTGTTAGTTTTTAGTGGTTTTAATTTTCGATTATTAGGTTTTTTGATTTTGTTCTTTCGTTATTTTGTAGTTCTTTTTGCTTTGTAAAATCTGCAATGGTGAAGAAGAAGAGTAAAAATTCAGAGGCAGATGATGTTGATATCAGTGCACGTTAGTATTCTAATTTCTTTTTTACAAAATTTTTTTTAGTTGATGTTGATTTGCTAATGTTTTTGTACTGTGTTTTCATGATTTTTTGTTATAAAAATTTTCAAGTTAATGTGTTTAATTTTGATTTATTTTGATGTTTATTGTATTTGATTGCTTACAATTGATTTAGATTTTATTGATTTTGGGTGTTTTGAGTTGTTATAAATGTGTTGTTATATGTCCAAGAACTAGTGCATGTTATTTCCAGAGTTTGCAATTGATTCTTTTGCTTATTAGGTAGAGTATGAGAATTGAAATTGTTCTTGGTTTTTAGGTAGAGTATGGGAATTGATAGGGATAATTAGTATAGTACATTATCACATGGTTGTGATTATGTAATTTGTTACTGAAGCTTATTTGCAATATGTTATTTGTGGTAGCTTAGGTTCTATAAAAGGATATGATCATAAAAGAACTGGAAATCGAGTAATATTAACATACAAAATGAATGCAAAGAGCGGATGAAGGAAATAAGAAGGTGAGAAAAGAAATGCACTTGTGGATAGTGTTGTCCATGAAAGTAGTAAAAGGGGAAAGAAGAAAGCAAGAGAAGAGAATAATTATTCTTCACAAGGAGTGAAAATTAAGGAAGAGGCCAACAATAAGCAATTGAAGATAATGAGGGTACTTCCGATAAACCGATATGATGATAACAAGTATGCTCTCTGACATTCCATTTAATATGTTGATGCACCATATATTGTCTATGGTAATTTTGTGCTAATGATGGGCTAATGAATCGTGATCGATAATAATTGATAATTTTTAGTTTGCTTTCTATTCATGGAATAGTTTAGATTAGGATTAACATAGTTTGATCTTGGTAAAACTTCTAATAAATATAAAGACAATTGTTCTATAGTTCATCAATATATAGGTCATTTTTGTGATTATATGGATCACTTTTGTAATTATATGCAGTGGCGGAGCCACTATAGGAACATGGGGGGACAGTTGTCCTCCTATATTAAAAAAAAAAAAAAAAAATCGTTAGCATAAAAAGATACAGTCAATACGTATATATACATTACATAAACACAATGTAACACAATCTTAAATGATGGTCTAGTGGTTGTTAGGCCTTGAACAAGGATTTTTTTCTCCTCTTGTTCCTAGGTTCGATTTTTCCCACATACATTTTTTTGTATACTTTTTTTCCTCTTTTTGGACTTAATATTTATTTCATTTTATAGTTTTTACAAAGTGCTGCCATTTAACTTCTTTTTCTTGTTTTTGGGTTTTTTCCTTTTTTTAATATACTTGTTTTGGATTTCATTTTATAATATATAATTTATAAATGTAAAGTATTATAAGTTCTTAAACCTCTTACTATTCTCAGTTAACTATTTAATCGAGTACCGCCTTTTTTTATAATGATTAATAATGTGCTATTCAACTATTTGTAATGAATACATATCTCCATATTTTTTATCTCTTAATTATGTGTGCTTTAATTCAAATTTTTTATTTTACAGTGTTTGGAACTAAATTTCTAATTTTATTTTTTCAGAACACAACACACTATAATAATTTCATTAGTCATCTTTCTTAAAAAAAAAGTCATTAGTTAAATAAAGTTGTGTTTAATTCTTTTCAAATGCAACCCAAATCCCTTTATATATATTTTCATATTGTTCAAACGCTTATTGTAGGGAATAAATTTCAAGCCTTAATCCCACTAGCTTGAACCCCATTGTGATCATACACTAAAGTACGGTGGCGTCAAAAAGGGAAGAAGATAGAGCAAAAGAGTCGCCAACAAGTTTTTAAGGAACTTGTAAACCGTTCACGAGGTGAAGGTTACACCCCTTAACGATCCATGAGATCGTCAACTTCATAAGGTCATGAACCAAATAAGGGTTCGGGGATGAAGGTACAAATCCAACCTAAAAGAGATTGAACCTGCCCTAATAATAGATCTCTACTTTATTCTGATCGTATTCATGTGCGCTTTTTGACTAACATGCAAGTAATAGATTTACCCTAAACCTGTTTATTTATGTTGGTTGAATTTAATGCACAAATAAACTATTATTGGTGATCACTTGAATTATAATCACAATTAACCCTAAAAAGATTATTAATATCTTATTAAGCGTGATTACAAGTATCAATTTCCTTTATACATGCATAAAAAGGTGATCAAGCAATAACAATAAATATAACCAAGCAACATAATAAATAATCATAATAATGAATATAACCATGATCATAAAATTATAACAATAAAATAATCATCATAATAACAATCATATTAACCATAATAATAATCCTGTTAATCATAATAACAATAATTATAGCAATAATAAAATTATAATCATAATCAAAACAATTATAAAAATAATTATAAATCATGTTAAAGCATAATAAAAATAGCAAGACCCTAGACATGATACTAACAAGATTAATAACAAATCCTAGCGTCTCACTAAGCAACAAAAATCAAATCTTTAACCCTAACATGATACTAACAATCATAAATATTAGGAAGAGAATAAAAGGCATCATAACAATCATATTTAATATTAAAAATACCTTACACATGATACTAGGAATATCATAATAACAATGTAAACATGATTTCTACATCATAATATCGATTAAAACCATTAAAACACTTTTTTTGATGCCTCGTATCTCTTTCTAATAACAAAATACACACGTTAGTAACTTCAAGGAAAATAATCAAAGAATTAAATATTTGAAATAGAGATTTGGGACCAAACTCTCAGAAATTAAACCTTTCACGTCTAGGGCGAAAGCAACTTCGAATATGGCTTGGTGTTTCTAGATCTAATGAATGTGGAATTTTGTATTAAAACACAAAGTTTAGAAAAAGAGAGAGAGCGAGAGAATAATCTAAAAAATCTTGATGAGAGTTGGTGACTGAAAATGGAGTTTTTAATACATTATTTATAGAGAAAATCAGCAAAAAAGATAAAATTAACAAAACAGAGTCTGACGTACGCAAAACGAGGTTGGCGCCATGCATTGGCCATTGGCGCCCTGCGCCAATGGCTAGCACCAGACGCCAGGCCTGGTTCCAGGCGCCAATGCCTGGAGTCAGGCGCCAAGCCCGTTTTTAACGCGTTTTTGTTTTTATCATATCTTTTGATCCAAAAGTCCAAATAAGGCGTATAATATGTGATTAGAAATCTCTTAAAGTCTACTTTACAACCCAATTAGAATCAGATTAAAATATTTTGTAGATAAAAAGATATGGCCAAAATAGTAGAAGGGTAGCAGTTTTTGATAAAGTTTCATGTCTCATTCATATATTTTTCGTTATAACTCTGATTTAATATTATAATATATCATTGGAAAGATAATTTCAAGATCTATCCAATCATATGAAATTCGGATAAATATTATGAGGCACGAAAATAAAATCTGAATATATTCCACTTCGTACAAAACAATGATTCTTTAAAGAAGTAGTTTTATTCAATTTCAAACTCTTTAAAACATAATTATCAATCCTAACTCCATTAGGATTTAAAAGAACCTTCTAGAGTATTCTAGAAGACTATAATCAATCCTAATAGCTTTAGGAATGATAATTAATAATAGGCCCTCCTCTAGATCATTGGGCCGCATATAAAAACCAAATCGGGCCCAGTTTAGTATTTTGGCCATAACTTCCTCATTATTCATCGGAATTTGGCTTATAATATATCGTTGGAAAGGTCTTTTCAAAACACATCCAACTACACCATTATTGGATCCTTATCATGGACCAACCAAATTGGGTTGACTATTTTCTTAAAATAAGTTTTCAAAAACAGAGAGAAGAGAAAAGAAATTAAAACTTTCCTCAACACTAGACTTTCCACACTTTCGCTTCATTCGATTATGATTCGACGTGAAAGGTACTCATCACTGGGTTTGGTTTTGGGGAGACACAAATGAGTGTCTACAGAAGCCCCCACTTTGACTGAATTTGGAGAAACGCAAGTTTCAAAAACAAAAGTCAAAGTATCGATAGGGACGGAGAATGATTCAGAACGTTCTGCGATCCTAAATCACTCTTGTAATGCCGATACCTGCAAAACTAGCATTAGTTAAACAGATAAAAGATTTAAGAAACGCGTATCTTACACCGTCGAGCACACATCTCTGAAAGTAATCGATTTTTTTGATGACCTCCTGCAAGCTAGAGAATGCCATCCCGTTTGAAAACCGCTACGCCTGTAACTGCTTCCAAATTAGAAGATTGCTTCGCCTGAAACGATCCTCTTCCTCTTTGATAATATTCAACGTCCAAGGGAATACTATATAAGATTGCTTCTCTTGAAACAAATCTTCACCGCATTGATAATACTCCACGTACAAGGGAATACTATCGAAGATTATTTCTCTTGAAACAATCCTCATCTGCATTGATAATATTCCACGTCCAAGGGAATATTATTGAAGATTATTTCTCTTGAAACAATCTCCGTCTGCATTATGACCATCTTCCATGCCTAAGGGAATATGATCGAAGACAACTTCGCCCGAAATTACCTCCAGTTGTTTGTGACAACTCTCCGCAAGCTAGGGAACACCACCTTGCTGTTTCGATGTTCACTCGTCTCTGAACAAAGAGCTTCCTTTTGATATGTTCAATTTCCGCTGTGATAGTCTTCGAAAAGATCCCTGCTTCTTAATCCTTAATGCTGCCATGCCAATACATCGGCGCTTTGCTGCTTGTGAACTAGTATGTCGACAATCCTCTTTTATTTGGGAATAGTTGCCAACACAACTCTTGTATTTTGTATGAGAATCCGATTTAGGGAAAGTTGTCAATGCCACGTAACAATCCATCCTTGGAAATGTTGCCACGATGAAGCGACAATCCATATCTCGGAAAATTTGCCAAAATCCAATTTTGGGAAAAGTTGCCAATGCTTCGTAACAATCCTTTATAAGAACTTTGCTACGTTCGACAATCTACATCTTGGAATATAACTCTTGAAAGCAATACACCTTGGAAATTTGCCAACGTTATGCGACAATCCTTTTGGGAAAATATTGCCACTATTGACAATTCGGGGGTCTTGGAACATTTGTAATAAAGAGTCGACCGACAATCCACTTCGGGAAAGTTTTCCACTTGCTGAAGACAATCCACGTTGAGGAACTTTTGCCGAAATTTATGATGAGTAGAGACCTACGACAATCCTTTGGGAAATTTTGCCATAAGGAACTGGGTGTGTGACAATCCAATCTTGGAAAACTTGCCAGCGATCTATGAATGTATGACAATCCGAACTTGGAAAAACTTGCCAAAAAAAGAAGGAGCACGACAATCCACGCTTGGAAACTTTGCCAGATATGACAATCCAATCTTGGAAAAAATTGTCGTTTGAAGAAGATGCACGACAATCCATTTTTGGAAATATAGTCAGTTGGGGATGACAATCCAATTTTTGAAAAAATTGTCGTTTAAGAAGAATGCGCGACAATCCATATTTGGAAATATTTTCGTTTAAGTGCTTGCTTTTGAACCGATTGTAATGAGCCAGTGTTTTAGGCGCTTAAGCTAAGTGAGACGATTTTTTGTCACGTCAGTCACTTACTACGATTGTAATCGAGCCGACTACTAATCATGTCAAATCGCTTATAGGGGCTAACTGGCGTACCAAGGAACCCGAAATTGCTGTATGAAGTCAAAATCACCTTTTTGAGAGGCTTCGAGCTCTGTCGCTACTGAAATATCTCTGGCGCCACGCGCTGGAGTAGGGTCTTCCCTGTTCTGCTGCACCTGTATTTTTTTTTTACTATAGAACTTTGCTAATTTCTTTTTAATCATCTTAGGGTTGACCTAAGGTTTAATGTTGCTTGACTCATCGACTTGACACGACTCAAGGTATAAACTTGACTCTCTGTGATTGACTGACTCGAGGTTGACCCGACTCGAAGTAAAATGACACGTGTGACTCGTGACCCGTGTGTGCATAGTGTTGACTCAATGTGACTCAAAAATGCAAAAAAGCAAAAAAAATTCGTCATTTTTGTGGAGGGTACCGACTTTCTCCCTGTAGGGAATAATTTCAAGCCTTAATCCCACTAGCTTGAACCCCACTGTGATCGTACAAAAGTACGGTGGCGTCCAAAAGGGAAGAAGATAGAGCAAAAGAGTCGCCAACAAGTTTTTTAGGAACTTGTAAACCATTCATAGGATGAAAGTTACACCCCTTCACGATCCAAGAGATCGTCAACTCCATAAGGTCATGAACCAAATAAGGGTTCGGGGATAATGGTACAAATCCAACCTAAAAGAGATTGAACCTGCCCTAATAATACGCCTCTACTTTATTCTGCTCGTATTCATGTGCGCTTTCTGACTAACATGCAATCAATAGGATTAACCCTAAACCTGTTTATCTTTGTTGGTTGAATATTAATGCACAAATAAACTATTATTGGTGATCACTTGAATTATAATCACAATTAACCCTAACAAGATTATTAATTATCTTATTAAGCGTGATTACAAGTACCAATTCCCTTTAAACATGCATAAAAGGCGTGATCAAGCAATAAATAAATAATATCAAGCAACATAATAATCATAATAATCATGAATAAAATAATCGTCATTAAAATAATAATATTCATAATCATTATAACAATTATAAAAATTATAATAATTATCATGTTCATGTTAATATTAAAGCACAATAAACATAGCAAGATCCTAGGCATGATACTAACAAGATTAATAACAAACCCTAGCATGTCACTAAACAATAAAAATCAAATCTTTAACCCTAACATGATACTAACAATCATAAATATTAGGAAGAGAATAAAAAGCATCATAGCAATCATATTTAATATTAAAATAGAGATTTGGAACCAAACCCTCAGAAATTAAACCTTTCACGTTTAGGGCGAAGGCAATTTCGAATACGGCTAGGTGTTTCTAAATCTTGCGAATGCGGAATTTCGTATGAAAACACAAAGTTTAGTAAAAAGATGAATGAGAGAGATGAATGATTAAAAGAATGCTAAAGAATTAATGATTGTTGATGATAACTTGCGAATGATGAGAATTCGTGAATGAACGGAGAGAATTGGTGAATCTTGATGAATGAAAACGGAGTTTTTAATACGATATTTATAGAGAAAATCAGCCAAAAAAGATAAATTAACAAAACAGAGTCTGACGCTCAGAAAACAGAGCTGGCGCCAACCCTAGCTAGCTGGCGCCAAGCACCAACACTAGCGTCAGGCGCCAGGCCTGGTTCCACGCACCAAGCCTGATACGAACACGTTTTCGAAAATCCGATAAGTTTACCGTATTGAAGGATAAAATAATATAATTTCTTCAAAAATGCTATTTGATTTTGATTAAAACTCTGAAAAGTCAAAAGAAGTCAATTTATTAATGCTAATTGAATTAGGAATGAAAAGAACCTTCTACAAAAATCTAGAAAACTAAAACCATTCCTAATTGCATTAGGAATGATAAATCATATTAGGCCCTCCCCTAGATCATTGGGCCGCATATAAAGCTCAAACCGGGCCCAGTTCGGTAAATTGGCCATAACTTCCTCAATATTCATCGGAATTGGGCTTATAATATATCGTTGGAAAGGTCTTTGCAAGCCCATCCAACTACACTACTATTGTACCCATATCATGGACCAAACAAACTGGATTGGCTGTTTTCTTAAAATAAAGTTTTCAAAAACAGAGAGAAGAGAAAAGAAAATAAAATTTTCCGCAACACTAGACCTTCCACACTTTCGCTTCATTCGATTATGATTCAACATGAAAGGTACTCATCACTGGGTTTGGTTTTGGGGAGACACAAATGGGTGTCTACATAAGCCCCCACTTTGACTGAGTTTGGAGAAACGCAAGTTTCGAAAACAAAAGTCAAAGTATCGATAGGGATGGAGAATGATTCGGAACGTTCTGCGATCCTAAATCAATCTTGTAATGCCGATACCTGCAAAACTAACGTTAGTTAAACAGATAAAAGAGTTAATAAACGCGTATCTTGCACCGTCGAGCACACGTCTCTAAAAGTAACCGATTGTTTTGATGACCTCCTGCAAGCTAGAGAATGCCATCCAGCTTGAAAACCGCTACGCCTGTAACTGCTTCCAAATTAGAAGATTGCTTCGCTTGAAACGATCCTCCCCGCAATGATAATATTCCACATCATAGGGAATACCATCGAAGATTATTTCTCTTGAAACAATCTCCATCCACATTGATAATATCCCACATCCTAGGGAATATCATCGAAGATTATTTCTCTTTAAATAATCTCCATCCGCATTGATAATATTCCACATCCTAGGGAATACTATCGAAGATAATTTCGCCCGAAATTACCTTCAGTTGCTCGTAACAACTCTCCGCAAGCTAGGGAACGCTGTCAAAGATATCTTCTCTTGAAGTCATCCTCATTCGATGCAGTAATTTTTCAAAGGAAATTACCGAAGATCCACGCCTGTCGATCTTTAAAAGTTCGCCTGAACTTTGCTTCCGCTATGCCTGTACGTCGGCGCTTCCGTTGCTTTGAACCTGTATGTCGGTGCCTTTTGCTCTTGAACCTATAAGTCGGTGCCTTTTTGTGCTTTTGAACCTATATGTCGGTGCCTTTTGCTAATGAGCCAATGCTTAGGCGCTTTTAAGCTAAGTGAGACGATCTCTTATCAGGTCGATCACTTTATGTAATCAAGCCGATTACTAAATCATGTCAAATTGCTTAGAGGGGCTAACTGGCATACCAAGGAACCCGAAAATATGTTGCAGAAGGCTAGCACAACCTCATCAGGTGGCTGGGTGCTTTAGCGTCGCTGAAAAACCATCAGCGCCACCTATTTAGCGTTAGCGCCAGGCGCTGATGTTGGCGCCAGGCGCCAAGCCTAATTTGTGACACCAATGCATAGGGCCTGGCGCCAGCACGAGGATTTCCTTAAATACTCCTTTCCTCTTCATTTTGCTGCTCTGTTCGTCGCGAACTGCTCGAAAGAAGTCTGAAACTTCAATTGCTCATTGCTTGCTCGTTTCTCAACTGAATTCGCTCAAATTTGTTGCAAATCAAAGCTCTTTTCATCTATTTTCCTGATCTATGTAAGTTTTCTTCAAACTCACATCAGGTTTTATGAATTCTTGGCATGTTTATTCCCGAATTTCATGAAAATTTAAAATTTATAATGCTCAATTTGCTTTGTTTGTCAAGTTTTATGCCATGAAATTGCTTGATTATGTTTGTATATTGCCTTAGGAGTAATTTGAGACTTGTTTGACTCAATTTGGTGAAGAAATGAGCAATTTGCCATTGTTGGACCTCTTAAGGTCGTGAAGAACAATGTGGCTCGTTCTTGACATTTTTTCTAGCAATTCTTGTTCAATTTGTCACAATAATCACAATGTGGCTAGACAACGAGGCTCGGGTTCACGGTCCCGAAACACTAGACGGGAACATGAGCCCGTGGAGGATGACGCCACGCCGTCCACCTCACTTGGTTGGCTTCCAGAGTGGGATGAGCGGACCCTGTTCTTCGCTCCTGTCCACCACATTTCTGAGAGGGTGAGATGGGGTACTGAGCCCGGGAGAACACGGCGTCACGGCTCTGGCTGTGACGGTTTAGGTGATTTGTACAGGATGCACATCGCCAGGGATCTTGAGACGAGGCTCCTATGGGAGTCTTGCGGGCTAGCTACTTTGTTCAAGACCTCTGAGGCTATGGTCGCCTCCAGCGGGGGTCATCACGTAGTACGTGCTTTGGTGGAGTTCTTCTGGGACACCACCAACACCTTCCATTTCCCTTGGGGCGAGATGATGATCACCCCTACGAACTTCAGTCTCATCACAGGACTGAAGTTCACTTTTGTGCCACAGCAGTTCGACAGTGGAATCGACGTCTTCTCTTCGGAGGTCGAGGAGTTGTTGGGGCCGATTGCTATTTGGGCCCGAGCTGAGGTCGAGATGACTCAGTTTAGTGCTAGGGGAATTCGCCGCTCGACGCTGGCAGCGGCTCTTGATGATGATGCGACCACCCGAGAGCAGCGGGTGCGCATCTTCGTGCTGATGTTGTTGTCAGGGACATTCTCCCCTGACAAGGGTAGTAGGGCATTACTTTACTACCTTCCTGCTGTCCGTGATCTCCAGCGGATCAGGACTTATGACTGGGCCAGCTTGGCCTATGCTGACTTCGTTCGTGCGCTGAGGGACTCGTGTCGTCACCGGTCCTTTGGGACGAACGTTCCTTTGTCTGATTTTTTGAAGGTCGTAGAGGTAAACATTTATTCCCTATAAAGTTTAGCTCTGCATATTAGTTAGCATTTGCTCACACTTTTAACGAGTACTTTCCTTCCGTTGCGCCGGCGAGACCGTCACCGAGCGGATTTCAAGTGAGCGCCTCTTGGGGCGGTCATCATGTGGATATGTCTACTGCACGTGTCTGGAACTGGATCATCTCAGTACGACTTTTATTGTTTATCTTGCCTTTCCGCGGTGCTTTAGATATATTCTTGCCTGATTGATGCTTTTTATAGGGACCTGAGGTGGTATACCGACCGTGGGGCGGTTGGACAGTCCCTAGATTAGCCGCACAGTACTCTGCTGAGCGTCGCTATTTTCTGGGGACTTATGGAGCGGTCGCGTACTTAGGAGAGAGGGTCACTAGACAGCACTCTTCTGATGTCTTCGTCGTTCCTACTGCTCCACTACGTCATATGTTCGACGAGGCGCGGTTGTCGAGCATGTCCGAGGGAGCTGGTACCCCTTGGCGGTCCCATGTGATCCTCAAACGGTGTTATGCTGAGGAGCTACTACCTTTATTAGCTCCAGCCCCTGTTCCGGCTCAGGATGTGAGGGTAAGATTCTTAGCTTTTATCTTTCGCTTAGTAGCCCCCAAGTAATACTTTACTGATTTTTTCTGTTTTTATCAGGACGGTGCTGCTGAGTTCTTGCCGCCCCGTATGTCCATCCACTACCAAGGGATGTACGGGCCGATCGAGGAGATGATTCCTCCGGCTCCCGAGGGCGAGCGCTTCGTAGAGCGGTCGATTCCTCGCCACCAGACTAGAGTAAGCATAGTTTTAATTCAGAATTTTTTGTGTTCATTTATCATGTATATTTACTGACTTATTTTTCTGACAGTTTTCACGCGAGGTGGTTTCGGCTATGGCACGATGCATAGATGCCTTCCGTAGTCAGCTCGTCCGGATGAGGAATGCGGCCACCTATCGTCGGGATAATGTCGTCCGAGAGGTAACTTTTCTTTACCCATTATTTTTGCATTGCTTCTTCAATTTTACCTTGTTTCTGATTTAACTCTTTTTGCAGGGCCAGCCTATCGCTTCTCACACCCGCACGAGACCTGAGGGGCGGAGGGATCCAGCGAGGTCTAGCTCGAGACGTCGTCGTACTTCGTCAGGGGGTAGAGGTGGTCGCTCTGAGGCTGCTCGAGCCGACGTTGCTGAGGGCTCGGGATCTTCTTCTGAGGGTGCTCACACTGCACCGGTAGGAGAGGCTACCTCGGCTTTCAGAGGTGGTGGGATGTACGAGGTAGGCTCGTCATCGCAGCAGCCTCCGCGGCCTCAGCCTCAGGTTGATCCTGGCTGGAGTGGTCCTATATTGAGCCTTCCTCCTCCTACGGAGACTGGAGCTGGTGCTGGAGTTGGAGCCGGTGGAGAAGTGACTCCTCGTACGGCGCAATTTTATAACATGATGGGCCTACGTCCTCCGGCGCCGTAGTTTGTTCCTGTGTATATTTTATTTTGACTTTTATATAGAACTTTGCCTTTGACTCATTATTTATAGACACATTTTGTATATTTATGTTATTTTATTTGATTGTTTATTATTATGTGCATGTTAGTGTGTGTAAGAAAAGTGTGACAAACAATTTTGCGCAAAAATTCCGTCATTTTTATTATTGATGGAGGGTATCCGACTCTCTCCCCCAAAAAGAAAAATAAAATAAAAAAGAAAAAAATCGAATAAAAATGTCGGTGTTTTGGAATTTAAAATAAAGTCCAAAAAGAATAATATAAATTAAAAAAAATAATAGCTATATTTAATTAATTAGGAAAAAAGATAAAAAAGGTGTTTTGGTAAATTAAAAAAAACGGAGCCATAAAGTCATTAATCGCATCGAGTTTAATATTTAAAACGCTAGCTGGGCACGCGCGGCTGATCTGGCAACTTGGCGCCAAGCGCTACACTTAGCGTGTGGCGCCAAGCACTGGCGTTTGGCGCCAATCACGGTCTTATGACGCCAATTGACGCTGACTTCGTATTTCATTCTGATTAAAACTCTTCGCAATTTGTGTATAAATAGCCCCCTACTCAGCCGATTCTTCTCATAATTCCAGCGGATAAAATTATTCTCTTCTTTAGAAAAAATAATAATAATGTCTTTAGTCACTAGAACATTCACCCAATACACTCATGAATGGTATCGATCTCTTAATGCGAAGGAGAGAAAAGAATTAGATTTATTTCACCTGGGGGAATTTATGGCATCAAAGGGGTAGATCTTGACCTAGACATCATACATACCGCTCTAGAATTTTGGAATATTGATACTCATTGTTTCATAATAGGGTATGATGAGATTAACCCTTTGTCAGAGGAATTTGGTGCTATTTTAGGCTTCCCTGCAATAGACCTTGTAGTAATCCCTAGAGCAGATGCATACTATTATAAGGATTTTGAGCGCTTCTTTAATTTGAAGGAAAGGGATTCATAAAAAATAGTAGATGACAACATAGTTAATTTGAAAGAATTTGCACGCCATTATTTTGATAAACCTCTTTCTGAATCTTTTCATATATATAGAAGAAGGGCGTTCCTATTTTGCATGCTTAACCAATTTTTTCTTAGTAGTGGCAAAAATAATGAGGGTCAATCAATTATAACCACTGTACTAGAACAAATTGAATCAGGGAGAAATCCAATGCCATTATTAGTTGGAGAGACTATGATTAGTCTAGATGAATTGAAAAGGGACCCAAAAACGCCTCTTCGCGGCTCTCCAATTTTATTACAGGTAGAAAAATAATATTTTTTAATTACAGAAATCAAAAAATATATTTTTGTATTGTAATAATAATTTATTTGCATTGCAATTTTTTTTACAGATGTGGCTAATGGAGAGGCTAGGATTAATTAGTTCTCCAGACGACATTGAAAAATATACTCCCAATTGCTTTGTGAGAAGGAAGAAGCGCATCCCTAAAATTGGGCGTCATGGGTGGAGAAAAGCATTTTAATCATGTGATTTTGCTATCAAGTGGGTCGTCCCATGGTGGAAAATAGAAAGGATGGTTGGTGTTAATAAGCAACCTTTCTGCCGTTTTCCAAGCTTGTCTCGTGTAAATTATTATTATCCCTGCAGGGTGAAAAGACAATACGGCTTGCTGCAGAATATTCCTTCCGGGGATCTTTGTCCTCCCTATGAGTACCCTGTATCTCAAGAAGTATATAGATTCGATGCTTACTGGAGCGCTAGACCTTTATGGGAAGTGATTACCCAAAAGGTTCTTCCTTATTTGCCTAATGATGCAAAGAATTGGTTGCTGAAGAAATCCTCGATTGATCAGGGTAGAATCGATGTGAAGAATAGTCTAGGTGACATGGTGACTCCTGCCAAAGAACGCTTAGGTGCAAGAATTGAATTCAAAACACCTACAATGCCTAGAAAGAAAAATACTACCAAAGACAAAGGAAAAAGGAAAGCTAACACCACAGACAAAAAAGCTTAGGTGGAAAAGAAGCATGGAGTGCTAGCTGAAGGGGAGACCATCTACTCCAAAATTGAATGTAGGTCCTCTAAAGGATGCCTACTAGCTAAAGTTATGGATGAAGAGGACGAAGCAGAAAAGAATTGGAAAAGAGCTAGAAAGGAAAAGAAAGATTAAGAGCATTGCATAGTTTTAGATTTATTAGACTTAGATTGTTATTTCTATTTAAAGTTAATTTATTTCAGCTTTTATTTAAATTCCATCAACAATGTAATTTTATTTTATTAATGAAATTTTAGCTTTCAATTAAATTGTTTACTTTAAATTTATTTTATTAAAGTAATGAAAATAAAAAAAATAATTTTCCAGAAATTCTTGGAGTACGGAAGCCGAAAATTTTCCGAAAAACACCGAAATTCGCCCAGATTTTATTCCCAAATTGGCGCTAGTCATTGGCATTTGGGGCCTGCCATTGAAGTCTAGCGCCAGGCGCCAATTCCATCGGCTGGCGCTGATGAGTTCTGGCTGGCGCCAGGCTCTGTTCCGCGACACCAATAATTCGCCGATTTGCTGTTGAAATTTTAATTAATTCTGGAACGCGGAGGTGTCGAAAAATAAAGTGGCCGCACCCGTAAAGGGTTGCCTACGTATCCTTTCTTAAGGAATCAGGCCGAACGTAGCTCTCTTGAGTATCCTACTCAAATAATTATGGGTAGTATTTCTTAAGTTGGTCAAGATTGGTCATGTTTGAGAATTCATTGCCATCCATATCAGTTAGTTTTGCTGCACCTCCTGGCAGGATTGTTTTGACAATGTAGGGTCCAGACCAATTAGGTCTAAATTTTCCCCTTGGGTCTAAAACAATCATCCGTAGTGCTTTTAATACCAAATCTCCTACTTTGATATTTCTTGTCTTGACCTTCTTGTTAAAATGCCTAGCCATACGAGTTTGGTAACACTGAGTGTGATGTAGAGCTTCTAGTCGTTTTTCGTCAAGTAGAATCAATTCTTCATATCTTGCCCTAGTCCATTCAATTTCATCGAGTTTACTCTCTAACGCAATGCGTAGAGATGGTATTTCTAGCTCGACAGGTTGTACGACATCCATTCCATATACCAAGGAGAATGGCGTATTTCCTGTTGACGTACGGATTGACGTGCGACAACCCCACAACGCGAAGTGAAGTTTGTCAGGCCAATCTTTATAATTTTCAGTCATTTTCTCGATGATAGTCTTTAAATTTTTATTAGCTTCCTCGACTGCTCCATTTGCTTGAGGTCTATAAGGGGAAGAATGATGATGTTGAATGCCGTATTTTTGTAGCAATTCTTCACATTCGGCTTGAAAGTGAGTTCCATTGTCACTTATCATCTCATGTGGGACTCCATATCGACAAATAACATTTCTCTCGATAAAGACTGCTACATGTTTTGCAGTGAGTTTAGCGTATGATTGCGCTTCGACCCACTTTGTGAAGTAATCAGTTGCTACTAGAATAAATTTGTGGCCTCCTGTTCTTGGGGGAGTGATTTTGACAATTATATCAATTCCCCATGTAGAGAATGGCCATGGCGATGTGTAGGTGTAGAGCAAAGATGGAGGGACATGTTGTAAATTGGCATAAATTTGGCATTTAGGGCATCTTTTTACGTGTTGATGGCAATCCCTATTCATTGTAGTCTTATAATATCCTTCTCGCATTATTTTCTGGACTAACATTTTGCCATTTACATGAGTGCCACAGATTCCTTCGTGAACTATTCTCATTATTCTTTGTGCATCCACCTTTCCTACACATAGGAGAGCTCGACCTTTAGGTACCCTTTTATGTAGCTCGTTGTCTATGAGTACATATTGAGAAGCCAAAAGTCTCAACGCTTGCTTTGCTCTTCTATCAGCATGAGGAGAGTATTCTCCATTGGTGCATAATTGAGTATGTCCATGTACCACGGTTCTTCTTCTTCTTCTTCTTTTTCTTGGACTAAGTCATCGTCTTCTATAGCCTGGATGTATGCTGGTTTGTGCCTTATTTCGATAGTTAGAGGCATTTTCTCGATCTCCGTGGGAATCCTAACCATTGAGGCTAATCTTACAAGGCATCAGCAAATTAGTTTTCTTCTCTACGTAGATATGTGTATTTTACCTTCTCCAACTGATCGGTAAGAGTTTCCAAATAGGTTTGGTAAGGGGCTAGGCTTTCGCTCCTTACTTTCCACCTTTAGATATCTGATTGATGATCAAAGAAGAGTCTCCGAATATCCTTAACTTCTTTACTCCTAATGCCAAAGTTGTTTCAAGGCCTACCACGCATGCTTCATATTCAACAGCGTTGTTGGTAACGTCGAAATCAAGCTTTATTGAGATTGGAACGTGCT
Organism: Chenopodium quinoa; assembly: GCF_001683475.1. Lineage (NCBI taxonomy): Eukaryota > Viridiplantae > Streptophyta > Magnoliopsida > Caryophyllales > Amaranthaceae > Chenopodium > Chenopodium quinoa. The sequence continues at coordinate 3,314,113 of NW_018745617.1, forward strand.
CTTCTTTAGGTGATACTAGTAGCACTCCGACGCCACATCCCTTTTGGTTTGAGGCTCCGTCGAAATACAAGGTCCAAGTATCATCTTCAGTGACCATTAGGTCTTTATCTGGAAATTCATTGTCCTGTATTGGCGTCGAGTCCTCTATTGGAAAATCTGCTAGAAAGTCTGACACCACAGATCCTTTAATAGCTTTTTGTGGCATAAACCGTACATCAAACTGGGCTAGATTGACTATCCATCTTGATATGCGTCCATTGAGTGTAGATTTCTCGAACAGATACTTGAGTGGATCTAATCAGGAGACAAAAAAAGGGTATGCACCAACATGTAATGTCTTAGCTTAGTTGTGGCCCACACCAAGGCGAGGCACAATTTCTCGAGCGATGTATAGCGTGTTTCATATTCGAGCATCTTTTTACTTAGGTAATAGATTGCGTTCTCTTTGCCTTCTATTTCTTGTGCTAGCATGGCTCCCATTATCTCTTTAGTAACCGTCAAATATAACCTAAAAGGTATTCCGGGAAGTGCTGACGCTAATACGGGAGGATTTGCGAGATAGGCTTTGATCTTTTTAAAGGCTTTTTGACACTCGTCATCCCATATTATTGGTACATTCTTCTTGAGCTTCTTAAAGATTGGTTCACATATTGTCGTCAGTTTTGATATGAACCTACTTATGTATTGCAACCGGCCAATAAATCCTCGAATCTGTTTCTCAATCTTGGGCGGTGGAATTGACATGATTGCTTTAATCTTGGTTGGATATACCTCTATTCCTATAGAACTTATGACGTATCCCAAGAGCTTGCCTGAGGTGACTCCAAAAGCACATTTCGATGGATTCAACCTCATGTTATATTTTCTTAACCTTTCGAAAAAATTCCATAAGGCTACTTGATGGCCTGGACGGTCTTTTCATTTAACAATCATGTCGTCGATATATACCTCGACTTCTTTGTGCATCATGTCATGGAGTAAGGCAGTTGCTGCACGTTGGTAAGTAGCACCCGCGTTTTTCAACCCAAATGGAATTACCGTGTAACAGTAAGTGCCCCATGGTGTTATAAAGGTTGTTTTCTTCATGTTTTCTTCTGCCATGAGAATCTGGTTATAGCCTGCATATCTATCCATGAATGAGAGAAGCGCGTGATTTGTCGTGTTGTCTACCAGAATATCGATGTGTGGCAAAGGGAAGTCGTCCTTTGGACTTGCCTTATTTAGATCTCGATAGTCGACACACATCCTTACCCTTCCGTCTTTCTTCGGAAATGGGACGACGTTGGCGACCCATTCAGGGTATTTGGATACCTTGATGAAACCTGCAGTTATTTGTTTTTGAACTTCTTCTTTTATTTTAAGTGCTACGTCGGGTTTCATTCGACGCAACTTTTGTTTTACAGGTTTCATTCCTGGAATTAGTGGTAGTGTGTTGAGCTATCTCTCTATTAATTCCCGGCATATCTTCGTATGACCAAGCAAATACATCGATAAATTCTTTAAGTAAGTTAATTAAATCGGTTCTTTCTTGTTTATTCAATGTTATTCCGATTTAATTTCTTTTTTATGAGTTGAATCGTTCGAGATGTCAACTGTTTCAGTTTCTTCAATTACCGGTGTTTTCTTTTCGAGTGTTTCCATTGCTTTAATAATTTCTTTGTTTTTTTCATCGTTAGCTAAGCAATGCTCGTCATCTTGGGTTAGGGAGGAACAAAAGAAGTAAGGAGAATGAGAAATATTATTATACTCTAAGACCATTACATCAAAGAGTGATATGTCCTCAGGGACTGGATCACTAACTATCCTAGGAGAAGAAATAATAGGGGGAGGTGCTACTACTAAAGACTTAGAAGACTCTAAAGAGGAAGACTCAGACTCAGACTCTGACTCAGACGACTCTTCAAACATCGGTCCTTGCCCTGTCGTGATTGATATCTTCCTTCCGCTTGGAGTAGTCACTTTGATAGTCTTGCGCCACCCTTGTAATGAGCCTTCGGCTGGAGTAATTAGCTTCGAGGGGTCGAAGCTTTCACTTTGTAGGACTGTTTGAATGAGCGAGGAGTTATCCTCTTTATAAGTTGGCTCATTCTTTTCTCGCCCAAACAGTAATCCCATGACGTTAAAGTCAAAGCATGGGGGTGCTTTCTCCTTGTGGACGGGAGTTGGGATTTCATCAGTGAAGTGGCAATCTAAGAAAATCTCGAATCCCGGTTTTCGTATGCCGTTTACGACAAATGGCTCGGGAAATTCATGGCATGGATAGTCCTCTCCTTCTTGTATGAACTGACCATTAAGCGTAAGAGGGTAGTGATCCATTGGAATTGCTTTCTTTTGAATGTGAGCGTCCCTACGTGCTTTCGACTTGTCCTGGGCTTGCTTGAGATCTTTCCGAGTCGGTTCAAAACCATGTCCGAAAGTATCTAACTTAGGGAGGCCAGGTAACTCCAGCGGTTTTGCTATTCCTTTCTTCTTTCCTAAGGTCATCCCAGGAAAGTATCCTTGTTTCTTCAGCATAGCATTGACGGTCATGTTGGAATGGGGGTCATGGCAAAGAGATGTCCTTTCATCCTCCTGGATTAAGGAGACTTCTTCGTTAAAGCCCTATAGGTCTTCATCATCTTCGTTGTGCTCCACATTAATGATTGGATTTTCTATGGATTTGATTCTCATAGGCGAAGCGTCGATAGTGATTGGAATTCCTCCAACTATAGCTTTCACTTGTTGGTGGAGAGATGAAGGGACGACCTTTAGATCATGAAGCCAAGGGCGTCCCAACAACAAGTTGAATGAGGCTTTGATGTCCACTACTTGAAAAGTAATAGCATGTTCTATTGCTCCTGCCGTTACATTTAGGGTTATTTTGCTAAGAGCTTGACGACGAGTATTATCGTAGGCTCTTATTCCTTGTGTGGACGGAGATAAATCTTCATCCCTTATGCCAAGCATCCTCGCAGTTCTAAGTGGACAGACATTGATAGTCGATCCATTGTCTACAAGAGTCATGGGAACATTCATCCTTTTGCAGACTACCGTGAGGTTTAATGCCTTGTAATGTTTGTCACCTTTTGGGGGTAAATCTTTGTCAGAAAAGGTGATCAAATTAATCGGACTAGGAAGGTCACTTGTGAGGAAGTTAGCTAGTCCCTTAAGAGTAGTGTCAGAATCTATCCCGATTTTATCCAAGGCATTCATTACAGCCAACCTATGCTCTCGAGATGTTGCCAGAAGTTTCCACACATTCATCTCAACTTTTGTCTTCTTAAACTGTTTAACAATGTCGTTGTCTTCGATGATAGGTATGGGAACTTGATGTATGGTGGGCATAGGTTGTGTTGAAACGGGAGGTTGCATTCTCCCAGATCTTGTGAGGACATCTATTGATGAATCTTCTTCATCCCAAATGTCATCTATGGTGTATGATACAGAAGGTGAAGGTCCTACTATGTCCTTTAGGTAGACATCTTCTTCATCACTGTCCCAAACTTCATTAATGGTTATATCCTCTTCTTGTTGAACTTGGACTAGTTTCTTTTCATCAATCATTTTCAGTACCAAATCCTTGAACTTGAAACAGTTTTCTATAGTGTGCCCACTGATTGGTGATATTGGCAATAATATCTATCTGTCCTTTTTAATGACTCAAATGGTCTCGGTTCGAGAGGTTTGACCTCGCCACTCTCGGAGAGCATTTCAAACATTTGCGCATATGGGATCCCAATTGGAGTGTATATTCTATTGCTCTTCTTGGGTTTTTGAATGACTTGTAAGGGAAAGTGCTTTGCCTCATAAGTCGTCCTCACTGGTGTGAATTCTCTTTTAGGTTCTTCTTTCGGAAGTGGAAGCTCATCATATTTCTTATGGAGTTCGTTCATAACTTTGAGAGCTTCACGTAGTAATTGCGATGCCTCCTTCATAGACAGTGTGAGCAATTGTATATCTTCCTTATTTGCCGGTTCTGGAAGGCTATCTTTGACATCGAAAAATATCTTCTCTTCTATTTCTTCGACGGGTTTAATGAGAGAGGAGGGGTCAACCTCGTTTTCCTCATCAGAGATAGCCAGAGTATGAGCTAGAGGTGCATTGTCGATGCTTGACTTCTTACTGGCAGAGGGCAACGACAGTTTGTTATTGTCTATTAGGTCTTGGATAGCTTCCTTAAGCTTCCAACAGCTTTCACTGGAATGGCCCCTGCCTTGGTGATACTTGAAGTGTGCATTAGGGTTCCAGTTAACCGACCTCTTCTCAACTGGTGGGTCCCCAAATGGTCCAATGGGAGTTATAAGACCTTTTGCATTTAATCGATCAAATGCGGTGTCATAACTCATGCCAATAGGAGTGAAGTTCCTCCTAAATGGTTTCTTCTGTCCTTGATTGTTCATGGCAAGAACTTCTCCTAAATTAAAGGTGCTAACATTATTTGAGTGGGTGGTTTTGGAAGAAGAAGGATTTTCGTTCTTCTTTCCTTTCCAGCCACTGTTGGAGTTATTGTTGGCAGATTTTGACTTAGCCAAGTCATCTTCAATATTGATCCCAATGTCATAAATAGCCTTAAAGGTATGGAGATTATTTTAATATTTAAAATGCTTGGAATATTTTTCTTGGAGATTCTTGATAAACAGTCTCACAGACTCTTTTTCACTTGGCACCTCAATCATCTTAGCTGAGGTCTCTCTCCACTTGTTAAAGAAAGAGGTGAAGCCTTCATTCTCTTTCTGTTTGAGGATTTCAAGTTCTCTATGGTCAGTCTCGACTTGAATGTTGCACCTTGTACCTATCTACGAAAGCGTTTGCTATAGACTCCCAGGTAGAGGTCTTTTCTTTCTCGAGAGAAAAGAACCATTGTTGGCAAACGGTCTCGAGAGATAGCGAGAGCATAGAAGGGAAGACTTTCTTATCGATACCCTTGATACTCATTATTGTTTCAAATGCTCTTAAATGAAAGTATGGGTTGTCAATTGCTCTGAATTTTGGGATGTCGTTGGCGTTGAACTTCTGCGGAAGAAGATCTTTGTCCACCGAGACCCCTTGTGATGTAAGCTCTTGAAACTTGTAGTTGCTGGACAACTTGCTTAAACTCTCTTGCATGAGGTCCATTTGTTGTTGCTTCACGGGATCATCGATCCTAAGTGCGAGAAGCTTCAGTGTCTCCGTCACAGTAGCCAATTGGTTCTTAAGATCATTGACTTCTTCTTGAGTTGCCATTATAACCCTTGCTTTCCTCTTGCGAGCTATAGGTTTGACGAAAAGTTGGACTTGTACGAAGAGGTTATCTTTGATTAATCGTCCTTCCTTTCTTGACCTCGCGCTGTAAATTAAATTATTTTGCGTTTTAATTACTTGACTCGAATCAACTTGACTTTATGGTTTATTTTAAGGGAAAAAAAGGTGCATATTTTTGGCAAAAATAATACATATTTTTAGGGAACTAAGTATTATTATTTTTATATTGGAGGATTAATATCCGACTTACCCCCCTAAAAAAAATGACGGAAAAACGCGCACACAAGACTCTCTTAATCATGGTCAAAGTATGTATATTGGTGTGTGCGTTGAGTGTAAGTAACATGCTTGCACTCTTGTGTAAGACCATGGGACTTAGTGCCTAAACTTGATCATTGATTCAATTAAATTGACAGCAAAATTAACCGAATTAAACAGAAAACTGATTAATTAGACTTAAGGTGATGACTCGGCAAATAATCCGAACTGTCGGCCAAGCGTCAGGACTGGCGCTACACACCATAGTGTGGCGCTACAGCTCAGACCTTGGCGCCAATAGTGGAGCTTCGGTCTGGGACTGTTTTCGGTGTTATTAGTCCACTAGGGTATGCCTAAAGTCGTATTAGGTCAATTCCTATTAAAATATTAGACTTTATTGAATCAAATTAATTAATTAATTAGGCAAAGTTCTTTAAATCATTAATTTATTTAGTCTCAACACAAGTCAACAAACGGCTAAGAGAAACATAGAATATATATGCACAACAAATAATGCACAATTAGTCAAGTAGGCACAATATGATGCAATGCGTTCACAACCTAACCATGGCTCTAGTTCTCTAAAGTTCGGGATATGGTTTAGTCAAAGAGGGTCCATGGTTAATTGTCCGAATGCACCGCGCGGAAGCCTTACCATGAAGGGTTGGCGCGAGTGGATGGGACACTGCGAGTTTTAGAAAAAAAACCGCTTCCATGGTTTGGTGAATTCAACATCTTGGATGTACCCTTTGTTGCACGGAGCGTTCAATCGGGTAGATGGAGCATGAATTCCCAGAGGGTTATGTCCATATGTAGAACACATATGGGTTTCAGAAAAGTGAGAAAAAATTCAATCAGGAAGTAGGATCGAGCAAACAATACGAAAAACCGGTCAAAATTAGAACGCATATTTCTGGCTCGGTATTGGGGGAAATTGGCGCCAGCAAACAGAGACTGGCGCAAGTTTTTAATAGTAGCGCCTGGCGCCAATGCTGGCGTCTGGCGCTACGGCTAAAAGTCTGGCACCAAGATCTGGCCCCTGACACTACTTCCCACATGCCTCAGCAGCTTTCTATGCTCGATAAAATTTTCTAGTTTCGCGCGGTGTTATTTCAGTCCTAGTTGTAAAAGACATTCCTCAAATTTCCTACGTGTAAAATCCTATATTTTTCACTCATTACGAATGGTCTTTCCAATGAGATCTTTTTTATGCATATGACAATAATGTTAATCAAAATTACGCACATTAAATACTTAGAACTTTTTGAGTCTCATCCACTCATTCTAAATCATTGCCGAAACAAATTCAGGAATTAAAATAGAAATCCTCCCCAGTGGAGTCGCCAAAAAACTGTAGGGAATAATTTCAAGCCTTAATCCCACTAGCTTGAACCCCACTGTGATCGTACACTAAAGTACGGTGGTGTCCAAAAGGAAAGAAGATAGAGCAAAAGAGTCGCCAACAAGTTTTTTAGGAACTTGTAAACCTTTCATAGGATGAAGATTACACCCCTTAACGATCCAAGAGATCGTCAACTCCATAAGGTCATGAACCAAATAAGGGTTCGGGGATGATGGTACAAATCCAACTTAAAAGAGATTGAACCTACCCTAATAATAGGCCTCTACTTTATTCTGCTCGTATTCATGTGCGCTTTCTGACTAACATGCAATCAATAGGATTAACCCTAAACCTGTTTATCTATGTTGGTTAAATATTAATGCACAAATAAACTATTATTGGCGATCACTTGAATTATAATCACAATTAACCCTAACAAGATTATTAATTATCTTATTAAGCGTGATTACAAGTACCAATTCCCTTTAAACATGCATAAAAGGCGTGATCAAGCAATAAATAAATAATATCAAGCAACATAATAATCATAATAATCATGAATAAAATAATCGTCATTAAAATAATAATATTCATAATCATTATAACAATAATAAAAATTATAATAATTATCATGTTCATGTTAATATTAAAGCACAATAAACATAGCAAGATCCTAGGCATGATACTAACAAGATTAATACCAAACCCTAACATGTCACTAAGCAATAAAAATCAAATCTTTAACCCTAACATGATACTAACAATCATAAATATTAGGAAGAGAATAAAAGGCATCATAGAAATCATATTTAATATTAAAATTACCCTAGACATGATACTAGGAATATCATAATAACAATGTAAACAATTAAAGCACTTACTTTGATGCTTCGTACCTCTTTCTAATAACAAAATACACACATTAGTAACTTCAAGGAAAATAATAATCAAACAATTAAATTAAATAATTGAAATAGAGATTTGGGACCAAACCCTCAGAAATTAAACCTTTCACGTCTAGGGAGAAGGCAACTTCGAATATGGCTAGGTGTTTCTAGATCTTGCGAATGCGGAATTTTGTATGAAAACACAAAGTTTAGGAAAAAGATGAATGAGAGAGATGAATGATTAAAAGAATGCTAAAGAATTAATGATTGTTGATGATAACTTGCGAATGAGGAGAATTCGTGAATGAATGGAGAGAATTGTTGAATCTTGATGAATGAAAACGGAGTTTTTAATACGATATTTATAGAGAAAATCAGCCAAAAGATAAATTAACAAAACAGAGTCTGACGCTCAGAAAACAGAGCTGGCGCCAACCCTGGCTAGCTGGCGCTAGGCACCAACACTAGCGCCAGGCGTCAATGGCTAGCGCCAGGCGCCAAGCCTGGTTCCAGGCGCCAAGGCCTGGGGTTAGGCGCCAAGCCTGATACCAACGCGTTTTCGAAAATCCGATAATTTTACCGTACTGGAGGTTAAAATAATATAATTTCTTCGAAAATGCTATTTGATTTTGATTAAAACTCTGAAAAGTCAAAAGAAGTCAATTTATCAATGCTAATTGAATTATGAATGAAAAGAACCTTCTAGAAGATTCTAGAAGAATAAAACCATTCCTAATTGCATTAGGAATGATAAATCATATTAGGCCCTCCCCTAGATCATTGGGCCGCATATAAAGCTCAAACCAGGCCCAGTTAGGTAAATTGGCCATAACTTCCTCAATATTCATCGGAATTGGGCTTATAATATATCGTTGGAAAGGTCTTTGCAAGCCCCAACCAACTACACTACTATTGGACCCATATCATGGACCAACCAAACTGGATTGGCTGTTTTCTTAAAATAAAGTTTTTAAAAACAGAGAGAAGAGAAAAGAAAATAAAACTTTCCGCAACACTAGACCTTCCACACTTTCGCTTCATTCGATTATGATTCTACATGAAAGGTACTCATCACTGGGTTTGGTTTTGGGGAGACACAAATGGGTGTCTACACTCCCGAAAAAGAAAGACGCGAAAAAGAAAGAAGCTTTCGAATGCATGTTGAACGAGCTTAGTCAAATGTCATTTGATACTATCTCTCAAGGTGCAAGGATTAATCCATCCTAGGCTATCTCAACTTTTGACTTCATGATGAAAGTATTTGGGTAACTTAGGCAAGGAGGCTAAGCACTTCATACTTAGTGATGCAATGACTTTTATGATTGATGAGTGATTTTGACATGACAAGGCATGCTTCAACGGTGTGTTAAGATTTCATGACAAAGGGTTCCTAAGGGAAGTATATTTGGTCATGTATCTGTGTAGTGTGTGAAAGTGACACTAAAGCTAGGCCGCAAGAGCTAAGTGTGTGGAAAAATATATTGAAAAGAGTCAAATGGTGATGACTCTTAGGCTAGGTAAGCTAATAATGTAGGGATCAAGCCCCCAAGTCTAGATCTAAATGAATAGGGATGAGCATTGGAGATCCCTTGATATGATCATGGTGTAAGTGTATGAATGTGAATACGAATGCATGTTTATTACGGCCGCACCTCGATGTGAGGTTGCCTACGTATCCGTTAGGAATCAGGCCGAACGTAGCTCTAGCCGAACCTCGCACAAGTGTGTATACCTCAAAAAGGTCTTTTTAAGGGTTGTAACGTGGTTAGGCTAAAGGTTTGAAGAAGAAGGGGATAAAGGCTCAGGACCCTAGACAAGCCCCCAAGGTGTGCAACCTTGCTTCTGAATCTTTGTATTTTCATGCTTGAGTTTCTACTGTTTTTTAGCTCTCTTTTATTTTAGCATTTATTTCATTTTTACAAGTGTGGGAAATCTCAACCATGCGGTCTATCACTCACTTGGCATTCATGTTTCTTAGGCACGGTATCGAGCACTCGATAAGAGACGCAATATGAGACGTGCTCATATCAAAGATATTTTCATATCAAAGACATTGGAACACTTGCCCTTTTGTACACTTTTATTTATTTTTTACTTATTTTTTTGCTATTTTAATCTTTTGAATTCACTCAAGCCTTTGAGATTGCATAAGTTCACACCATCCCGTCCCAAGGTTAGGTAGATGTAGGTTGAAAAAGAGAGGTCTATCGTTAGACGAGGCTCAAAGTGGCTAATGAGAAAAGGATGTATATTTGAAAGATGAAAGGAGATATGATGTGGCTACAAAGGGGTGCCTTAAATCATTGGTATACCTTGTGCTTAATTCGACATGTTTTTTTTAAAAAAAAAATGGTGCAATGCAATGCGATGATCATATGCAAGGAAATAAATGCTCATTTTATTAAAAAGGGAAAAGGAAAAAAAACAAAAAAACTACAAAATTAATCTAAAGGAAAAGACAAGGTGCCTATGCTAGAGACTTATTGGGGAAAGGAAAAAAATGAAAAAGAAATAGAAAAAAAGAGGTCATGAAATCTTGTCTTTGCAACTCGCCTCTGTCTTGTGTTTTTCGCTTCATCATCACCCAATCTTCTCTCTAGCTAGAGGCAATGGGATCTTGTTTGCTTCTATGAGATCTTGAATGAGGTTTTGAAACCTATAGCATTCATCAGTAGTATGACCGCGCCCTCGATGGTACTTGCAGTAGGAGTTTGGATTCCATCTCGAAGGTCGATTTTCTGGTGTTGGATCCTCGGTAGGGCCAATAGGTTTGATTTATCCTCGATCATAGAGACGATCGAAAGCAGCATCGTAGGTCATTCCAATGTGTGTGAACTCTCGCCTGGGTTTCCTTTTAGATCCTTGATTGTCTATGTCTAAGACACCATTATGGTCAAAGGTACTAACATTATTACTAGAGTGGGCGTTTTTGGAAGAAGAAGGATTGTCGCTCTTCTTTCCTTTCCAGCCACCGTGGTTACTACTGTTAGTAGCTTTTTTCTTTACGAGGTCGTCTTCGATTTCAATTCCGATGTCATAAACGGCCTTGAAAGTATTCAAGTTATGTTGATATTTTAAGTGCTTTGAATACTTTACTTGGAGATTCTTGATAAACATCCTCACAGACTCCTTTTCAGTGGGGACCTCAATCATCTTTGCGGAAGTTTCCCTCCATTTATTAAAGAAAGAAGTAAAACCTTCATTCTCTTTTTGTCTTAGCATCTCAAGTTGTCTATGGTCGGTTTCAACTTGGTTATTGCACTTGTACCTATCAACGAAAGCGTTTACTATCGATTCCCAGGTAGAGGTTTTCTCTTTTTCAAGGGAGAAGAACCATTTTTGGCAAACGGTTTCAAGAGATAGTGGGAACAGAGAGGGGAAAACCTTCTTATCGATACCCTTAATGTTCATTATAGTTTCGAAAGCTCTTAATTGAAAATAAGGGTTATCTATTGCTCTGAATTTTGGGATGTCGTTGGCGTTGAACTTCTGCGGAAGAAGATCTTTTTCCACCGAGACCCCTTGTGATGTAAGCTCTGGAAACTTTTACTCGCTAGACAACTTGCTTAAACTCTCTTGCATGAGGTCCATTTGTTGTTGCTTCACGGGATCATCGATCTTGAGTGTGAGTATCTTCAGTGTCTCAGTCACGTTAGTCAATGGACTCCTAAGTTCATTAACTTCCTCTTGAGTTGCCATTATCTTCTTAGCCTTCCTCTTTTGACGAATCGGTTTATCAAAACAGGAGACTTGAACAAAGAGGTTGTCCTTGATTAATCGCCCTTCTCTCCTCGACCAAGTACTGTGGAAAAGGAATTTGGGGATACTTATTGTTAATTATTTGACTCAAACTTTATTCAACATGCAATGGATGGAGGAAGTGAAGAAAAAAAATGGAATAGAATATGGAGGAAAAATGATGTAGATAGAGGGATATGAAGAACTAGGAATAAAATGTACCCCCAACTTAAACGACGGAAAAGACCGACTCATGCATGAACCTAAGACATGGCCATGGTGATGTGTATTCAAAGTGTGTGCTAAGACTAGTGAGTGTAGGTGACATGTTGAGACTCTTTTCATGACCATGTGGCTAGACTATGTGACTAGACTCAAGCAAAGACTAAGTTAAGACTTCACGTATATGCATTAAACTGGACAGACTGTGGTATTTTAGTCATAACTTTTGATCTGTGACTCTGATTTGGATGAAACCAACGCCAAATTAAAGATAAAACTTGGGGCTACAGATCCATAGGTTTTACGACTCGTAGTTCTTTATAGAACTCCAGCTATGACCTAAACAGGTTGACGCTTGTGCAGTATACGGGAATAAAAATCCGGGTTGACTTAAAGGAACTATGACTCGATTTTAGGTATATATATTAGCTCTAATAAATAAATTAATTAATTAAAAAAAGTCCTTTAGTAATTAATCGGTTTATTTAGTCTTGACACAAGTCAAACAAACGGTTAGGAAAAATCACATAGAGTATGCACAACAAATAATGCACAAGTAGTCAAGTAGGCACAATATGATGCAATGAGTTTGCAACCTAACCATGGCTCTAGTTCTCTAAAGTTCGGGATATGGGTTAGTCAATAGAGGGTCCATGGTTAATTTTCCGGATGCACCGCGAGGAAGCCTAACCGTGAAGGGTTGGCGCGAGTGGATGGGACACCGCGAGTTTTAGAAAAAAACTCGCTTCCATGGTTTGGTGAATTCAACATCTCGGATGTACCCTTTGTTGCACGGAGCGTTCAATCGGGTAGATGGAGCATGAATTCCCAGAGGGTTATGTCCATATGTAGAATACATATGGGTTTCAGAAAAGTGAGAAAAAATTCAATCAGGAAGTAGGATCGAGCAAACAATACGAAAAACTAGTCGAAATTAGAACGCATATTTCTAGCTCGGTATTGGGGGAAATTGGTGCCAGCAAATAGAGACTGGCGCCAGCTTTTAACTGTAGTGCCTGGCGCCAATACTGGCGTCTGGCGCTACGGTTAAAATTCTGGCGCCAAGCTCTGGCCCCTGACGCTACTTCCCACATGCCTCATCAGCTTTCTATGCTCGATAAAATTTTCCAGTTTCACGCAGTGTTATTTCGGTCCTAGTTGTGAAAGATATTTCTTAAATTTCCTACGTGTAAAATCCTATGTTTTTAACTCATTACGGATGGTCTTTCCAATGAGATCTTTTTTATGCATATGACAATAATGTTAATCAAAATTACGCACATGAAATACTTAGAACTTTTCGAGTCTCATCCACTCATTCTAAATCATTGCCGAAACAAATTCGGGGATTAAAATAGAAATCCTCCCCAGCGGAGTCGCCAAAAACTGTATGAAATAAATTACAAGCCTTAATCCTACTAGCTTGAACCCCACTGTGATCATACGCTAAAGTACGGTGGCGTCGAAAAGGGAAGAAGATAGAGCAAAAGAGTCGCCAACAAGTTTTTAAGGAACTTGTAAACCGTTCACGAGGTGAAGGTTACACCCCTTAACGATCCAAGAGACCGTCAACTCCATAAGGTCATGAACCAAATAAGGGTTCGGGGATGAAGGTACAAATCCAACCTACAAGAGATTGAACTTGCCCTAATAATAGGTCTCTACTTTATTCTGATCGTATTCATGTGCGCTTTTTTACTAACATGCAAGCAATAGATTTACCCTAAACCTGTTTATCTATGTTGGTTGAATTTAATGCACAAATAAACTATTATTGGCGATCACTTGAATTATAATCACAATTAACCCTAACAAGATTATTAATATCTTATTAAGCGTGATTACAAGTATCAATTTCCTTTATATATGCATAAAAAGGTGATCAAGCAATAACAATAAATATAATCAAGCAACATAATAAATAATCATAATAATGAATATAACCATGATCATAAAATTATAATAATAAAATAATCATCATAATAAAAATCATATTAACCATAATAATAATCATGTTAATCATAATAACAATAATTATAGCAATAATAAAATTATAATCATAATCAAAACAATTATAAAAATAATCATAAATTATGTTAAAGCATAATAAAAATAGCAAGACCCTAGGCATGATACTAACAAGATTAATAACAAATCCTAGCATGTCACTAAACAATAAAAATCAAATCTTTAACCCTAACATGATACTAACAATCATAAATATTAAGAAGAGAATATAAGGCATCATAGCAATCATATTTAATATTAAAAATACCCTAGATATGATACTAGGAATATCATAACAACAATGTAAACATGATTTCTACATCATAATATCGATTAAAACCATTAAAGCACTTACTTTGATGCCTCGTACCTCTTTCTAATAACAAAATACACACGTTAGTAACTTCAAGGAAAATAATCAAACAATTAAATAATTGAAATAGAGATTTGGGACCAAACCCTCAGAAATTAAACCTTTCACGTCTAGGGCGAAGGCAACTTCGAATATGGCTAGGTGTTTCTAGATCTAATGAATGCGGAATTTTGTATTAAAACACAAAGTTTAGAAAAAGAGAGAGAGAGAGAGAATAATCAATAAAATCTTGATGAGAGTTGGTGACTGAAAACGGAGTTTTTAATACATTATTTATAGAGAAAATCAGCCGAAAAGATAAAATTAACAGAGTTTGACGCACACAAAACGAGGTTGGCGCCAGGCGCCAATGGCTAGCACCAGGCGCCAGGCCTGGTTCCTGGCGCTAATGCCTGGAGTCAGGCGCCAAGCCCGTTTTTTACACGTTTTTGTTTTTATCATATCTTTTGATCCGAAAATCCAAATAAGGCGTATAATATGTGGTTAGAAAGCTCTTAAAGCCTACTTTCCAACCCAGTTAGAATCAGATTAAAATATTTTGTAGATAACAAGATATGGCTAAAATAGTGGAAGGGTAGCAGTTTTGGATAAAGTTTCATGTCTCATTCATATCTTTTTCGTTATAACTCGGATTTAATATTATAATATATCATTGGAAAGATAATTTCAAGATCTATCCAACCATATAAAATTTGGATAAATATTATGAGTCACGAAAATAAAATCTGAATATATTTCACTTCGTACAAAACAAGGATTCTTTAAAGGAGTAGTTTTATTCAATTTCAAACTCTTTAAAACATAATTATCAATCCTAACTCCATTAGGATTTAAAAAAACCTTCTAGAGTATTCTAGAAGACTATAATCAATCCTAATAGCTTTAGGAATGATAATTAATAGTAGGCCCTCCTCTAGATCATTGGGCCGCATATAAAAACCAAATCGGGCCCAGTTTAGTATTTTGGCCATAACTTCCTCATTATTAATCGGAATTGGGCTTATAATATATCGTTGGAAAGGTCTTTTCAAACTCCATCCAACTACACCATTATTGGATCCTTATCATGGACCAACCAAACTGGATTGACTATTTTCTTAAAATAATTTTTCAAAAACAGAGAGAAGAGAAAAGAAATTAAAACTTTCCGCAACACTAGACTTTCCACACTTTCGCTTCATTCGATTATGATTCGACGTGAAAGGTACTCATCACTGGGTTTGGTTTTGGGGAGACACAAATGGGTGTCTACACTTATTATTTGATATTTTCGTAGTTTTCGATTATCAGAGATCACATAACTTACAATTGGGGTTCACCAAACAATTTTTATTTATTTTTTGATAACTTTCTTAATATGCAATAAAACTTATAAAAACTCCTCTTTTTCCATATAAGAATGATTGTCTTTTCCATAACAAAAATATATATTAAGAAATTTATGTGCACATCTTTTTTTATCTTACAATTTTTGTCGATTTTATTAAACATTTGAAATTTGTCCCCCCGGATTATAAATCCTGGCTCCGCCATTGATTATATGAGTCACTTTTGTAATTATACCTTTATTAGTATATGAGTAATATGTGCCCAATTTTTGTGGTTATATATGGGTTACTTTTGTGATTATATAGGTCACTTTTGTGATTATATAGGCCACTTTTAATTTGTGGTTATATCTTTATTAGTATATGGGTAATAAGTGACTGACTTTTGTGATTATATAGGCCACTTTTGTGATTTTGGGTAATATGTGATTGACTTTTGTGATTATATAGGCCACTTTTGTGATTTTGGGTAATATGTGACTGACTTTTGTGATTATATACGCCATTTTTGATATTATATAGGTCACTTTGTGATTATACCTTTATCAGTAATAGGGACTTTTGTGATTATATATATAGGGTCACTTTTGTTGGTATATGGATAGCTTTTACCAGTATAATGGTAACATAATGAAGATCCTCAAGTTTGTTTTTATGTATAAAGTTGTTGCAGGAAGGTGGCTTAAATTTGAGGCTAGTCTAGTTTTTTTGTTCTTATGTATGTGCTTGTGTTGTACTAATGTCTAATTTTAGACTAGAAATTATGCATTTTTATTATATCTGAAGTCATCTAGAATCAGCGGCATTTATCATTGGGAATCCTATAGTCTTGGTAAGTTGGTAGATTGTGGAAATTTAGTGAACCTTTGTGGTAAGCTAGTGGACCAAAAGTCATATGGTCTCTGATCTATGTTATAGTGCAAAACTAGTCAAAACAAGAGACATTTCTTCCATATTTCAAAATGATTAAATCAAGTTTTAGAAGAAATGCACGTCTGCTTTATTTTGACATCGGTGGGTGAATTGTGTTGACTGGTGGAGCATCTATGAAGAGATATGAAAGTGTTTTTTTCAAGGCTATGAAGAGATATGTAGAGCAATGTAAAATTATGTACATGGTATGGGTTCAAGGCCCGCATAGCCTACATACAAATTGTTTATTGTTATGTGTCGTTTATCACCAATGTTGGTGTACTAACAGTCTTCATTATAATTTCTAATTGGCATAGCACTCACTTTAATTGGAGTCACTTTTGTACTCAATTAGGGTCATTTTTTTCCTTTTTTAGGGTCACTTTTGCCCTTGCTTATGATCACTTTGGTCCTTCATTAAAGTAACTTTTGTCCTTGAATAGGATCACTTTGGTCCTTGATTAGGTTTAATTTTGCTCTGAAATAAGGTCACTTTTGTCCTTAATTAGGGTCAATTTTGCGTGCCCTTGAGTAGGGTCACTTTTGCTCTAAAATAGGGTCACTTAATTCTTAATTAGGGTCACTATTGTTTTGATAAGGGTCACTTTTTCCCTTAATTAGGGTCACTTTGGTTCTTAATAAGGGTCATTTTTAACCTTCAATAGGGTCATTTTGCGGTTTTGCCCTTGATTAGGGTTACTTTTGTCTTTTATAAGTGTCATTTTTTCCCTTGATTAGGGTTACTTTTGTCCTTGAGTAGGGTCACTGTATCCTTAAGTAGGATACGTTAGTGCTTTTGCTAAGGGTCAACCTATCCTTGATCAAGGTCACTTTTATCTCAGGTTAGGATCACTTTTACTATAGCACAAGATCACTTAGACATTTTGTAAGCTACGACATTAACCAAAATACAACATACCATTAGCTATAGTCATTCACTATCAACAATCTACATAGGCTATGTAGGAGTTGAACCCAAATCATGTACAACTATTGCACATTGCTCTACCATTTGAGCTAATAGGCCTTGAAATCAAACACTTGCACCAACATTCAAAGACCATGTACACCCAAACAACCACATCTAACCATTTTTATTTCGTATCCATATACCCCATAATCAACATAATTTATTACCACACATTCACATGAAAGGATAACTCCTTTAATTCCATCGAATGGCACAACATAGTTTTTTTTTTTTTTTTTTTTTTTTTTGTTAGTGAGTTGATAACAGGAAACATATAATTCAATAAATTAAGCAAAAACAACTTTGCCATTGGAAGATTTAGTTGAAATTGCAACTTGTGAGAAATCAATCAAAATTAAATCAACAAAATACGTACATACAAATCAACACAGTTTATAAATTTGTTCAATGAGAGAAAAAAAGCATGAGATGATTGACACATAATTTCATATAAAATACAATTCGAAGGTCTAATAACAATCAAATCATAAGCAACGATAAACAAATTATGAAATCAAAAAATCAATTTATAGATAGATTACCTCAATTTTGATCAAAAGTTAGGTCATTAATTCGACAAAAATCCTTGATCTGTAATCATAGAAGGTTGCATTTCTTCTTTCCTTTGAAAAATTGAAGTAGCCCTTGCATTAAAGTTAGACACTTAGAGAAATTGAATGCAATTTTGCAACTCAGGACGAAATATGTAGTATTCTTTGTGTTTTGGTCTCCAAATTTTTAAGTATAATGACGCTTGAATTTGCCTTTGTGATTGCAGAAAAACTAGAATTAGGTTTATGCAATTTGAGAAATTGATTGATTTCTCCACTAAGGATCAAACATTTGAGATAAGAGGTTCCCCTATTTCTCTCTCCTCGTTGATGTTTTCATGTTCTCTCTCCTCCATTGTTGCAGCCTTTGAGAGTTTGAGCTTCTAATGAACATTCATTATTTTGGAAATCAAAAAAAATATATGTATTGTTTATATATTTTGTTCAAACGTGCAAAAAAGTGGATGTACAGAAATTACTATACACCGAGGGCATATAAAATTTTTCCATTTTCAGGTGACTTAACTCACCTTTAACCCAAGAAGAATTAAGTCTCTTGTAAAGAATTGAGTCCCTCCATTATTGCCTTGATTAAACCAGACAAATTCAATTCCTTCATTAATCATTCCTGCTGATTAGTTTAAAAATATAACTGCTCGAAATTAAGAAAGTGCAATAGCAATACAAAAGTTTTGCAATGTTTGTTGTCCAAAAAAATAAATTAATTCTTTTAATAGTAATAAGAAAGTAGTAGTAGTAGTAGGTTAACTCATAATAATTAAAACCCACTGAAAACCCAAACCCAAACCCATTCTAGCCCAGTCCCTTTTCCCTCTGTAAAATAAATAGAGTCCTCGCCCTTTTCCCACGTTTTGCAAGAATAACCCAAACCCATTCTAGCCCAGTCCTTTTTCCCTCTGTAAAATAAATAGAGTCCCCGCCCTTTTCCCACGTTTTGCAAGAATAACCTAAACTCATTCTAGCCCAGTCCCTTTTCCCACTGTAAAATAAATAGAGTCCCCGCCCTTTTCCCACGTTTTGCAAGAATAACCTAAACCCATTCTAGCCCAGTCCCTTTTCCCTCTGTAAAATAAATAGAGTCCCCGCCCTTTTCCCACGTTTTGCAAGAATTGAGTCCCTTGTTGTAAACTTAACTCATAATAATATACAGGCTAATGTAAAAAAAACTTTGTGTAGAGGTTTGAACATGCTCATGAAAGAAGAATTTATTCAATACAATATCAAAATTTTTGGTAGGCCAAGTAAATAGAGAATATAAGTTCGTTCAAAATTAATTTTATTTACACCAATGTTCATGAGGAATTAAATCTCAACATTCGTTCAAAACTACTACTACTAAGATGTTCAAGAGAAACCAGAATGAAAGATTAAAGGAGGTTAAGGATAGGTGATGTTGACAATGAAATTCCTGTTCTAAAAATGTTATATCTCTTGTTCTTGTTGATGGTGCTCCTAAAGGACAAGATATGGTAGATCCTCCTCCTGAAAATGCTAAATATGATGTTTTTAACGCTTTTAGAAGGAGAAGATATTGATTTAATTCTTGATTTAATGTGGGTTCTTGATTTATTTGTAAAACATGTCGAATATGGAGATTTATGGGTTTATTTGATTTTCTAATTAGTTAGAGATTAAAAGTAGATAGATAAAGTTTAGAATTCATGGTGATTTGAAGCTTAATTTTATTGTTGATTAGGGTGATAGCCATACATGGTAAATCTTTGAATTAATTGTTTCACTGGAAATATTTTAATTTTAATTTTGGTAATTTTTACTCTGTTAAAATTATCCATATCCAAACTAAGCATGCTTGAGTTGACCTTAACTTATTTTAGTTTGTCCTTTAACTTGTTTATTTGGATTTCTTGCCGGAGTGGTGGCACAATTTTAGTGATGTCATGACGGGGAATGAATATGTGGAGATATCGATGTGGAGTGTGACGGAGTTGTGTTTTTTTTTGTTAGGTTGAGAGAGGGTTGAGAATTTCTATGGTGGGGATGAGAATTTCGATCTACGGTAGAGATGATGGGGGTTACTGTTGATTTACTTATTTATGATGAGGATTGTCGCTACTTTTTAATTTGTGTTTTTTATACATAATTTTTGTTAATATATTTGAGTAGTTCTCTTAATTCTCTAAAAAAAACTAGATTATCTAATTTTTTAACTCTGAAAATTTTTTCAAAGTTGTGAGAAATATGTAAAATTGGTAGAATCGTTAAATGAATTGTATAACATATTTGAATCGTAAAATTGTAAGATTTCAAATTTTAAATCGGGATTTCAAATTTTAAAAATCGGGATTTAAATAACAATGGTCAATATGTATTTTCAAAATATGCTTTGGAAAGAGATTACAAGTGTTTAAGGGTTTTGGTTAACTGTATAAGTGAGGTGAATGTTACATTTATAGGTATTCATCTCATCCTTCAGCCTAAATCTAGAAGTTTCTATAACCTCCTTAAATGGAGAACTCAATCTAGAAACTAACCTTCTAAAAGGTCCTACATTGCGCTACTCCATGTACTTACAAGGAAGCAGACAAGTAGTGATGGACAATAGGTTTGGATTCATTAACACATATAATTGAATTAAATAACATAAATCTAAAAAATAGTTAAAATTAATAATTTGGGTGTGCATATTTAAAGCACTAGTTTTTGCTAGAGCTATCAATTCAGGTATTCAAGTCGGGTTAAGTCAAGTCAAATCAGGTCTCGGGTCAAATAAGGATTAGGTTTTGTCAGGTCAATCTAACATCAGATCAGGTTGATCAGGTTCGGGTTGGATCAATTTCGATTCAGGTTATTGCGGACCGTTCATCCTTTCGGGTGTAGGTCAGGTTCGAGTAGTGTCAAATTTAGATCGGATTCAATTTCAGGTTCGGGTTGTATTGAGTCGGGTTTCGGCGAGTTAATAGATAGTACATTCGGGTTTTGGTTAGGGTTGGTTGGTTGAGTAAGATAATTATTTCGTCCGATAATCTTGTTGGATCATGTTTTGTTTTGGTTCAAGTTCAATTTGAATAAATATCGACGTGGTCAAGTTAAACCTATATAATTACGTCTTCCATAATTTGATCAAGAATTATCAAGATTTTATCAAACTCATAGAGTATAAACGAAGTAATAGAGAACAAATGATATATAAATTGAACAAATTGTACCAATATGTTGTAAGGGGTTTATAGAATTGTACCAATATATAAGCTGAACAAAAGGTATATACAATTTTATTAAACTTCCATGCAATGACTCGGGTCAATAACATGTTGTGTTGGGCTATAACTGGTTTCAAGTTCTAATTGAGTCGGTGCTAGTTCGGGTTCGGATTGTTGTCGAGTCTGATTAAATCGATTGACGATTACTATCAGGTTGAGCGCAGATACGAGTTCAGGACATAAAGTATTGAATCAAATCGGTTGTCGGTTAACATCAGGCCGGGTTCAGGTCGGGTTACAAGTCACTAGTTTCACTCCATTGTTCAGGTACAAGTCAGGTTTGGATCATTGCCGGTTAAGGTTAGGTTCTCGGGTTGGGTCAGTTTTTGATAGCTCTGGTTTTACCCTGGGATTTATAATAATTTGACTTGATTATAATAATGTCAATCAAAATAGAGTTGATTTAAATGAACTAACTTATATGTCCTCCATTCTTTTTTACTTGACATGCTTTGACTTTTTTACTATTCACCAACTCACTTTTGATCGATTTTTCTGAATTATATGTAAGGAAAAACACGTTCATATAGGATCTTGTTAAATTCGTCTAAATAAGTACTATCATAATTATATAACTTTAATAATTCTTACTTTGAAAGAATTAAAGTTATTGATGGTTAAATTTGTGCACCGGCAAGCGTGATAAAATAAACATGTTAAGTAAAAAAGAACGGAGGAAGTATATAACATTTATTTTTGGAAAATTTGAATTCATTCAATATGGTAAAGTTTTGGGTGAGACGGACTCACGTGAGTCCACAATCTTCATTCTCCTTCTTCCCCTTTCTCTCTCCTCCCGCCCATCGACAAGGTGAATAAAGAAGCTTTAGTGTGCATCCGAGCTTTCTTTTTTTCTCAACTAAACCTCATATTATTCCTCCTCTTCATTCATAAAACGAAGGCACTCAGAGTTCTAGAACAGAAGCAAAAAAAGGATGCGTAGTATGAAATATTTGTAAAGGCAGCAACGAGTTTCACTTAATCAATACTTGCACGAAACCCATTTCACATAAACTTGTTCAATACCATCTCAAAACAGTATTATTTGTAAAGGCAGCAACGGGTTTCACTAAATAAATACTTGCACAAAACCCAGATTACATAAACTTGTTCAACACCATCCTAAAGCAATAAGCTCATAAGCTCAATAGTACATGACTAATAGGTAGGGAAAATCCTCTTCAGAATACATACTACGCTACACCTAAGAACCCAGCCGCTTTATATAAATGTTTCCTGACTGCAAACTCTAACCACCTAAATTAACGAAGATACAAGTCATACAACAACAAACACAACTGATAATTTTTATCAGGAATAAGACTATTTTAGTCGGGAATAAAACTATTTTAGTCGGGAATAAGATAATTTTTATCAGGAATAAGACTATCAATTTTATAAAATGTTGGGGCGCGGGCTTTTGATTGGGTTTCTCAGACCCGCGCCTTTTTGTTGTTGAGTCCGGTCTCACGTGAGTCCGTTCTACGTAACACCTTGTCTACCCTTAAAACTCCCTTGTTAGATATATTGTTTAAAATGTTTTATACTGTAAGTTTTTATTCATTAAATTTTTTATAATATTATTTTTTACGAAAAAAAAGAGAAAAAGCAAAAATATTTGGGCAGGAAACTTTTTGTTGTGAATGCTACACGTGTAGTTAAGGGATAACTTTGGTAATTACTTTACTATAAAGTATAGATAGACAAGGTATGGAGACATTAAACACATGAGTAGAATAAAATCATCTAGGAATATTTTAATTAATATTGTGGAGTGGTTATGTTAAAAATAATCAACTTTTGGAATCATTTATCACACATTGCTCAAGTTTTCTTGTAAATTCAAATTAAAACATGTATTTGGCACGCACTTGAGGAAGATATTAAGCAATGTAAATAGATAAATTAATCAAAATAATTTATACATGCACGTACCACTTAATCCTTCTCTAATCTTGATTTTCAAATTGTTTCTAAAATAGAGGAATTATATTATTAAAATTAACTTGCATAATCCAAAATAAAAATTATAACTATAATTAATTGAAATGTACACATGTTAAAACTATATAACAAAAAGAATCAAGGAAAAATGGAAATTTAAAGTCCAACCTTTTAATGGTCTTCCCTTAAAAATCCAACCTTTTGATTATCCCATCAAAATCCTACTTTTACCCCCTATCTTCATCTAAAGATCCATATAACCTTTAACCTGTTAAGCTAATTAAAATGATTTTTTAAAAGATTCTCTCTCACTTTCCCTTCTCACGTCTCCTCTTTCTTTCTCCTCTCTCCTAGTAAATGGAAATAAACGGTGTCTCCTACTTCGGTCATCGGAAAACACCTTCCTCCGATCACTTCCTCGACGTCTTCTCTATCTCCTCTCCTTCCTCCGGCGACATCTCCGACGACGAGCTCACTAAAGCTGACCTCTTCTGGTTCGGCGACTTCTCCGATTCAACTCACTCCTATCCATCTCTCAATTCTCGCTATCGTACCAAAGGGTGGGCAAAAAATCCGATCCGAAAAATTGGGTATCCGATCTGGATTTTCAAGTTTCGGATATTTCGAATCGGATATCTGAAAATTTTTGAATCAGATCCGGATCACATTTTTAAAATTTCGGATATTTGAAATATCTGATTTTTTATTATTAAAAAATATAAACTCTAAGTGATATACAAATCTTTCACGCAGCCACAAACCCATAACATACAATCTCTATGCTTCTCTTGGGTTTTCTCTCTCCTTTACATTTCCATATTCTAGTCCCTAGAGTATCTCTAAGCCTTCACGAGCGACAGCAAACACCCCAAACAAGTAAGAGCCACCACCACATTAGGGCTTGCCATTGCATCGTCGCCTCACTCGATCTTCGGGCAATTGGCCGACCTCCAAGTCTACTATAACCCACACGCTTAAGTTGATTGAAAAACATTAAACATGATGTTGATCAATAGATCGAGTACTTATTATTATCTTTATAGAAGGTAAAAATGATGCTAATAAATTACTAGTCTTGATAGAATTTGAGCAGGAAATGGAACCTGAGAAGTACTCTTTTTGTTTTAAAATACTTGCTTCATTTTTTATTTCCGATCGTTTTTAAATACTTGCTTTATTTCCTTATTTAGAATGCTTTTACAATATTTAATCTATTTCTCTCACCTAGTGGAACAAACATAAATCATATTTTATTAATTTCATATCCTCTCTCCTCCAATTCTCGCCACTACTTTTACTTTTGGAAAAATTGCCTAGAATAATCCGACCTTTAGCTCATCCGCCCAAAATAATCCCACCTTTATATCTCTTCCGCTTTAAATGGTCCTAACCGGTCATCAAACTTGTTATTACAAGTTGCTAAACATGTGGCAGCCTATGATTTGTTTTAAAAAATAAAAATAAAAATAAAGATATTATAAAAAAAAAAGAATAAATTTTTTTAAAAAACCCCAAACTCACATCCGGCAGCCAGCCACCAGCCTTTACCCAATTCCGACCACCATATCCCCTCCTTGATTCCGGCCACCAACTCCGCTCCCCTTCCCAACCCCCGTTTCGACCGACTTCGACCCCGGCACCAGCCCGCTACACCACCAAAATTGCTGTGACACTGCTATTCCTTTGCAAACGCACCACTCACATTCAACCCCAAAATCGCGAACACCCAATCAGCCCCCAAAATGCATCATACAATCGGTCATGAAAACACATCATCCGTCAGCCCCAAATCGCACCATCCAATCAACTCCAAAATCGCAGACACAAAACACACCACCTAAATTGCAAACACCAAACGCATCACCCAAAATCGCAAACGGGGTCGATTTCGGTGGTTGGGCTGGGAAGAAGAGGCGGTTCGTTGGTTGGTCTGGGTTGAGAAGAAGATTTTGGTGGTTGGTCTGGGTAGAGGAGAAGATTTCGATGGTTGGGTTGGGTAGGGGAGGTGGTTTCGGTGGGGTGTGCCGGAGAGGGTGGTGGCCGTGGATTTTTTTATTTTATTTTTCAATATTTTTTTTTGTTAATTTTTCTTTTTTTTTTGTCCCATTACATGGTGACACGTGTGCAACACAATCACAAGTTACAAATGGTAACTTGTTTAGCCGGTTTCAAGTCACTAGGGACTATTGGGAGCAGATCGGACATATAGGTCGGATTATTAAAAAATAATCGAAATGTCGAATTATTTTGGGCGAATGAGCTAAAGGTCAGATTATTCTTTGACAATTTTTCCTTTACTTTTTACAATTTTTTTATTTTTCCACCTACCTCAATATTTTATTACTTACTCCAAATTCACCTAAAACTTCGTGCATGGTGAAATGGAACAAATATCAAAAAACGGAATGAGTAGTAAATAAGATTAATGAGTTTGAGGTTTGATGGTGAAGAGGAGGGTCTGATACTCTGATTTGTTTTTTTTGTCCTTTTGTGTTTTTTTTTAAAAAAAATTTATTTGAACTCCAAAAATAATTTCAAGCATTGTTAGAGCATGCACAATGGTTGCCCACAACCATTGTGATTATTGCTTATTTTATTAATTTCTACATCTTCCACCTAACCTATAACCACTCTTATACCCATTTAATAACCAATGTCTCCCAATAGTTAACCACATCTTTTTTATTATACATTTTCTCTCTCCTACTTTTACCCAACCCCATCACACAATATCTCTCTTAAATCCTATCATATATAACTAATACACTTGGTAATAATCAATTAAAACTAATAATTATTATTAGCATACAATAATTAAATAAAATGACTTATGTTTAAAATTAATGCATTATATTATTTAATTAGTAAGTAATTAGTCGTTAATTAAGAAATACACAATAATTGCAACTTTACTAAATTCGATAATGATAAAAATAGTACATATTCTATCAAATGACAACAATCTTTATAAGATAAAAATGAACCGTGCTTGAGTACAAATACAATAATTTAATGTTACGATTATACAACTATTAACGCAAATTATTTTGCCTATTGTGAACACCGAATTTGAGCCACATATTTTCAACTAAGTCTTTCTTTAAGGCTTTATGCATAGCTTCATCACGAACACGAGCTCTATTAGACAAATAAATTTCCAAACTTGCAATTCGGTTGTTGCTATTTTCGAACTGAAAAGGCTCTTCAGTGTTTCTATTACTTGAAGACGCGTTTGTAGCTTGATCATATTCATTTGGATCGTAATACGTTTTATACATATCTCTTTCATCCTCAACGATCATATTGTGCATAATGATACATGCTATCATTATTTTTCCTAACATTGATGTGTCACGAGCTAGCGCAGGATTCCATATTATTGCAAAACGAGCTTGTAATACTCCAAAAGCACGCTCAACATCCTTTCGTCTAGCTTCTTGTAATTTGGCAAAAAGACCTTTTTCATTTTGTGGTAGTGATATTGTAGGAATGAATGCTGCCCATTTAGGATATATGCCATCAGTGAGATAATATCCCATATTGTAATGATGGTCATTCACAACATAGTTAATAGAAGGTGCACGACCTTCAAAAACATCGTTAAATAAAGGGGATCTATCAAGAACGTTAATATCATTACGACTACCTGGTGTCCCAAAAAAGCATGCCAGATCTAAAGATCATATGATGCCACAGCTTCCAATATTAATGTGGGCTTACATGGTCTTCCAGAAAACATACCTTTTAATCGAAGTGGACAATTTTTCCACCGCCAATGCATGCAATCAATAGAACCTAGCATACCTGGAAATCCTCGACGTTTACCAATTCTTAGTAGTCTTACTAGATCTTCTTCATTGGGCTTTCTAAGGTATTCATCATTAAAGTAAGAGACAATTCCTTCCACAAAATCTTGTAGTGAATCTCTTGCAAGAGATGCACTAATTCGAATGTAGTCATCTACAGAATCAGCAGAGGTGCCATAAGCTATTAGCCTCATAGCAGCTGTGCATTTTTGCAATCCGGAGGCACCAAATCTTCCTGTAGCATCTTGTCTTTGTTGAAAGAAGGGATGACGTTCTTCTAAAGTTTGCTTTATTCGGAGAAATATATGTTTGTTCATACGAAATCTCCGACGAAATAATTGTGGGGGAAACACAGGATGGTCAGCAAAGTAGTCATTCCAAAAACGATTGTGTCCATCCTCACGATCCCTTGGAACGGGGATCCTTGGTGCCCTTGGAACTTGATTTAACATTTGATATATTTCAATTGGATTGGACATAAAAACTTCATCCATTATTCGGTTACACAAGACGATTGGCTTGCCTTCGTCTTTCATATCGTTGTGTTTGGCTATTTTCTGAATTGGATGAAGAATTAGAAGAGTTGGAGCTTTCGTCGGATGACATGTTATTAAAAACCAAGTTGATATGAGAATGGAAGGTAGAATTTTTTTAGGGGAAAAGATGGATGGTTAATCAAGTGAAATGTATCTCATTCATTTTATAGAACAAATGTGTTGGGTATGTAGTCATCTTTATTGTCTTATATGGTGAATTTGAAGTCTTGCATGCATGCATTGATTCAGAAAAAAATTAATAATTTTTTAGTAATGTAGAGGCATGCATTTGTATTGTCAATATCACCTTAACATTGTTATGTACGTAAAAGCAATATAGTGTTACTACTACCTTTTCAGTGTTAAGTACATCAATGTCTAGTATCTGATATTTGCTTTTCAGTGTTGGGTACATCAATTCTTTTTCAGTGTAATGTAAATCAATTTATATCTTTTGCTATGAAATATCAAAGTGAATCGATGGGTTTAGTCAAATCAATAATAATTATATGTATATAAATCGTATCGTATAATACGATTTTAATACTAAATATGTAATAAACTTGTTTTTTTTATATTAATAATAACATTACAATGTAACATTCATTCATATCCTAAATCAACAACACATTAAAAATTGCGAAAATAAAAATCGAACCTTAGTACATAAAACAGAAAACTAAAAAGCAAATTATTTGATATTAAGCTAAGCAACATTTAAACTATGATTAACCATACACCTAGTACATCAGTTTGAGGGGAACAACTTCTTCAATAAATTGTTCCTTAGTTCTTGATCTTCTGAAGATAGGTTTGGCTTTGAATCGAGGTGTTTAAATAACTCCATATTAACCTTTCTTTGCTTCCTTGCTTCTTTCTCCCTTTCTAGTTGCAACCTTGTAACTTCCACTTGATTTTCTGATTGCCTTATAAGGTTCATGTTCTAGGCCGTGTCCAACCATTGTCTCCATGCTGCAATTAAGTGGCATATTTGTCATCTTGCTCTTTCCTTTATTTTTGCTAGATTCGTTGCTGGAAGGCAAGCCTGAATACCCAATATCACCACTGGTTGGTGTTTTCGGGTTTGATGAAGATGAGTAGTTGCCAGCTTCATTGATACGTGATCTATTTGAGTCACTTCCTTGAGTAGAAGTTTTTTGCTTGCATTTTGTGAACAATATCTTCACTTGGTTTCCACGCATCATGTTGTATCAAAATGTCCCAAATATGCTTGTCTTGAAAGGTTTTAGACATCAATGATGTCTTTGTTTTGTCAGCATCATATATATGATGCCTTCATAACATCTTCATCATTGTTCCCACTTCCCCTTCTTGATTCAGCAAGAGCATGTGAACCACAAAATTTAGAACATGAAGCATTGATCCTTCTCCAACGGTTTCTAAGTTGCTCCAAACCCCTCATTTTCAACAAATCTTCTCGTGTTACCCCGTCAGTACCTTCTTTGAAACACCTTTGTTTGTATAATCTAACATTATTATACATTTCCTCAATTTTCCTCCAAAAAACATCCCCTTTTTGGTTAGTGTTAGTTTTTTTATTTTGACTAACCTCAAGCCAAGCCTTCACAAGAACCACTTCTTCAGATTTTGACCAAAACTTTGTTTTTCCATCTTGATTGCCTTCTTCATGACCTCTTTCATTGACTTCAACTTCTGGTTCATTGTCATCATCTGATCCAGCCGAAGTGTATGAGCAATTGAAACTCGGAAGTACACTATCATCACCTTGTGACATAGGAAATGTTGGATCACCTTGAGAGATTTGAATATTTTCAAAAGATGGAATAACATTTTGAGAATATGAATAATTAGGATTTTGTGGTGGTTGAAAAGGAAAAGGAGTAAAAGTACTTGGATTTGAGAAATTGAGATTTGAACCATAATTCGAAAATTGTTGAAAATTTGTATCTAATCTGAGTTGAGATCAATTGGAATGTTAGAATAGTAAGGTTGAAGATTTGGATTGTTTTGGGGTTGTGATGAGTTTTGAGATTTTGTGGGTTTTTTTTCTATTAGATTTTGGAATATTCATCTCTACACAGTTTGATAATAAAGAGAGTAATATTCACTAAAAAAAATTGTTTCAAAATACCTCAATATTAAGCTCATTTTATAGAAAAAAAATAAAATAGAGTCGTTGGTGTTTTTTTTTTTTTAAGAATTGTATTTTAAAAATTATGGCCGTTACAAAATTACAACGGTAATAAAATCAGAGCAAATCTCAGCCATTGATTAAATGAATAGGTGTCACAATCTCAAGCAGCCTTGTCATTATGTGTCACTATCAAAAACAATAAAATATTCCATGACCAATCTACAATAACCGGTTATTCTAGTAACCAGGTTATTGAAAATTTTCCCCAAAAATTTCTCTCTCTTCATTATTTTATTATTATTCCACTTTCTCTCTCTTAATAACCAACCTCAATAACTAATGGCTGGGTATGCTCTTACTTTAATGTCGATAACCAGGTTGGATCTCTAATGATCTGATCCAAATTTTTTGGATATCTAAAAACCGGATATCTGGTTTTTTTGGATCGGTTTCAGATCAAATTTTAGCCGATCCGAAACGAATATTCCGATATTTCTTATCAATTCGGATAGGAAATCCAATTTGGCCAACCCTAATCGTACCTAACCTTGGGTTCCGCCTTCAATCTTGAATCTTCGATGCTCTTCCTGATGATGGCGACAATCAAAATATTTTGACTTAGTTTCAATCAATTCCAAATTAAATTAAAGGTGCCAGATACCTAGCCCTGACCTCGAAAATACCCCCTATCCCCAAAAACCTAGCCACCACCCTAAGTAAACATCAACCACCGAACACCCCCACCACAAAAACCTTGACTTTACCTCAAATTCAACAACCCCATCCCATCAGGGCCCATCTCATCTCCTCTTTTTCGTTTTTTGGTGTGGTTTTGGTTGGTTGTGACGTTAAAGTTGGAGGATATGTGCGGCAGTTGTTTAATTGTGGTTGCTTGTTGGCTGTGGTGTTAGAGATGAATGTTGTTGTCGGTGGGCTAGGGGTAAGGTGGTTGGCGTGATTGGTGGTCAGGTGTTTAATTAGATATGACAGGGGGTTGTGCTTGAATTTTAGGGGTGGGGGCTTCAATTTTTTTTTTCTTTTAATTGTTTTTGTTTTTTAAAAATTAATAGACCTATCAAAAGCAAACACGTGGCATATAACTTACAAAATCGTCATTAACAAGTAATGGATCTTTAGATAAAATAAGGGTAAATGTTGGATTTTTATGGAATAATCAAAAGGTTGAATATTTAAGATAAAACCTGTAAAATGTTGCATTTAATTTTCATTTTTCCAAGAATCAATCATTCAATATCAACATATCAATATCAATACATTTTATAATACTAAAACAAACACCAGGAATAACACATATCACTTTCTGGTGTTGTTTATTCCCTCCAAAACTCTCCTTTTTAAAAAAAAAAAATTGTTTTAGTCAATGTCACCTTCTATAATTTAGACATAATATATTCAACAATCTTATAATTATAATAATTTTGGTTCATATAATTTTCATATCCATAATAAAATATTTTTCATACCTATTACTTTGTATGCCATATCTTTAAATAACACAATACACCCCATTTTGTTCTTTCAAATTATTGATATATTTTCCCGTCAAAAAAATTATTAATATATTTTATATAAGGTAATTATTTAATTTAAACTGATGAATCTATTAACTACTATATTCGTGGTTTAAACTGCACAAATTATTATTAGGAATCCTCCTACTAATATCATATTTTTCAAAACTAATTAGTGAGTGTTTCTTATTACTCCTACTCATCCGTTTTATTACATTATTTAGAATGCTTATTTGGCTAATAAACCTCAATTTTTTTCTTTACATTTATCAATGAAATTTTTAAACACCCATATGGTTTAAGATATATTTTTAATATACTCATAGCCTAATTGATTCTTTCGTTATATTTCATGTTTAATTTTGTTAAGTATGAAAAATATGAACAAGATAAATACAAAATTTGTACAACGCGTTTTTGGTGCGGCTGGTCGCACAGTGCGGCAAGGTGCCATATCAGTAACCCCTCTAGTAACCCCCTCAAGTAATTCCACTTAAGTAACCCCTCTAGTAACACCCCATACAAAGTAACCCCTAACTGACCTAGTAACCCCCAGTAACCCCTGACCGACCTATTAACCCCTAACCTAGTAACCCCAAGTAACCCCTAACAAACCTAGTAACCCCTAACCAACCTATTAACCCCTAATCTAGTAACCCCAAGTAACCCCTAACCGACCAAGTAATCCCTAACCTAGTAACCCCTAACCGACCAAGTAACCCATCCAGTAACCCTCCAAGTAATCCCTTAAGTAACCCCACTTAAATAATCTCCCAAGTAGCCCCCCCCCCCAAGTAACCCTCAAGTTGCCCCCCTCCCCTCCAAGTAACCCCACTTAAATAATCTCCCAAGTAGCCCCCAAGTAACCCCTTCAAGTAACCCCACTAAAGTAACCCTTCAAGTAACCCATCTAGTAATCCCTTACCCCTCGACCTACCCATCTAGTAACCCCTAAAGTAACCCCCGACCTAGTAACTCCTAAAGTAACCCCCGACCTAGTAACCCTTGACCCACCACCAACCCAAAAACGCCACTAGCTCCACCCCAATATGCCATGCCTCCACCACCATGCGCTGAACCCACAAACAAACATAGATCTAACCGAACCCAAAACCAAATCGTAATAAATAAATAAATAAATTGAACAAATACCTTTAAAATTAACAATGACTTCGAATTTCACTTCAAATATGGCTAGAAGGCCAAATTCGACCATGAAAACTCTAGATCTAGAGTTTTTATGGCCGAAAATCCACCGCCACCCACGCCACCAGCTTGTCACCATCTTTGTGTTCGTCATCGTTGAAGGTTTTTGAAACTCCAACCAACCTATCGAAAATAATAGCTAGCATTGAATTGGTTTGGCCAATTATTATTTACAGTAACATTGGTAGAAGATAGTAGATTATAGAAGAAAAGAGGAGAGAGTAGATTGTAGAAGAAAAGAGGAAAGAGAAGAGTAAGAAGACTGTTAAATTCATAGATTTTTTTTTAAGAAAAAAATAATAATAAATTCTGGCTAGCCGCACAGTGTGGCCAGCCACATAAGAAACTTTGAGAAGTTTGTAATAATTGTGTTTTTGTCCATGTTATTTTATAAAAAAAATTATTTTTAATTTAAATATAGTGAAACTACCATGCATAGACCAGAGTACGAGACAGCCTAACCTAGTACAATACTAAAACACACCAAGAATGACAAGTGTATGTAACTCCTAGTGCAATATTTTCCCTCCAAAACCATCCTTTCTCTTTTCTTACTAAAATCATTTTAGAGAATATTAGCCTTTTAATTTCTTTTATATATCAACTAAATTTATATTTAATATGCTATAAATTGTATCATTTCTTGTCAAATTCTTTTAAAAGAATATTTGTATATTTTGATTTCCTATTTTGTCATTTTTTTTGGTAATCGTGCTTATTTTATTTATAAAGACGTGTGCTAAAAAAAGTAAACTGATTTTACTATTTTCTTTTCTCTAAAAGGTCGCAAGATCACTTTGACTATAGAGTTAGGGCATGTTCTCATACGTTTATTTTCACTTCATTTCAGCTCCTAATTTCCTTCTCTACTTATAAAATATTCAATTCAGCTCAGTCAGTTTAGTTCAGTTCAGTCCAATTTAGTTTAATTCAGTTCAGCTGATTTCAATCTATTAGATCAAGCCCTTAAACTATATATCTTCCTCTATTTTATTTCAATTCATCTTATCTTATATATCTCATACCCTATTTTTGTTTTTTATTTTCTTATTGTAGAGAATATTTCAAGCATCCCACACTTGAGCCCCATTGTGGTCATACACTTAAGCATGGTGGCGTCTAAAGGGAAGGAAGCTAAAGTAAAAGAGTCGCCAACAAGTTTTAGGAACTTATAAACCGTTCACATGATGAAGGTTACACCCCTTGAAGATCTAAGAGATCGCTAACTCCATAGTGGTCTGGAACCATGACTGGATATTCGGGGATGAAGGTACAAATCCAATCTAAAAGAGATTGAACCTACCCTAATAATATGCCTCTACTTTATTGTTCTCATATTCATGTGCGCTTTTTGACTAACATACAATCATTAGATTAACCTTAAACCTAATTAATCGATGTTGGTTGAATATTAATGCACAAACAAAACTATTATTGGTGATCACTTGAATTATAATCATATTAACCTAAACAAGATTATTAATTATTTTATTAAGCGTGATTACAAGTAAAAATTCCCTTTGAACATGCATAAAAAGTGTGATCAAGCAATAACAATAATAACATCAAGCAACATAATAAAAATCATCATCATAATAATAATCTCAATAAAGCATAATAATATTAGCAAGATCCTAGGCACGGTACTAACAAGATTAATAACAAACCCTAGCATGTCACTAAACAATAAAGATCAAAGCTTTATCCCTAACATGATACTAACATGATATTAGAAATAATAGGAAGCAACCTAAACATGATACTAGAAAGCATACATGCATGATATTAGAAATATTAGTTATTACCCTAAACAGGATACTAGGAATCATAAAGACATCCTAACATGATACTCCGTAGGAATCAAAATAATCAAAGCATAACTTCTATATCAAAAGAACAATAAAGTAATTAGATTAATTACTTGGATGCCTCGTATCTCTTTCTAATAACAAAATACACGCGTTAGTAACTTCAATGAAAATAATAAATCAAACAATTAATTTAAATAATTGAAATAGAGATTTGGGACCAAACCCTCAGAAAGTATCAACCTTTCACGTCTAAGGCAAAAGCAACTTCGAACTTGGCTAGGTGTGTCTAGAACTAACGTATGCGGAATTTTGTAAAAGGGGAAGGTTTAGAAAGAGGGAGAAAGAATAAGCTTCTAGCTTAAGAGAGAAAAAGAATAAAATTAGATGATTGGTAATTGTGAAAACAGGGGCCAAGGACCCTATTTGTAGAAAAATAGTTCGGAAACCGATAGAAAAGGAATCAATTTCCATTCGGAATAAAAAAAACCTCCTGTCGCAAATGGCAGGAGCCAGTGCCAGACGACAGGAACCAACTGTAACACCCCCAAATCTCCCTCTATGAAAATACTAGTATAATACGTATAATTATACCATAGAGATATACTTGGGCGTATTACCGCCGCGTGATTACGCAAGGCTACTCAACAAACTTAACTCAACAACAAAACTTGCACCGGAAACTCAACTTTCTTTTATTAATACTTATAAAAATAGTAACATTGTTATGAGTGCTCAAAAATAAAGACAAGACCAACATTCATAAACTAGGTGAAGCAAATCCCGGGACTCCCATATGCTCATTCATGACTCCACCTAAAAATAGTCAACACTGCTTACCATTATGGTAAACAGGGCGAACCAAAACAAATAGGAAATACGGATGAGCAAAATATGCTAAGTACGATAAGTGCAAGATAGTGTAAACTCAACTTATTTGCAAACATGCTTTTAAAACCAATTCCAATAATTAATCCAATCAATTCAAAACTCATTATTCCAAAACCGATTTTCAATATTCCAATATCAATAATCAATAAAACCAATACCAATTATTTTAAAAACCAATTCCTCATATTAAAAACCAATTCCTCATATTAAAAACCAATTCCTCATAATAAACCAATAAAAACGATTGAACCAATTAAACCAATTCCTCTCCCAAGTGTGCACACCCCCCAAGCTAGTCTCCTTATGTTACAAGGCTATTCTTGATGAAAGACCCGGTCATACAAAGTCCAAGGCCTTATCAATAAACCAAATCCGCATAGTGGGATTACTAGCATGCTTATAAAGCATTAATAATAATAATAATTATTATTATTATTGTTATTCAATGGTTCAATAAATCCTTTTAATATCCAATAGTTCCAATATAATTCAAAATCATTTTAATAATTCCACATACTTTCATAATCAAACCTTATAAATAAATACTTGAGAATAAAATATCATATTAATAACTTTTCAAAATCAACAACCCTTCCTTGAAAAACCTTTATTAATTCAACAAACCTTATAAAATCAATTCCTTTATTTAAACACGATAAGTAATCCAAACCATTCAAAACATGCTTTAAAAATCAATCATTCAAAATACTTTTATTAAAATCAATACCTTCAAACATTATTTATTTCAAAATCATAATTTAATCACCAATCAAATCATGTAGAACATGTTATTCAAACCAATCACTTTCAAAGGTATCTAGCCACCTAAACGTACCTTGATCCTTGCTAGAAAAACCACACAAAAAGAACCTCAAGAAACTTTATCGAACTTACTTTACAATTAAATATAACCTTAATCAATATAAGGTTAACAAATAATTAAAAACCCTCAACTATATGTATATGAACCTTTTAAATTAATTTCTCATAAACATCGTTAAAAATCAGATTTTATATAATTAAAACTACTCATAATAATTTTATATTAGTCTCCCATAATAATAAAATAATTGAATAAGAGAAAAGGAGAAGAAAGATAAGAAACCAAGGAGAAAGAAGAATTGGATTTGCGTTGGAAAAAGGAGGCAGAACTTGCAGAGGCTATAACTCCTTCGTTATAACTTCGAATTGGGTGATTCTTGAGCCTAACCTCAAGGATTGTTTGAGAGGAACAATTTTCTGTGAAACGTTAATACCCCAAAAATGACCAGAAGTGACCGAAAATTGGCTTCAAAGATAAATGGGATAATTTGTGTAAAATTAAGGAGAAGAAAAGAAGAGAATTGGTGTGAATAATGTGAGAGGTATGAAGGGGTATTTATAGGCTAGCTCATACAATAATTAGGGTAGGAAAATTTAGGAAGAATTATGGTAAGTAGGGTTTAAGGGATTACTTGGAGAAGTGAGTAAGGATTTAAGGAAAGTTTTGATATTAAGGTGATTGTGTATAATTGAATATGGATGGTATGTATGTCATGAAAAATAATAAGGAAATTAGAATTACTTGGGGAATAATTAAGAAGAATGAATGGCAAAAAAATATGATGATTGGATATTAAAAAGATGGAGAATTAGAATTAAGGAAAATAAGAGATTTTGGGAGATAATTAAAAATATAATTTTTACCAAATAAATTCCCCCAAAATAATTCATGAGGGCCGAAAAATATTGAGCTTACCATAGCTCAAATTTTCGGAATCCTATAAATATATTTAGGAAGATTTTGCTCGGTTTTTAAGGAATAAAAATAATTGTATAAAAATATAGAATAAAATAATTAAATAATTAATTAATTACCAATTATTTACCAATAAATAATCAAGAAAAATCAGATTTTCCATACATGGAAAATCCGAATATCCTAAATAATTAATAAAATATTATTTTTCTTTAATTAAAATATCCGAAATATGTAAATAATTCGGTTTTTAAAATAGGATAAATGGATAATATATCTTATCCTAAATAATGATTAGTTTTCAAAATACTTTTGGCGCCAAAATTCAAACATTATTTTGGCTCCAAATAATAAATTTACTAAAATACCCTTTTTATAAAAATACTTCTTAATTAATTAGAAAATACGTATGATAATACGGGGTATTACACCAGCGCCAGGCGACAGACTTTGTCGCTTGGCGCTGAGTCAGAAATAAAACGCACTTTACCCGAAGAATCCTCTTCTTAATATGAATAAGCAGTAAATTCCACGTTTATCGAATTAAAATCGGGTTTATGATAAAACACTTATTTTATTCCAAGTAAAACTCTTTGAAAATATAATTATCAATCCTAATTCCATTAGAATTTACAAAAATCTTCTAGATTATTCTAGAAGATTAAAGTCAATCCTAATAGCTTTAGGAATAATAATTAACAGGCCTTTCTCTAGATCATTGGGCCGCATATAAAATTCATTTCGGGCTCAATTTAGTATTTTGGCCATAACTTCCTCATTATTCATCGAAATTGGGCTTATAATATATCGTTGGAAAGCTCTTTGCGAGCTCAATCCAACTACACTATTATTGGAACCTTATCATGTACCAAACTAAATTGGACTGGATTTTTTTCATAAATAGAGTTGAAAAAAAAAATATTTTCAAAAATAGAAAGAAAGATATTTAAAAATAACCGCATCACTAGACTTTTCACACTTTCACTTCGTTCGATAATCAAATGATGTGAAAGGTTTCATCACAAGGTTTGGTTTTGGGGAGACACATTTGGGTGTCTACATTTATCCACTTCCTACATACCATTTATTAAGGATTGGATTATCAAATATTATTATTGTATGTATTAAGTCATGTATTGATTCTGAAACTTTTTTTTTCAATAATATACTACTTTAATATTTTTTGGTTAAATCCATGCATCGCATAGGTATAAACCTAGTTTATATTATGAAGTTAGTAACTTATTTCTTACATTGAAGGCAATTTTTTAGGTTGCACACTACGCATTCAATTGACTTGATTTGGGGCATCGTCCGGGCCAATAACTAGTTACTCCATCCGGCTCATATTATAGTTTTAATTATTATTTTTTTATTTTAGAGATCCAAAATGTTGTTTCTATTTTTTGATATTATGTAAAGACCATTAATTAATTTTTCTAAATTATACTTGAATTTTCCACTTGCCTTTTACTACTCTCCACTTTCTCTCTCTAACTTTTGTTTATAATTGTACTTTTACTTTGTTTAATGTAATGCATTCGCTTTTGATAGAGTATAAAACATAATAATCCTGTTAAACAGTGGCGGATCTTGAAACTTTTTCTTTCAAAGGCCAATAACTTTAAATATAAGCATATGAAAATTATTTACAAATTCAGTGCGATTTTATATTATAAATGCTAAGGTGTTAAAAACAAGTTGTTAATTGATAGATACTCATATTAATAGAAAAATATATAACGACATATCGGAGGTATGAAAGCAAAAACTTACTTTATACTTTTAACGGAGTAATTTATCGACCTTGAAAATGTCTTCTCGCCTAAAATTATCAATTTTTTTCTAGTGCTCAAATAAACTAATATAACATACGAAGTAGAAATTTATTTTAACAACCAAAAATGTTTAACAATTGTTTAAGGAAGATTGAATAAATAAATGTGGAGTAAGAAAAAAGGGGAAACGGTTTGTGGGTCAATGAGTTGTCAGTACTTTTGGAAATTGGGTTGTAGGGTGTTTATACTCTAGAGTTAGTTACCTTTTTCACGCTACTAGACAAATAAGAAAAACAATCGGTTTTTTTTAATGGGCCTTAAAAGTTTAAACAAAGTACAATATAATTTTATTTTATTTTCCACAAGTCATCAGGGGCCAAGCCCTCTTTAGCCCTAATAATAATCCGCCCCTGCTATTAAAGAACCATATTAAAGGAATATCACAATCAAAAGTTTAAGCTAATGGTTAAGCCCATGAATATATTTTATACTCTAGTAACTTTCTCCTCCCATTTCTAAAATATTGTTGAAAAAATACAAATAAGAACTATAAACTAAGATGGAGGGAGTATAATTTATAACTCAAGTAGCTTTTTGCACATTAAATTCAGGATATTCTCCGATATCTTTTTGGTCAAAAAATAATACTCTGTATAATGATCTCATACAAGATGCCGTATAAAGAAGGGAAGAATTAGCTTACTACCTATATCTCACTTTGAAAAGCCAATTTTTGAAGCTAAGATGGTATATATTGATTCACTAGTTCCTATCAATTTTGCTGCTGTTTTCAAATTAAATGCAAGAGAGGGAAGGCTACAGTACTAACCTTTTCTATGGGTTTACAGCTATCCATTTATGTATTGAATATTTAATTTAAGGATTTTTTTACTTTTACCACAAAAAAAAAATCGCGAAATTTTTTTTTTACTTCCAAAAATTTTAAAAATTTTATTTTACCACATTGTTTTTTATCACCTGCCGTCAAAAACCTAACGGAATATTTTAAATTCTTCGATTTTTGTGCCAAACACATCATATTTAGGGGTTTTGGGGAACATTTTTGTCCTACAGATCCAATTTGGGGTCGGAATCGACAAAAAATGATCGGAAATGCTTCTTTTTGTGCATTTAAAATACCTCGATTTGCGTGAAACACGCAAAACGAGGCATTTTCGATCATTTTTTGTCAATTCCGACTTCAAATTGATTCCATAGGACCAAAATGGCCCCCTAAACCTATGAACAACATGTTTTGCGCACGAAAATTGAAGAGTTTTTCTTAAACCGTTAAATTTAACGTTTTTTTTACGGTAGGTGGTAAAAAACAATTTTTAGAAATTTTTTTGGTGGTAAAATACAACTTTTAAAATTTTTGGTAGTAAAAAACAATTTCATGATTTTTTTTGGTGGTAAAAGTCATAAAATCCTTAATTTAAATATTTTTTTAAATGAGAATATTTGAAATAAATAGTTTAGTTGCTATTATTTTATCTTATAGGGTATATTCCAAACACATGATTGAATGCACTAACATGAACAAAATTATGCAATTCATGAAGAGTTTTAATTAATACAGAGTACGACTTTCATTTCTTTTTAGTCGACACGTTTTTCTTTTTAGCAATTTTTTTTAGTTGACACGTTTTCTTTTAGGATAAAATTTTTACCTTATATTTACAAACTATCCTACTTGCTTTTTCATTCTCTCTCTCACTCTCTCTCTTTCCTTAATATATGTGTCTAAATCAAACGTGTCAACTTAATAAAAACGGAGGAAGTATTAGCTAGGCATACGATTATGCCTTGCATGTTGCAAGACGAAATGCCCATGGCATATAATTATCTGTACAACTATATTGTATACAATATACTATTACACTAACACACCATCCAACTGACAGATCAGTTCAACGCATCATGTGAGAAACACCTAATTACGTGTTGGACAAAAAAAAAAACTAAACTTGTCGTATATCTTGAAATTTTGGGACAATTGGATACACAACATGCCCTATCATGGATTCATGGCATGGTAGTGCAAATGCACAGGTTATAACTATTAATGTGATTAAAAAAATAAAAATATAACATAAAAAAATATATATCTTATATATAAAGTGAAAGGGTCTTTTGGGTGATAAATTTCACTATCCCCAAATTACCCTTCTCAAGTTGCAAAATTATCAAAAAAAGAAAAAAAACCCTATCATAACTACCCAATAATAACCACTCCCTTCCACATAAATTTACATATTCAACTATTCTCACTCCCCATAAAATATAAAACCACTTTATTATTTTTTTTCATCTAATTTCTTATATTGTACACGCGTAGCGTGTATCTCTTAACTTGTATAAATAAGAAGAAAAGAAAATATGATGTCATTTTTTATTTGAGGTAATAAAATATCACATTTTAAATTATTGATAGGAATGTATGTAATTAAAAAAGATAAAAGTAGTGAAACTTATGGTGAAATTAAAAAATTGAAGGGCACATAATTTAGGGGAAAAAATGGGCAATTATACTATGGATACATTGTAACATTGGTGTGTCTAAAAAGAAATTTATTGGATAATATAATTAAATAGGTAGAATTTGGGGGTAGTATGTACTATTAGAAAAAATATTAAAATAATAGTGAAAAAAAAACCAAATAATTATTGATTACTTACACAAACAAATTGAAATATAAATCAATAAATCATGAAATGTTAAACATACGCACATCGAATTTAGAGCAGAAAAAACAGCTATACTTTATTTATCTATAAACATGAAACTTGCATGACATATATCTTATATGTGTATAATAAAAGTATAATAAAGTTAAAATATATGTAAATTATATTGTTACCTCTACCTGGAAGGATAAGCAAATCCTATAAACTAAAAGCCAAAAACATACTACATAAAGATCCCAAAATCCTAGAAAAATTAAGCTAACAAAATATTAACAGAAATTCCCCAAATCATTTTAAACTAATTTGGGACAACCAATTAATCAAAATTAAATCTTGATAAATCTATACGACCAAATTACTTCGATTTACCATTTAACAAAGGTTAATGACAAAATCCAAGAAATATCTAATAGAGAATTAAAACTTATCTTGACAATTATACTCTTTCTCTGTTACGATTACGAAGTATAAGACCTTTGTTGTTTTGTTTTTTTTTTTTTATTTTTATTATTATTATTATTATTATTTTTTTTTTCTTTTTATATGTATGTATTATTCCATGTATTCTATCCCAAAGTTGATTTTTTTTGTTGTTTTTGTGGTTAACTATGAATAGTGAACACTATAGTAGCGATCTAAACTTTCATAATTTATGTGTAGTTAAGGAATAATGTATGTAAGGCTAGTGTAAATGAAAGTGGAGTTGAATGATGATGACTTGCAAGATAAATGCATTTAGGGCCTGTTCATACTGAGCTGAACTAAACTGAACTGAACTTATTGGAGCTGAACTGAACTGATTGGAGCTTAACTGAACTGAACTGAAAAATTAAAATGCATAAAAATATATAAAAATGTTTATGAAAATTAGTAATAATATATATAGTGGATTGTGAAAAATATAAAAGTGTTTTAAAAAATAACTCTGTATTTTAAATTATTATATTTTAAATTATTAAATTTTTGTGTATTATATTTTAAATATATATATATATAAATAAAAAGTATTCTTCAGTATTTTGCGGTTCTGAAAAATAGGTGGAAGGTTCTACAACCTAATTCGATGCCGCAAATGGACTTTTGCTATCAATTGCAAATAATCGTTGCTTGTTGTACTCTACACAATTTTGTTCGTTTACATGAACTGGGGATTCCATTCACGCACCAAGTTGAAGTCATGGGACCAAGAGAAGATCATACTATGTACGATGATAACAGAAAAGCAGATATGGATATTGTATGAAACCAAATAACTGATCAGATATGGGAGTCAATTCAGAGGAATGCCGAGGTAATGGAGCAACTTAATAAAGAAGAAGAAGACGAACAACTAACCGATTATGAAAGCTAGTAACTGTTGTGTAGTACTCTCATTTTGTCAATGAGTTCAACTATAAGAAAACATGTGACCATTTTGAACGACGAATATAATTTAAAATAATAATAAGAATAATTATTATTATTATTTTTATTTTTATTATTATTATTATTATTATTATTATTATTATTGTTATTATTATTATTATTATTATTATTATTATCGTTGATGTAATATGCTAAAACATCTAAAACAAAAAAATTAACAACTGAGCTGAACTGAACTGAACTGAACTGAACTAAACTGAACTGAACTGATTAGAGCTGAACTGAACTGAACTGAACTGAACTGAAAATAACTAAATTTGAACAAGCCCTTAATCTATTATGTTGTTGTTGTCTTTTTTTTTTTATTATTATAATTAGTTAATTTTAGATAAGATTAATTTGATTGGAGAGTAGTTAGCAGATGAGTAGTTGGGTGTATAGTGTATTCTATGTATATTCCTTTTTTTTTAATTAAAGGAAAATGAGGGAGTAGTTTTCTAGGTGGGAGTGAATGAGGAGGCTTGGTTGGGATTTTGGAAGCTCATCATATTTTTTTCCCCGAGTTTTGAAAATTTCCTTGTCTCTCGACAATTCATTTTTCTCCTTACTACCACTTCGCCTCTCTCCCAAACACTTCTCCTCTTTTCTTGTATTTAAACTTTTACGACGATCTACCTTCTCTAGTAACTACCACTACCCTAAACACCACCCCTTGTATTATTTATAGTTCATAATTTTGTACCAATACCCCTAAAATTTGAATTACTCTCTCCGTCCCTTTATTAGATGTGTACTTTTTTTTATAATGTGAGT
Source organism: Chenopodium quinoa (assembly GCF_001683475.1). Taxonomy (NCBI): domain Eukaryota; kingdom Viridiplantae; phylum Streptophyta; class Magnoliopsida; order Caryophyllales; family Amaranthaceae; genus Chenopodium; species Chenopodium quinoa. The sequence goes on from NW_018745617.1 coordinate 3,357,384, forward strand.
AATAAATGCTAGAAATAGAAATCTAATAAAGGGACGGAGGGAGTAGTGTTTTATTGTGACTATAAACTATTTTATGACTTATTTATTGTTTTATTCATGATACAATTAACACTGTTTAATTACTTATTTACTGATGATTTAATTTTTAGTTACGACATTTATTTTATTCTTATCATACTCTGTCCTTCCCTTATTTATAGTCCCTTAGGGCTAATTTTAAGTCTTAAAATGATGGTCTCATTTGATTTTTTTCAAGTATTATTAATATAAATTTTTTACTAAAATTCCCTCCAATTTACAACAATGTTCATGCAAATTTAACTTTCCCATGTAAATTTGTTTTTTTCCATGTACTTTTATTAGTTTCTCTCAATACTTTTTTGCATACCTAATAAAAATTTACTTTTTCAATAACTTTCACTACTTTATTTATGTTTATTAATTCCGATGAAAATTGCCCATAAAGAATTATATCGATAAGGAACGGAGGGAATATAAAAATAACAAAGTACATTGGAAATATATTCGTATTATGTCTTTGATAGAGATTAGGACTGCATTATATTGATCACTTGTGTAGGGCTAATGAGTCCAGCGATATACGACGGTAATACGGACATGCATAACTAAGTACATATGGTCCTTATTGGCTCACAGAAAATGGTCCCTAAACTATATTAAATGATGCAGCAAACCGAATCCGATTCGACCAACTTGGCGGATCTATTTGGCCTAAGTGTCGTCAAGTTGCAACGTGTAGAAATTTTGAAGGGATGTAAGATAAGTCCAAATCAAATCTATGGTAAAGAAAATTCAATTTATCGCCCAATACAATGTTAGATCAACTTTACTTGATGATTTGTAGCACTAAATTTACTTTTTATTCAACACAAGGTTATTCGCGCTTAGTTTTGTAATGATTTAGGAGGGTGCTGGTATTGCAAGAGCAATTAATATATATACAGTGGCGGATCTAGAATTTTTGAGTTGGTGAGTCATCAATCTCATCATCATTTATTGATCACATATGAAAGTTAAAAAAAAAAAAAAAAAATTGGGTCTAGTTTATAATTGTTTAATTTTCAATCCAAAAATTATATTTTAAAAAAACCATGTTACAACCAAATTGATTTCAATCCAAAAATAGAACACAAAAATTATACTACAACCAAATAGTACTTAAAAAATTCATTTACAAGCCAAAGTTACCACAAACAACATCTAAGTACCCATCACCTTAAAGACTTGTCTCTTAATACAAGCCAAATTATACTACAGCCAAAAATTGACCTTAGAGGCTTAGAGACTGGTTGTTTAAACAACTGGTCTCTTTTAATTGCAAAAATAAAAAGCGGAAGTGGTTGAGTGAAAGTTATTTGTAATAACTGGTCTCTTTGATTTTTTTTTATTTTTATTTTTTTGAAAATTTCAACTTTTTTTGGGGGGGCTGCTGGTGCACGTGAACCAGTGTGCTCCAATGTAGTAATAATGCAACATTCACTCAACCACTCACGCTAATTTAAGTTGGTATGTAGTAGGGAGATGATAAATATGATTTGTGTGACTTAGTTCCATTTTAATAACCTCTTGAAACCCTATTTGATGTATTATCACATATTTTTGTGACTTTTTCTCATAGTTATTTTGGTGTCCATAAAGTATTAATTTTTTTAAAATAATATATTCTTTGCTTCCCAAACTAATTTTGATAGACATAAAATAACAACAAAGAGAAACAAAGTGTAAACTCACTAATATTGCATGAAAAAAAATTAGATACACCATATATATCATAAGCTATTCATGAGCTTAGCCAATAATAAAAACCTTGCCTAAAAGCTCAATCTAAATAAACTTACTTACATACATATAGGTACATCTACGAAAAAGCATAAAAATTAAAATTAAAAAGACTTGTAAATCAACAATAGGCACATAAAAAATCGTACCACATTGCTGAATTACATTCAAATTTATTTGAACAAAAATAGGTACTCGACCACCTTAATCAACTTAAGTTCTTGGAGAAAAATACTTGGACATAATTGACGACGAACCACTACTATTAGTATCATAGTTTTTCATGTTTGAGGAGGTAAATGAGTGGGAATAACTGAGCTCCTTCTCTTGATCTTCATAAATCGTATCTAAGACAACATTGCTTGAAGCACGTCGAAATTTGATGATATTCACAAATTGTGGTGGTGCAACATCTATTGCTATCCTTGCTATTCTAGCGGATGCCATTTTCCTTATAATTTGTGAGTAGGAGAAGAGAGAGGTACAATGAACTAGAAAAAATGTAATAAGATGTAAAAGAAATGAATGAAGATTATAAAAGATGGTGTTTGTTTCTTTTTTTTTCGCTTTGGTTTGTTTGATGACATAAGAAAGAAAAAAGGGTGGTTTTATTGGCAAATTTTAGTTGAAATGTCGTTATAAACATTGCCGCCTTAAGCTTTACGTATTAAATGCAAAATAAGAGGATGATTCTTAGCAATTTAAAATGATGGAAAGTATGAGGGGTAAAACGAGTAACGTGGCAAATGTATCAAAATCCAAATATCAAACTTGTTTTTTTGTTTTGTTTGTTTCGAAAGTTTCATGTTTCGCCTTTTTCGACGTGTTAGGGTAGGACTATCATACTATGGAGTGGACGTTAGAATGCCAGCGTATAATTAAGTTAAGGGGATATTTTGACCCTTGAGAAAATAAGGAGTTTATTGGGACTTTTGTAAAAAAATTACTCTCTTCATCCCTGAATTACATTCCTACTTGTTTTTATTATGTGAAGATTAAATGCTAGAAATAAGAATGTAATTAAGGGACGGAGGGAGTGAACAATTTATTAAAGTGTTGTAAAATTCATACAAAATAAAAAATCAATAAAAGTATTTTTACTCCGTAATTAATATTATCGTTATCCCTCAAATAAAATTATTAATATAGTAAATTACACATTAAGAAACATTATATAAAAAGTTTATCAATTTAAATATATTATAATTTGATAAATAATATAATGTGTATTGTAGTTATAAACTTATAACACATAGCTCTAACAACAATCGTATAACTAATATATAAAGCTAAACTTATTTCACAAAAGCTCATGTAACAATAATATTTTTTATGTACTTACCTCCCTCCGTCTCTTTATTAATGTTCACTTTCTTTCTATTATGTGGGTAATAAATGATAGAAAGTGGACATTAATAAAGAGACAGAGAGAGTATTAAATTAAATTTTCAATGAATATACATTTATAAGTCTGTTACAGTGTATTTTTATATAATGAAAATTGTTTTAAAAGGTAATTCAAAATGAGATCGATTTAAGATAATTTAAATTAACTAATAATAAATGGTTCACAACCTTATATAATTGTTCTATTGCCAGAGTTTGAAGACTTAGGGAAAAATCAGTCATACATATATAAAATATTTCAAATTTATATCAACCTCCCATTTAGCTACCATGTCGGTAGTTGTATTACCCGCTTGTCAGAACATGAGTACTCCGTACTATTTAAACACATTTAAATCACACCTTATCCTAGAAATATCATTCAATTACATAAAAATAGGTGCAACTCTAAATCGATTTTTTCGAATTGCTTTGACTATGCTAATAGCAATATTTTCAAAAATTACCAGATTGCTCAAGCTCTTTCTCAAAATCACCCACAACTTTATGAGCGGTAAAACTATATTTTTATTTTACAAATATGATTGTCAAGTAGTGATTATTAATCCACGAGTCGAAAATTTGAATAGCATATATATATATATATATATATTTTTTTCTTATATATAACGTATTTATTAGGGTAATGTTATATGTAGCCCTATGGGTTATATATAAGTATTAAATATACTCTTGAAAATTGTATAAAATTAGGAATTCATGACAAAAACCCGCGTAAATCGGTGTAATTAGTGTTTATATTTTTTTGATTTCCTAGCTTTATACGATTTTCTAGTGTATATTTAATGTTTATATGTATCCCTAAGGGCTATGTATATCATTTTCCATTTATTTATTATATATATTACACTCTTACAAAATTAAATGGTAGCCTACGTCGAAATATACTACTCCCTACGTCCCCGATTGATAGTCACTTTTGAAGAAAAATCACGGGAATTAAGGGGAATTAAAAAAAAGTACATTGAAAAAGTAAATTTACATTGAATATGCAAAAAAGTAGAGAGAGAAAGTAATTAAAGTACATGGGAAAGTTAAATTTACATGGGAAAGTTAAGGGTTCGTTTGATATCGCTGTGGTTTTCTGTTTTTTGGTTTTTTAGATTTCAAACTCACATGATATATGTCATATTATAAAACAAAAATATGACAAACTTATTAAAATCATGATAAATTTGAAAATTGACAACAGAAAAGTGGAAACACCTTTTTCTTGTTTTTTGTTTTTGGTTTTTTGTTTTTAGAAATACAGAAAATTGAAAACAAAAAACAATGCCAAACAAGCCCTAAATTTGCACAAATATTTTTGCAAATGTTAGAGAATTTGGTAAAAAAAAATCATATTTATGGTAATTGAAAAAAGCAAATGTAACTAACATTTTGAGTCACCAAAAATGACAAAAGTGACTATCAGTCGGGGACGGAGGGAGTAAATAAAAAGGTATTATTATACCTCTTACAACAGTGTTTATATAATGATATGTTTTAAAATTTGGCATATAATTAAAAAGTATAATCTTATAATTGAATAAATTATTCGGGCATCGCACGGGGCAGAAAACTAGTTTAAGGTAAAAGCAATGTAAAACATATTATCATTATTCATAGGTAGTGTATTTATACAAACTTTATAAGATAACATATACTCCATCTGTCCCCATTGAATTGTCACTTTGTCATTTTGGGTGACCCTAAATATTTGTCATTTTTCACATTTTTAGATTAAATAATACACATTAAATCACAATTTAAACCTCATAATTTTTTATCCTTATTATGAGGTCTTCATATTTCACCCTCATATAGTTTTTACCCTCTTTAATTGTTGGTCTCCCTTTGAAATTTGTAACTATTTCTTTCTCTTTCTCTATCAAACATTTTTAGCTTAGTCCTTAATATGTGTAGTGTAATTCTATACTATTGGATGATATATATGTAATTATTTCTTGTAATGTTATTGGTTAAAAATAAATAACATGGATTACTAATGTGGTCCTTAATTTTCATTGATTGTTTAATAAATCACATGGATTACTCTCTCTCTCTCTCCCGGGTTTTTAAAAGGAGGAATGTTAGGCATGTAAAAATACATAACAAAGGATATTCATGTAATTATACATATATACAAACGAATGCATATTTTGGTATCATTGGATGATCAAATGGTACCACTAAATGTACAGTGATATTATGTGTGCACACAATTGTATTATTTATGCATTCAGCTGTACTAATTTTATGCATAAATAGTACCACTGAGGATTCAATGGTACTATATAAACTTTTATTGGAACAATCAGCATGTGGTCCCCCATCTGCATCTCGTAATACAATCCGACCAAAAAATAGGTGCGGTTTACCTACAGACCTCTCTCTTCCTATCTCTCTACCATGTGTTTTTAAAATATTTTAATCAATGTTATGTATTTACAAATGCATAACATTCCTCCATTTCTACTTCGTCCTCTCTCTCTCTTTCTCTCTCTCTCTTTTTTTTTTTTGTAACTGATTGGGTCTTAGTTCCCATGTACTTCCTTATTTTCTCCTTAATTCATGTGATTTTCTATCAAAAGTGATAATAAAATGGGGATGGATGGAGTAAAAGGAAACAATTTTCCTTATATGACTGTTACTTTAGTGATACGACTCACAAAATTCATCCATAAATATCAATACAAAATTTTAAATAAGGCGTTGTTCACTTACCTTGTTTTTTAAAAACTTAAATTATTATAGTTGATTCTTTGTAATATTTCTTCTTTAAAGTTACTGATCTTTGTAATATTATTGTTGATTTTTACTTCTTCTTCAAAAAAAAAAAAATTACTGATTTTAATTGAACTTAAATTATTCCTACTGAATTAAATAATTTTAGTTGAATTGAAATGATATTATTTTTATCGAATTGAAATTATTTTTACAGAACATTAAATTGAATACGACATAATTAGGGGTAGAAGAATTAGCCTACATTGAATGATCCTAAATCAATGAGTTTTGTATGCTACTAGTCACACGGTCACACCATGAAGCCGATTGTAAAAGAATAAAGTAAGCCCTATAACATTGATCAAGTAACATCTGTACGTAATACCAACCGAATCACCCCTAAAACACGGACAAAAAGTAAACTTTGTACACTAACCGAATAACCCCTATGACACTGGCGTGGTAAACCTCGGTAACAATGAGACCCGATAACCCCTATAATAATAATGAATGAATGAAGTAACCCAACAATGGCTATCCACACGGTGTAATTTATTTATTTTCAATTGATAAAGTTGTTCCACGTAAAAGAGTGAAAAATCAATGATATTTTGGATAATGATCAATCAATAACCAATAACTATATACTAAAGGTAAAATCAAGGATGACACATGTCAGTAAGTCATCTTGTTAAAAAAATTTATGATATTTTTACTTTTTTTTTCTTTTGTCTTTTTCAATTTGCCTTTCATTAAAATTATTTTACAATATTCTATATTTTATTTAGAAAAAAACAAATATTAGGTAATAAGTTATAATAATATAATTATAATAAGATTTTATTATGATAATATATTAGGATTGATGTGTATTTTGGTTTATAATACACTATATATTTATTAATTTGAAAAATTCCAAAAAAAAAAAAACAATTTTTAGCCCATTCTTTTTTAATAATAAAAACTTTGATTATTTTTTTGTGAATGATACTACCTTTAGGGGGTGTTAATTTTAAACAGAATAAAATCGGATATATCCGGTACGATGGATGTTGAGGTTAGGAAAGAGAAGGGGGTGAGTTTTTGGTTGCTGAGATGGGAAGGAGGGAATATCCCCTCCCTTTCTCTCACTTAAAAACCCTTCGAATATCTGCTTTTGTTTTGTTTAAAATTAAAACCCCTAAAGGTTGTATTATTAAAAGATAATTAAAAGGTTGTATTATTAAAAAGAGTGGGTAAAAGTTGTATTATTTTTGGCAATTTTTCCTTATTAATTTACTATATGAAATCCCGTACAATGCACAATTTTAATTTAATACATAAATTCCAATTAAATATATTTTTCTTAATCAACCTCTAAGTTATTTTAATTTTTTATTCGTATTACTTTTTAATAGTTCCTTTAAAAAAACATTATAGTACTTTGATCAAATTTCTATTTCCGGCCTATTGATTCCTTTCATAATTTTCCTAAGTGTTACTCTCTTTTCATTTTCATCCATTTTTCTCACTTTTATTTTATTCATAATATATCAAATTTTTTATTATTTTACACAAGTACTAAATGCAGTACAAAATAACCTAAATACATGATTTAAAAAACGACACTTAAATATGTTATATATTATACTAGATTAGTTTTCGCGAGTTGCACTGTGGTAATAAGTAATTTTTTCATAATTATTTCATTTTCTTGGTTGTCAATAACTTTTAAACATGTGTGGGTTTGGTTTTTTTTATTTTTTTTTTAAAAAAATTATTATATAAATATTCAATAAACATGTACATAATTCTTTTTAAAATTTAGTTTCATACGGAGTACCTTTTTTTTAACACAATTAGAAGATATATTAGATTAAAAGGCTAAAGCCTTAATATTAAAAGCTTGACACATACAGAGTACCTACATACGGAGTACCTTATGGGATGTCATACGGAGTACCTACATACGGAATACCTACTTGGTGCTAAGCTTTTTTTTTTTTTTTTTTTGTTAATAGTATTTGGTCCTAAGTTATAGCAAGTAAAATGAAATGAAAAAAAAAAAAATCAAATGTAAATTTGGAGGAAATTTTTTAATAAAAGCTTGACACAAAAGACCGACATCAACATGTTTTGTTTTAATAATAGATTACCCTTTTTCATCTCATACTCTCATAGTATCCAATCTCTCCTGTTTTATACATTCAAGAACGAGCTTGAAAGCTTTCCAATCTTGGGGCCCAATTATATTTAATAAAACTCATACTCTATTCCTCTCTATTAACTTTAAAACAAAAGTACCCATATGCATGTATGGTCTCCTTTTCAATTTTTTCATAACTACTGTAACTGAGTAAGGCTTAGGAAAACAGAGATAGTAGAATTGTATAATCTATGTTTTTTTTAATATAATTTATTATGTGAACTTATTTGTTGTCATAAATTAAAGTTTCAGGGCCTGTTCTCATAGGCTGAACTCAGATGAATTGAGCTGAGCTGAACTGAACTGAACAGAACTGAACTAAAATTAATATTTTATAATAGAAGGAAATTAGAAGCTGAACTGAACTGAACTGAAAATTAACGTATGATAACAGGCCCTCGGTGCTTATGATGTGAGTCAAGTTCGAGTTTGGGTATCTTGACTCGACTCGTTAACATATCGAGTCGAGTTTTGACCGAGTCGAGCTATCGAGTCAAGTTTTGATCGAGTCGAGCTTTGATCAAGTCGATCTCGAGTAGCTTTTTAATTTAATTGGTCTCAGTAGAGCCCCCTAGATAGTGTAACATTTGTTCCTTCTCTTTAATTTGTATTATAAGAGATATACATGTGATGATATGAGTACGTAAATGTTATATATTTATTAATTATTATTGCAAAATAGAGTTTTTGAATCAAAATATTTTATTTTAATAAATATAATAATGTACAAAAGAATTTGAGTTTCTCACGAGTTTTCGAGTCGAGTATTGAACTACTCGACTCGACTCATTAACATTTCGAGTTGATCTCGAGCTCGA